>NC_073699.1:39381970-39987002 GCF_023634085.1 Falco cherrug | reverse complement strand
TAAACATCTGTTAGGAAGGTTTAAGAGAAGAAAAAGTAAAATCTGCTGGTATTTTAGTACAATGTAATAAGAAATCCAACAGTGGCCTTTCCAGGTTCAGAAACATTATGATTTTTTGATCCTGACAAGTGGTTCCATGAAGGTTTTTCTCTAATTTCAATAGTAGTCTAAAGTCATGTTGGCTTCATGATATATATATTTTAATTATTTTTAGTGATTTTTATATGTAGGGAATCAATTAAACAAAATGACAAAAAGAGAGAAGAGATTGACAAAAAGGAGCAAGTGGGACAGGGAAAGTAGAGAGAGAAAAACATTGGGAAGGAGATGAACATACACGGCAGATGGGTGAGGTGAAAGTAAAGTGACTGCGACATCTTATGTGACATAAAGAGGCAACCCTAAAAAAAATCAAATGTATTATTTTTCACAAAAAGTAAAAAACCAAACAACCACGGACAGTTGAAAGGTGAAACTAGAAATACCCAAACCGAAAGTAAGTTACTATATTTTAGCGGTGACTGTAACTGTGACTGTGACTGATCACCGGGCAGTGGTTGGTCCCTGGATTTTTCAGTAGATTGTTATTGGCTGTTTTTAAATCAGATCGGTTCTCCTGAAGGACAACTGCATGTTCTTGGTCTCCATTATGAACAACTGGATCAAATTGCACTTTTTTGCATTAATCAGATGTCAATGTAGATTATCAGTGTCCCCTCATGGGAATTATGTTTCTTAAAGCTTCTTAGAAAATAATATAAATGGTGGAGTAAAGACAGAGGAAACTCTGCTTAAATACTCAATAGGTAACTAAAGCTTTTGAAATTGAAAAGGTGGTATTTTGAAGGAACAGGTTTTAGGCCAACATAGAAATGATTGTAAAAATAATCACAATATGATACAGTTAGTACAGCTTAAATTTGACTGCTTGTCTCAAGTATTTTGAGGAAAGTCTGATTTGCCATCAGATTCACAATTACATATTTAGATTTTAAATACCTTTCTCACCACTAGAGCATATGTGTACAGCCTAGTAAGAACAGCCACCAAGACCCGTTTGATGTTTCAGCCATTTAATGTACCTGATTTGGACAGGACACTCAGAGGCAAAGGCACACATTAACACACTTTAATACAACCTTAGTGCAGCTATGCAAATTTTGCATTGCCCCTAACTCACATCCAGTGGGGTCACAGCACGGGCTGCAGAAGCACAGCTGGTACCTGTCTGGTGAGGCAGACCTGATGTACATTTCTTCCACCATTCTGCCTTCTCTAACTCAACTCTTTCAGTATTGCTCTAAAAGAGAATGGATTTGGGCTGAATTTGCAAAGTGCTTTTGTTCTTCTTAATAAAAATAATCTTTCTTTCTGTGATTTTTGTTTTTTCACAGTTTGTGTGAAGCAGGCTTTAAAAGACTGGACATAAGCCTGAGAGTAATGATAACCAGGGATTTGAGACAGAGGAGAATTAGTAGCAGCTCCGGGTATCAGTTGGTACGAAGGTCTCTGTCATTAAGGACCACAACTAAATAAACATGCTGGGATATGATTACTTTATTGCTCTTTGCTCATTTTATGTCATTTTATTGCCTTACTAATGGCTATAGGATTAGGTGTGTAAGGGAGTTCTGAAAATCTAAGTCTAAAAGAGGTGTATAAAAAATTGTGTGCTTCTCATAGAAATTCCAACTTTTCCTCATCATGGATGATGGAGAGACTAATTTACCTTGCATACATAAATGAGGATAGGGAGAGAAGCACAGAGGGACTTAAAGAACAGAGCCATTTCCAGGCTTCATCCTCACTTTAGTACACCTGATAATTCAATGTGCCTTTATAGTGGCCCCAGTGGGAGAGGCTGTGTCATTGCAAGTAGTGCTTTTTTCCTCCACAATTAGCCAAACTGTGTGTTTCTGATCCAGGGTCTACATATGAAAATACACAGATAGGGATTATATATTTTTAACTATTAAATAAAATACTTTTATTTCTGATATTGCCGGTATCAATCTGGTACGCTGGTGTAGCAGTATTGCTTCTGAGGACAGAAAGTAGTGATGGCCTAATAATTTTACTGCTTTCTATTTTGCATGCACTGCAGTTTGCAAAATCAATAAAGAATGTAGTGCCTCAGCAGACCTACAAGTTAGACTGTAAGAATCTCTGTTCTTGACTAAAGTCCTGTTGTATCTAAATAAGGGGAGCTACTTTCGTCCCTGGTGTCTGGAAGTGATTTTCTGTGTTGTCAGTTTCTTCCAAGGGAAAAAAACCAAGGTATGACCCATAAGGTTTCTAGTAAAGTAGAAAGCAAACCAAAGAATGCTGTCTTAGCTGAAGTCAGTGGATATTATTGTTTTAATAGGAAAACCTAAAAATGACATGCTCTTATTTGGATCTTAACAGCATGCAAATACATTGGGGATGCAGAAGAAAATTTGTCTTTCAGAACTTTATGAATGACCAGTGTATATTTTGTTTGTATTTAAGAATTACTCATAAATGTACAGACTTAACATAGGTAAGAATGAATAGAATTATTAGGTAGCATTGACATAAATATATATAAAACAAAAAAGATAGTAACTGTCCAGCTAAAGTTTAGCATTTGAAAGTGCAGCTCACCCAAAAAAAGTCAGTGAGGCTGCAAAAGTTATAAAGTAGTTCTCAAGGTTACTACAGAATGTCCCTTTGTTTCCTTTATGCCTTTATCCTTCTTGAAACCCTCTCCACATAGTCAAATTAAACTTACTTTTCTTGTAGGCTTTTCTACTACAAATCCTGTTTTACTATGTAGTTTACCCAGTACCTAAACATTAGTGTCATCCAAAGAGCAGGGAATCTTTTATTCATACGCTTCTATGTCAACAGTTCTGCAGTTTTAAAAACCATTTTTTCTCTTATTGCCTGTATGTAATCCTTCCAGATTTCAGTATTTCAAGGTATTGTATAAATTCTATGATTTTTTTATTCTACAAGTTAAAGAAAATCTGGCATCAACATTGTCTGATTACTTAAGCATTTTCTTGAAGTTTCCTTAATCTTCAGAAATGCCTTTGTACCTTGCGTGAAAGCACTGTATTCTCAACCTTTATAATCCAAATAAGAATATTCTTTAGGAGCACAGTTCATTTGCATTGCAGGTAGCTTAGCATTTCTTTTACTCTTATTGGCTGCAGGTATTACCTAAAGGTGAGGATGGAAATATAGCCTAGGAAATCAGCCTTCCCTCACCTGTATATGGAGAACTGAAGCTTCTGTAGTCTGTTTACTTTTTTGAATGTAAGTAAAGTTTTGCTGCATGTTTCACTAATCTCCTTGCTTGCTGGAGACTATAACGTTAGCTGTCCTATTTCAACATGCCACTCTTTCAGAAAATGATGACCATTTGGAGACACAAGTGTTGGAAAGATCATGTGCTCCTGAAAACCACATAAATACCCATGAAATTGGAGAAATTGGTGGTAGGTTTGTGGAAGGTATACGCACCCCAAAGACTTTTGCCAAATCATATCATTATGTTCATCCAGGGACGTGTGTGCTTCTTATCAGGCAGTTGGGCCCTCATCATGTCTTACTACTTTATCCAGTTGTCCACATTTTCCAGTATCCTGGGAAAGATGAACAGAACACCTGTGAACCACTAGTTTGTTCTTCCTTTTTTAAGTTAATATGCTTGAATTGCCAATTAAGGACTTTGCAACTCCAATATGTATTGACCTTGAAGACCCAGTCCTTGAAAGATGATGATTTTTTCTAATGATTCTGTTAGACTTTGAATGATCAGATATTCTTCAGTTCTGGGCCTTAAACACACAATACTTCAAAAAATATTTTTCCCCTTAACACTTTCTTAAGTGAATTCTACCATGAATACTTTTCGCTGTCCCCCAGTAAGCTCCATGATTCTTGTTCAGCAGCAACTCACGTGTTTTGAATTCAGTCCCACTTGGTTCATCAGGATGATTTTTTGCACGTTTTCCCTGTTTAATTATATAACACCACTTTTACTTGATTTGTGCAAACATCCTTTGGACTTGTTACAATTTGATTTTCTGTCAAGGGTAGTTCCAACGAAGAGAAAATGATGGGCAGAGGAAATAATGCTGGTGTATATCTTATTTGCAATTCTAATAACAGCTCTGTGAATTTCAACACGTTAGTAAAGAGCACTTCACTCAAGTGCACATTACTGCAGAACTTGCTAAACATGCCTAAGAATAATGCTACTCTAATCTGAGCAAATTAGATGGATAACATCACTTGCAGCAGTTGTTAATTATGTATCAGCTGCAGTCACAGCATAATTCTGTTAATTGCTTATTGCACTAAGGTTAACTTTCTGTCATTTATATTTGTTTAATTCATAATTAGAATAACATACTTGATATTGTTCACTGACCACTTTTAAAAAAAAAAATTGTGATGCAAAATATTCAGCAATATAAGACTAGAAGAGATCTCTTGAGTCATCAACTTGGCTGATGTCACCAACCCATATAATACCTTTGATAAATTTCTCTCCATGTCTTAAAAAGTTAGGCGCCTTGCCCCTACTACCTAAACGGAGGTTTGTTACAGTGCCATGACCCTGCCGTGTTTAGAAAATTTCCACTTGCCAGCCTCAAATTTATGCCTTTGCTCTTACAGCAGCGTTGTTTTATTGTCTAAATAATTTTTCCCTCTATGCTGCTGTTTACTGTGCATGATTTATTTGTGGAATAAACTCCCTCTCACTTTTCACTTCCCTGAGATGGGCAAACCAACTCCTTTTAGTCTTCTGTAAGATCTACATTCTTCTGCCCTGAACATGGCTGGCAAGCCATTAGTGCTCCTTAATTCCAGCTGTAATGACAGCTTTTAACTCCCCCCTCTACCCGTGCAGATGGAAGCAGAAATACCATTCACTGTCAGATGAATGACAGATAGCAGGAGGTGTAGATGAGTTCTGCTGGCTCTATGAAATGTGTCCAGAAGTACTGGTAGAAGTGACTGGCTGGCTCCTTATTCTGGCTAAGTGAACAGATATGGCAGTATTTTAATTAGAACTGTTTGAGACAGCTAAGTCAATCTTTTCAAACCGAGTCCATTGTGGTAATTTAACTTACGTATATATCTCAGAAATGGAGAATGTGGTAGTAATTTAGCCAGGGGAGGCTAGAAAAGTATTGTGATTTTTAGAGAATAAAAATTCAATTGAGAATTGAGAAACTGGGGGACAATTGAGGAACAATCCCGTATTGGGGTGAGAATTAGGGGACTGGCCGGAGAGAAGTCCTGCTGAGAGGAAGCAAGGGGTGTTGGTAGACAGTGAGTGGAGCTTGAGCCAGTGATGTGTACCAGGAGCAGAGGGCCAACAGCATCCTGGGCTATATTAGCAGGATCAAGGGAATTGATTATTCCTTTTTACTCAGCACTTTTTAGATAGCATCTAAACCAGTGCATACAGTTTTGCCCCCTCCCCGTCCCCTGCCCCTTTCTTTCTTCAAGGAAAGACATGGATAAACTGGAAGAAGTTCAGTGGAGGGCCACCAAGATGGTCAGGGGCTGGAACACCTGCCTGGCTGAGGAGAAGCTAGCAGACAGAACTGTTTCAGCCTGGACATGAGATGGCTTTGGGGAAGAGGGCCTCACAACAGCATCTGGTACTTCAAGGCAGTTTGTGAAAAGATGGAGTCAGGCTTTTCACTGTGGCACAGGTAGGAGGACAA
This sequence comes from Falco cherrug, assembly GCF_023634085.1. Classification (NCBI taxonomy): domain Eukaryota; kingdom Metazoa; phylum Chordata; class Aves; order Falconiformes; family Falconidae; genus Falco; species Falco cherrug. The sequence goes on along the minus strand of NC_073699.1, from coordinate 39,981,291 downwards.
GAGACTATGGACATAAGTTGAAACAAGAGAATTTCAGACTGGATGTAAGGAGAAAAATCCTGGCTCTCAGAGTCAGGGGGAACCAGGGCCAGTGAGGAAGAGGATGCCCAGAGAGGTTAGGCAGTCTCCATCCTTCAGAGTATCTCAAGATATGACTGGATAAAGCCCTTAGCAACCTGATCTGATGTGCAGTGAGGAGGATGTTGAACTTGATCTCCTGAGGTTTGTGGAATTAAGGATTAAGAATGTATTCAGGATTCCTCATGCCCATAGTGGTATTTCATATAGTTCTTCCTTTTGGACTCCTAAAACTGATGACTGGGAATCATACAAACACCCAGCCTTTTAGTTCACTTCTGTATCTCATCTTTCTTGATTGGATTTTATATTCAGAGCCCTTTAAGAAATAACATCAAGGCAGTACTGTTTTTTCAAATTCTTTTTCTTATTTTTCTTTTTTTTTTTCTTTTTTTCTGTCTCTTCAGGAAAACAATATAACACAACAATCTGCTCAATATTTTAATTCTCTTCAGGAAATTAGCAAAGCACCCAGTGTCCTGTTTCAGTTCTGAGTCTTTGCTTTTCTCTCCTAACAAATGAAAAATACAACTTCATTTATGTAAAATAAACCAGCTTACAACAAAGACTGTGTCTTCATGTCTTTTTAGTATTCAGTGATTCTGAAGACTTTGGCGTGCCTAAGTAATTACTTCTGCCACATTTCCTAGGAGTAGTTGGATTTCGGGTTGTTTTTTTAACTGTTCCTTCCAAGACAACAGCAACCTGTTGCTGTAGGTTTGGGTTTTCCTTTTTTTTCCCTAAGAATGCTGTGCAGATTCAGTGAGACAAGTCACAGTCTTCCATTAGAAAATACTTGCTGTGTTTCCTACCCCTAATATTTATTATATGTCAAAAAAAGTGTAACAAAGAAATTTCGGTGTTTTAGTTTTACTTACTCAAATGCCCAGGCAAGGCCAAGTTTTAGCAAGAAATCACATCTTTATTAGACCAAGCAGGACTTCCACTTCAAATAGCCAACACTGATATTCTCTTCAGTGCAGCAATTGTGTTGTTGCTTGGTGTAAGTCTACTACAACAGTGCCTTCAACTGTAGACCTTACATTACCTAAAAAAGAAAATCCTGTTACCCCTATTTTTTCCACTCACCTGCAGATTCTGGAAGTTTTCAAATGACTAATTTATTGTATCTGTAATAAAACCTTAACATAAATGGTTAGGATACACCCAGTAAGTGACCTTTTCATCACCTAAGTGAAGTCATTGTTTTCTCGCACACCACTGCTACCAACTCAGCCTTCCTGATTCCTAAAGAAATTTGTTCTGCAGTTCTTTCTGATTAGGACATTTTTTTCTACTGTGATTTTACTTCTTTTTGGAAGTTGAAAGACTTAAGTTTTCCCAGGAAGTTGCTTCTGCCATTCTCACAAATCAGCTAGGGGTATTCAAATACTAATGTGTTTTAAATGTTGATGTGTTTACAGAACTTACCAATCGAAAGGGGACTGTCAGCACTCACGTGTCTAATTAAAGCAATGTTATCTGGAAGATGAATCAGTTTTAGGTATTGTCAGGGCATTTAATCAGTACAGAGTACAGTTTACAGCTGCTTTTTCTCCTTAATCAGATTAAAAGATGTGTATCTTTACTGCATTGTTTTGAAAAATCACCAAAACCTTGGAGAGCAACAGCTTTTCTGTGTCTCCTGAGATAAATTTAACAGAGTAGTTGTGATTTCTCCTTTTTTTCAGCATAGAGTGTAGCTTTGATGAGGCAGCTTAACTTGGAGTGGAACACTGTTCCTGCAGCCATATCTACATGTAAGATAAGTAAGGGTAAATGCATCACAGTCTTGGCCCCAGGAGATGCACCTGAACAGTGTTCCAGTAAAGTGTCAAAGAGACCTGTGTCCTCCACATACCTTGTATTTCTGGTTCCCCAGGCCAGAGGAGGTATCAGTTGGCCTCAGAGGCTGTGTGCTTGGTGTACCTTCCAAAGGAAATTATAGAAGCCTGTCTTCTGGTCACTGGGATCTTGGGTATACATTCACAAACTGGGACTGTAGGCAAGACCATGCAGGACAGTTGTCCCACATTTAGGTATTCTAACTTAACATTTCCTTTCTTGCTTTCCATTGTGAGGAATGTTCTTCACCTAGCTTATTTTTTGATTATATTGCTTGTATCTCAATTTTTATCAAATGCAGAGATACCTGGGTCTGATTCTGTTAATCCTCATTTGGTATAGTGTCCATCATTGTATGCTTGCACACTTGGCCATTGTTGTTAAGTTGGCTGACTTTCTTCCTGAAGCTCAGGCCCTCTGAAACGTATCTTAATTTGGAGCAAACATTCATTATGTGAACGAGGAGTTTAACAATATTTTGAATTTGTTTTAAAATGTGATTAAAGGGTTGGGTGGGGATTTTTGTTTGGGTGGTTTTTGTTTGGGTTTTGTTTTGCTTTTTTTCTGGCATTCATAACCCATAGCAGGTGGGCTATATGCTATACTTTCAGTTTTGAGAAAGTGCCCGGTTGGATAGTGCAGGAGGTGGGTCTCCAGCCAGGGTTTCCACCTTCAGCTGCCTTCTCAGATTTTGGGGAGTCATTTGTGTGGATTCACCTCAACTAACTCTAAGTGTCTGTTGCATTTGTGTGAGCACTTTGATTAGACAACCAGTGGGAAGAAATGGGTGTTCTGAGAGGTGATTCAGTTCAACCTACTGTTAAAGGTAGGTTTGATTGATTTGTTTAGATGTTCCTGTTTCTGATGATTATATACAAAGGCAGTTAGACATCCAGTTTGCATGCAAGTGACTATATTGTGGACACGTGGACTCAAGTGTCATAAACACTATTTTCAGTTGTCCTTTGCCTCAGTTCTTTCTTCTTAAAAAGGGGAATATAGTTTGTCCTTCTCTCACAGATATGGGGAAACCGACTGCAGACTTCTCAGATAAAATGATGGAGCCTACCTACATCAATGCATTAAACCCAAGGAATATGGCCACATGAGTATTACTGATGTCCAGAAAACCCACCCAGACACAACTGTTATCTATAATATTTAAGGTAGATCATGTAACCTGCATTATTGCAGGTACATATAACTTTTCAGACTGCATCTTGATGATTTGCATTGTGGTTTTACTCATAACTGCACCTATAACCATTTCTCAAAGTTTCCTCTTACCTGCTTTTATGATAGACACTAAGCACAAATTTGCAGGACCATATCTCTCACAGTTTCCATGCCAGTGAGTTTTTCCCTGCTGAGCTTAATCAGTGCTCTGGCTTTCTTAATTAAAGACATGCAGCCCACTTTATTTTTCTAATATTTATCATCAGCTTTTAAATGGGACTTTTACTGATTTTGAGCTTATTAAAAACACTCTTAAAAAATCTGTGGGAGTAGATATATCTGTATTTCTTAGAAGTCTCAGTAGTTAATGTTTTATTCCTACCTGGGCACACACCTAGCATGTGTTAAAATTAAGAGATAACCACTGGCCAATTGCAGAGTGGATCTGTATGTGTACAGGGAAAAATAGATTTAAACTCATTCTCCAGAGGATTCTGTTTTATGTGCACTGGGATCTGAATTTACTGCGCTTACAATGAGGATGCCTCTATCCATAAAGATATCAAGTGTCCAGGGCCGCCCTGATTCTTAGGACAGCCCTGTTGTGTGTATTTTCAAGGAGATGCTGCTGTTATTTCATTCTTGCTGAAACCATTAATTACTTTGTTCTCTTAAGAAAAATAATGTAACAATTTTAATGTGAAATATCTTTGTTTATGACCTAGTGTAATTGTTTCCTTGGCCCAATTTAGGATTCTAGAAACTTTGGATTGTTGGTCTTGAGATGCTTTACAAGCTGTATTTTCAGCAGTACTCAATCCCATCATAACTTATTGTTCTCAGAGGGAAAAGTATGCCTTTGAAAAGCAGAGCATTTTACATGCACGATAGTTTTAAGAGCTAATCCAGAATACCATTGAAACAGAATATATGCCTTTATGGTTGTGTGTTGTTCCTTTATTTGGGTAGTATTTTGAATTTTCTGTCCCTTTGTCATACATTCAGTTTAAACTCATAGTCAACATGCTCTGAACTTCTCATTAACTGATTTTCATAAAAATAAAAATGAAAGAAGTTGTCAAGCTAAGCATAACCATGCTAGTGTCTTGGAAGAGTTAAGTCAAAGTGTGTTGACACAACGTTCTTTCTGCAGGAATGTGATGAGTCAGTTTAGGCTAGTTAAAAATTTTAATTTTAGATAGAGTAACTGAATATAATGGGACTTGCCTGACTATTCAGGTATTTAAGTAGCCTTTTACGTAGAACCAAGAGTTATATAGTCACTAGCGTGGGCAGAAGTGTACTGAGTTTGTTTTGAAGCATTATGTAGAATACATAACTAATTCAGCAGAGGATAGGCTATAGCAATTAGAAGACTTGCTGTGATTAATTCACACAGAAAAGAAAATTGTAGGCAAGCTGAAAAAAAACCCAAACAAAACTTGCCTTCATACTGGTTAACCTTTTTTTGGACTCTTTTTATTGTGTATGACAAAGGCAAGGCTGTTCATATGTGGAAAAAAAATATCTTATTAGATGGTATTTCTCAAGATAAATGTAGATAAATTGTAAGTAAAATTTATCTAACTGGCTATATAAAACATTTTTTAGAAGGAAGCTGGCATAAAAACCTGCCAAGGAGGCTTATTAAGAAATTACTAAACACCTGAGGATGATTGAACCAGAGTGTTTAGTCTTGCTTATCAATATCACGATAGTTTGGTTTTATCTTACTCCTGAACTCTTTCCTCTTTTCCTCCCATTTCATTCTGCTGTCCAGGACAAGTGTCTGATTAATTTTTCTGTACCAGAAAATAATAAGTTACCTGATTTAAGCAAATAATTAACAAGAGACTCCAGCCATTTAACTGTACCTCAGCAAATCTCACCACAAAAATCTATGCTACAAAAATCTTTAAGCCCTCTAAACTGGCAACACTTCATGACTATTTTGAGTTTTCAGAAATAAAATGAACTAAAGAATATTAAGTTAAAATAGAAATCTTAAATACTAAAGTCTACTTAATAGCAAATAGTATACCTAAGAGTAAACGTTATCTGTTGCTATGTAAAGAAGCAAAAGTATCCTATTTTTTATCCTTCCTCCCCATGAAAATGCACAATTTTCTAATAGTGCCTGCTAACCCCAGATAGGGTTAGCAAATTTACTGTTAATGTGGGCACAAAGCAAGCACATGAATGGATTGAAGTGGCAAAATAAAGATTTACTACTAGTTTTTGGAGAGAATCTGCACATGGACAATACAATGTCGAGAATTACTGGGGTCCAGTATGTAGGAGGGACAAATCCATTTTTTGTAGGCATACTCAATAATAATTCAGGAGGCAAATCTAGCTGTCACAATAACACTGAAAATACATTCCTACGTGTACAAATATACATCATATACACATACGTACACATATACATATGTATATATATAAACCAAGATTTTAAATCTGCATAACATTTGATACCTACATATGTTGCAGTCTACTGTGGATAGCCTCCTGTAACAGGTAGATAAAGGAATATAACTACTCTGCATCCTCAGTTTTTACCTCCTAACCCCTGTACTTGGCATACAATGTTCTGACTGAATAGGCTAAAATAGAACAGAGTACAATAGAATAGCATAGAACAGGATATTTCACTTGGAAGGGACCTACAGTGATCATCTAGTTCAACTGCCCGACCAGTTCAGGCTGACCAAGTTAAAGCCTGTTTTTAAGGGCATTGTCCACATGCCTTTTAAACACTGACAGGCTTGGAGCATTGACCACCTCCCTAGAAAGCCTGTTCCAGTGTTTGACTGCCCTCTTGGAGAAGAAGTTCTTCCTAACTTCCAGTCTAAATCTACCCTGATGCAGATTTGAACCATTACCATGCGCCCTATCACTGGATACCAGGGAGATCAAGCACCTCCCTTTCTCTCCACTTCCACTCCTCAGGAAGCTGTAGACAGCAAGGTCACCCCCCTGCCTTCTTTTTGACTGACTGTCACCAGGGCTCCACTTCATCATTAGCTATCCCTCTAAATCTTCCTTTAGAAATGTGCTTCTTCAGCAGGCACCGCCACGGCCTTGACTCTTTCCTCACCTGGACAGACTGCTCTCCTCAGCTACCTGTTGACGATTCACGGTGGCCTACACGCAATGGTCCCTGTATGACCCCTTGGCTATAAGGTGTTTTTTCCTGGACTGTTTCCTACTACTTTTACTACTACCTACAACGGTATTATTTGCTGAAAGGCTGTCCTGTGCCAAGTTGAAGGCTGAGAAATCTCAGAAGAAAGTTTTTAAATTATTAGCTGCTGACATACAGTTGTTATAGGTGTAATCCGACTCTCCTTACTTGAAGAAATTCACTGCAACACGAGAATAATAAAAAAGTGAAATAATAACAATAGCAAAAATCTTCCTGAGTCTGGTAGGTAATTAAGGGCTGGAGAGCACAGCTGCAGGACCACCACACGCAGACAGAGCACTGGCTTCAGTAAACCATTGACAGAAAGCACAGGACATCTGGAAAATGCAGAAGATATTACCTTAATAATTTTGATCTGCGCAGATTTTAGGTGAACTCAATATGAAAATCATCCTCCAGACACACCTTTCTGTTGAAGAGAGAGCACAACTAAGGGTTTGCGAACTGGGATGTGTCTTCTACTTTGTGAGATGCTACCCAAGGCGCTCACTGATGTATGTTCGCATGTGTAAGTGATAAATAAAATCAGATAAACCAGATAGTTTTGTTTACCTTGACCCTAAGTAGTGGACGTAACATCTTCCCTTTGCATATGACACTGTTATATTACTGTTGCTAGTAGCTAGTACCATATCCCTTCAATGACAGTGTGGTATATAAAGTGAATAAATCATTTATCCTTTTAGAATAAGCTGCAGAGAATGATATTTAGAATAGGGAGGGAAGATCTGAAAGTGGGCTATACCCTCAGCCAGTGTAAATTATCTTGAGAATTATCCTGCAGCAACTGTTTTTCAGGCTCAAAATATTTTAGAGCTTTCATAATCCTTTGATATTTCCCCTCAAGTACAGACAGGGCAAAGACAGTAGTGGATGCGAGATTAAAATTGTAAATTGCACTTCATAGAATTTAGAGTATTAAATCTCTTAGCCAGCTTGGAAACTCTATGTAGACTACTCATTGGCATCCTTATAACTATTTTGGGATTATTTCCAGCTTGAAAAATGTGCTAAATAGGGTGGGTCCATAGTGTTTGACAAGTCAGAAGCCATTCATGTTCTTTGTTTTCTGTGTTTGTTCATATTTATGGCTGTTGAAGTTGTAGCTGGGTGTTCCAAAAGTCAGATTCTTTATGAAGCCAAAAGCATAAAAATAAAGATAATTCAGATTTTGCAATAATGGTCTGTTCCCTGTTACACCAAAATGAAAAAAAGAAAAAGAAAAAACAACCCTCAACATAACTTATTAGAAAGCTGTGTATTTTTGCCGTATGATATGGTGGAGCACAACATAATGAATCACTAATTCAAATAAAAAAAGAGGCAGATTCAGTATGTGCAAGAATCTCATTTTTATAGAATGCCTGGGGTGGTCTAAGTGTCAAAAATGTGTGTAATGGAAAGAGGCTTAACCTAGATTTCCCTCAAAGATTTTTACTTACATTTCCCTGGGCATGATTTATTGCAGATAATGTTGCCACATTTCCTAATAAGCGTGGCGTGAAAACCTGTTATTCAATTCTGGTACTGGCTTTGCTTTCCTAGTGTTTTATTTAACCGCTATATTTTTGGGCATAAAGTCAAAAGGAAGATGCAAAGTGAAAAAGCACAAAAGCATCTAAGTGCCATAAATTTACTCAGTAAAGCTGATAGTTGATGCAGAGTTTGAGAAGTGCATATGAGATGGTGCCTTTGATCATCTTACTGGAAGCAGTTGTGCTGTGCATTTACTGTCATGATTCACAAATTGTTCTGAAAAATCCTTTAAAATTACTCAGTCCTTACTCATGGACCATTTGTGAAATACTTGGGGGTGAGTGGCAGCAGAGCTGATGTGGCAGTGACTGGCATTGTTCTCCCTGGCACTGAAGGTGTTACAGGAGGGGGACACACTTTCTGGTATTACATGGATGTGTGGGGTTTTTTTCAGCCAAAAATGAGATTCCCCACTGGTGTGCACAAACTTGTGTCCTGCTTCCCAGGTAGTAAGCTTTTGGCATGTAAACTGTCACTTGGAGATCTTTGTTTTTACAGTAGTAAGGAGATGTTCTGGCTCAGATCGAATGGTTTCATTAGGGTTGGTTAGTACAGACTCCATGTATATCTTGCAGTGTGTGTGCCAGCAAATGGGAGGGGAGACATATCAAAATGTGTGTTTTATCAGCATACTGGATAAATATGCCAGCTTACTGACAAAAATAGGATGCCTCCCATCTATGTCCACCACAACACACTGTACCTGCAAAACAAGAAATACTGTGAGGATGTGTTCCTTGCTCACAAGACATAGGAAATAAGAAAAAAAAACCCCAAAAACAACCTTTAAATGAAGGCTTTCTTCTGGGGACCCATGTTTCTTGTTAAGCTGGAATGATAAAAGAACATATTGCTGCTTATAAAATACGAAAACAAATGCCACCACCTCACCCCCCAAAAGCTAAAAACCAAAACCCAAACCAAAACTGTTTTCAGTAGCAATAATAATTTGAGATTTGTTTTTATTTTCAGGAAGACTTTTATGGAAATAACCTTGATTTCATTAGCTTGTGTTCTATTTTATGCCACAATCAGAAAGAATGATTACATTTAATGTGGAGAGCTGTACAATTAACAGAGTTAATAGTCTTAGAGATAAGATAGGAATGCTTTCTGTATGTGATTGTGAGGTCATCAGATTTAAAGAAAAAACTGAACAAAACAACATGAAAAAAACCATTACTGTGTAGCTTTCTCTTTTTTCACAATTACTGCAAAATTTATTTTGAAAAATCATTTCTCACTCAAGTTTAAAGTATCATGTCTCAAAGGAGTGTTTTGCAGTTTGACTAATTATACAATTTAAAAACTCCTGTTTACCTAACACTAATATTTCTTGGCTGTCAGTAGTAGATGACTTAGAATTTGAAAGAATCTCTCATACTACAAGCTGGAAGGTTGTTCAGAATTTGAAAAACCATGCAGGTGTTCAATATGAAAAAATATTTGCTTTGTGGGGATCTGAATACTAGTGAATATTATAAATCTTGGACTGACATACAACCAAAAGCTGACCATCATTGGCTTCTTCCCTCAACTGCTCTTAATTCCAGAAATGCATTCTGATCCACCTAAGGCAGAAAGACAACGTATTAGTATTTTACAGTAGTCATTTAGTATAATTTTACTTCATGATGCTATAAATCCCCCTGAAAGCAGCTTTTTAGGAATATAACACTTGACTGTAAGAAGTTTCCTTAGCAAAACATGAAAAAAATAGTATAAAGAACATCTTTCCTATAGTATACACTTTTCCATATTAAAAAATCAATTGAAATGAGTTTTCATATGACAGATGTATGAAGGGTCAATTCATTCCCTCTCTTTAGTAGTCACTGAGGGGCCTGTTTTGGCAGTGCTAAAGAAGTTCTGCTAACAGCAGATGGAATAACAGGATTTGATCATGTCATACATGATATCTTCCATCTTACATTCATTCTCGTATTTTAAATTTACTCATATGCCAGAATTTTTGAAATAAAACTCAGATAGCCTTAGATATGTTTGTATTTGTGCAGCATACAATTTTGGTATGAGAAAGCCAGAGATTATTTATAGAAAATCTTATCGAAACATAGGCACTAAGGTTCAAAAGATAATTCTAGTTAAAATGTAACCGTTTGTATATTAAGTATCATTGTTATGTAACTAGTAACTAGTTTTGTAACAACTACTATACAAATACAAAAAAATATTGTAGCAAATACAACAAATTCTGCTACTGAAGTAACTTCTCAAACTGAGCCATCAGTGGTATAAAATTATTCCATCTGATGATGAAACTACTGTGATTTCCTAACCAAATATGGGCTGTCTTCAAATAGCTTTTCATCACTCTTTATTTAGTGTGGTTCTTTAAGAAAAAAAATATTAGCTATGGTTAAAGACAGTGAAACTTTGTACACTTCCAGTACTGTGAAATGATACTTTCTGAGGATAATTTCTTCCATGATTGCAGGCATGAAATATTTTAACATTTCACTCATAAACTTAAATATGTTATAAAATTTCCATACATCTTTTGTAGTGTATAGTAAGTATTCATAGTTACATTTGTCATTAATAACATACTATTCATATGAAGGCTGAACATTATACGTTTGCCCTTTTTTAAGTAGCAACTTTTGCAGTTTTTTGGTATCTCATTGAATATAATAATGGACGAGTGGTTTAAAGGAAAAGGAATAGCAGTAGGTTGAAAAGGACAGCCCCTGTGGAGACCCTCCAAAATCTGTGGAGAATTTGTGCAAGCAGTAACGCGATTGTAAACGGTCTTCAGTTTGGGGATAGTTCTGTGACTTACATGAGAATCCTGTTGTCATAATTATGTCACTGGGATCCACCAGAGTCAGGAGAACTGGCCTGAGACTGCATCTGTGTGTCCGTCAGGAGACAGGATGATTTGCACCTCTCAGGTAACCCTGGGGACTTGGAAATTAGAAGGATGAATTTTGAAAGATTTTTTTCTAGGTATTTTCCTGTAAATTTTCCTTCTTTGTAGGTAGCTTGTCTGGCAATTGCTTGCTTTTTTTTTTTTTTTTAAAAAAAAAAAAAAAAAAAAAAAAAAACAAACACCAAAACCTAAAGAGTTATTTTATGGTGCCGTTTTTCAGCTACTCTTCCTGAACAGCAACTACAGGCACTCTTCTCTTCCCATTCAAATAAGCATTTGTGTGATGTATATACAGCTATTGGCTCTTGTTAATTAAACATAAACTGGGCAGTTTTCCTATATATGTAATCTTTAATGTAACTACTGTTCAGCAGTGTAAAAGGTAGTTTTCTGTAAAGAATTTATTGAGAAGTAATAACATCTGAAATTTTGCTATCTAACATCTAAAAGCACCTGATTAGCAAGTGAAATTCAGCTATCTTTTGCACAGATTCAAGCAGCTTTACAGGAGGGTTTGTAACTGGGTTTGGACATGCCATGTGTACCAACTCCTGAGCAGTGGACCTGCGCAGAGATTCTACTTTTCAGAGAAGGTGAATGATACATTTTTTTTTTATTTGCACATCTGAGTGGTGCTTGAAAACAGCATGCTGCCATCACATCTTGTATGAAGAAAGTTTAGGGCAGGAAGCCACCTTCTGGGAGTGTGCAAGGTCCACTGACTAGAGCCGTCGCAGCAGCATGGTGTGTGATGGGGGAAATCTATAACGTGGCCTTGCTGCAGAGCCTGCGTTGCTTGAGGCCTTGGTTGAGCATGCCTGCACAGCCATTGCTGCTGTTACAAGAACACTAACGGTTATAAAAAGGGGAGGTTTTGCAGCTGCCTATTAAAAGATGATGATGGATGTTTTGGGCATGATGATAGTCCATAATTGTATCACACTTCCTTATTGTTCTGAAGAGAGAAAGCAAAATGGCATATGAACCTATGATCTTTTTGCATAGAACAACCAGAATGGTTTGTTTAGGACCATTTATACCCATTGACAGCAAAGTGTGTAGCAGAGCATAGGAGGTAGGAAGCTTCCTGCACGTCCTTGGGTTTACTTAAGAACTGGAACCAGTACAACTCCTGATAAGTTTATTCCATAAAGCATTCCAAGATTATCAGAAGGGTTGCACTGTATCATAAAAGAAAAAAAACACCAGGTAGAATATAGCATGCAGAAGCAGTTTTCCAGCTCCTCCCATTGTAGCACGTAAGTGCCGCAGTTATAGTTAACTTTGGTTTATCAATCACTGTGAAACAGAATGGGAAGGTTGTACATTTGAGCAGCTTTTTCACTGGTTTTGCATTCAACGATGAGGCTCTCGGAACCAATACTAGACATGGAAATGGCAAACTACAGTGAAGTTTTAGACCCGACGTATACGGCACTAGAGTTTGAAACGATGCAGATTCTGTATAATGGCAACGGTGAGTTTTGCTCTGTGATGCAAAATGAAGCCAGCTAACAGAAAAAGTGAAGTTTAGTAATGTTATAAGGTGTTAGCTAACTGTTTTATTAATGGAGCATTTGGGGGTTGTTTTCAAACTGCAAATCTGCTATTTTACACTTCATCACTAGCTCTAAGTTAATAACATTATAATTCTTTAACATTAAGGAAAATAAAAGAGAGGTTATGTGTAATAAACTAACTGAACTGTACTGTCACCAGTCAGTTAATCAAAGGAAGAAAATGGTGTATTCAGCAGTTGTTTTATTTACTGTAAGACAAATGAATAACTAGTATTGACAGTTTGGACATGAAAGTATATTTTGTATAATAACATTCAGAAGGACAGGATAAAATTATCCAGAGGCTTGTGAACAAAAAATAGCTTTTGTTTCTTGATGCCTAGTTTCTAACTGTTGGAGTAATTTTATTTATTTAAATGTTAATCTAAACTTTCTAGGTATGTGTATATATGAACTAGAATGATTTTTTTTAAAAAAATCACATTGGCTTTCTAGAGGCTAATGTTCAGCTGAGAAAAAATACTTGTGTTTGACTAATGTAACACTTTAACTTTAGGTGGAATTTTTAATGGAATAAATTTTTGAGAAATCATATCAATAAGTTATGCTTGAAACAGGAAGCACACCATTTCCTTCTGCCATCATTGAGTACTGACTGATCAGCTAAAAGGAAATATCAGTCAATGAAAGTGAAGAAAAACATCAGGCAAATTAAACTACTCTAAAATGGCTTTCCAAATCTTCTAATATACTTAGAACCTGGATTAGTGTATCAAAAATATAATTCATAGATATATTGTAATATGTATTTTTAGAAGGCAGGACAAATATTTAGTGATTTGCAGGAAAAATACTTAGCACCTGCCTTTCCACATATTCCTGCCATATAGAACCTAAGTTGTTGGTCTTGACGTTTTATCTGAATTATGATGTTACTTTACAGCAAGCTTAGGAAACAGAAAGGTGGATTTGGTTATTGATTTAGAAAGAAGAAACAGACCCTTATGCCCTAAGTGGTTTGGAAGCTACCAACAATGATTCTATAACTTCTAGATGATTTCTCTACTATTTGTTGTAATATGTGTCTTTTCATTGGTTAGTTGTTTTTTGCTGAATAGCACCCTTTCAGGTCTGTTAATGTTACATAAAATGGGAAGGCAGGTTAGGAAGGTTATGCTGTGTTGCATTATGTGTTGGTGATAGACCTAGTTAAATTATTTACTCTAAGTGATTAGTTTGGTAATTTTGAAGTTTTAGGAGTAGCCTTTTTCTGTTTAAAGTTTGCTTTGAGTTCAGCCTGAGTATTTTCATAGAGAATTTATAAAATCATTGCCTTGTAGCTACAGTGCTAGCCTGGAATGGAAAGTTGCCTTTTATGAACTTCCCTATGTGTCTTTTGTAGCTGTCTAAATGAATTAGAAACATTAAGAGAATGCAGGCAGATTATGCAGTTCTGTTGAAATCAAAGAAATTTGCAAAATCAGGTCAATTTCCCAGACATTTTCTTTCAGAGTAACACAAAAGAAAAAATATCCTTATATATAGATGCAACATTTATTGCTATAAAATATTTCATCATTAAATTTAAATACTGTATTTTTAATTATTCTGCTGTATCATTATGACAAAAAATTGCAAAAATCCAGAAGAAAGGTTTTAAATTTTTCTGGCTAAAGTAATTCTGTAACCCATTTTAAAAAATAATTTTGCAATCATGACAAACTACAGAACTGAATCCTTAGCTTTAAAATTTCAATTTTATTTAATCAATTTTAAATTAATTATGTTTCTAAAACAGAAAAAATGTTGCTTCTTCTCTCTGTCTAAAAAACTGTTTAAATTGTAAGCTCTTTGGGACACAATGCAAATTTTATAATATAGTTGTGTAATACATTTCAGATGGATCTAGTACAATATGAATAATAATATGTATCAATATGAACGTTTTTACTTTTTTACCTGTCCACTGTTCATGAACTCATGTACTTGACTTTTGATTGGGTGTTTGAATAACTAATTAATGTGTCACTCTTTCCTCTCCCTGACTGAACAACTGCATATATTTTGGGCATATTGCAAACAGCTTTCCTTTTGTAAGACTGGAAGCGTAACAGAAAAAGCTATCTTGCAATTATTTCTTTGAACACATCTGTTAAACATTGTGACTCAAACAAGAATAAATATGTCTGGTTTGATTTCGGTTGAATTTCTTCGGTATTGTTTACCATATTGAATGATTAATTGTTAATCACGTAGCTAATATTCTCTTGTGCAAGTAAAGCCTGCACCAATGTTCCTTTAGAAAATCTGCTCAAGGAAATAACACTTAGGCAGTCCTCTTAGAATGGTGGCTGTTTTTTTTCTTTTTATTATTAAGTATTGTGCAGAAACTGTCTTATCTTTTTGTTTTGTTTAATGTCACGTACCTTTGTATGATAGTTGCCAGTTACTGCCAGCTCCTATGAGATCTTTGTCAGCTAACTAGGCAACATTGCTTTGTGCCGAAGTTCCTCTTCATGTTAGTAAGAATGAATACGTAATTATATGTGCAGAATTACACTTTGATTTTTAGCCCCTTTCAGTTGAGTTTAGAACAAAATTACTTATTCTTGTGAACCTCTCAAATTCTGTTAACATCTTTGTAACTTTGAAGGTGTTCATCTGAATAAAAACCAGATGGAATCAGGTATGCCATGCTATATAAATCAAAAATGGCAATTAAAAGAGAAAAGGCCAGAAAAAAACCTTCATTTAATTTCAAATTGCTCATGGGATGGTTGTTGAATCTGTTATCCATAACTATGTATGTTGTTCTTGCTTCTCCTCAGACAGTTCAGGAGAAGCTGTCAACATGAGTGCTGCTGACAACGGGGTCAGTAGTCTCTGTGCAATATGTGGAGACCGAGCGACTGGAAAACATTATGGTGCTTCCAGCTGTGATGGATGCAAGGGATTCTTTAGACGCAGTATACGGAAAAATCATGTCTATACATGCAGGTATTTCAAAAGTTTGTCTAGAGGCACTAAATTAATGAATTTAAGCAAAAATGACATTCATACCTTTTCAGACTTTTCAGAACTATGCCAGGGTATTTTCAGATTTTTCTTAAGGAATTCTGACCAGCATTATTGATGAGCATTTGGTTCATGGTGTACTCTTCTGACTGGAAAAAATGTCTTTTATTCAAGACTACTTGATATTAAATATTCCAGATACCACACTCCAGATGTCTCTTGATATTGTTGATATCATTACATCACTCAGGAGCTGTTTCACTCTTTTCTTTATGATCACAGAAGTAATCTCCTGGGGGAGGGGGAGAAAGGAAAAATTCTTACATTTTCACTGGTACTGTGAAATTCTTAACTGTTTTCTAAAAAATATTTTCATAATTTTTCTTATGAAAGCAGTTTTTGAATAGAAAGACTTAAGATTTATGAGTCTTGTTTTAAGGGCTGTACAAGCACATCTGCACATCTTCCCACTTTGCATGAGACCCTGCTCTTTTGAGTGACCATTTCCCCCCCGTCAGTCTGAATGGCAATCTGTTAATTTCCGGGTGTCTGGCTGTCCAAATTATCACACTGCAGGTGTGTGCACCATGTCTGAAGAATTGCTCTGTGCATGCACAATTTCATAAAATGTCAGTATTAAGCTGTGCACAGAATATAGGCAAACCTCTGTGAGTTTAGACAAATCACTAAAGGAGAAAACTTCATGTAAGAATGTCTTGTTACCGGAAATGTTTGCTACACTATTCCTTGGTTGCTTAATACTCTAGGGAAATCTCTCCCTTATAGACATACCACAGTGATACAGCGTAGACATACCTCTAAAGTGGTGTGACAAGAGCTGATAAAAGTAATTTCAGGAAGAGCTCTGCAAAACATAGATCTGTTTATCTAACAAACACATACACAACAAAAAGGCAGAAGGAAACAGGGAGAATGGGGGATTGCTCACGTGCATCCCCCTTAGGCATACCTGTAGATGTTCATGAGAGCTTGGGTGAACCTTCTTGCAGTGTCACACTCAGTATGTTTCCTCATGTCTTCATTTCATTGTGTTAGAAAATCTTCCTCCCATTTGCTGTTTAAATTGTAACCTGTGATGATACAACATGTAGCTTGTTCATTGGTATCTCCTGGAAGGAGTAAAATTTTGCCAGCCGAGAGTACTGGTTGTGCAGCTAAGGGCTGCTCCATGACAGTCAAACTTCGCATTTTTCTTGATTCTCCTTTTCTTTTCCTTTTTGTAGCTTTTTTTTTTTTTCCTCCCACTGCCATTTGATGCAGCCAGTTACTGACATTTCTCATAAATAAACTAAGGTGTAAATGATGTGCAAAACTCAAATTTTTCAACACTTGCCCATTCCAATGCATATATATGTGTCTACACACACATATATATTCCTGCAAATGAAGAAGGTATGAAACACTTCTCAAGACTGATTAATTAAAAAAAAAACAAAACAAAACAAAAGAAGAAAGTCTGTGGTTATAGATGTTATTCTGACAGGCCGTACTGGTTGGTTTTCTTCTTTGTAATCAGGGTGCTCTTTATTAATGTATTAATACTATCATTAATATTCTTACTATATAATAATATTAATAACATTATTATGGTTTTATATATTTAAACATTATTATAGTTTATTATATAATTATATATGATTATATATAATATACTGTATATTATGGCAATTATAAAATAATAATAATATGTGATAATAATATAATTAATGTTAATGTAATTAATACATTAATCTTTTCTTGTCTCTGATAGATTTAACCGGCAATGTATTGTTGACAAGGACAAAAGGAATCAATGCAGATATTGTCGTTTAAAAAAGTGTTTTCGAGCAGGAATGAAAAAAGAAGGTAATGATATTTTATTTTATATGCAAAGAGAAATAATCTCAATTATTTTAAAAATATAATAAAAACTCTAAAAAGCTCCAGCAGGATAATTCAATGGAAAATCTGCTATAATGCCTTCATGATGGACAAATGCTTTTCTATTGAGGTGAAATATGCGTCATCTAGTTTTCAGGTCAGTAAACACTTTAACACTTTGAGCATTAGCAAATCTATGGGTTTAAAGTGAATTTGCAATTGTTTAATCCATTAATCCTAGTGTCAAAATTGATTAATTTCTAAGTGTTGAGCCATATCCTGGAAAAGTTCAAACTGTGAGATTTTAGGTTAATTTTTTGCCAAATTTGTGTAATAAAATCTCTATCTGGGATTTTATTTCTCCCCTTTCTAATTAATGACAGTGACGATTTACTGCTTCTTCCTGTGAATTTAAACATTTGAAGCATTTAAGCCAGAGGAAGGAGTGTGAAGTTGAGTGAAAAAGTAGTAGGGGCAACAGTAGTGGTAGCTGTCAGTGGAGTGCCCACATTAATTAAGAAAAATGTCTAATCTCATTAGGGCTTAATATGGGAAGATTGTTGCTTACACATCTCACTGTCAGATGTGAAGAAACATGGGTGTCTCTGTGATCTTCCTGTCAACGTGGAAGGAGCAATGACCGTAGGAGCACAGCAATAGGGAAAGGAAGACAGTGGGAATATCAGAGGATTCTTGTGTCAGGTTGTTGGGACTGTTGCTTCACTGGCAATAATGATGTAGAGACAAAAGATACCTGATATGGTTCAAATAAGTACTCAGAAATGGTTTATCACAAACTTTGCTACCTGTTTTGTTTGGCTCATGGTGTACCTGCCTGAAGGCCAGTCTGCAACCTGCGGGCACAGTTCTCCTGTACTGTAACAAGGCTTTAATATTTTTAGTCTATACATAGCTTTCCTAAGATAAAGGAAACTGTTTCTTTATGCTCTCATATATCTATACTATAGTATTGCCTTGCTAGTGATCAAGTTTTGGTATGAGGTAAAATGGATTTTCTCCTTGCAGCTGGATGGGGATATTTGAAACAGTGTTACACTCTGTATGTTATGAAGTAGGTTTGTTGAATCTTGTGGCTCTCCTTGAACACAGTGTAACTTTTTGGAATTTGAGCCATTAAAATCAGTAACATATTGTATAAATATTATCAATTTGACATGAAGAAAAGGGAAGACCTGCATGTCCACGGCAACCTTAAAAGTTTTACAAAAAGCAGAGCTTCACAGTCTTTCAAAGCCTGGAACTAAAGAATAGTTTAGCTCTGAAGTGACATCTGGAAGGTATCTAGTCCAGGCCCCCGTTTAAAGCCAGGCTAATTTCTAGGTTCAGTCAGGTTGCTTGGGACCCTGTCCAGCCAAGTTTATACAGTCCCTGAGAGGGCAGATTCCGCAGCCTCTCTCAGCAGCTTCTTCCAGTGCTTGACCACCCTCACTGGGAAGAGTTTATTTCCTTATTGCTAATTGGAATGTGTCTCACTGCAATGAGGGTAGTGTCTGTTGCCTCTTGTCCTTTCCCTGTGCACCTTGGAAGAATCTGGCTCCATTTTCTGTAAACTACAGAAATTAAAACCTTCACCTCCACCTTGGTTCTCTCATTTCCGCATGAACAAAGATGCCTCGCTCTGCTTCACCTTGTGTTGTGGGTTGCATCTCCATAGCCCTCTTCTGGACACTGCACAGGGTTCCAGCATTTTTTGTGTACTGGGAAGCCAAAACAGAGACAAAAACTCCCCTCAACATGCTAATGCAGCCAGGTGTATGGCTAGCTGACATCATCATGAAGCATGCTGAAATCTTTAACCTAATTTACACCATTCTTCCTCCTTTGGTCCCACTACCTATAAAATATTCCTTTTGCATCTGAGCCGTGTTTATTTAAGTCTTCCCAGTGCTAAAATAATTTAAAACACAGAACTGTAAATTTCACTGTTTGTGTGTTGTTATATACCTCTCTACACCATCAGGGGATGTCTCATAGCGTAAGTGTAGCATAGTCTGTATGATAGTTCCTCAGCTTGTTTCTAGCAGATCACTTTCTTTTCTTCAGGGCCAAGGCCCTGGTATAAGCTCTTTAAACAGATATTCCCCCTTCCTCATGGAGTCTCTGTTTAAGGCAGTTTTAGCCTGAACTGATGAAAAGGCTTTAGCAAGACAGACAATCTGGTCTAATAATCCAAAATTGTACATATGCAGGAGAAAATTGAAGCATTTCGCTATGATTCTGAAAGCCCTCCACCGGTGACTTTCATTAGTGATTGTCAGAATACCTTAGTATTTTTCTAATTGGCACTGACCTTATTTTAATTATTTGGGTAGCACTTAAACTGTGGAGATTCAGTGAAAGTTTTTTTTCTGCATTCTTTTAAAAAGGGTTATATTTTTTTGTTTCCTGTGTACATGAACATTTAGCACTTTGTGTTTATCACTGCACATTTCTTACTGTGACCTTAATAAAAGGCCCATCAGTGAGCGTCCTTGGCAAAAAGTTAGTACACCTCTCAAATAAACTTGTGCATTGCTCAGATAAACCCTGAAAACTATCCAGTGTATAGAATATTTTATTTTTTTTATTGAAGCCTTTGGTACTACTCCTAAATTCAGTAATGCAGATTGTTTCCCACAAAATAGCAAACATATCTTTGGAAATAAAGCTGCTGCTCTTAAAAATTGATGAGATTCCTTGTGCAATAAAAAGATTTTGATCAGCACAATTCTTATTTTTTTTTCCTCTTTTCTTTTCTCCTTGGTCTAACCTTGGACATGATCTAGGTTTTAGAAAAATCTGATTGATAGTTTTATTTCTTCTTCTTCCTTCAATTCAAAAGTAATCCTTGTTGCTTCATAAACCTTGCATGCGCTAATTAAGGATTCCTTACCCAAAGCACTTTTAACTGCCTATTTTTGGACCCCATGAGACAAAACTTACTGGCCTGAAAGTTTTTTGGTGCCTTTTTAATTTTTTTTTTTGTATTAACTTAGTTTATGTTCTGTAAACTGGCTAGGAGTGCAATGTCACAGAGGAGGAACATGAGATTTAAGTTTCAACATTATCCTGCTAGTGGATTAAGTTCACAATTCATTCCTGTGTCAGGGTTTCTCACAGGAGAGCAGGAGTAAGGCTGTCAGACTGCCTCTGACTGAGGCATTCTGTAAAGTGGTGCTGTATACCTCTTGACCTGTTCAGCAGTCTGGAGATGTCCATGTCTACCATCATCATAAAACCTCACTTATTAAATTGGTTAAAATAACAAAATGACAGCGTATGTTCAAGTTCAAAGGAAGAAAGAGATTTTACTGTAATAAAGCCAGTCACAAAAGTGCTGATAATTCATTGTCTATCTAATTAGTTATACGTAGTTTTTATAGGCAAACAGTATACAGGTAAAGACCATAAACATGTATTGTCATCTTTCCTCATTACTTAGAGCTAAAAGCACAAGGTCTTTTTTAATATCATACGTTTTGATTCTTATAGTTATATAGTAAACTTCTGAAATGATATTGTGTGGCGATGTCTACAAGTCAATAAACGAGATGATTATTCTTTTCCAGCTGTACAAAATGAACGGGACAGGATAAGCACAAGAAGAAACACTTTTGATGGCTGCAACATTCCCTCTATTAGCACATTGTCACAAGCTGAGACACTCTCCCGTCAGGTACTGAGATCTGCCACAACATTATTTGATTACTTTAACACCATTTTTCTAAAGTTAAATATTTTTCAGTT
Source organism: Falco cherrug (assembly GCF_023634085.1). NCBI lineage: Eukaryota > Metazoa > Chordata > Aves > Falconiformes > Falconidae > Falco > Falco cherrug. Next base: position 39,960,392 of record NC_073699.1, on the reverse strand, counting down.
TCTTATTGTATTAAGCATAATTATTGAGATTACTTTTTTCTACTTCCAAATGCACCCAGTTTCCTCTTCCCAATGAAAGAATCAGTGATAGAATACATTCTTAAAGCAAAGTCAATAAAAAAATTCCACTTTGTACAGGAAAATATGTCCTAGGCACCTTTCTTAATAAAGCTTTATGGTTCTTACTGCTTTTAAATCAGTTCTGTCTCAGGCAGCTGGTGGCATCTATCTATCCTTGAGGCTGGCTTTCCCATGAAACATTAAGGAAAAAAATTGTCCAAAGCCATTACATTCAAAGGGGTGTGGACACTCATTTCCTTACATTCTTTTGAAAATCCCATTTTTAATATCCTTAGACATTATAAATAAGGCAAACAGAAGTGTTCCAACTACAGACTCTATTCACATCTCGCTTTTAAATTTTCTTTGTCTCATCTGAACTTCATTTTCTTTTTTTTTTTTCTCCTATCCAATCAATTGCTGAATGGAACAGTCTCCAGTCCTTTTCTGCACCTCAGATAAATCATGGTCATTGATTCTGCATTCTTGCACCTCTTACTAACTTAGAATTTAACTGCCACCTTTATGATTTCATGCTGACTGATTTATACATCCCAAAATGTTTTGTAATCTCATCCTTTATCAGCATCGCTCTTAGGGTGGAACTGTCTGTAAAGAATTGATGCAGGAATTACTGGGTGATAGTCTTTGGCATGTATTGCATGTCTGGGCAGACTAGATGAACATAATGGACCTTCCTACCTTTCATACCTATACCTATTTTTACCTCCTTAGTAATTCCTTGAACTTGCTTATTGTGCTTTTTTTTTGTGTGTGTGTTACTCCCTTAATCATTTCCAACTGGTATATGCAATTCAGGAATAAGAGTTGTCTTAAACAGAATCACATCTTCAGCTGTTCCTGCCACAAAGTTCTTGTTGGATGGTAGATTCCAGGCCTAAAGCATCACCTTGTGTAAACAGAAATTTATTCTACTTATTACTGGGTATGTTGTAGTAGGGGGTAATTGTTCCCAGTATGCCAAGCATATATGAAGATACACTCTTGTCCTCAAAGACCAAGAGGTCACATTAACATGATGGAAAAGTGAAGTCTTTAAAGTCCTTGTTTTTCACTTAATCGAATGGATTTGTAAGATGAGTTCAATCGTGACGAGAGACTTGGAGGAGGTGGTAGTGTCACTAATCATTGGCCATGTCCTTCAGATGTGATACCGCATGAATCTCATGAATTCCCAGCAGAAGCTCACCAAGTAATTTCAGCACAGAGTCTATAGTTTGTCCTATAAGGTGTAATTTATAAGGATGCATAGCTCTGATTAAAAGATGTTAAAGGAAGGACAATGCATTAAGTTCATGAGCCAGTAAGTCTTAACAGTTAAACAATATACCTGTTCTTTACCTTCCTGAATTAACTTCTAGTTGGTACATAGTAGTCTGTTTTTCTGGTAGATCAGAGTGCCTCCTGCTATCAGAACTCTCTGCGTAGGCACTTTTGAATCATGATCAAGACTCCTCTTACTCTTCTGGAAAATGTGAAATCTGTTTAATTTCATTTACTCTGTTTCTGCACTGAATGTTTTCTTGACTGAATCATTCTGGTAGCTCTCACCTGAATGTTATCCACTATTTTCAACTTTGTTTTTGTAGAACAGATGCCAGAAATGGACTCATGATTACAGCAGGGATTTCACAAATGCTCTGTCTACAAAAAGACAATACCGCTAACCTTTTCCCTACATGATAGCCTTTGAATTATGTATCAGAGGATTTTTTCACCTGCCTAGCTGTTGTATTTCCCTGAGAACTAATGTTCAGCTGGTTAACTGCCATTAATATCTAAGCTGTTTCCAGTGTTTTAGACTACTGAATTATGAAGGAAGCACTGAGCTTTAGTTCAGAAGTGCAACTCCTTTTGACCACCCAAGGATAATGGGATTTCACCACAGATCCCACTGGGGGATTTAAGATGGATCTGGGAATGAAGGGGATCTGGTAGGAGTCAACCTAAATAGCATCCACCATCCTGAAATGTGTAGGTACACAGCATTAGAAGACCAAACAAATATTTTTTGGGGGGTGGGGTGGAGAAGGAGATAATCACACTACAGAATTTCCTGCTTTCTGTAAAACATAAGGTGAAAATCAGTTTCATATGCCTTGTACAGTGGTGGGGTTTTGTTGTGCTGGGATCTTTTTCTCTTTCTTTTTCTCTTTTCCTTTTCCTTTTTCTTTTTCCTTTTTTGTCTTCATCTTCTTCTTCTTCCTTGATATGATAGCAACTATAAACTCATCTTCTCTTCTCAGGCTTGGTTTTATCTTAAGCTGTCTTTCCTGCCTAGCTTAAAAGCAACCCTGATTTTGTTCCTTTCTTTGAAAAGTCATTAAGAATTTCAGGTTTTGGCTCAGTGATTACATGAAAGTACCCTAGCTTCAGACCCAGAAAGATATTGCTCTCTTCTTATTTCACAGAACACTGTTCACTGCAGGTGGTCTAATGCACACTCATATCCTTTACATTTGCTCTGAAATGTCTCAGGCCTCCGCCTATACTGCCGCTTCATCATTACAAACCATTCTCCTCCAGGCACTAAAACCCCCTGTTTTACCTTCTAAAGTTAATGATACTTATCTTTTCACTAGAAGAGCATGCTACCCCCTTAACTCTTTCTTCCTTTGCCCTTAATGTTACTGCATGCCCCTATGAGCTCTTTTTTCTTTCTGAAATGAGGTAAATGTCAACCATTGTAAAGGATTAAAAACCCCCACCTCACCCCTACAAATTATCAGGGCTTGGGTATATTAAAAATAGTATTTCAGAATGAGGAGATCTTGTATCATGATATAAATAGTGTAATTTTTAACATACCGTAATACACACTGGTAGTAATGAGAAATGAAAGATTTATGTGCAGACTAATTGTCCATATGGTCAAGGAAATTCTCAAGAGTATGCATGATTACTGATGTGATTTTTTTCTTAAATATGCTGTTAACCATTGAAAATGCAGTTATATGTAATTTAACATTGTTACTTTTTTCTCTCACTATGGCCAGATCTCAGTCGCCAGTCCTGGTGCTAGCACTGACATAAATGTTAAGAAAATTGCTGGTATTAGTGATGTCTGTGAATCTATGAAGCAACAACTTTTGGTGCTGGTGGAATGGGCTAAATATATTCCAGGTTTCTGTGAGTTACCACTGGATGACCAGGTATAAGAGGAGACCAAAGGGAAGGGTTTAATTACTGTCCCGCTATTTCTGTGATATTTAAATGTTACAATTAAACACTCATTTTTTGGTAGCTGAGTGCTAGGTCTACCATCTTAATGGTTTTTAAACTTATGAAATAGCACCACCACAAAAAAAACCCAAACAGAGGAAATTGATAAGGCTCTAGCACACTAATGAAAAGAAGCAGCAGCCTACTATGTCTTCAATTGTTTTGTGCTTTGTGTATTGTTTTGGAAGCAGAGATACCAACCTGCATGGAAAAATGAAAAAAATCTTGTAAAAAAAAGCCATGTTTTTTTCAGACCTTGCAAAGTGTTTATTTCATGTTCACCTTTCATTATAATATGGTTTAAGACAGCATGTTATTTAATCTGAAGCATGTCTTCTCTACTTGGAAAAAATAAAATCCATTAGAATCTCAAACAAATGCCAAACATACTGATATCAATCCATAGCAAATAATCTTTCATATAATACAGTGTACTAAAATTATATTGTATATAATCAGCGCAGGGGAAAAAAGCACCAAACCTTGAAAATTCTTAAGGGTTTTTATGACAGAGGTCTGATCTATCATTGCATCTGCAATATATCCTGATATATCACTGGCTTTCGGAGTAAGTTGTGCTAGCACACTTGGAATCAGTGTCTCCATGTTGCGGTGAGCAGTTCCCTTACCGGCTGCCTGGGCAGGAGGTTAATTCATGGCTCAGGATCTCTTGATTCCAGTCCACCAAAATCTGACTCAGCTTGAAAGTGACTTTATGAAGTTGAATTGTGTAATTCCTCCTTTTTGCCTCCTCAGTCTCTCAGTTTTTAGGAAAATCCTGTAAGGACGGTTAAATCATCCTTGGGTTTGAGACTCAAACTGAGTCATTCCCTCTTATACTTTTCCCCAGGAATACAGGGTGTTTCAGCCCACAGAAGACCCCCCAGATAGGGCCTTGATGTCTTTTCAGACCCACAGAGTGTGATATGTGTGCACAATCTCAACATACTGGAATAATTTAAAAATCGGTTCATGTAAAGAATAGAATTTTTTAATGCATTGGTTACACAAGAGCAACAAAAGTGAGCAAAAATATTGCTGTTTTTATTTTTAAGATGGCATGAAGGAAAAGAGAAGGGATCAGACCTCATTAAAAAGCTCCTGTATTTTAAAAAAAAAAAAAGATATCACCTTAGAAAGATAGGCTGAAAGCACCCCTGCAGTGCTTGAAGAGTACATGTTGGGAAATAATCCAGAACATTAAGTACCTAAGAAGAGTGTGACAAAGGTATTGGGAGTTAAAACAAATGCCACTTTTGCATTTGTGATAGCCTTTCTAAGGGGCATTGTGCATTTAATTATAAAATAAACAGTCTGGTTTTGAGCAAACGATTCCTCATGTGGGAATCAGCCTATTTACAAACCCTAGAGCAGGCCGGAGCAGATAAGTTAGCTCTACTGACAAGGTGAAAAGTCTTCACACATTAAGAATTCCTAGGTGCTGTGTACCTTTACATCATGCGTAAAGTACTGGCTTGGATTCGTAAGAAAATAATTACTTGCCAAGGAAGGAGTTCCTTGAGAAAATAGAGGCTAGTGCTGAAGTTTCAAACAGATACTAAAACCAAGGGAAGTAAATAGGTGACAAAGAGTAATGTAATGACCACATTTCAAAGTGTCTTCCCGGGATGAATCAGGTTTCTTCTTTGTTGATGGTAATGGATATTTTAGCATATCTGGTTTTGTTGGGGAAAAAGCTCTTTTGAGTGTCCCATAAGTTTTTCATTCAAGGTGAGAAAAATGAAACACTGATAGTGCCGAATATTCTGTAACAGTTCATTCCAGCCCACCAGAGTCTTTAGTGTCAACTTAAAATTCCAGAGAAAACTGTACTAGGAAATAAATGCAAGTATGAATTTATTGAGAAGTATTTTGCAGAGCTGTATGTTTAAAATATAGACCAAATGCTAGAACTAACAGGGGATGATAATTTAATTATAGTGTACTGCTAGTACAGTGTTTTTACATTCACTGTACATTTTTACATTAGAATTTTAAAAATCTTAAACATGTACCTATAGCTGAATGCACTCACAGTAATATGCATCCTCATTTCTTTTACCCTTATTGAAACTTACTGCTTTATTGTCTAATTAGAGTCTGCTGTTTTTTTCTTGAGGTTGCCCTGCTAAGAGCACATGCTGGGGAACACCTGTTGCTTGGAGCAGCAAAGCGGTCCATGGCGTATAAGGACATTTTACTTTTAGGTAAATATTGGTTTTGTTTTAATTAATAATGATGATGTTGTAGTACATTAGCAACCATGTAATCACTTAAGTAGGACAACTGATATGGCACAATCAAAGCAATGCATTCTGTGAATGCTAAATAGCTATTTAATGGTATAATGTCACGTGCCCCCTTCCAGCAAAAGAGGTGAACAGCTTCCTGTGAGTTAATACGGCTAAAGGTTTAAATGGATACCAGAAGCCACAACTTAAGGGGGTGGCTGGCAGATTTTCTCCTTACATGAACATCCTTTCTGCACCTTTGTCCCATAAAAAAACCAGAACACAAAAGCTCCATAAAACCTCTTTGATTAAGAGAGGAGCAGCCAACCTGTGGCCCATGTACTAATTTCAATCTTTGTGAAAACCATTTATCTGGAGCTTTCTCAAGAGCCCTTCAGACGCAGTCAGAGAACACCCTATAGACTAAAAAGTTGGATAGCCTGTTCCCTGCAATTCGCTTTCTCAGGAGCCCTCTCACTGCTGCCTTGGCAGTCGCCATGTAGCCATCATGCAAACAGCATACCTGTTGTCCTCTGCCACGTGGGAGATGGGTGAATCCATGGCACAGTGAGCAGTCATGCCTGCATAAGCATATTCTTGGTCACTTGAAGTGGATCCTTCACTGGGTTATATGATATAACTTACGTTAGATCACTTCTGGACAGAAGGTGAATTAAGATGCTGTGATGGAGACTTCTTCAAAATATCAATTTAAAATTGAAACATAAATTAAAAACTTATTTTGTACTCTGAAAATTTTTATGATGCTTACGGTTTTTCTTAGGAGTAACAAAAGCTTCTGTTAGAAAAAGAATTCCTGGTGTCTCCTCTGGAAGAAGGCTTCTTCGACCATTGATGAATCCTGATCATTCAGTTTGGAATATAGTATTTTAATGGGGGAAGAATAAATTTTAAGATCAGTTTATAATTATATTTATCTATTACATAAAGTTGAAGGCCTATTTGCTCCACACTTGTGCATTCAAATATGGACCTCAGCTCTATGGGCTAATCGGTTACTGTACATGTTGGCATATTTATGTGCACAGATTATTTACTGGGTGACAGCTGTATTTTGCACTTACTCTGTTTGCAAACAGTTTTGTATGACACAAAGGAAAGTTACTACTCAAAAAAATATTAATTTGATTAAGCGAAATGAGATACGCTTTTGAAAATGGGCTTCATCTAGTATGTTGCATCAAAGTCTTTATATCAATCTGCATGTTGGTATTCTTTCTCTCTAAGGCAACAATTACATAATCCATCGCAACAGTACTGAAGTAGAAATCAGCCGAGTGGCAAATCGGATTCTGGATGAATTAGTTCGACCCTTCCAGGAAATTCAAATAGATGACAATGAGTATGCTTGCTTGAAAGCAATTGTGTTTTTTGATCCAGGTACTTTTTCAAAAATATCTCTCAGAATTATTTTAGATGTGATTATATTGGAAGTAATTTCTGTTGAGGTACCATGTGCTCATGTTATATACCTGGATGGAAAAGAATTAAATGAAAAAAGTAAGATGCTCCTCCCAAATCATAATCTGTCTTGACTTTAAGATTTTGTCATTTTTAAGATGCAAAAGGCCTGAGTAATCCAATGAAGATTAAGAACATGCGGTTCCAAGTCCAGATCAGTTTAGAGGATTATATTAATGACCGTCAGTATGACTCCCGAGGAAGATTTGGTGAACTTCTGCTTCTACTGCCCACACTCCAGAGCATCACTTGGCAAATGATTGAGCAAATACAATTGGTTAAACTATTTGGAATTGTTAAAATTGACAGTTTACTTCAGGAAATGTTACTGGGAGGTAGGCTAACAGCTTGTTAGATTTACAATGTTGTGTTATGTTGAATTTAGCATACATCATGAGGGGATCATGATGTAAGCAAGCACTCTGACTGTTGCCTTGCTGGCTGAGCTTTGGGTCATATAATTGTTATCTAAAGCCTTCTTGTCTTGGCTGCTCATCTTATTAACTCAGTCCTACAACCTGAGATTGTGCTGTGTTCTTCTCAGTCATTGCTGGATATCTAGACATACAATTCCCTAGGCACGCGGAAGAATCCCTACAAATACTTCATGAAATCCACTGTTAATGCAGTCAAAACAGAGAAAACAAATACGGTGCTTAATGTGGTTGGTCTGGTTAAATTGTTTAATGAATACCCAGAGGCAATTATTCAAATTGCCAATCAAAATATTTGCTCTGCAGAAATGTAATTACTGAAGTTTAAGTTGCTGGTGACAGCATGGTCTTTTGAATTAATAAATGCTCATGTTATTTTTGCAGGTACTTCTAATGATGCCAGTCATCTGCATCATCCAATACATCCTCACTTAGCCCAAGATCCATTAACTGGCCAAACTATCCTCATAAGTTCAATGTCTGCTCCTTTACATACAGAACAGATTTGTAAGTAATTGCAAGTTAGCTTTCTGTCATAACATGTCACTGTTATATTTAAAAATATTATTTAGATTGGTGGCTCCTCAATGCTCAAAGTTATTTCATCAGCGTTCTTACAGTAAAATAATTGTGCATTAGAACCTTATGTATATAAACAATGTTAAGTAAGAGACTTTGACCTGAATTTAATATTTAAAAAATCCATCACCATTCTGATATATGATTGTTTTCACATGCACAATTTTTAATAAACTAAAAATTCTGAGAATTAAAATATTCTGTTTCCCTAGCATGCCTAATGTAACAGAACTTCCGTTCAGCACAGTAGTATCTATCTCTGTATGCAGAGTAGGTCAGAATGTAAAAATACATAATTGTTTCTATATTCTTTTTCAGCAACTCCAGAAACTCCATTACCTTCCCCTCCTCAAGGCTCTGGGCAAGAATACAAAATGTCTACAAATCAGGCTTCAGTCATTGCACAGCAATCTATTTTGAAACAAAAACCATTGTGATGTTTCTGTCTGTCTTACTTGTCCTTCCTTCCTTCCTTCCTTCCTTCCTTCCTTCCTTTCTTCCTTCCTTCCTTCCTTCCTTCCTTCCTTCCCTTCTTCCTTTTTATGCACTAGATAAATTGGTAGGACACTTGCACATTTAAAATCTCAGGATTAAAAAGGAAATTATTTCCTCAGCAGCCACTACTGTGGGTGTTTCTTAAAACACCTCATGATTTGGAAAGTAATACTGTTCTGACTGCCACATAAAACTGTAACTGTGGACACTGCAGTCTGACAAATATGTATAGAGGTTGATATGAGTTTTAGATCTTATACCTGCACAGATTCATTTTTTATTTCCTGTTTTAGTTGTTGTCTTAATATTATTGTTTTAAATGTGTATATAATTTTTTAATTGTGGCAGAACTGTTAGTGCTTGTTTAGCTGTGAATTGTAGGCACAAAAAAGTGGGTTGATCAGACAAAACTTAAGATTCCATTAATTCCTCACTGCTTAGTTATTTGTATGAATCAGAGGTCCTGCCATAGGCTAATACATTTGAAGACTTTTTAAAATCTGTATACAAAGTAATTTCTGTATCAGTCAATTGGACAGTGCCAAGGCATAGGTGCTAGCATTTAAATTGCGAAGTACTTAGAACAAGGACTAGTATGTTTTCTGGTCAGGACTATTACTTTCCCAAGCAATTTCTGGGCACACTTTGGGGATTAGGCCAGTCCAAAGACACTTTTTACCAGGTACTTTCGATATGGCCACCTCTCTTCAGGGGCACAGAGAGTATAACTAGGAATATGGCCAGACCATGCCACTTGACCTCAGGGCTGGATGTAGACTTTGTACTGTTCAATTTACTAGTGTAAATGTTAGCCATTGTGTTTATTTGCCTAACTGGCTAATGAATATATGTTTTAGCAATCACTCTAAAATTCAGCTACAGAGAAACTGTAGTTATGTAGCAGCACTGTGTCTGGAGAGGTACGGCTTACTGACTCAAGCAGCAAATGTGCCTGAGTTCAGTTCCAGATGTTCCTGGTTTGAGCCATGGTATTTCAAGCTAGAAGGCAGCAAGCACACCAGATACTCATCCTCTGGATTTTTAAGAGTTTTCAGAAGACTGGGATGAATTGATTTACTGTGACGAGCCCTCTTCTCCTCTTCCTTCCCTTCCAGTCTGGGAGGTTCCAACACTAAGTTTTGTATCTGGAGTCTGTACTAACGAACCCATCTGGATTTGGACCCTCTGTGGATTTGCACAAGGGGGACCTTGTGACACATACTCACTTGGACATATACTTACTCAGTTACAATTTGTGAAGACAATCTATTAGGATACATAAAGTGATATGTTGTTCATACAACACTGACATCATAACAAAATCACCACTTTGCACAATGCATTTATTCCAGAAACGAATTATTTTCCTTTAGTACTTTAAAGTAGACTTTCTTCCCAGATGTTATGTAAGAGAGAAATGGAGGGCGGAAAAAGGAGAGGAAAATATTGCTGTTTGATGAACTATTGCAAAGAGAAAACAGTGGAGTCAGAAATTCCACAAGGTCAGATATTGATCATCCTGAACCAGACACCTGCATTAACTGCAGCATCCAAAGATGGGTGATGTTATACCTCTGGCATTTGAAAGTTGCTCAAACTGGTATGATTCTTCAGATACGTTTTTGCAGGTGGGAATTGCACCACAGTAATTGCTGAGCTGACCTGAACTTTCAACAGGCTTTAATGAGAATACACTTACCACCAGGTAGATGCTGTGGGTTTTGATGTTATTTTAAAGTAGTTGCTTTTGCAAAGTCTGTGTACAGTAGCCCTTAATGTGTACCTTTTGCTTTTTAGAGTGTTTTTCTTTTTGCTGTTTACTGTTTAGTTTTTATCAGTGCATTGTTCTTTTTACAAATCCCTTTTAATATGAGTTTTTATGACAGAATAAAGTACTGAAGTTTTACCATTAACTTTAGGGGAATCTGGACTGTGCTGTTTTTATAAATTGTCCACCAATGCTTTGTGGAGAAAGAAAAAAGTAAAGCATGCACGAGAAATACCAAGCAGCCCAAAAGTTGACTGATGTGGGTTACTTTTGTGTACCTGTCATAGAAAGAATGCTGGACTCAAGTTGGCTCTGCATGACTTTACTGGGTCAGATTAATTAAGTTGGTTGCATAAACATGGTGGTATTGGTTCTGACTAAAAACATTTAACTGGAAATAAAAAGTAATCCCCAAGTTGGCCACCCTTGCCTTATATAAGTGGTCTGAATAATAGCTTAATGGGTTTAGTTTTTACACTGTACTTTAGATATAAAGTGTACAGTTAAATGTTGTCACACACTGCCAAAATGTACTGGATGAAAAATATACTTTAGTATTTTATCTGACAAAAAGTTGTTATCTATTTTGTACGATATATTACATTTTTGAATAAGAACACCACCACTGTAATTTATTGGGAAAAGCTGATTTATTTTATAAATGTAATGTTATTTTTGTAAACTTAATTATGAAAAATCAGAAATGATTAGCTTTGTTAAATATTAAATTATAATGAGATGTAACTTTATATGTTTGAATTTCGATACCAAGTTTTTGTGTTGAGCATTTGGGATTGAAATGGTTGCTGGAAGTATTTCAAATGGACTGTTTTTCATCAAAGCTCAATAAAGAAACATGAATGATCCGAATGACACATTTGCCTTTTGGTAAATTTTTTACTATTCAGATAAACAATGACAATGCTTTATATTGCTTATGTTATGAATGAATATAAAACTGTAACATGCTTTCATGTCTGCAGTATTCACAGCATCACAGAATGGCTGAGGTTGGAAGGGACCTCGGGAGGTCGTCTTATCCAACCCCCCTGCTCAAAGCAGGATATTGAAATCATATGAAAGAATATGATGGCAATATTTTAGTTGATTCTACTGTAACATGGCAAAGTATTACATAGCTACGGTTTTTAATTTTTAGTTCTGACTCAGAAAAGAACTGAAGCACATGCTTAATTCCATCTGTGTTTAAAATGAAGCATATGTTCAACAGCTTTTTTTTTTTTCCTGGACAGAGACAACTGAACAAATCACTCCCTTTCATTACTGTAGTGCATTGTTATTTAGGCTAATTTAGTTGCAACTAAGCAGTTATATATTTTGTAGGTAAAGACTTTGAAAACTTTAGAAAGACTCTTCAAAATACATTCTTTTAGATAACCAGCTTCTCTTCAGCGTCAGAAAGTATGTTCAGTTGTATGTGTCCTTTGAATACATTTTGAGTAGAGGTGGGGTTTGTTTGGTTTTTTTGCAGTTGAATGGTGGTAATAACACAATGAATTGGGCTGTTTACTTTTGCTCACATGCTGTGCTCTGGGTTGCAGAGCTGCAGGGCAAAGCTGCCATGGGAGAAAGAAGAGACTCCACTTCTGAATGCTGGAGATATTCAGGTCCTTCTGAGGAACTTGTGCCTGTGGCTGATTACTCTAGATGAAGGATTTCTCTGCCCTTTACTTGTAAATGCTGACTTGGGTGAAAGTTTATGATTTTAGGGAACAGAAGAGATTTTTTTTTCAGCCTACAAAGGAGAAGACATGGGAAAACCCCTACATCTTCAGTGCCATGAAGTGCTGACAGACTCTTCTTTAAGGATTTCCGTAAGTCAACTTTACAAGCAGCTCCAATAGGTGAATCAGGAGTGCATATTTTACAAAAAGAGATGAATGTATTAACTTTCAGTTCTAATCATTGTACAAAATTCTTCCCAACTAAGGAATTCTGAATGTGAGTAAAGGTATTTACTGAACTCCAGGAACCTTCTGCAACAGAGAATTTAACATTCTCTGAATATAAGAAAATCCATTATAGCTCCTGGTTAATGTTTGTATACTTGGCAGTTCTGTTTTCACCTCAAGGATGTCTGTCAGTCTGTGACTGACTAAAATTTTTTATGTCTTTCCAACAAGCAACAACATTTCTGATTGTGCATGTCCTATATTTGTTTTATGCTAAATTATATAGTAAGCAAATATTTAGCTCCACATTTTACAGTAATTCATTAAAAAATCTGTATTGGTTTGAAAATACCTACATTTTTCATGTTGACTCTGATGTAGAGCCATTAGCTTTCTTCTTTCTCTTCATTCTCCCTCGGAAAATGCAAGAAATGAAAAAAAAAATATATTTACCTCCAAATTTAAAGTAATTGTGTTAACATTGCAATTGTGTTTCCCTCTCTTCTGTGTTTTTGAAATATAAAAAGAAGGATAACATAGTTGTCATCTAGGCTGGCATCAGTTACTGCTTCCTTCTGATTCCTTATTTTCTTGTGGCAAATCCAAATATCTTCATTAATTGGAAAGCCTACATGCAAATAAAAGAGCCCTCTATGAAGTCAAAATTTAAACTTGATTATAGAGAGGAGGAGTAAAGTTGCTGAACTGCAGGAAATATGTTTTCAAAAATTTCTTCCATAAAAATTACAATGCATGCCTGATTTCTAATCAAAATGATAACTATTTCTATTAAAGGGTGAGAAACTTAAAGAGAAAAATGAAATATATAGACTTACACAGTGAAAGAGAACTTCCATTTTCTGTCAGAAGATGGAACATGGCAAATCATTCCCTTTGAATACCAGCATATCTAAATAGCCTCTAAACAGGATGGGCAACATCTGATCAAGATGGGGGAACAAGCATGTTATGCCTAAAAAATATTCTTATGACAATGACCTCTGTTCCTTAATGTGGTGGACCTACAATTGCTACTGATATTTTCTGGGAGTTCATCTGAGTCGAATGTTAGTCAAAGATGACACATTGACACTAGATTTACTGGTGGGGCTGAGAGGGTTGTCGTCTCCTCACTAACATTGATGTGACAGCTGCTCCAGGTCACTTGATGGCAGTACAGCCTTGCACCAACACAGAGCTCTTAATTACCTAATGATTTTGGGCCTGACACCTCTATTTTCCTTTTGCAAGGGTGAATGTCACTGATGTCTAACATGACGAGGTGAGCTTCAATGGGTGAACAGCAGCAAGTGTTGAAGATTTTCCTTTACACACTCTGATCAAATCAGCTAAAGCTTAGAACTGTGCTCTGAGATTAAAGAAAAAAGCCTAGAAATCCACACTTTAATTTCTTTGACTTGGATCTGAATAGCGTTGGCTGGTCTCTTTGAGTCTCATTGTAGCACGAGTTGAACAGTTGATCAGGCTCAGTGGCTTTGTGGGTTTGGCCTCCCACGTAACCTGCTCTGCCAGTTTGTTAGTAGGTTGGCCAAACAGACAGCAGCTGCTGTTTCAATTTTATAATTCTGAATGTCTTCAAGGACACCTAGCGACAAAGAATGTGCAGGGAGATGTGTCTCTGGGAGCGAAATTACCTTAAGAAGTTACAGGAGATAGTGATTGGTTAGAGAAAAATATTTTAATAGTGTATAGAATAAGATGTACCACAATCCTTCAAGGGAGTTTAGTGAAAGCAGGAAGGAAAGAAGGCCCACAAAAATCTGATAGCACTGTCAATTCCATGAAGAGCCCAAGTATAACATTAGACAGCTTTGCTCAAGATAGTTTGCTTTGTGATCCAGTATATCACCTGCACATTGCAAACGTCGGATTAAGTTGGAACAGCTGGTTATTTACATTTTTTCTTGAGCAGTTCATGAAACGTATCCCACCCAGTTTAGCATGCCCTCAGGTGCCCCCAGACAGCTTGTTGTGATTGCTGGGCAGGGATGCAGGGAGGCCTGGGCACATTCTGTGTCACTGCTCCAGGACCCTTCGTCTAAGTGTTATTTAAACACATCACTGATCACTGCGCAGTAGACATGCGCGTGAAACAGGACCCTTCCTGTAGCCCATGGTAGTGCTTTACTGTCACCAATCCCCTTTTATCATTGTGTCTTGTTGCATGTGGCACAGATGAACCTCCCAGCTGTATCACCTGCACTATGTGTGCACATGTCCTGACCGCTTTTCCTGGAGCAGCTCTGCAAGTTCCCCCATTCTGGGAACACTACAAACAGCGAGCACCCAACTGATGCTGCCAGGCCAGCAGTCAGTCACCTTGCAAAATGATCATGGTAGCAGCTGATCCATTATGTTAAGTCAGGCTTTATTTCATACTTCTCATAGGCCAACTGAGAGGAGATAAAAACTTGGTCAAGATTTTAGTTGTCTAAAGAGGCAACTTTTCAATTTGATACAACTTTGGAGAAAAAAAAAAGCGTTGGAGCTGGTGATGTTCTCATCTGACACCTTCACATCAGCCACTCGGTCTGCAGAGTGCTTGTGTCACCCTTTAGAATGGCCCCTATTTACCGCCTTTTTGAAATAAATCAACTAACTAGATTGGATTATAACAGCTATCTAGCTAAAATTATGCCAAATTCATAGATAAACAATTCTGAGATCACATAAAAATTTCTTTTTTAGTCTTTGCACTATGCCGCTTATAATGAAATGGTGCAGCTTATGTTACATTTTGATCAGTAAGCAGTTGTCCCCCTGTTTTTTTGACCCTCCACACAACTGAATGAATTTTCATGAATATGACTGCCCAACAAAGCATCCCATTATTCAGATGCCTGCCTTTTGTAATTTAAATAATGTAAGCATATGAACATAGAGATTTTGAATTAAGAGGCAAAGGCAATCTCACCAAAAGAGTTTATTCAATATATTTCCAACATCATCTATTCCAAGATATAATTAAGATTACCATGGTCCAAGACTAATTTGCTGTGGTTTCCAAAAAGTGGAACAGATAGCAGTTGTAATAGCGGACAAGAATTTTCCATATAAAATTTTTCATTGTCATGTTAAATTTTTTAATGAGCATCAGTCTTGATCAGAAATGTAATAAAATGAAACAATACTCTAAAATATGCAGACAGATGTATTATAAAATAACAAACTTCATATATTTATGTACTGTGAAGTACACTTTTCTTTTGCAACATGAACATTAATATCCATTTTTTATCTCAAGAGCAAAATCACAATTTAACTGTAGCATGATCTGTCCTCTATTTTAATGCAGCTTTTTTTGCAGGTTGATTAGAATTGCATCATGTGATTAAATACATAGAGGCAAATATTCCATCCTTGTGACACTGGGCCTTTTCAGAGATTGACAGCCTGAGGTGCTGCTCATAAACCAACAGATAATTTGAAAATGAAAACAGGGATGGAGTTCTGGAGGGCAGAAGAGGAATCCACGTCTCCATGATCACGAGGAAGGCACGGTTGGAGCTTTCAGGTTACAGAAAAAACATGCTTACAGAAGACGACACCTGTTAAGGAGAAATTTGTACTTTGAAGATAGAGGTAATAGCGGGGAAAAAAATCCCTTAAAAAATAGTGTTGTTAGACCAAAGGGCACCCAGTTGGGGAGGACAGATTCAAGAAGGCTTGATAAGCACAGAAAGGCAGTCAGCAGAGGTACTAACACAGTACTGTTGCCTTTGCCTTTTGCACAGCACTATTGCCTTTTGCACTTCCTCAGCTTCTGGAGCTATGTGAGTATGTGAAGAGGAATCTTTCTTTTGTCATGTCAGAGAAAGCTTCAGGCTAGCATGGTTAACGGAGAACTTCCTCAAACAATGAAATTTACACGCAGAAAAATCAGAAGAAATGTTTTGATTTGGAAAACATTTATTGATCTTTTTATACAAGTCAATTTTTCTGCTTTTTTAGTGCTTTTTTCAGATTTTAAATGCTTGGAATTCACCATGTTACATCAGATGTCATTTTTGTGTTCTGCCTGGTGAGGGGGGAGTAGAGGCAGTGGATGAAGACATTAAAAGGCCACAAAAAAGCCAAAGCAGTGGGAACTCTCAGACCAGAATGCACCTTCACCAGCACGCTAGACAGACTCATGGGACCTACTTCAGCTAAAGCCTGTGAATGGAATTATTTGCTCAAATTACTGTCTTCAATCCTAGTATAATTTACTGATGATAAAGGTTCTTTAGTGTAATAACTATTAATTGCACTGCTCTGTCCTCTCTCTCACCTGAATTGTATCTTTGCCAGAGTAAGAGTCCTTATTTATTTATAGCTTTCAATTTTATATTGAATCCCGTGCCTGAGAATCCTTGAACCCATCAAGCCTGTAGCACTTGTGTTAGCACACTGCTAGCCCCATTTCTTGTGAGCTCAGGCTGAGGTTCCTGGGGCAAAAAAAAAGCACCTACTAGAATAACTAGAAAAGGCAAGAGAGAACAGCAGCAGATTTAGAAGGGTGCAGAGCATCCTGTCATTTCTGTTACTGCCGCTGAACTCACTACCTACTATTTATGACCCCTGAACATGTTAGTGACTGCACAGTAGTTCCTCATGTCACAGGGAGATGTATGGTGACATAAAGGTCTGTATGCTGCCACTCATTTTCTCTGGGCAATCTCCATCTGGATTGTTACGGGGAGTGTTTGGCTGTTATTTCATCCTATTCTTTTGTTTAAAAAGCACAAATGCATGAGTCATCCCTTGCCTCTTTGTAGTTTATTTCATTCATAAATACTGATGCTGAAGTATTAGTAAAAATGTAACATTCGGGCCAGTTCTTAGCTGATGCATTTCACTTGCTCTACTACTTACCTTAATAAAATCATTTTCCAGCAGTGTTTATCTTCTAATACCACTCAATTTTATTACAAGGTAGTTTAAGATTTTGATTTAAGTTTATGTTGTGACTATGGGACAGTAATGAGGAATACCAGTATTTCTGTAAATGAGGTATTGCAGTCAGAGTGTGTGCTACAACGCTTTAAAGCTGCTCTTCTCTGAAGTTCTGTATTTTGGGTGCAATGTGTATTACAGGTTGATCCCCAGTACACACAAACCAATTCACCAATTTAGTCCTCATTATTTCCTGTCACTTTGTTTTAAACTACATTCAGCACAGGAGACAAAGCTGTGCCTATTGTCCACTGTCATTTGCTTTATATATGGAGACACTGAGAATTATTTATTGACCTTTGAAGTAGAGTGTCAAGCTCCTTTAATATTCTTTCATTTCAGATGATGAGGAATACAACTGAGAGTGCTTGGTCATTCCCATGTGGCTTGTGTCCTCCGTGGTAATGAGGCTAAGTGGTGCGGATGACCCCTAATCTAAGAAGGGAACAGCAGAGCGCCTGCTCCAGCATGTCTGTAGGGCTACATCACCCTGTAACTGGAAGAGAGTTACTTTCTGCTTCTTTTCTATGACATAAAGATAGCCTAGCCTCCACTAAAGCTGCTGCTCCAATGGCATGGTTCTTATTCATGCATTAGGTATTTTGCTTTTTTATATGAAAAATATTACAGTGCAATAGTATGACACAATACAAAACACTAGAATATTATTGGAAGGAAATATTTGCTAAAGAGCACAGCAAGCCTACCTTGGAGTTTCATAAGTAAGCAAACTCGAGGAGAGATAGCAGGAGTCCTATTATTTTTGCTCATATAGAAATTAAGAGTATCTGGGTGTTGCTTACTGATGTAACCTACTGTATACAAATAAGCACCTGCCTTCAGAGCATGATGTAGAGCTCTTTAGGCTGCTAAGACATTTGAGATACAATCTGAAAAAACACTTAGCACACTAACCCAGTCCAACAGAGCACTTAAGTGTCATGGCCTAAGACTCATGGCTGACTTTGGTGGAGCTGCTTATAAGCTTAAAGATGAGTGCACTCTGGCATGCTGTGTAGGGGTAGGCAGCATGCCACTGCATGCCACCCTGCCAGATGGAAAATACTTCAGTGCTGCAGCCTGTCATGCAAACTATTGCTGATTCAGCCACAGTAGTTTAAAAAAACAACTTTCAGCAGAATGGATGCTCTCTTCTATCCACAGGAAACACTGTCAGAAGACAAGATGCAGACCGAGCTAAGCATCCTCTATAAATGGCAAAGGCTCCCCCACCTCTTCAACATTTTGAACATAAAATCAATAAGAGGTAGAAAATTCGGATTTTTACCCCTGGACTTTGGTGAAAGTTTTGAAGGGACCGAATAACTCTTTCCACCTGCGTATGAAATGTTGTTGGAACTGAATGCTCAGCCGTCAGCTGGGTAGAAGCTTTTGTCCTGTCGCAAAGCTATGCTCACAAATAGAGGTACAATCACATCCTTGCAGCAACATCTGTGATTGAATGGACTATGGGAGCCCGCACTATGTTCTCATACCTTTAGACACAGACCCTCTCAAAATGGATCTAGTGATGGGAACTTTGTGCTATAGCTAATACGTAAATCTAAATTTTGGTACCAATCTGCAAAGATATTTTGGCATGGAATTACTGCTGAAATCAATGGAAGTTGGGTACCTAAACAGTAATTGAGTGCCCATGTATCTGTGAGGTTCTGTGCCTTTGATCTCAAAATCTGTCAGTCCATCTCATTACAAGCTCTACATTTACTTAAAAAAAATATAAGAGGTATGAATTAAGGATAAGATTAATTAATAGTGGCATTAACTGTAGCAAAGCAAAGAGATAGATTGCACTGACAGAGAAACTGGAAAGGATAATGGATTTAATGGCATGTGTACTAATGGAAAAAAATAACCTACTGCATGAGACTGTCATATTTGAAAAAAATGTGGCTACCATTTACAGTTCATATAGGGACAAAAAGGTTTATACACTAGCAGTATATAAATCACTGAAAAGAGTAAGCTGAGATCTTTATAATAGCAGTGATATATTTTCCCTTGTGGAAGCCCTAGCCCAATTTTGTATCTACAGAATCTGTCTGGCTCAAGGGGCTGACCTATCTCAAACACCCAGTGCTAGGGAGGGATGCATCCTGAGTGGAGACACTTTGTCTCTGAGCAAACACCCATTGAGGAACAAGAATGAAACTTCTTGTCTTCATTTACTACTGGACAACACAGGGAACTCATCATTTAGCCTACCAGCTGCTATGGTTATGGTTTAAAATATGTCCCCAAGCAGGGTAAGGGCAGAGCCCCTAAATCAAGACTGAGAATTTGACTAGTGGGTTGTAAACTGGCTACTTACATTCCTAGTACAGATACCTCCCGTGTGGGAATTCACATGTGTGCTAAGCACCATGCTAGCAATTAAAAGGCAGAACAGGACACTGTCTTCTTCTTCACTGCTTTGCTTGACTGGGCTGTGGATCTCCACGAGGAAACATGGTGCCGATACATGGGCCAGATTTCCAGGCACGATGGCTAAGTGTACAGTCCGATTTGGGGAGGAAAGGAGGAAATGCACAGGAAGAGGAGCTCTTACCTAAGTCCTCCCCTTGTCCTGGGCTGCTGTGTGCAGGGCCAGCCCTCAGGCACAGGTTAGAGCAGCCTTGAGGCTATCTTGCTAAGCAGACAGATCCCTCTGCAAGTGCAAGATTACTCCCAAAAGAATGTTATTGACTGCTGCATTCAATCTGGTTTTAAATGATTCATGTACTAATTGAGCTTCTACTATTTACCAGCTGAAATATCATTTGACCTCCCTGTTAGGGAACAGAGCCTTGTACCAGTGTCCTGACAATTGTCATTGTGTAATTGACCACCACCACAAAAAAAATTAAACAAGTGGCTGCAGAACGAATTCTGCCGATTGAATTTGCTGTGTGAGAGTGATTGAGTAACTACAGTGCTGCAGCTGTTTTTTTTCAAGCAACAAAACTACAAAATGCTTCAGGGCACCAATGCAAATGGGCAGAAACCAGAATCCAGCACAAACCGGGAATAACACTCCCCAGTGAATTACTTGTTCAAATGCCCTAGCTCATGCTAGTCATAGAAAAAATAGTTGAAAACAGTATGTGATTTTCATTATAACTATTTACTAAGTCCCAGAATACTTGAAAGATGAGGTAACAAAGGAACAGAAAGGTAATCTAAAGGGTTGCTGACAGAATTATTCTGACAAATACTCAGTTGACTAGTGGGCTTGTATTTCCAGTAAGTATATACTGACTGAAAGAATCCCTTCTTTCCCTCCAGTCTTTTGGTTGTTTGGGTTTGTTGTTGTTGTTTTTTATTAATTAATGCATCTTAAAACACTTATTTATGTTTGGGCAGAGCATCTCTACAAGCATTCATCTCTGCCACAAAAGGTTTGGCACAGATCCTTTTCTGTCCAGTACTCATCTTTTCCCAGAGCACAGGTTTGTATTGATGCCCCAAACAGTGATACAATGTGGTACAGCTAAACTGGCTTTCTATAAACATCAGGTTGCAGGGAGATGGCTGCAGTGTCATCTAGTGAGTGTCCAGAAGAACTGGGGAGACACTTGTTGAAGTAACTAGACAGAAGGTCAGAAGGGACTAACTACAAATGCATTTCCATAATGGCCTGGCATATTCTCCCACTCTTTCTTCAGAAAGGAAAGTCAATTTTTAGCCTTGAAGAAAAGGTCTGATTGGATATAAGAAATCATATTCCAGACCTGACTTCAAGCTTCATGAACAATGAGAAATTTTGGACTTAGCTTTGAATTACATGAGGGTTTTTTTCTTTAATTCCTAAATTTACTTCCTTTATTTATGTAGAGAGGAGTGGAGGCAGCTGAAATCATGTATTGGAGGCCAAATTGTCCATGAAAAAACTGAAAGAGCAAGTGCTCAGTGGAAGCAGACCATCATTTGGATTCGGTCACTTGTGGCAATACAAATGCATCAGGAGGAGTTATCTGGAGCCAGTTTGTCTCCAGGGCTGGTACACTGACAAACCAATACCACGTCAGTACCAGTAACCTCAATCTCCTAAGCTTTACAGGCTTGTCCATATTCCTTATGCCTGGGAATCCTTTTTATTTCCAGCCAGACCTTCAAAGAACAGTGCAATAGATCTGGATGTGTGTAATACTGTGTCTTGCCTCATGCATTCTGCCAACTTCAATATGAACTTCAGTGTGAGCCTGCGGGTTTCAACATGAGACTGTGCTTCAGTCCTTGGTCCCTCTCCCTCCTAGTGGAAAAGTCCATCTGACCCTCCAGGGTTCACAGGCACTGGACATGCCTTGGGCAACAGCACAGGCCACAGATTACTCATGCCTCCTCTAGAGGATAGAGATCAGGAGATCATCTGGCCATAGATGCTAAAAGACTGCATGACCCTAGTCTGTATGTGTTGCTCAGAGAGGTGATCAAGGCAAAATAAGGATTGTACTAACTGAAAGGTAGACACATCGAGGTCAATCAGCTTAATGTACTGACATGCAGATACCTGAAATATAACCAAGAGAATCTGTTGTTCTTTGTATTAGATCTTACACAACTGACAAAGAGACGATATATATCTTTCTGAACAAACTGTATAAAATGATATTGAGACTTGCAGATATATTAATCTTATCAGGCACAGTGGGGAAAAAACAGAGAAAAAACCTAAACCCACCACAGAAATTAACTGCAAAATTTTGAACTCGTTCGATGGTCCCTTCATTTTATTATAACCCGCATCACTTTTATAAATGCAAATCACATCTTGAAGAACTGACTCAGTAGAACACCCTCATAATTGTATTTCAAAAAGATTTAAACCCGGGCTTAAGTGATCTGATGAATCAGAGCTTTATATACTACAGTTCTCCTGAGCATACTAACAAAATACTGGAAAAGGGAAGTAGAAATATATTTGGTCTTCCAAAAAACCTTTTTAGTCTATTAAGTAACTCAGAAGTTGTAAGGGTGAAGGTAAAAAATAGTCTTCCTTTAAGAGAAGAGAAATGGGAATGAACAAGTGAATTTCAGCACAGTTAAACGGACAAGTAAGAAAACACTGCTTATGTTTCTTGGTGATATGAAAATGGGAGCAAAAGAAAGGAAGAAAATTCTAATTATTATCTTTGGAACCTGTGGTAGTAAAACTAAAAAAAAGTTTTCCCTGAGGGAAAAGAGGAACTTCCCATGAGAGCAGGGTATTTTTCTGTAAACGTGTTTGTCTCCCATCTCACCTCTATGTGATGGCCACTTTTCATCTCTACATGCTCCTTAGTAGCATGCCTTGCTGGCCAGAAGCTATGAGGGGTCCCACAGCTTGGGGGGCGGGTTGTGGCAGTACAGTGGCCACAGAGTGTTGGACCATGCTGGAGCCCAGCACCCATGAGTCCTAATGTAAGGCACAGTCTTCCTACTTCAAACTTTATTTAATATATTCCTAAAAATTGCATGCAATTGCAATAATTAGGGAAGTCCAGGACCTACAGGAAGGATACAGCCCCTGCCTCCAGTTCTACAGTATTTTGTCACTGACTTTGCTCATTAGCACAGTGTCACCTTTGACAGTCTCTATTTTTCATAGTTTTTTTTCTGACAAAAGACAAAATGGAGATTTTAAAATTTGCTGCTTTTGATCTTTGACTTATTCATGAAAAGGTGTCAGATGGATATTAATAACCTAATTTTTTAGGTTACAACCCAAATGTTTCACAAGAACTCCACAGACTAGAGATTTGTATAGGAGATGAATAAGAAATTGCGAAGCCATATTTCTAACACATAACCCTCATACACATCAGCACACAAAATAACCCACAGCTCCAATTCACTTTAGTGGGACAAAAGCAATCTAAAAGAGAAATAAAACCAACTTCATATGACTAGAAAGAATTGAATTCTGATGTATATTGATGTTCAGACCCTTCAGAATTATATTTCTTGATAGAAAAGACTTTGTTACAACATTTTTAGACATTTATTTATTTTAAATGTGTATATCTGTGAGTTTATTTAAATAAAGTATGTGATTATGGTGCATACACATATGAATTATATTTGTATATATTTTTATATTCATTGATCTGCTGTCATACACATAAAGACTGGCACAATGTTTTAGAAATTCTTAGCAGATTCAACTCCTTGGTTCTCTGTCAATTATACAATGAACATTGAATTATTCCAACTGTTTCAGAAACTTTAGGAAAAAACTGGCCCCTCCATAAACCAGTGTCATTTTACATCTGATGTATGCCCAAACTTAGATATCCAAAATAAGACAAATGTATCTTCTTTTTTCTATGGAAACTCCAGCTTACTGTACCACCTGAAGACGCTGTTTTTTTCCCCCTCATAATCATAGAAGTTCAGCACGCTATAGACTATCACCCTAATCTACACACTGAACTAGACTCAAATTTGTGAGGATGATCCTAAAGGAACTCAGGAGGTAATAAACAGAAAGCTGTTTCTGGCCCAGTTGTTTTGCAAGAAGAAATCTTCCATTTGTGTAACACTGTTCATTGTAGACAAAGATATAAAACAATACTCTTGATATTCAGGAGAGTATGTTAAAGCGCAAAAAGTTCTCTATTGTTTATTAGATCTTGCACACTATAAATACAGTAGTCCCAGTATCTGTAAATATCTAAGTGACCATATTATACTTGTGCACCTGAATAAAAAATAGATATAAAGCATATTAAAATGGTAGCCACAAAGCTCACTGCAAAAGTCTTCATTATATCATTGAACTTCATGGCCCGTTTCCACAACTTAGACTTTAGGAAGAAATCTGAACATTTAAGGCACAAAGAGAAAAGGGAAGATTTAACCTCCCAAGGAAGAAAAAGCTGAATCAGAAATAGAGTAAAAATATAGCAGAATTCAAAACGTCACTTTCAGAAACAGTGTCACAAAATCAACTTACAGACTATTAAAATGTAAAATTCTGAACAAAAGCAGTTCCTGTAGATTTCTGTCAGAACCAGATTCCTACAGGTATTCTCAAGTTTGGGGTGGATTTTTTTGGGTTGTTTGGTTTCTTCCTGATCTTCTGAGATAATAAGATAATGAGGTACTGGTACTTCTGGCACCAGTCCTGCCCATCCTGATTAAAGCAGCAGGTGCTCGGAAGGTCTGAAAAACAAAAGCCACCTGATTCCAAGAGGGAAAAATATATATTAAAGCAAGTAGAATATGCCATGCCAGGATTTTATAATAAAATAAAATAGTAATGCAGTTAGATAACACATCACATTGAAACACTGAAATGAATCATGCCTGAACAGTGAATTTACAAAAGTTTATAGTTTAGGAAATCAGTTTCAGTTTGGTGATAAGCTAGTATTAATTATAATAGATTTGTCATAGGTTTACATAGTCAGACATTTACTGTTGGTATAAAACTGGTCCAACATGCTTTACTGATGGTTTGTTTTCTTTGCAGATATTGTACAATCCGTGATTCCCAGAATGTTATGCTTTCAATACCGCTATGTGAACAAAGTATTATTCTCTTAAAGTACCAGAATCGAGGCTTAATGAAGAAGGTTTTAATACAGTGTTTCTTCTTCCAGTGTTAGAAACTATGAACTACCATCAACTATTCTTCTTCTGTACAAATTATCTGAAAAATGATATTATTTTTCTTTGTAAGTGAGGCATGTTCACAAGATTACAACGTCCTTGATATGAGCTACAGGGAATCTCCTTATAGACTGTTTTACCTCTTATTTCTCAAAACAAACATGTAACACTTCAAGAAGAGTGCATGAAGCAGCCTTGCAGCTTATCATTGCTACTTCTGGACTAATCAGAAGGGACGGGGTTTTATTTCAATGAGGCTCCAAGGACTGATCATGTGACAACCAAGGATCTTCATGGCTAGGCAGAGAAAAAGATTTCTCTTGTTCTTGCATGCCCATTTTATATTCTGTTTTACCTTCCCTAATCTCTGAGGGGGAAAAGTGATTTTGGAATGGGCAAGGAAGTATGGAACTTTGCCTTTTCAAGTCTGAACTTTCCTCCTAAACTGGATTCCATTGTTTGTCATCAAACCTCATGACATCAGGCTGCTGCTTTTTGTTTGTAATATAAATTCATAACCTCTATGCAGTTCTTCTTCTAAAACTAGTATTCCTAACTCCTAAAATATGATCTACCCAATGCCTAAAATTCAGGACCTGTTTTTGGTATTCACATTGGAAAGTTACTGATATACAACCAGCCTTAACTGGGATACTTTGGGGCAGGCTCAGTAAAAAAGAAAAACTGAAAAGATGTGTTAACCTTGCTTGCAAAGGCTGTCAGAGTTACGTAGGACCACTGTGTGGTCAAAATCTTAGTGCTCTACTTCTGCACATTAAATCCTAGCAATCTTTGATACCTTTCATAAAGAGTTGCTTGCTTTATTGTTTTATTTATTTATTTTATTTTTATTTCCCTTTTTGTGTTATTTAAATAAGAGCAGCAGAAGAAATGTGTTCTGCTGTCCTAGTTCTGGAGAACTTTTCTTAGGGTTTGTATGAATATACTCACATTCAAAAGTGGTTATTATATTTTCCAAGAGTTAATACTTTTACTTGAGCTCTTCTATCTGTAAAAAGTTATTAATTTTAAATTAAAGAATGACCCAAACAGCACTGGAGACTAAACTGAAATGTTTTATAAAATATGTATATTGATTTTAACCAAATGCAAGATTTTTAGATAAAAAGATTCTTTGATCCATATTCATTGCACCAAAACCTAACTTTCTGGGCTTTGATCATACAAAAACATAGCGAAGATCTTGTCAGAGATGAAATAGAAAAATGAAAAGAGGTGAAAAATGAATGAAGTGACATAGCAATGGTTGAGCTTTGTTGTCCTTGCCATACTATACTAGAACAAGCACTTCTTGCTAATATGATGGAACAGCTCAACAATTTTCAGGCACAAAGACTACTTGAGGGAAAATTCAATAAGTTAAGAATACCAAACTGTAATCAGGCCTTGGGGAAGAAGCAGTATTGAAACACAACTCTTTTTTTGACAGTTTTGAGTGTAGCTCTGGTGGTCTGTTTCAAAAACTGTCAAAACGATAAGTGGTCTTAGGAGTCTAGTTTGATTCTTAAACCAAATATCTGGCTGCTGCCTTGGTGTTAGTGCCATTAGCAATTTAAAAGTACTGCTTTTTGAAGGAGAAGAGATGTTAAAATAGAAAAATGACTATTCTGGTTGTAGAGTAATTACTTTTCATGACATCCTCATCAAAATCAATAGGATTGACTAATTAAGACATCTAAGCTGAAATCAATAGGATCTGACAGCTAACACCTCCCTGTAGCAATAAGCCAGCATCAACAATTTTGCATCTATTCTGATGTGAAAATTAGCTAATTCTATTTCTATTGCTATTCAGTAATTAACATTTTCCCTAATAACAAAGCCATTCTGTATCTAGTATACTACCCACACTCCAAAATAAAAGCTGAGGAAATTGATACACCTTCTGCCTTGTAGTGCACATTTGCATGTTGTTACAAAAGAGCTTTGATAGGCCTATGTTTGGGTTCTCTTTCCTAAGATGTCAGCGGACTGTAACAAGCAATTGAAATGCATGTCATGGCCGAGAGCATCAAATGCAGAGTGAGCAGCACAGAATGGGAAAATACACTCCACAACCAACACCTGCTTTTTGTTTTATTCTTTCATTAATGAGACTTTAATGGGAAAGCCTATGGGTGGATAGTTTCCTGCCAGTTTTTCCACTGAGGGTATGCTCTGCCTTCACACAAGCTTTCAGTCTTCCCCTCTGTGGATTTCTGGAGGCCTATGCAAAGTCTGTGCTACTGAACTTCTGAACCTGTCCTCAGAGCACAGTAGAATAGGTTCATGGAAATCACGCCACCTCGAGTCTTTCTCAAGCTGGAAAGGAGAGAAAGACATGGAAATAATCAAAATAAAATGTGCTATTCAACAGATACCCAGCCTGAGGTTTGTTTTTCTGCTAGTTAGATTTTGAGTCTTGGTGGTTTTGTTCCTTCTGAATTTCTAGGCAGAAGTAATAGTCAACAATGTTTGCCATCTTTAGTTTGCAGTGAGGGTGTGACTACTCTTCAAATCATGCTGATGAGCACTATAGACTTCATTAAACCAAGCACAATCCATTTGACATTATACATAAATCATATATATATAATGTCTCATAGTAAATTCTCTCTTCATAATTTTTGAGCCAAAGTACTTCCATAATTTCCTGTCCTCCAAAGGATTTTACAGATCCCTGGATATCAACAAAAAAGAGGTTATATGATTCATGTTGGAGAAGAACTGAAGTCCAGATGCCCTAAGCAAGCAGTAAATCTTAATATTGGACATATTCAAAATTTACTGTAAGCGTAACTTTCCTTGCAAGAAATTTCTTCGTATCTGCATACGGTGTTTGTTTTGAGAAGAATTAACCAGGAGTTTAAATTTGAGTATGTGTAGGATGATTTAACCTGAACTGGGCTGGTAAGAACAGCCTTGACAGTGGGATTTTTTTCTTATTTATTTAATGTCTGCCCCAGCTTTGTTCAAGTCTGTGGAATTTTTCTATTGGATCAGGCCCCAGAGAATTTAATCTCTTCTTCTGATCTCACACACAGCAACATGGCTTGGAAGGAGAAGACGGCATTCAGGTTGGAAGTTCCAGCCTACTTAGGAAACAATGCTAAACCTAATTCAATGGCCTCTGAAATGTCCTTCTCTTCAAGTACCACTGCTAAAACAACAACTTAACTATGTTGTTCAGCAAATTACAGCATTTTCTTCAAAACTATGGCTATGAAGGATGTAAAATTACTTAGCAAATGTGAAAAGATGGTAGAACACCAAAATGTTGAGGTGGCAGGAGACAAACTGCATTGTGACCAGTCAAAGAGTATGCCATAACATGCTCTTCCTTTTTCCATTTTAGCACATCTCATATGTAGGCTATAGACTTGGACTAACAGGTTCAGTTTCTCCATTTTTTCCTCTGTGTGTCGTTTAGCAAATGTCTTGTCCCCAGCAGTTCTTGGGTTCCTCAAACTAAGCTTTAAATAGTTCTTAGGTACCATCCTCAATACCGTTGTCCAAGGACGTGTAGGAGGATATGCACAGAGGTGCATAAGAACTAACGCTTGCCAAGATCAGACACATTGCTTAGAATTAGAGCTAATGAAGCAGGCATCTGAAATAGGTATTTCTTGAACAATATTTTTTACTTTTACGTCCAACACAAGAGTGACTAAGTGCAAAGATCACTTCCCTTGGGGATGGGAAAACTGGATTTTGATCCCTGTTTTGCTCTTTTTCATGACAGTGAACTAACACAAGACCTTCCGTGTGATAGAAGAAAAATACTGGTTTAAAGAGACACTCCCTTTTTTCATACTAAATAATTTATAAAGGAGAGATTAACTCCAGTGAGATAAACTTACACTTCACCGGAAAGCCAAGTATTTTACTTTTAAGGTACTTACATGGAAACTGCCAGAACTATGTTGAAAATTTTTGGTCTAGATCTGGCAGAGCCAGAACATGAATGCAGATCACCTACCTCTGTGTGAGTGCTTTAGACTTCAGCTTACGCTCTTTCTGATACTTTCTTCGCAAAAGGGAAAACAGGTTTAGGTTCATGAGCCTCATGGAGGGTTAATGACTGAAGATTCCATTAGGTGATGGCTTAAATTTTGCAATACTTTGTGTTGTTACTTTTAAGGGGCCAACCCTTTAAGTTTCTCTCTCTCTTTCCTTGTCCCTAAAAAGGGGATATTGGTGCTTCACACATCCTACAAGTGTAATTATAAAATTGCAGGAACAAGGTTAGTGGGACTATGTAAATTCTGTGCATGGATATCTAATAACACAATAGTGCATGAAGTCAGTGAGTCAGTGATTCACTAAAGCTGAAATGAGAAACTAATTAAGTGCAACACCTCTAGGTTACGGGCTCCACTAGGCACTTCTTTTCTAGAGGTTCCAGGTGTTCAATTTAAGATGATCTGTAACAGATGTACTACAGAAAAGTAATTTCCATGTCTGAAGAGGGAAAGGATTTCTGTAAAAATTAAGCCCATAATATGTGAGTTTTGTAATGGTAAGGCTATTCCTAACCTCTTCTTCCATCTTAGTGATATCAAGGAAGAAGCTTCATACTTTAAAAATAGTATGAATAGTATAAATAAGGTAAACAAATATTTTTACATCAGTATTCCCATAAAGTATTTTCATCAATTTGGTCAAATAAGAGTCTATAAGCAAAGCATTACATAGGTTAAATAACAAGGTGCAGGTGTCCTGGTTTAAGCCTGCAAAGCTCTGTGATACTTCTCAGGAGAATACCTTCCATTTTAAGTGTATTATATTCATTATTCCTTTCCTTCCCCTCCTTTCTTCTTACACTTAATTCATTTTGTGGCTTCCTCTTCATCACATGGGCTTTTATTTTCAAAACAAGCCTTTTGTGCAGTATATTTTCAAAAGCCTTTGGAAAATTTAAATACATAACGCAGCTACATTCCCTTTATCTGTCATGCTAGCGATATCTTCAAAAAGTATAGTGTATTTGTAAAGCAAGAGCAGCTCTCCTAGCATTCTTACTGCATCTTGTTAACTAATCCCCTTGTCACCACCTCACTTTCACTTTCTTCTGTCACAAATTAATCCATCAACAATCCTGTAATTCGAATGATCTGGTTTCCTTCCTTTTCCGTGAAGTGACATTAACTCGTATTTGAGTTGTAAGAAGGCTGCATAGTTCTCACTGAACAAAATATAATTAAATCTTACTTCTTTTAAATGCTACTTGAGGGCTTTGCTAGTTACCATGCAATGCTGTCAAGGTTATTTTAGAACCTAGACAGAGGTAAAAGGCAGTTTGGTTAAGATCTGGCATCCAGACCCTTCTGGAGCCGGTGTAAAGCTTCCGACTTACTTTATTGCCATGGCACTAACATATCCTCATTTGCTGTGAGAAAGCAACTTGATTTTCCCTTGTTCTGAAGAAGTGAAAGTAGAGCTCCTTGACTGTCCTGTTAAACCAAGGGGAGAGGAACAAGACTGGTATTATCACATAAAAACCTCATCAGAAATAAAACCTCTCCAACACAACAGAACTGAGCATGTATTGGTGATGAAAGTAATATGGGGATATAATATAATATAATGAGGGATTTTGAAATCACCTGTAATTAGGCTTTTAGGTTTTCTGGACTGCTACAAGCCAGAATGAATGTGCTACTAGCAGGCAGAAACAGTTCAAGTACAAATTAAAGCCATAGGCAGATGCTACTGATTTGTTTCAAATAGGAAACAAAGGACTGTGGAAGCAATAATGCAAAAAAAATAAAAATAGTTTTAACAGGCAATCCCATTTTCTGGCTGACTAGAGCCACTTGACTTTTGTCCTTGCTTTTTACAGCGTGTCCAAAATAAACAGAAGTTTCGTGCTATGCACACCTTGCTAGGGGCTCTTGCAGATAGAGATAGGAGACTGGTTCCCTGCTGTACTGAACTTCATTTATCTGTGTATACCAGTGCAAAATTATTGTAAATATTTTCCAGCTCACTTTATATGACTCTTGGTTTTTGTGATGAAGCACATGTGACAATAAGAGGTAAAAGACAACTGAGAATTAGCCTAAGAAAACAATTTAATACCTTTTCCCTGACTGACCTGCACAAAACCTCCAAACAACCTTTAAGAACTTCAATTTCTTTAAATACTTTCTTTCACGTCTTCAAGTTCTTTGAAATTGGGAACACCAAAGTCACTAGTTTAAAAATTCCATCTTAAAACTTTGTGGAAGGCCCTAACTACATCCTTTGGAAAGGAGATTTATAGTAATGAAAAAATGACTGTTGTGATCTCACATGAGATTAGTGAATCTCATTCAGTGTAGTATCCTTTATCATCTTTTATATGATAAAGCATCCTCCATCATCTTTTATAACGTAACATGGAAGATTCATTAGTGTGAAAATTTTATGCATTATAAGTTCTTTAAATGTGTGCAGCGCCCTCCCCCCACCCCCAGATAGGACCAATTCACAATTTTAAAAGGCTAACAAACACTTTTTTTTTTTTTCAAATGTGAAGTCTGAGGACTAATCTATAAACTGTTTTGCACTTAGGGCAAAATTCAGCTTTTATTGAGAATTATTTTGTTTTTCAATCTCTTTGACATTTAGATTTACAGGACTTTTTTTGTGTGTTTATGTGTCTTTCTGCTAACATATGAAAATAGCCGGGAAACTTTTACATTTTACAGCCTAAGTAATTTCGTATTAGGAAGAACCTATGCTCAGGTAATTTCAGCTCACAAAACAGGCATGTCAGGATGTTACGAAGGTCTGAATTTGATATGATGAACATGAAAAGGGTTGCAACTGATGTTGTATTGTAATGGAGTCTGTACCAACAGTCTCCCATGCTGAGAAGGAAGACTCATGTTTTATACATCTGATTCATACGATGGCAAGAAAGACGCACTCATGAAGACAGAGATATGTTACAGTCATGCAGCTGAGAATGGGGGATGCATAGGAATTTATCTGGGAGAAAAGAACAGTGTCTGGAGCTAGGAGTGAAAAGATATAGAGCTAAGTTGCGTTTCTAGCCACAGGTCTCGCATTTTCACTGCTTTGGCTGTAGAGACCGTGCTACATGAAAGCCTTGTTGAAGGACAGATCTAACACGGGTCAAACAAGGGATGGTGAGCACACAGCCAGAGATAGGGATTCTGCAAAATCCCACAGCTTGCAGGGGCAGCCCTTTGCCCACCAGAGCCAAGGGTCACTGTGCCTCCTTCCCCAGGCAGCTCTGTTGCACCTACTTTCTATCTCATGGCAGAAAATCCTCTCACAAGCTTCACATGTGTTGAGAGGGACTTGGCTGATCACTACAGACAGGCTGTTAAGGACGCTCCTGCAGCAGCTTTTCCTCCTTGCCACTGAGCGCCCATGGGACCATGTGCAAACACTGCTTTATATAGGTCTCAGTTTCCCCATCTGCCAGCAGAAAACATCTAATCCCTATCATTTCCACAGCCCCTGAAGATCCCTGAATATAAGCAACAGTTGAGTGCAGATGTCTCTAAATATTAGTGCTGTTTGCAGCAGGTTATAAAAACTGTGTGGACCAGCTCCAGAAATGTGTTTGGGCACAGGCAGATATTTGCAGAGGGAGAATGGGCACAGAGAGAGCAGTCACACTCAGTGGGACCCAACTGTTCATTATTATTTTTCATGCTATTTTTCTGCTTTTATAGCTTTGTTTTTAATTTTTGAGCACTAGCCATTGGATGCAAAGGCAATTATTGCCCCTGCATGAAAGTTGTGCTTTTTCATTTCCATCTCTTTTATTATGGCAATTGAATTCTCATCACTGACCCATATTCCTCCTTATCCCTATAGGATATAGACTTTTTCAGTTCTTCTCTCCATCACTCTACTTTATTGGTCAAGCAATTTGCAACCTGTCCTTCTTTTAATGTCATTTCCAAACTTCCATCTATCTAGCCTCCTGTCTCTCCCAGGCAAGTATTTGGTGGGTGCAATCTTCTCCAGTATAGCATGGCATTATTTCTGTATTTAAATGCCACAATATATACATAAAAGGATGAATGGTATGCAGAAATTAATGAAGAATCTCCCTGTACGTGTCAAGCAAATCCTATTGTTATTATAAAGGTGAGTGAGATAGAAGGATAGCTTAAAAATAGACAAATAAAAAAATAAAAATGATAAACAGAGAAATTTATAAAGGACAGTCCTAATAACTGTCTCCTTCAGCAGTCAGAACAACAACACCCCCCCCCCCCCCCAAGAAACAGAATAATCTTCCACTCTGTAGGAGGACACACGTTTATTCCATCTCTTCTAAAAAATCTTGAATGGTCAAATTCTGACCAGTTTTGTACTGTTGTAATATGAGCAGTTTCAGAAGAATGATTTTCAGCCTGTGTCAATGATATAAAACCAGATCCTTAAAGCAATACAGGTGCTTTCACTTTCATTTTAACACAACAGTTCTCTAAGGAATTTTCTCCATCATGTACAAGCTGGATCCTAAAACCTGTCTTCTGATAAGGGTCTGCTCTTACAAAGAGAGAATTTTTTATGTCACAGGAAGACAATTTTCAGTTTTTTGCAAATTAAAGTGGTTTAGTTTGCAATGTAGATTGTATGAGACTTTCAGAGAAAAATGCCTGCTTAGTCCTTTAAAAAGGAAATAAGATTTTCAGAAGACCTTCCAAATGAAAGAAAATAAATGAAGGCTTGTAAGAGCTTTTCTGATTTTCTGTTGACTAGAATATGTATGCATATATAGACAGTTATCTAAAAAAATAAATTATATATGCATTTACAACTATTTATTTTTATTAATTTTTTTTATACAGACCTTCTGCTTTAGAAACCAACTCAGTGCTTGAACTTATCTTGCTGTGCTGTTCATTTTTCTCTCTCCCTTCATGAAGTTGGGATGGACTGCAAAGGGTTGCTCACAGAAGCTTAACTGCAAGATTGGGACCCTGATGTATAGTACATGTAACCTCTTGTAAGAGAGCTTCACTCCTGAGAAGCCTGCAAATCTCTAGTGTGCTTCCCAGCATTGAATTTAAAGTTTCAGCATGAAGTGTTGAAATAAATTCTGTTCCTAGCCTTTGATAACAAGCTTTTTCACACAAATTTGCACTTGGTATCTCCCTAAGTTTGCATAGGAGCCACAGTGCTGAAAACAGATGAAGAGTAGCTCTGTGCTCCCATCTGATGTTGGTTCAGATCACTGGAAGGATATTCATATAAGCAAAGAGCTTCAGGCCATTTCAGAGCCCCCTTCCTCCTCTTAATCCACAGCTAAGAAATGAAACATTTTTCTTCATTCAGGACTTATTTTATCTCTTCTCCTTCTCATGTGTCTGTGGGGTGGGTTTTTTTTCTCTTCTTTGCTATCGCACTGCTGCTGAATGTTGATGGGAGACTACTTAGGCCAATCCTAGAGTGATTTTGTGTTATTGGCTGTTTTTTTCCTTCAGGTCTGGAAATACCCGATCCCTGCATTTAAGAAGACCAGGTGGCCTAGATTGCCTGAATACTGGATGTTGTCCCGTGATGACACCGTTCCTCACTTCCTATGAGGAAAGGAGATGCATTAGAAGACAAGGCAGAACCCCCAGTGAAACTTGCAAAAAACCAAAACTACTCTGTCTTCTGTGCCTTGTGAGCAAAAACTATGGGATGGAGTCATACTGGAGAGGAGAGAAAGCAAAGGTTTGATGCTGGTGTTCTGGGTCACTAGGGTCCAAATGTACACCTACTTTTACATCTGTTGCACTGATTTATATACAAGATGAAAGTTAATTATTTTCCCTTTGCTACAACTTCCTCTGAGCTCAGAGCATATGCTTTCTTGAGCTTATGTCAAAAGAACCTTTTTTTTTTTTTTTTTTTTTTTTTTTTTAGGGGGGGCGACTTAACTAGAAATGGTGAAAAGTCCCATTTAAAAATTGTACCCTCTATGCTTGTTAAAAGTGTACAGCAATCATTTGCAGTTTGGTCTGTTTCTAGGGTCTAGCTGTATTTTTAGCAGCAGTGGTTAGTAGAAAAATAGATGCCCCAAACTCTTCCCACTATAGCTGTGACTGCTAGGGGTGCTTGGTGGTTGATGGTGTTCTGTGCTGGTTTGTGCTGGAGAGGTGAAAATACTAAAGCCAGCTCTGTAGAATAGAGAGCAAAGAAGGTATGGCTTGGCAAAAAATGGCCAAGACAAAATTTGCCTAGATCAAGGGAATTAGAGGGATCTTCTACCAGGCAGGGTGAGATTTTGCTAACACATCTGTTTGTACAAGCGCCTGCTTCTGTCTTGCATTGATGCATTTCTGCCAAAGGCAGGCAGGCACAGGAGAAATAGTTGCTTTTCCTTGTATTAGCTGAAAAGTCCTGATAGGCTTACACCAAAGAGAAATCTTTTTATAATTCTGTTGAAGAAAATGGTATGTAGGAGTGAGACTTCCCCAAAGCTGTGATGAACTGTGCTGGTACCAGTCAGGGGGGAAAATGTTTGCCTGAGGGTTTTGCAGTAGGGCAGATACCCTGATATAGCTTTATTAGTAGAACAAAAAGACTGTTGTGGACTACTTGTGTGCACCCTTAATGGAAAGTATGCAAATCTATGTGCCTTAATGACGCTATTCATGTAGGTAGATAGACATGTGCTTTAGGTCTTCCCTACTTCCACCCAAGCCATTCTGTAGTTAGTTCAACAACCAAAAAAGCAAAGCAGTTCCTCCAGCTTTTACCTTGGTAACTCTTCTAAAAATACTGGTAGGAAAAAGCTGCAATGAAAAATGATATTGAATGTATATAATGAAAATGGTTCTAGTTTTGTCACCAAGAATGTTAATAACAAACAATAATTTCTGTGGAATTATTTTTTGGTGACTTTTTAAGATGCCCAAAGCTTAAAAAGCCTGCACAAACTGTGAACAGCGAAAGCTTGCTGCAATCCCATATTTGCATGGTCTTTAGAAAACAAACCATGCTTAAAATCAGGCAGACTGCTTATAGGTTGCAAAGACTTTTGATTGAGTTCAGTCCTCTGAGGTGATGTATTGAAAAAATCATGTCTGGTTTGAGCAATGGTGGCTTGGAGAATATGGTTCACACACAGTATAATACCGAAACCATCTGTATTGGTTGCAGTAACAGCAACAAACATTTCTCAGTAGAAGTGTGTAAAAATGCGGTGATCTGTTCTGCAATGGAAATCTCTGTACGAGGTAATTCTACCAACTTGCAATTCCATGTCTAAAGACGTTAACAGTATAAAGCATATTTTAAAAGCAAGTGGTACCTATTAATTTCTTACATCTCCATGTATTTGTCATTTACTATGAAATACTTAATTTTTTTGTGTTGTTTAAAAAAACCCTGTCCATATTTAAATAAAAATGTCCTTTCACTGCCCATGCTACATATTTCATTTTATCTGTATGAGAAATGTGAAATTAGGGAATTAATAATTATTTCACTTGGAAAGGTATGAAGCAAATTCCATTGCCTTTGTCTGATTAGAATCTTCCCTGCTGGTTTAATTAAAAATGGCCACGTGACAGGCAAAGAAAGCATCTCTCCTTTGGGGTGGAGGGGGAGGAGAAAATGGCATTGTATTTTCCAGTAAACAGTGAATCCTGAAGCTCCAGAGTTGTAAAATTTAAATGCTTAATGCAAATGAAAAATGCAGACTCAGGTCAGCTATAGACAAATGTCACTAGACTGGATGCAAAATGCACTGCAGGCAGAAAAGATGACATTTATCAGTCATCCATACATCAGTAACTAAAACAATTTTAGGGTTGTCTAGACAGGCATCTATTATTCCTTAAATTTAAAAGCTTTAGTAGAAAGACAACAGTAAATGCTCTATTTATATTTAGGTGTGGTGTTGGGGTTTTTTTTCCAGAATAGACAAGATAGGGAAAGGAAAAATGATAGTTTTCAACATGAAAAGTACAAATTTGCTTTTCTTTCTGTTTTTTTTTTTTTCTTTTTTCTTTTTTTTTTTCCTGTCTGTGTAAAGGAGATTTTCTTGGCATGTTCTGAAGGCAATTTAAGTGAATTATCAGAGTGTGTATGCAGTGCTGGCTGTAATTATTACAGTACAGCCCTGTAATATTGAGCTTAATTACTGTGTACAGTGTTTGGCCTTTATGTTTTCTGCTTAATTTACCCTGTATAGTTAACGTGAATTTAGTGAAATCATTATGCACCTTTCAGGTTTCTTCTTTGGGAAAAAAAATATTTACATTCTCAGGAGAAACAAGCTAAAATAGATAAAAATATTGAAGTAAATCATTCTGGTGGATGGATCCCCTCCTTCTGTTGCTTCTGTGGAGCTACAGTTCTGCTAATATATATTGATAAGCTGAATTAAGGTCTGTGAACTGTCCCATTAGCTGCAACAGGAATATTTTCAAGTTTCAATTTCAACATCTGACTAAGTATTTTCACTATTTAAATCACATGCAGTAATTTTTTTTTCTTTCCATTTTTACCCCACACAGTCCCAGGCATTTTTGTAAGAACATGCACAAAATTGCAATTTTTCTCTTCACCATGCCCAATGCACACTACATATTTTGGAATGAATGAAACTATTTGTATAATGAAATTATTTATACTGCTGCTTTAAATTACAGTGAATCTATGGGTATGCTATACTTCAGCAGAAGCAGTGTAGCACTACTCATCTGCAGTCTGTTGTCCATTAATACCGCTTCTGTTCCCAGATCTCTTTCATATCGCCTCCTCTAGTAGAAGCTCAGTGTCAGATTGCCCTTCTGGCAGCAGGGCTGGAGTGTTGGTTATTCAAATCCTGATCTTTAGTGCCAGCAGTTTAGAGCCCTGCGAAATGTAAGGTCAGTTCTGGCTGTCACATCTGGAGCAGAGAAACTGAGTGGTGGAGCAACTTGGTAAAAACACAGAAGCGAAAGATGTCGCTTACACAGTAGGCCTTAACAGAGTGCTCCGGCTTTTAAAAAGATGGATGCTTTTAACGGGCCACAATGAAACACAGCCTGCTTGTGAAAGAAACCGTAAGAAAATATTTGAAAAATGAATAATAAAAATAAAATAAATCAAGGGTTTCAGCTGAGAACATTCTATTGCATTCACTGCCTTTCAGAAAAGAAAACTGCAATGGAGCGTAACACCTATACACATCAAAAGGGTCTGGGGCTTTGATTTGGTTTTGTTCTGTTTCTTCCTGCTAATGGTTCTTACCTTCAGTGTCTGCCTTGAAGAGGTGATGTATTTGTAGGACATCACGATTCTCATATTCTGTCAACTTGGGTACGTCAGGCAAAGGTAAAGAAACTGAGGCACAGAGAGATTTCAGTAACCACCCCCTGGCTTCACTCATGTCTAGCTAAATGTACAACACTGACACATTAATATTTGGAAAGAACTTTGAAGTAATGAAACATGTTACAGACGCGCAGATGAATACTGCAGTGAAGTGTGGGCACAGTAAATCCCCTTACGTTTAATTTGGCAGAGGTCGCAGGAAAATTCTGGATGTATATGAAATTTCAGACTCCTTTGGATTAAAAAAAGATGCAGCTTTATCTTTTGTTTTGGTCCCCGGTATCAAAGGCGGGGGGGTGTGTGTGTTTTCTAGCAAGGCTGCCTCACCTGAGGAATAAATAACACCCACGAGCCGCTCCGCTTTGGTCCCCAACAGGGGGCACGGCGTGCGGCTGGGGCAGCCCCGCAGCGGCCCCGGTGCGGGGGGGTGGGGTGGCCGCTGCCCCCCATGGGGCCGGCCCGGGGCCCCGCTGCCCCCCTCGCTGCCGGGGGCTCCTTCCCCCCGCGGCAGCGGCCCCCGGGACCGGGCTGCGCCGCTGTGTTTTCCCCCATTTCCCACTAGGTGGAGCTGCAACAATAGTTTTCCCGTCTGTATGCTAAGTAGGAAATCGTTACGAACCTATTTGAAAGGCAATGTTCGCCTTAACAATTCAAATGTATTCCTGTTAATTTGTATTTGATAAAGGTTCAGAAGTCTTTTGTTGTATGTCTAGTTAGCCGGCGTGTTACATTTAGAGCATTTGCAAATTTTCCGTTTGATTGTGAGCCTTACTGTGAATTTTTATGTGGCTGTATACCTGCACGCACTTGTTTATATGTGTGTGTGTTGCTGCGTTTGTAGGTGTGTGTATATAAAAGGCAGGAAGAAAAAGCTACGTCTTTACAGTTATTCTCATGAATGAAGTGGTAAAGCAAAGAGCGATGCCTAGTGTGTACACGGTGCCGATTCATTATTCAGACACCGGGGGAGATTAATTGTCTTTTTTTTCATTGATTGTCTTCTGTGTAAAGCTCGGTGGGTCCGGTGGTCAGTACCCAAAACCGAGGCAGGACAGTGCTCAGCTTTCAGAAAGCCTCATTACTGTTTGTGTTCCTCTCGGACAGCTTATTGTAGTGGGAGCTCTACACCCTCATACCAGTCTAGTATCTAGTTAGCATGTCCCTTTTTCAAAGGGTCAAGACATCTAAACACTGAAAGGTAGGAAGAAAAAAACCACCACCAAAACAAAAAAAAAAGAAAGAACAGGTGTGGCAGGTGTACAAGTGTGCTTGCCCTGAGGGTTGATGGCAGATTCAGGGCTACCATTATTTGAAGGGAAGTGCCTGTGTTTTGTTGCTCAGATTCACAACCATAGATGTCCTTTTAGACCTTGGGCTGTTTGCAGAGGGCAAGATACTTGAACTGGCCAAGCCCGTCCTTTCCTCTCCCTCTTAGACAGAGGACTGGCAAAATCTTCATTCAGATGCAGGAACTTCTGGCACTGTCTAAACCTCTGCTACCTCTGGCTTTCTGCAATGAGCCCCTTTAGGGGTCTTAGGGTTCAGCAAGTAGCAATGTGCATGGTTAGTGGGAGCAGCATTGATATCTGTTTCCCAGAGGTTGCACTGGCTTCCCATTTGTTTCTTGATTAAATGTGAGCTGCACTTATGACTAATGAAGTCCTCTATAGTTTAGACCCTGTGTAAATCAGATTATTCCTCTTTTGCTGCTCGATCCAGCATGATACTGGTAATACGACATTCCCAAAAGAGTCTGGGAGATTTTTGAGGCTTTGCTGGAAAAAGTATTTAAATCCTGTGACGTGTTTTAAGAATCCCAGTTAGGTATCAGAGGTTCTTCTATACCAGGGATTGCCTCTTCGCAATGTAGCATTTAGAACTGAGGTGCTGATGAGCCAGCAGCACCTTTTGGGTAATAGTAATGATAGTGTACGTGTGGTGAGGGGGTACTGGTGGGTGTCTGCAGCCTGCATTACAGCATGATCTCAGTCTGGGGTAAAGTCTGATTTTCATTGCACAAGCCAAAGCTTTGGTTACTTTAGACTTTGTTAGCGCCTATGAATGCAGAGAGAGCTGGAGGGAGACTGGGGGAAAATTATGTTTGGCTGATGAAGTGACTGTCGCCTTTTTACACAGGTTGATTTTATGATGGAATAATAATAATTTCTTAATCAAATGTCTTCCTGACTACTTGTGACTGGTAAAGCTTGTGAGGTTATTTGGAAATACCTGTCTAATGTAAATCCATCTGATGGATGTGCCAAAGTGTGTCTCCCCACTACACCCTCCAGTTTTACTCAGCATTGCTAAAGCACAGAAAAGATTCTTTGCAAATTCTTGCCTGAGTGGCAAACCTTGAACATTTATTTCTTAATTAGTAGGTCAGAATATAAATACACCTGAGGACCTTTGGTCTATAAACACAGGGTTGTGTTTCTACTTAGGCACTTCTCTTCTGAGCTATTACTGTGACTGCATCTCTCCATGTATGACATGAGCTGGAATTTAACACCAGTTTTAGTCCTGATCAGCGCTAAGAATGCAGAGGGATCCTTTTCAGCCTCTATGTTCTTTCTAGACTTTTTTTTAAAACTTTAGGCAAAGTTGTTGAACTGCTCTAGGTCAGACTAAAGTAGGAAGCTCAGAAGGACTTCTGAAATGACATACTATCAACAGGAGAGTGCCTGTCTCTGTCCTTTTCTTTTAGTTTAAACTATCCTGTAACCTTAAGAAAAGGTAAGAGG
The DNA here is from genome assembly GCF_023634085.1 of Falco cherrug. Classification (NCBI taxonomy): domain Eukaryota; kingdom Metazoa; phylum Chordata; class Aves; order Falconiformes; family Falconidae; genus Falco; species Falco cherrug. The sequence goes on along the minus strand of NC_073699.1, from coordinate 39,919,607 downwards.
ATTTTAGAGCCTTTTGCCTGCAGGATAATGGCTGAAAGAACTGCAGAAAATGGGAGAAAAATTTCGGAAAAGCTACCTGAGCCCCACAAAAATGACCAGTCATGAAGAATTCTGTGAAACTGTGACTCTCGTGGTGTGACTAAGTAAATTACTAACAAGACGAGTAGGCCATGTGAGTGCTTCAGATATGACTGTCCCTGGCAATGTGCACTCATTCCACAATGCATGCTGATTTTGATTATTAATTTTAGATAAAGGAGTATATATGTTCTGCATGCAAGCATAATAAAGGGTGAAAAGTTATCCATGAGGTGTACCTCATGGTGAGGCAATGTAGTAGGAATGATTGGACGTTCGTACTGTGTGTAACGGTGATGAACACAGTAGGAAGAGATTAGCTCTAACGTATCCTTTTCTTTTTTTCTTTCTTTCTTTCTTTCTTTCTTTCTTTCTTTCTTTCTTTCTTTCTTTCTTTCTTTCTTTCTTTCTTTCTTTCTTTCTTTCTTTCTGTCTTTCTGTCTTTCTTTCTTTCTGTCTTTCTGTCTTTCTGTCTTTCTTTCTTTCTTTCTTTCTTTCTTTTCAGACTGCCATTTGTGCTACAGAGCCCTAGGAATAGCATCTGTCCAAATAATGGTTGTTAAGAGGTTTGCATTACATGATGTATTTCTAATTGAACAATATTTTAGGGTGTCTTTCTTAAGACACGAGCCTAAGAGTAGTAAACCCTTGTGAGGGTGGGAAGCTGCTGTTCCACTAGGAACATGTATCAGCAGGAGACTGCACGCAGCAGTCAACTGTCATTATAGCTGTGCATTATAGCCCTGCTTCTGGAATGGATTGGGGAAATCTCCTGCCAGGAAAAAGGTGCGTCTGGGAAAGAGTAAGCTACATATTATTTCACTTTAGGTCCTGTGAAAGCTAACTCGCTACTCTTTGAAGACTAGTAGCTGTATTTATGTAAGCAGTGTAATACAGGGAGACCTGTAGGCAATTAGCTTACGTTCGTTGAATAGTCAAAGCTGATGGAGGTTTGTGAACTAGGAAAGGAAGTATCTAAACTTTTTAGAGCCATTTAATCTAATTTTGCCTAGATGTGGTAACCTAACTTGACAAATGGACACTGCTGCTGCAGCAAGTATGGTTGTAAAGGCCACTGTAATGGCCAAAAAAAGAGACATTCTTTCTTCCATGCAGATTAGTCAAATTCAGTAAAAAAACCAGAGGTTATTAATTGGAATATTAGTTTGGAATGTCATGTCAAGTCATTTCTGACATTTCAGGTCAGAAGCACTGCTAGGAGCACCTTTTAAATGCTTGGTCTTTCGGAGAGTTCTCAACACATATTAGCTGGTGTGGGTGGAATATACCAGAGCATAATGCATTCTGGTATCTCTGAGGACATCAGAATTCATGATAGCTGAAATGCAGAGCTCCTCAATAATTATCTGTATTTACAGAAGAGTCTGTTGATGCAAGAAATATATTGTAAGCCAAATATGCAGGACGATGCAAAGTTAAAACAGTGGTATTTTTGCACATTGCTTTCTCAGCTATGAGCAGACCTCTCAGTGCAAGGTGTTATTCCACCTACTGTGATTACTCACTGCATCCGTATGGTGAGTAAACATACACCCTTTATTTTTGGTTACAGAAGAAACAGTAAGCTTCCTAATACATGTGAATGTATGCAGCCATATTGTCTATTGAAAAATAGCCAAAAGATAACCTGGAAGGGAAATGCATATGTATTTAATTTCTCTTCTGCTTGACAGAGTGTGAGACTATTGTGCTAAATTAAGTTCCACCCATGGTGGCAGGTAAGAAGAGGTTCAGGCCAAATATACTGGCGTAGTTTAACATAGCGTCAATCTAGAAGGGAAGCTGTTGATCCTCTGATCATTGCTAGAATATAGTGTAATGGTTCCTTTGACACCTTTGTCTTTTATTTCATCGGTATGTAGTACATGACATTTTGTACATTTGTGAAAGGTGCTGAACTGACAGGCCTTGAGACTGAAGTCTTCTCTTTGTACCCATATCAGACGATACACAGACAAGCACAGCATCCCCTCTCTGCCTCTTTCTCTGTCTTTCCTGCACTTCAACTGCTTTCTCGCTGCAGCTTTCTCCTATGACCACCATTTGAAGTGAAAAGATAGTCCGATCTCTATTAAATTCAGCAATTACTGTTTTCTGTTAACGTTACCAGGAAGTTTGCTTGTCCTGTGTGGTTTTTGTGGGTTTTCTTCTGATACAGAAATGTATTTCCATGAATTTAAATAATCCCAGCTCATTTCATGTGGGTCACAAACTGCCCATTAGACTGTAATATCTTCAGGTTACCAGTGACCTGAACCAGACTTGATCTGGTAACCTATAGCAGAGGTGAAATGCTCCATATCCTATTTCCATTCCTGCTCGTATATGAATTTGTCCAGTATAAGGTTAATCATGCATACAAGAGAATGTTTTTCTTCTCTCAAGTGCACAGTAGATCTGTGTTTTTGTCCTTTCTGTCTGCTTGGAGCACACAAAGGGGATTATGAATAGGAAAAGTAGAAATTATAGTGTTAACAGTACCAGTAAATGCATAGTAAAATTATTTTGTTTCATGATATTAGTGAAGTTTGTCTCTTTATTCACATAGCACAGAATTCCCATTGGGAATATTGGATCCACCATGCAGATCAGAGAGAACAATTTTGCTCGTAGTATGGACTTCTAATGGTTTTACCATTCTTGCACTTGGAGGGGAGAGGAGTGTGGGGGAAGGAGTTATTGTCTCCTCTCAGTTTTGAATAATGTGACCACTTAAAAAGATAATATGAAACAATCCACATGCAGAACCAACAGCTTGCAAAATTTAACTTCCAAATGTATAGCTAGTTTCTGTGATTGGCACCTTCCCAAAGCATTCAAGAGTTATTTTATGTTTGTCTGTCATCTACTTAAAAATAAAATAGAGTAAGAACTTTTAAAAAAGCACAAAGTTGCCATCCCCAAATAAAAAAAAACCACAATATATCTGTAGCTTTCAGGCTATTTGCATTGAGGAGCAGGATAAGTTGGGGTGGGGTGCTGGTGGTGTAAGAACAAATTTGAAAATTCCGGGAAAGAGAGTTTTTCTGACCAAAACTTTGGGCAAGGTGTCTATTTTTTATATCATGATTATTAAAATGTAGACTCGTTATATAACTGAATTTATAAACAGTGATAATACACAGCTTCATATTTTTTGTCTGTGTGTGTGGGTTGACAACACTTTGAATCTTTTTTGGCTTCTCAAGACGTTTCTTTGTGTTCAGAAATAATTATATTTTCTGTTCTTCTCAAAAGGTTTGTTACATAATTAAGTCCTTGGTTATCTTTCACCAGATGTTGCAGAATATTCTTTATTTTTCACAGACTATGTCAAGAAGATACTCCTGTTTTTTAATTTGTCAATACACTGGTAGAATATAGAACAAAATCAGTAATATAAAGGAAAAAAGTATAAATGTGTGTTTAGAAAAGACAAAAGAGTAGGATTTTAAAAATAATCTTTATCTCTACAGCAACATAGGATGAGGTTAATATTCTTAGTAGTAGCATCATATTCCTATTCCACCTACTCATACAAGGTATCATATGACCATAGACTTAAATTATTTTTGTCAGGACTGGGTTTGCATTAAGGATCTGTTTAGTGATTAAGGGCAAAAACTGCCCCCGATCATTTTTCACACTTGCATTTACTCATACTTTCAGACTTGTCTCAGCTAGATCAACTAAATTTTCCCTGAAAGATTGAGAACATATCCGGCCTCACTCAGTCACAGTCCAGGAGGAATTCAGTTATTTCAAGAAGTCTCATTACACAAGATCCTTCTATTGCCTCTTGTTATTTATCTTTCAGTACTATCACCTTTTACTACCCTTTCTTCTTTCTTAATTCAAATTAATAAAGTCCTGCAGTGAATGATTCTTCAGTTCCTTTGAAATTTCTTTTGAAAGAGTGAGAAGTCCTCAAAAATCGCAATACTCATAAAATGGTTGAGGGGGAAAAAAACCCTTTATTCTTTCCTCTAGACTTCAGTGACACTATGAAGTTTCACATAATTTGCAGACTGCATCTCATAAAATACTGGCAAAATTTATTCAATTCAAATTAAATAGATGTAGCACAGAGTAATCTTTCTCTATTAAATATGTCACTTTTTGCAATTGTTTCTTAATATCCCTCACAGCTTCCATCTAAGATTAGCACTTTCTTTGCTGCCACAGTTTCACTAACCTACTGAATTATTCACTGAAGCATAACCTTCAGATATCAGGTTAGAAAGACCTTGATTATGGCAGGAAGTGAACTGTATAAACCATTTTTCTTTAAAAGAAAATTTCTCAGTACAGAAAAGTCTGAAATGAGATAAGTATTAAATGTGTGTAAAAATTAAGTTCATAATTGATAGGAATTTAGTCAACTGTGACATTCCTGTATTTTGTTTATAATAATGTACAATAACATTGTAGATACCATTTAATAGTGTAAAACCATGTGCATTTTCATGGTGCTTATTTAAACTTCAAGTACGAGCCAGGATATCCATGTTGGTCTCAGCTGTAGACCTGTGGAATCTCTCACACGATTTAACATACTGGACAAAGAATATTTACATCCAATTCCTGATTTTGTCCCATTTGCTGAAAATTACTTTTAAGGGGCTCTCAGCTCTGGAAACCATGGTGACAGAGTGGAAGGCTTCCCTACAGCAAACCACGGTTATTGACCATTACTTTGTGCCAATCCACTGTTGAAAGGTCGTTTGAACACCTACCAAGGAGACAACAGCTTCGGGAATGCTTTCCTTGCAAGTGTTGAAATACAAACTCACCACTCGCCTGTCTGCTTCTCATGACCTGTCTGGTGGCACCCAGGAGCTGAAACATGATTGTGAAGTTTAACAGGCTTAAACACCTCGCTTTTAGAGGTACTATGATAGCAAAATGTCAGGGCAAACAACATCTACAAATTACTCTGCTAGTGAAGCATACAAATTTTCATAATGACTTGACCTAGAATAGGAACAAAATGTGTTTTCCTAACGTGGGTGATAACTGCGTAATTATGCAACTGATTCTGCTAATATTATCAGCCTTATGTTACTTTCCCAGATGCCAGAGAAATGGCACAGAAGGAGAAAACAGGTGGTAAGATTGTGGGATATTGCATATTAGTACAGTTCATAAGAGAATTTTCTATGTAGATTTGTTGACCGTAGTTTGAAGGACTATAATATCAAACATACTGCACAAGGATTTAATATTTCAGGTTTAGCAGGGGCTTCAGCAAATTTTCTGCCATGCAACAAAATATTCAGTTCCTAAGATGTGTTTAAATCTCTTGCTTCCTCCTCTCTCTCCCTCTTTCTCTGAATGTTGTTTGTGGTTTGTAGGGCTTTATGAGCATGAAAGGGGGTCACTTATGGGTAGCTAAATTTGCAGTAAATGGTTATATGAATTCACAAGTCAGATATAATTGTAAAAGAAATATAAGTAATGTAAAGGAAATGATTAGTTTAACATTTTTTTAAAAAGATATCTATCTATCTATCTATCTATCTATCTATCTATCTATCTATCTATCTATCTATCTATCTATCTATCTATCTATCTATCTATCTATTGCTCTTCAAGACCCCTTACACAACAAGAAGCATTTGAAAGCCCTGTGGGACATCATAAAAATTGGGTTCATGTTGTGGGCGTATAGATTAATTTTTCTTAATTTTTAATATACATCATGCATGCATACATCATAAGGATACATGCAGTCATGTATCCCTGTATACATCTATTTGATAATTCAACTCTGTATTTATTCTGTGTTTATTAAAGAAGTATGCCTTTGACAAAAAGGTCTGCAGCTATGGCATTTGAATTGCAGACCAAAAATAGATGTGAAAGTATTAAACTTTCTATATGGGAAAGAGGCTAAAATGTGTACTTAGAGAAATTGATCATTGTACTTAGAAATACATGTTGGAAATCACTGTGGGCATGACTTGGTGTACACTGTTTATTTCAGTTTAACTGCATCCAGGGAAACTGCCTGGGAATTGCATCAAGGATATTCACAATTCTTTAGTTTAGTTCCTGCATTTTTGCCTTTTAGTAATTTTTGCTAGAAATCTTGTCAGACTTAAAATAATTGGAAGTAAACTACAACATCAGCACTGAAATTGGAACTCCTAAAAGACAGAAAAGATTGTGGTAGTGGTTCCTCCAATAAAATAGACAAAATGAACCTCTCATTATGAGCCTGGAGATTGTATGGTAATCTAAAACCTTGATTAAAAGGAATGCTATTAAATTGATTTTTACTCCCCACCCCACCCCAATTAATTGATCTGCCATCAGGCTAGAAGAAAGGTTGTGTAATCTGAGGCAAGCAACCTTTGTTTGATTTTTACCTTCCCTATTTCATAGCAATGTTTTGAAGAAGCAGCAGTTTGTAACACGTAGAAAATTTATTTTTCGTGGAGTAATAAGAGAACCCAAAATATGGCAAGGTACATAAATACTCTTGCTCAGCTGTTTCTGAAATGGCTTATTTAATTTCTGATTCTGCGTATGTACTTTTACACAATCCTTTAGAGTTGGAAGCAATAGAAAAAAAATACCTGGTGAAAAAAGGAAAAGTATCAGATCAAAACTTGCTTTTTATGTTGGGACTTTGCGTAACTGAGGGACAAGCGTGGACTTTGAGTGCTACACTTCCTTAAGATTTGTAGGCATTTGGAAGGTTAATAGCAGACATATGTTACAACGGTTGCCAATAGCAACCCCTGTGATTTGGGTTGGGTTCAAACAGCCATGCAACCCCACTTGTCCCCACTCATTAGTTCCAAAAGCTAGCCATGCAGATTGTTTTTGGGGAAGACATTTCACATGTGTGTCTAGCAGTCTTTTCTGTATGTATTTATCTAAACATTTACATTTATTCCATCACCACATCACACAAGTGTGAACGGACCTTGGCTGACAACATAGCTGCAAAGTATGGAGAAGGAGTATTATCTTCCTCATTTAAGAGAGAGAGAACTAAGGTTTTAAGACTTACTGAAAGTTTCAGAGAAAATAGGTATCACTGCGGGATATTGCTGCTGAAGTGTCTGAGCCTTTATCTGCTTTTTCCTTTTATCTTATATCCTTGCAGAAACATGCCTGAGACTTCTGTGCCAGCAGCTCCTTTGGATTGCTACCAGGGACGATATGTTGGCTCTTGGAAACAGCATTGGGATTGCTAGCTTTACTATAACAGGTTTTTACATGGTGTCATTCATGTTTTTAGGCATCTATGTGTGTGTCTGTATGTACATATTCGTTATTCTTGCAATCATTAAATATTAACTGTCATCATGTATGCATACACAAACATTTTTGTGTTAAATTGCATATACTATTTGATGATAGTCAAGCCACTTGGGGATCTACCTGTAGTTACACTGTGGCAGTGGAAGCTGTTCCAGCAGAAACCTGGGTTTTTTTCTCCTTAAACAGCTACTACATACATTCTTCAGTCACAGTGGGATTGGGAATGAGCTTATGAAGCCATGCCCCAAGGCAGGTGAAGTGCACCTAGAGAGATCTAAAACATTATGCAGATAACAAAATGAAGAAAAGCTCTTTCAGGAACTGCTAAGCAGCTTGGAGAAAAAAAGAAACCTATGAACCGTGCCTTGAGTCCACTCCTAGCAGTCCACTCTTGGACTTAGTATCTATCACTACCCTCTTGCCTCATGCCTACGTTGCTTTTCTAAAACTTGACTCTGTTGCTACGTTATGTGGTAGAGAGGAAAAAACAAACGTGAGACCTTATACATATCTGTCAATGGCAGTTTTCAAACTTGCTACCATATTTTGTGAGGGACAACACACAGACATTGCTATACTATTTGAAAAGGGTAGTGTTGCTCTGACATGTATTTATCCAGCAAGCTTTCACACATTTCCTTTTGATGTCGCACGCTTTCTGAGGCACACCCCTGAAAGCACACAGTTAAGCCTGTTGGACAATCACATGCAAAAGCGATTATAAGTAGTAATGAGGAGTATAGAAAAATAGTTGTAAATATCATTTGCTGTTATATGGCAATATTGCCTCTCCTTAGCCCCAAGGTCGGCTCAGCATAAGGAGGATAAAATAGCTGAGCAGAGATACAGTCTAGCCGCCCTCTTAAGAGTCCAGCATATACCCGTTCTGGCAAAGGAGCTTCTAGTAAGCATCTCTCAGCTGTGAACTTGTTCAAGACAAGTTTAGCAGTAGATGACAAGCGTGGTGGGTTTTCTTTTCAAATGGATTTGGATGTTTCTAATGTAAACCCATGTATTATTACTCTGAATGTATGTTGAGGGATCAATAAGGACAGCAGGCTTCACAGCCCTATATGTACCCAAATGTCACCCATTAAGAGAGGTAGTTTCTCCCTTCTCCTACATATAGTAAGGTGTGAACTGAACCTTCTGCTCTCAGCCATGAGTGTCCATCTGCTTCCTCCCACCCTGTACTATCATGAGTAATATACTTGCATTACAGTTAAGTGCTCCTGTTAACGAACTAAGAGAAACCAGCTTCAGGTCAGAAAGCTACTGTACATACATTTCATTGAATTGTGCTGAAAGGGATGAAAACTGGTGAAAGTCTGTCTCAGATACATGAAATGGAGACAATCATGAAAGAGTGGGGGAAGAAAAAGGTCATAAAGGCGGCTGAGGAAAGCTTAAAAAAAATGGAGTAAGAAAGGATGGAATGTATATAAAAACTGCAAAAAAAAGGAACAGATGGAGGGAGATTCAATATTTACAAGTGGGAGTGAAAAATTAATTTGGAAGGAAAACACACCAAAGGGGCTATGAAGAGGAAACTAGTAGGAAAGGAGGAAGGAGGAAGAGAGCAGGAGAAAGGTCTGAGGGAAGAACAAAAGAAAGAACAAAGGAAAGAAAAAAACCCAGCTCACTCTGCAGTTATTGTATTTTGGCCATAAATATTTGCAGGTGGTTACAGTAGTAATTTCCCCACTTCTCCTCCCCTTTTCCCTTTTAGAACTAGCTCACAAATCAGTAGAATCTCCAAAACAGATGAAACTCTTAAAAAGTGAGTTCTGTGTCTAAAACCACAGCAGTTGCTCCACAATACCCACATCACTGTAATGATGTTTTCCTCTTTTTGAGAGTGTTGCATGGCCCACAGAACTGGCCCGTCACTGTATTACACTAAACTTGAAGCAGCCTTTCTCTTTAACACACAAACAAAACACTTTTTTTTCCATTTAATTTTTTTTATTTTATTATTTATTAAAATATTATTTATTTTATAACTTTTTCTGTGAGCTTCAGCAACAGATCCTGGGCTTGTTGCTCTTTGTGTGTTAACATTTTCAGTTGCACTCGGCATTTTTCTTAGCACATTTTAGGCTTTTACTGTTTCTGTGCATATTAACAGTAATTTATAAATGTGAAATGTTTCTGAAAATGTGCCCCATTTCAGTCACTGGTATGACCCTCCATGCCCACAGGAAGGTCCAGCTCCCCTCCGTCCATGGCTGCTGGGGGCATTGCAGCTGTGAATCTCTTTTCCTCTGCAGCTTCTGCAGGAAATCAGAAAACATTTGCAAGTGTGTGTCTCGCGTATTTCTGTCATTTCGATGATAGTCTCAGCTCATGGTTGCGTTGCACTCTGTGTACAGCGGTGGCAGTTTCACCTGCCCACTTTTATGTGTCATTAGCTGTCACTGTGCTCCCGTGTCTGGGTAGGCATGTCTCCACCTGGAGCAGCTTCGGCATTGTGTCTGGGCCTTGTAAATCCTGGCAGCAGCCTACGCACAGCAAAGGCTTTGTGACAAAACAGAAGAATGACAATTAATGACAGCTGAATTTCGGAGAGGGAGGAGGAATGCGCTTGGGTCATGTGGAAAGATGCATTTTGAGGCTTTTGAGCACAAGGCAACATTTTACAATTCAGGCTACAGTTTCAAAACTCGATAGAGAAACCACTTTGTCCAGCAGAGCTCAAAGCCTGCATTAGTATCTGCCATTTGCAGAGCCTCTCAACTTCAGCAGGGGCTAGTTTTTGTCTGGTGGGAACGTCACCGGATGATTGCGGCATTATCACTTTGAAAAGGACCTTAATCGTGTGATCAGTCTATAAATTAGATTTTACTCAGTGTGAGCCAGGGTGGCAGGATTGGATCCCTTGACTTCAGGGAAACAACTCCCTTCAGTAAGGTTTTAATGGTCAGGACTTTAGATTTTAGAATAAACACTTTATTTTCCACCAAATATTCTATAAGGGTTAATCTTTCCAAATTATTCTAAGCTCTGCAAATGCTAAAAATAAATATTCATTTAATGTGCAGGATTTTTGTTTACAATGGGCATTAAACAGAGGGAATGTCAGTGTAGGAAGAGGTGGACTTAACGGGTTAAAAACTGTGTAAATGTTACTCTAGTTAAATTACAGCTTGTTGTTCAGATGAATACTCTCCACTTCTCATATAGCTTTAAATTATGGACAAATGCTTGCAATTGTGAACTACCTACATTGTGGCTGCCTGTTCCCAGGCTTCATCAACCCTAGCTGTCCAATGGGATTACTGTAAGCTTTCACGGCAGTCTGCCAGCCACTGATCAGAAATTCATATCCCTGGATGTTAGATTGCTCTCTTTATTCCATCCTTGTGATGGCTGTGATTGCTGTCATGGTGTTAGGTTAGAAATTAGCATTTTGTGGCCCAAATTTTGCCATCCAGAACATAATCAGAAAAAAGAGAGAGAGAGGGGGGAAAAAAATCAAAGAATAGTAATTTCATCTGTCAAAGAAGGGAAATGCAGTGTTACCATGATACAGATGTCTATGAAACTTAGGTCAGGAAATGTTGTGGTATTTATGGTCCTATTTGGTGAATGCTTAGGCAGGTGGTGCTTTTCTGTTGTTGCAGACCTCTGCTCATAGATTAATGCTTTTCCACTGATTAAAAAAAAAAAAAAAAAAGGTAAATAAATAAAAATCCATCAGTGAAACTATAGGTGGGCTTCAGAAACTCTTAAATTAAAAAAAACAAGGATCTCTAGCAGATACTTTCAAGGACACGCTGAATTAATCACAAGAGGCTGGTTAGCAGGAGGTCAGAGAGAGACTTCTTAGCATCATTTTGGGTCATATGTCTAGAGGCGATGGCAGTATGTATGTGCTGTATTGTAATATCCCCTTTCTAGTTTTCTTGTCTCAGTCAGAAAAGGATGAACACATATTGCATAGGGCTCTTGAAAGAGATACTGGAAAAATCAGTAGTACGGAGGTATTTTCCTTTCTTTAAAACCGAGTCATATCTGCTAATAAAAATATGCATTTGTTTTTCATCAGATTTGTACTATATTTAGCAGCCCTTGTATTCCTTGTATTTTATTTTCTAAATGTTTTATATCTGATGATACAAAGGTGATAATTAAACAGCACAGTAGTAGGCACTGATAGATTTAATGAACATTTGGTATTGGTCTAAACAAAGATTTTTCTATTAATCTGTTTCAAAATGATTAATCAGAGCTTATTACAGAAAATTATGGAAAACAACTGTTTAAAATTTAGTTTAGATATATGGTTAGGTCCTTAAAGGTAGCTTGTTATTCTTTTAAGGCAACTCACAGACATGCTAATTTTTCCTGTCATTAGCACTGAACAAGCTGGAAGGATTCTGACATGCAAGGTGCACAGATTCTGTTAGGAGCCTTGATTTTTATCCACCCAAGCTTATCCATCATATTTAATCATGCAAAAAGCAGGATTACTTAATCATTTCATTTTATTGAAAAGAAAAAGAAAGATTTACATTAAAATGATGACATGCAAGAAAAAAATAAATTGAAAATGATTATGAAGAAAATGTAATATAGAGACTAAAGCTCCATTGGTTTTGTGATGCTCATTTAAAGCAATGATCTAGTAAAGCCAAGATATAAAAGTAATGATGATGTTAGCTGTTGAAGTATAACCATCTTTGCATTTTAACATACATTGTAACATGAGGTGTGTAGTTGATTATAGCAGATAACTAAGGAGCATAGTTTTTCACCTATGGTGTATTTATTCCTTGCATTAAGTTGCACCTTTGTCTGAACTATTTTAGCACACAAATGCTAACAGGCAAGGCATACTAGCGTTTTCACAAGCACTTCAGTATGCATCTCCCTATATAGGAAGGCTAAAATGATACTGATTTTTAGACTATCTGCAGAAACTATTGATTTAATGGAAATGTGAATTTTATTTTTGGAGGTAAAATTAACAAATTATTCATGAGTGGCTTGTGTATCTTTCAGATTTTAGACATTGCATTGTATTCCCTACCAGTTCTAGGTTTCATACACTTGATTTAATATATTCTTTGTTTTGTTGGTTTGTTTGTTTCTTTACCCATTTTGAATATTCTTTTCAGTTAATATATTTTTTGTTATATAACCTTTGTGTCTAGGTACGCCAGAATTTAGGCAGTAAAAGAAGTGGGGAAAATGCATCTGCAAACTTTTGGTGTCAGAAAACATTTGTTTAGGAAACATATTATAGTTTCCAAAAGAAAGTTTGTTAAAGGAGAAAATGAGGTGGTATTTTCTTATGTAAGTATATACAACAAGTGGTGTATTTCATTAAAGAAAATTTATTAAAAGTACTAGACTTGAGTCTTGCTATGATATTTACATAAAATGGTGCATTAAACAAGTAATTACATTACAAATCAATGTTTACCAATTAGGTAATTAATAATTCATTCTACTGTACTAAGTTGAGTGAATTTAAGATTGAATACTCTGGTGCCAAATTGTTTTAGGTACATTAACATTTAATGAAATCTGAAAAATATCTAACTTTTTCCTTTAATACATACCATTTCTAGTCATTGAATATTCATTCTGTTTGAAAGACTAAAAAGAAAGAAAACAAAGTTCAGGTTTCTTTCAGCTTTACAGAAGTGCAAGAATCTTGTATTACTATTGGAGTTGAGAGTGTAGAAATAAGAAATTAACCAGAAAAGACAAAATCAGGTGTGTAGCTATTTGAATTCAATCGTTCGCTTTCTGACATTAGCTCTGTACACTTCTTGGCTGTGATAGCTGACTGTTTTGAGAGGTAACCTTCTAGTAGCATGGAAATGGTTAAAAATGTCATAGGGTAAAACTGTATAAGTGGGGAAAAAAGATTGGGAGTCCCTAACTGCAAGAACAATTCTTGTTTACAAGTTGTTTCTGAGTTCTGTTTTAGAAAGGATGTAGTTATTATTACAGAAGAAAATATTATTAGATAAGAAATTTAACCTTCATATAGGTTCCTTATGTTACGATAAAAAAACCCCAAAACTCCTTCCTGTACCATGGACATTTTAAATACTTTGAGAATCAAAATACTGCATTTAGTTTAAAAAACCCACAACAACCCAAAATCAACAAAACAATTCATAACTTTAATTTTTTAAAATGTTTTCTATTTTTCCTTTTCTTGAATGCATGTATATACCTCATCATTTCACAAATCTTAGAAACACAGCTGGACTCATAATGAGATATTCTAATATAGGGTGAATGACAACATTCTGCATAGTGACTGAACATTTTAGGCACAAGAAGAATGGACTTGTAGTTTTTCTTTTAATGATGCAAGAGAATATAAAGGATTTTATACAATATACAGCTACTTTCCTGGAAGAAGTGAACTTATTTTACAGATGCAGACTGGGTAATACGCTGAGGATTAAAAGAGGCCTTTCAAAAATAAATTTTCTTCCAAACTAAGTAATCTTTCTATATTACTGTAAATGAACCTAGACAGTACTTAGATTATATAAGTTTATATAACTGGTGTTATTTTATGTTAAAACAGTTATCTTCCTGATCGTTTCATATGACTTACCTTACTTAGTATGGTTGAATATCTTTTCCTCACTTTTTCTTTTAAAGAAGTGGAAATAATGTTCTTTTTCTCCCCCTCCCCTGCCAACACCCCCCCAGGCTGGCAAAGGTTATTCTGATGGTATGATTCTTGTTTAGTTGTGGAATTAGTTATCTTCTGGTGGTTGTCCTGAAAACCGAATTATTTATTGAAAAGAATTAGGTCTGCTCTTATACTGATTTATTTCCATGCTTTTATATCTGTGTCCCTAAAAGACCTGCAGATGTATGTTTATAATTTGAGTTTTTGCCTAGCCATTTCCAAAAATGTTAGTAAGAATCATGTTATTTTGGATGACATTAGACACTTTTCATCTAACCAGTAACCTGGATTTTGCAATATTTGTCATATTACAGCCTGAAGAATTTTCTTTTGTTCCTCTTCTGGAAAAAAATTATATTTCAAATGATTTTTTTTTAGCATTTTCTAGAAATTTACTTTCATAGATATTTAAGTGTTCCTTTGTTAAGTTTCCATTAATTCCTGATAAATGATATCCATAGTACTGAAGGCAGACACTTATGTTTTAAGCATTCTTGAATACAAAAGTCTTATTCGGTTATTAGAAATAACGAAGATGTAGTAGTCAAAACAGCAAAGACGACTGACAAAAAACTGCAACAGATTTTAGTAACTATAATATTTAAGCAATAGGTGGCAGTGTTACCTAAATACTCTTTGAATTGGAAAAGGATGGGAGTACTTAGGAACAGGACATTTGTTTTACTTGTATATAATTGCAGATTTGTACAAACAAATTTTACTTCGTTAAAGATGTTTTAGAAAAGTTTTCCTAAAAAACTTTAAATTCAATATCCATTATCTCTTAAAACACCTACATTTTTGTGCTATGTGATTTATTAGTTAAAACATGATATTGGAATCTAAAATATTCTGCTCATATCTGAAAAATAACATTTTCTTATGACACACTGTATTTGAAAATGTTATCCATTTTAACTTCATTACGTATTTATAGTAATAAACACCAAGCATAGTATTAGAAAATATATTACAGAAATTGCTTTTCTGGTTTATTACAAATTTATAAATTTAGGACCCAGTTAATAAAGCTTATAGCACATAGTGCTTCTGTCGAGATTACGGAATAAACTTTATGAATTCTTTTAGTATGTACAGCACGGTATGGCAGAATATACCTGCACTAATCTATGAATACTGTTTCCCTCTTTATGTCCAAGTAGGCACTCCTTTCTACACTTTCTGAAAAGCATGCATTAATGAAAAAAGGATGGCATTGCTTAGCAAAATTGATGCTTTAATATAAATTTATAAACTGAGTTTGCCAATATGCATATTTACTTAAACATAAAATGCTTCACAAAATGCAACATTGCACATTACAATCAAAAATAATTGCTTTAAGCCATTGTGGTCCTTTGAGTGTGACTTATGTATATTTAATCATATAATAATTAAAATACCATACTGACCAATGCAGCAGCCATATTCCATACCATGTGTTCTACCTCTAGGACACAGCTTTCATACAGTAGCACTTCCAAGAGATGTGTTCATCAGTGTGTGATAGAAACACTATGCTGTACTTTTTTTGCAGTTTGAAGGGGGGGGGGGGGGGCGAGCGGGGGGAAGCAGGGGGGAAGACT
The DNA here is from genome assembly GCF_023634085.1 of Falco cherrug. Lineage (NCBI taxonomy): Eukaryota > Metazoa > Chordata > Aves > Falconiformes > Falconidae > Falco > Falco cherrug. Next base: position 39,904,001 of record NC_073699.1, on the reverse strand, counting down.
TGCTGTAGTATGTAGTCTTAGTTTAATAATTACACCTTAACTGACTACTATATCTACTGATTTTTAATCTAAAATTAGTATGTTGCTTGCAAGAAGGAGAAAGGTAAATGATAATCATGCTAGCGAAAGAAGATAGTGATGGATAGAAGCAATGATGAAATGTGTCTGATAGTTTTCTTCTGTACCACCATTTCGTTGCTGCTCTGGGATTACAGCAAAATGGTGGCTACTTATATTTTATGGAAAATGTAAATTTTATGGTAACCTTCCTATAGACTCCAAATTGCTTCTCCCCTCCATCCTTATTATATTGCTTTGTTAGAATGAGTCTGCGGTTTGCCTTCTGAATCTTACAGTAGTACGGCAAAAGTAAAAGCTCAGTTGCAAAATTCTGCATTGACAATATAGACTCTACTTACATTTGATTAAAACAAAACATAATCAAATGGGAAAATCGTGTTGTTTTGTAACTGCAGATAAGGTACTGAATAGTCATAGCTAAATGAATAAGATTTGGAGTGTATTCTTGTTTTGCACAGCACAGAGCTACTGTAGCTGAGTGCAAACATTTGTAATGCCTTTTTATTTTTTTAGCTAAAACTTAGTCTTTATTATCAAACAATTCTAATAAGTAGTACATCTCCAGAAGGAGAAAAGAGATAAAGTCCTAACGCTTCTAGCCTTGCTGTTTCTCTATTCTAAATAGTTGATGTGGCAAGGAGTGACAACACTGTCTTGTAAAAGACCCCCTTATCTACCTTCTTGGGTAGAGGCAAGGTACTGAAACTGTACCTTACTGAAACGGCTTTTTGGTTTTGTCACCATTTACAGAAGGATGTTACTTATGATAGTATGAATTTTCCCAAGTACCTAATTTTTCAGAAATGAAAAGAATTAGAATACATGGCTTATAAACCTGATTTTTATTAACTACATGTGCTAAAAGAGAGACTATGCAGAAAAGCAAAAATCAAAGGGAAGTAAACAGAACCAAATTAAGAAAATAAACAGAAAGAGAGAAAGTTAGAGAAATATTACATTACTGGCTTTTTCTTAAATTCTGAAGGGAAGATGCTTTATAGAATGCTTTCTTTCTGCAGTTAGTCATTACAGTTAAATTGTATTTTATGGGTTATTTTTAAAATGCCATTTTACCTCTCTCCAGATAGACAGATTTTAAAATTAAATGTATGTAATATTATCTAAAATTTCCTTGCTTATTTTTATGCTGTTTGTTATGTTACCTCAATTTTTGAAGATGTGACATTTTACACAGTAGAAAGAAATGAAATATACAAAATAATCAGCTTACAGAGTCATGTTGCACTGTTTGTTTTGGTGGATATGTGTGAGGTGATAAAGTATTGGATGTAAAGCCTGTCATAATGGGGTACATGCACTGATAATACTTATTTTTAAGGGAACAGGTTCTTCAGGGGGTAAATTCTTTCTTTGAATGTTTGTATGTCTTATTGAATTTGGCATTGTGGTGACTGTTATAACACAATCCATGTAAGAATATACTTTATCTCCAGACAAACTGGTTACTATAGGTAGAAGTGGTGAATGAATACAGAAATTTATAGGAATGTGCACAAACACGCTATCCTTGTTAGTGCATCATGGCAGCTAGAGACAGAAGAGGTACTATGTTTCAAGTGTACCTTTAACTCCCTGCTTCACTCAACACATTTTTTACGTGAGTGAATCTGTTGGTATCACTTAGACCAAATGGTGAGTCACAGCATTATGGAAAAACAACATTGCTCGGAATAATTTCTGATGAGTGCATAAACCTCAATATTTATCTTTTTTTTTTTTTTTTGAGTTATTTTGTTCTGAAATGTTTAAACTTATTTGAATAGAGATGTAAAAATGGTAATGACTTGAATATTTTTATGACAGAGTCATAAGCTTCTAGTTACAGTATGACCATTTGTTTTGTTACTTCAGTTTATAGCCTGAAAGTTGGCAACATTGCTAAGGAGGACCCAGGTAGGAAACCATTCTATTTCATACCTAACAAAAAATACAATGATTTCAAACTACATGATTGTATTTAAAGTTGGATTGCTTTTTTTTTTTTTTTTTTTTTTTTTTTTGCCTTTGTAACTTCTTTATTTTAGCTGTATATTTACATGTAAAGCTTAGGGTACTTGAAGTTCTATACTAAGTGAAATAATACCCAGGAGGATCTAAAAATCCATTTCCTAATTTTACATGTTTAAAGAGAATTGATATGGACTGTACCTTTATTTTAATAAACCCCCATAATCTTAACCCCCTATATAAATCAATATATTAATATTTTAACAATATTAATTACACTATAAAACACAATTTTACATGGTAAAGTATGCTATTCAAACCTGCTAAATGATAACATCAATATTTGTGTAACAGAGTATAAGGATTTCTGGTTTGTAGAGTTCTGTAGTAATTTGTATTTAAAATGCTCTGCTGCATATAGAAATACAGCTTTTGATTGCTAAAAACTGAGGGCGTATCACTGCAAATATATGATGAGCACAAGTTTTAGTATAAGCATTTGAACTTGCATAATAGGAATAAGAAAAAACATATAAAACCCCCACCAGACTTCTAATGTGCTTATGCCAAGCCAAAACAGCATCAAAAGTAAACTAAAACATGTTTAATCCTACGAAATTACAGCTGTGCAGGTTAACGTCGGTTTGGTTCAAGTCTGTCAGAATTGCTGTTCTTACCCCTGTTTTCACTGTAGATCAGACTGAAATCAACTATGTGTCAGCAGATGCAGTTAAAAATAGTTAGCTGTAAGGATTTATGGGAAGTTGTAAATTTGTGAGTTAAGATAGGACAATATTTAAAGCAAAAACAGGGTATCATCTTTTAAATCCTGAATGAGCTATAAACTATTGAAATGTTATAGCAATGTTTGAAAAAATTGTTGCAATGCTTTCACATGTAATGATACTAAACCCAAGTAATTTGATTATTTTATTTATTTATTTATATACAGAAACTATTAAGAGAATTTTTACTTTGTATTTTCATTTGATTAAGTTTTTCTATGGACTACTAATTAAGTTACTTGCTGTATCGATGCAGTCACTGAATAGCTCAAAAGTTTTTTTTTGCTATCCAAAAAGACCAAAACCAGCAGAACAGTCTGATCCTTTTTGTTGAACAGGTATTGCTGTCTAACCGGTATGGTATAGCTTGCTTCATGTCTGCAAACTTGCTATTATCTTGAAAAGTGACTGTGTGTTTTTCAGCATGTTTAAAAAAAGAAGAACTATTAAAACCCACAAATACATTAGTGTTGCCTCAATTAACTTCTGTTGTATAAACTTAATGGTTTATGTAGTGCCCTGAAAAACAGAAATTTCAGAAGGATGTTAGTTTTGATTCTGAATTTTCAGAAATAATTGTATTTTGTTATAACTGTGAGGTCTATATATAAGAGCATTTTGGCTTTTCTGTTTTGTTTTACAGTTTAAAATGTTTTATTAAAAATTAACAGTGTAAGTTGTTGTTACACAACATTTTTAGTGTAAATAATTTTTTTTGTCTTAATGACAGTGAAGGAACAAATTTTTACTAGATAAATCAAATATAACTAATCACCCAGACCACAAAATGAATGTCAATTTAAAAAAAAACCAAAATCAACACTTTTCATTCCTTTCTTTTTTCTCCCCCACCCTGATACTGCCAAAGATAAAAGCTGTGCAATTACATCTCAGCAGCCACGATTCTGAATTTCACAAGATTTGTCAATCAGAAAGCTCAATTTACTTGCTCGCTTTCATAAAATTTAGAAATAGAGGACAGAACGGTAACCTAGGTTTCTGTCTGTACCAGTGCAGAATTGTTTCCAGTCTGTATGTTTATTTGGTAATGTTTTGGCCAGTTATTTTAAAATTGCCTAGCAGTGGGCCACTCTGCTCTCTGGGGAGGTTTTTCTATTGGTTAACTCACAGTCAGGTTTTTCTTTTCCCCCTACTGATATATTCCCTTTATTAATTTCCTCCCATTACTCCTAGTTATACCTCCTTTTACTATGCTAAATAATTCCTTTTATGCTAAATAATTCCTTTTTTCCATTTTTGAGTTATCACTCTGTAACATTGCTGTTCTCCTTTTTATGGGAACTGTCTCAAATTGGCAAGATCTAAAATATGCTGAGTTAAATCTGCTATAAAAGACTTTATTGACAATTACTATAACTTAAACACAGTCCTGCTTTAATAAGCTCAGCTAAAAATGAAGTTTGAATAATTTTTGTGAGCTGAACCAAGAAATCTATTAAAAGGAGCCCTCTATTTTGAACTGTTTTGTAGTGATGTAATGGGGCCAAATGATTAAGCATAGCTTAGATAGCCAAAATCCTCTGGGTCAAATTACCCTGTCTGCTGAGAAGCACAACAGGGTTGAAAGAAACACAGACGCCGGACAAATGTTTCTGGTAAGAGTAAGAAAAGTAGTATGAGATTGTCTCCTTTTTCCAGGGCTGAAGCTAATTTCAGTAGGCTCTCCTTCCCCCTCTGCATGTTCCTGTAGTATGAGATTGTCTCCTTTTTCCAGGGCTGAAGCTAATTTCAGTAGGCTCTCCTTCCCCCTCTGCATGTTCCTGAAAGCTGGTGACTGCCTAGCACCGAAGCCTCTGGATACCCCCTCCCAAAACACTGCTTTCTCTTACTAACTGAGAACAGCAACTTCGTGTAATAATAGCGAAATTATAAGAATAAGGCAAATTTGGCCTTATTCTGCTCCTAGCTTAGAGAAGAGCTGGGCTGGTTCGTTAACTGCATGTGCCCATGACACAGCATGTAGGTGCTGGTCCAGGGCCAGAACTGGGCACTCCACACCAGCACCCTCCAGGTCACAGTCCTGTAAAGGTTGGCTGAGGCACTGTGGAGGGAACATGCTTCACAGTGAGTATTATTAGCAGACAAAATTTCTGATGGACTTTGATCAAGCTTTGCTTTTGGGAGGGCCCAGCTAGGGACAGGGGAATCAGTTCTGGGCTGGCCACCACTGAGGGGTCCACACTGCTGCCAACAGGCCTATGATTAGGTAGGGTGAATGTACAAAAGCTCCTAGATCTTCAAAGGAGGAAAAGGTCTCCCTGTAAATCTCATAGTATGTTGGGAAAATTTGGATGGTAAACATAAGATAAACCATGTCTGGTTTTCTAAGCTGTTTTCCTCAACTTCCTTTCCCTGGAGAGACCCTTAAATTTAGTTAGAGAAACTTTCACACCAGCAGCCTGACAAGGATTGAAACCCACTGCGATAATGTTGCACTGATGCATGCTACCATCATGGTTACAGCAGGAAGGTTTGCGGTTGTTTGATGCTGTGCATATCACATTAGTAACTCTCCATTTGCATCAGGGCAGCTTTTGCAAAATAGTAAGCGGATTCCACCCTGACCAAAGTTAATGGAAGCTGAGGGCACATTCCCTTTGACAAGCCAGACATGTTTTAAGAGTACCTGTGTAAGCTTAAATGGCTTGTTTTTTTCCTGTTCAGTCATTTTCTTTTTTTGTAAAACTTTGATTTCTGTATCTCATGAGATTGGGCCCTCCAATCCGTGTGTCTGTGTAGATAAATGTACTTTATTTTATTTAACTCTCTAAACTGATGTGAATTTGTACAAAGCTTTCAGTGTTGTAGCAATGGCTGTCATTATTACATTTCTTTTACTGATCACTGTATTGGTTCCGATAAAAATTAAAGCTGCTGAGATTCATCTTATTTTACAGAGTTTAAAGCTGCTGTTAGACTGTTTTGTCTTGTCTTGCAATATGATCTCTTACTGAGGATATCTGAAAACTGACAGATAATGTAGGCAAAAATCCTACAAGTAGTGGTAAATGTTTTCTTTCACAGTTACATTTAAAACCATTTTTTTTGTTTTGTTTTGTTTTGTTGTTGCTGTTCTGGTATATTTAAAACTATTCTGTGATCCTTGGAGCAGGTAAAAGGTGCTTCGTGTAAACAGGTCCCTCTGCCCTTGTTCTTTATACTGTAGTGAGGCTGCTGAAAGATTTGAGCAATGGTGCAATGTTTCAAATTAAATATAGATTTGGGGTTCTGAGCCTGCTGAGTTGAGTGCTGTAAACATTGGAGGACCAATCAAAACAAACATAAGTGACACAAGTGATCTTCATTGAATCATTTGGCATTTCCCTTGACTTGTTTAGAGTCAAATGCTTTTGTTTCCTTTTGTGGAATATTTTTTCTAGATCTAGTCTGAATTTTTCTTTATAGAATACATCACAAGATAAATAACATGCTTTTACCTTGAGCAGCTAGTTAAAAAATTTTTTTTTGCACGAAGCAAAGGAGCTGTGGCATTTGGAGGCTCTGTTTTCCTGGTGTGATTAACCGTATTCTATTTCTGATCAACTGTGTTCTCTGTTTACAGAATTCTAACTCCATTATGTGCTGCTTATGACTAAAATTTCCAACTTGAAATTGCTATGGCTGAGAAGGAAGAAGTATTACATGCACGTGTGTGTGTGCGCATGTGTGTGCGTATTCATAAACATTTGGGGCAGCAGGTGTTGAGAGCTCTTTTTCCTTGGTGTGAATACATTTTGCATCAGTGGAAGGCACTGAGAGATCTTACGCTGCAATCTTTTGTGAGCAGCAGCCTAACGTTCTTTTTATTGCTTCACTAGAAGGGGACCATGCAAGCCAAGGCCCTTCTCCAGTGCTAACAGCTCCAGAGTATTGCTCAGCTAAGTGCTGAAGAGGGTTTATATGCCACAAGAAGAGGATTATCATACAAAAACAGAAACAAAAAAGATCCCCACAGCTGAAAACATTTTAATTGGTTAGGAAATAGGGACAAGAGGGTCAAAGCTTTATCTTATGACTTTAATTTTTTAGTGTAAAAGGCTCATTGGAAATGTTGGACTTGCATTGGAAGACTAGATGATTGCGTGCCCGTGTAAGGACATGCTTTTCTCACGTCTGTACATAAAGAGCCAGGAGGCGTAGCAGAGCAGCCCATGGAAGGGTATTCGTTTATTGTCTTTTCCTTCTTGCTCTGTACAACAGCTTGACCTTCCTACTGGATGAGTTTGTCTGGTTGTCCTCTCTTTAGTCCTGTCAGAATCTTTTTATATCCACAGTTATGCTCAGTGTTAAAAATGTGACTAACTATGGAGAATTTCTTTTTTCAACTGCAGCAGAAAAATATGCTCCTTTGTAATAAAGGGAGACTGATGGAGGTAAAGCAAAGATTAGGCCATTTCAACAAGAATCACTAGGTTGTGTAGTATAGTTCAAAGCACAACACAGAGAAACAGGGAAATAATGAACAACCTGTGCAGAGATGACTTCAGGAGAGAGTAGAATAAGATGTTAAAAATAAACAAAGCAAGTCATTGATGAGAGCTATGCTTAATACAAAATGTTTCTTTCCCCTTTGAAGGGCAGCATCACACATCTAGAATGTCTCATACTGACTAAGAAAAGAAAGACTAGTAGTGGCCAAGAACACCCTGATGTTCTGTGCTACAAATTGAAAGTGAAGGTTACTTTATTGTAGACTTTATCTTAAAGCAGTAAAACGGGTAGCTGCAGCTACAACTGAAAGTATTGATTTTGTAATTTCAGCAAATTAAGAACAAGACAGGAAACCTATTAAACCTTTCCACTGATTGCCAGGGCACTTTTTGGTGATGCTGGTGCTGACATTAAAATTACATGCGCCTGTCTCTTTAAAGCCAAACATATACATTTTACAGAAGATAGTGCTGGTTAACATGCTGAAAAAGGATCTTTATAAATCTGTGTAATTTCACATTTCAGATGTGAAACTTTTGAAGCCTGATGACATGAATGTCAAGCAGCACATCTAAAATTTTCATAAATTATGGTTCATGTTAGATGTGCTTTTATTACATTTTAATAAATTAAAATTTTCACAAAGCCAGAAGATTTTTTATAATAATAGCAAAGATGGTAACGCTAGTAATAGCATTATCTGTCAGAACATTATGAGTAATGATTATGTAAAAATCTATGTAACAAAGGCTAACAGAAGAAATGATCAAATTATATTCTTCTGTATCTTGTATAAAACAAGTTATTTTATTATGGTAGCAAAAACCCAACTTCTCTTAAAGCAATATTTAAATTACTTTTAAAAATCGATGTAATTAAATTGATGTGAATTACAATAGTTAACTTGTTTCATAAAGGATTGTTTTAAAGCTTTGCTTTAATATTACTGAGTATAAATTAAAATGTTTCGTCTTTTACAAATGCAATATTTCTAATAATCCGTAACGAGAAAATTTTTCATTAAAAGCGGGGCAGGGCAAGGGAAATTATACCTGGATCCACTCTGAACACCCTATAAAGTTGTAAGTTTCCAGTTTATCCAATTCATAAATATTTTGTTTCATCTGAGCTGGTATTTGGCATCATTCCAGTGTGTAAACAAGCATGAGTTTTACACACACAAATCTAATTTACAGGCAAGCTATCATCTACATTTAATGTAGTAGCCAGCGGTTTGTGATGTGCATGTAACAGAAATGCACAGTGATAGAGGAGGTGGTGGGAAGGCAAATTTAAAAAGAAAGATTGGATTTGTAACAACAAAGGTGATCTTAAAAAGTGTGGGGAAACACTGCTGAGAGACTGTGAGCCAAAAGTCTCCATCAGAGTGGACTTCAGGAACTTGTAGCAGGTGTTTACACCATCCCTAAATGATGAATTTGCACCATCTCTATGAATGAGAATGTGCAGCTCATGTTAGCAGTGAAGCAATGGAATAGTTTATGAAAATGAGTATCAGGTGTGCAAACGTGTCTCTAAACATAAAGGTGTGGAATGGTGCAGTGGATTTAATAGTAAGAAAGATCTGGAATAAGAAGGAGGACAGAGAAGTGCGGAGCTTCAAACAAATGAACAAACAAAATCTTTTTTCTCTGCTGAAGGAGTAATGCACTGGGGGGAACGCTGGAGCTCTGTAACTACCCATCCAAACCCAGCAAAAGTTCAAGTGATAACAGTGACTCTTTGCAGCACATCTCCAGTTTACCAGGAATGAGCATGCATGCCTGCATATACAGACCTATATCTTTTCTCTTTGTTTTCACAGCAGATGTGCCAGGCTATTTGATGCCTGCCAAGCTGGACACACGTTGCATATCGCAAGTATATCCTGGTAACACCTATAACTCTACAAAAGTGTTGGTGCTTTATTGTACTGCACAGGCAGAAAATTACACAGAGACATCTAGCTCCCACACACATGGCCTGGGGCTTCACTGAACCTGAAGCAATGAATATGAAGAGGAGAAAGATGCAATAACAGTAACTACAGGTGCACACATAAGTTATTCACAGTGGCCTAAATACTTACAGGTGGCCACCAGGATAACCGCTCCCAGATGGTGGTGATTTGTAGGGAGAGAGGCAAAAGGTAGGTTTTTAAGGAGGAATTTGAAGGGATAAAGATCAGTCACTGCTTGAGAGATGACACTTTATTTGGTGCAGAATGGCTTCAATAACCCAAGAAGGAGTTTTAACTTACCTTGCCAGAGCTCCTTCTGGCCATTTGACAATGCTGAGATTTTATTAAACCTACTGTGGGTTTGAGCCTTCTCCTGATTTTCCCTTTGAACTGCCCTTTCTTCCTATTAAATGTTGGGTTTTCTTTCCTCCATCACAGGTACTCACTACCTGCCACCCTCCTGTAGGTCAATAATTTTGCCGGAGTTGTGAGTGGTGGTGTTTCCAGCTAACTTTTATCACAGAATTTTTATTTTTTTTTTGTTTACCAGAACTTTTAGTTGCATTTGTTTTTTAATGGAATGATCCAGTTCTGAACTGGAACACATGCGTGTATATGTTTTACATATTCATATGTGTCTTTATATATATATAAATATAAACACGTACCAAAATCGCCCCCCCTGTTGGTTTCAGGAAGGTGGAAGAACCAAGAATGGCTGTGTGACAGAAGGTGCACCCTAAAATGTGTCAGTCCTTCCTTTACTTGATACAAAGTGAAGACTAGAATGTCAGTCTTCCACATGCAGGGAAAAGACCTAAAATTTCAGGCTGATGTAATGAACCACATTTTTTTTTTTCTGCAATACAAGAAATGGGTACTGGTTCTTCGTGTTTGTGTCTCCACCCAAGTATAGTGGGACAGTTTCTGGGGTATCAAACAAACCCCAGAACATAGTCTAGTGTATAGGTCTCCCACAGTCCTGGGAACATCCTCATTACAAGCTCTTTTATGGTATTCTGCAGAACTTTCCATATGAAACACTTGGAGAATCTGGCTTATGACCCAAGACAGACAAGGGAAAAAAATATTAAACCTCCAAAAATGCTGCAGTGTAGGAGAATCATGGCCTGCACACCTTTACACTGAGACTAATAGAAGTTTTTGACACGTGAACCCATGCTCAAGAATGCACATGTGCACCCTAGAAAACACTTACCTTTATTAAAATTTTATTTTTGCCTTGAAGCCTGTCCAGAAGTGCAGAAACACAACTGTTCAAAGGCCACTTGAAATTGAACCAAAACGTGACAAAAAGTTTGGCAGAAACAATGTTGATTTTGTGGAAGATAGTTTTGCTTACCCATGCCTCCATCTCTTAGTGTGTTGTCAATGGCAAGAGCTAAATTAATTTGCATGGATGATGTAAGGTTATGTACCACTGCTGGAATTGTGATTAGTTGGAAAATGTTTCTACTGATGTTCTTGAGATATTAACATGAGGCTCTCAAGGGCTGGTTTTCAGTAGACATAGAGTGAAAATAACACTTACATTTAAAAGGTAAAGAAGTTAGTAAAGATTAAGTTAATAAGACCCTCCGATAAGAGGATTGTGCTAAAAGAAATGGTAGCAAACATGGGATATGCTGATAATAAATGTCCTCATTTCAAACTTAAGTCCCAACAAAGTGGCTGCCTTAATTTCACAGAAATAGAGTAAAAATAGCGCAAGCAAATTCCTACAAATGTAAACTGAGGAGAGAAATAATTAATTTAAATAATCTTAAATAAACTGCTGTAATAATTACATTACACTTATTGGATGATGTCACCAAACTAGATGAATACAGATCTACACAAAACCTAATATAAATAACAATAGAAACAGTGATAATTTTTGTAGGCATTGACATAAAATATGATTGCAAATGGTGACGAGGGAAATAAGAAAAAAATATTTTCTGACATTTGTTTTCTTCTGTGTACAGTGTACACTATTCACATATAGTAAATACACAAGATACATACCTGTTGAAGTCAACACGTGTTTTTTATTGTCTAAGTTCTGAATTTCCTTGGTTTCTTCTTTCACCTAGGTGTGCAAACTGAGAGGAATCAAGTGTTCCTTTACAAATAATTGACTTTTTCATTGAGAAATCTTTGATTGCTAAATATTCTTTGATGACCTGAAAAATGTTTCTAAGGATAGCAGAAAGAAGAAACCTTTTCATTTTAAAAGGCATTTTTTGTTCTTCCACTGCTTTAAAAAAGGGACGGGGGGGTGGGGGTGGGTGGGGAGGGGAGAAGGGGAAGAGAGTGAGCGAGAGAGAGAAATTATGCTTTGAGTTTAGGGAATTCAGTGGTGTGTGAAATTCATAAAGGAATTTTGTTTTTATTTTCTTTGCTCCCTCCAAGTTTTCCTTATCGTTTAGTCAATGTTTCTACTGGGGCAAATACATGAAAGTAATGATTTTGTCTCATGGTTGTGACTAATAAAAATGTGGTTAAAGGCAGAAATAGTAAATTATCGTCTTGAATCAAACTTGGAAATAGTCAAGAAAATATCACATGTTTTCCAGAAATAATTAAGTGAAAGTCAATAGCTCTGTTTGTCAGTTCCTGACTATTTCTTCTTTTCTCTAAGAAGGAGGAAATGGGTTGAATTTTGGTTTTGGTTAAAACTCCAGATGTTTGGATGTTTTTAACTTACTGAAATCATTCACTTTCTAGCTCCTTAGGCACTTTCCATTGTTGTTTCTTTATCCTTGAAATGCCTTTATTATTACTATTATTATTATTATCATCCTCCTTATCATTATTATTACTATTTTTATTGGGATCAGGCACTTTCTTAATATGCTTTCCTTTGTTATCAATATAAATTAATTAAAAGTTATGCAGAAAAAAATGCTGAATGGTGTTTCTCAGCTTTGTTGTCCATTGCTTTTCTCCTACACAGTACCATTTGCATCTCTTTCCCTCTCAACTACACTTTCAGACACCATAAACAGTATTATGTTTGCTGTTATTTGGCTTCTTTCTCTGCCCATTCTCCCCCTTTCTGCCTTGGAGTGTGCTTCCCAGACCGGGAAATGTTGAGTCTATTGGTCACAGTGCAACTGGGTGTGTATGCTTAGCAGGCATAAACAGTTTTCCACCTTCTGTTAATTAAGAGGTCTTCCTTCCTAAGCATCATTCTTTCAATTTGAGCGCTTGCTGAATTTGAGTGCCACTCCTGGATCTTCCACTGGTCCTCCACTCCTGCTCCAGTTTTTCCAGTAAATGCCTTCCAAAAGAGGAGGATTTTCTTTCCCCACAGCCCCTGCTTTTCCCATACTGAGTATGGAAGCTGAATATGGTTTCATCTGTTTCTGCTGTTTCCCACTGAAGAGAATATCCACCCATAATTCCTGTAAACCTGGAGGAGAGGTATTAGAACATTCTATCTGATGGGTCTGCCACTGCCCTTACCATTGAAGTCTCATTTTTTGCAGCAGTGAATGCCTTGGTATGGAGCTATGGAGTAAACTGTGCAAATGTAAATGTTTTATATTGTGGTATTATGGATAATGGAATTAGTTTTAGAATTCCTTTCCCAGTTTTTCCTTTTCAAGAAGCTCAAAGTTTGAGGAGTATTATGTGGTGGAAACAAACTGGTAATGTTCCCTGGAATGTGATGGAGAAGTGATATTCCCTTCTCTCTCTTCACACCATTTGCAGCTACGATGCACATTTATAAATTTTTGTCCTGTTCTAACCTGTTTATAATTTCTTGACTCCATTTGTTTTAGGAATCACCTAAATGTGCTAGATAACTCATGGGCAAATGTGTCTTAGGTATATTATTTTTAAGCTCAACAGCACACAAGGAAGAGATTAAGCCATTATTGTAACTTTCTTCCTTTCTTCCTTCGAATTCTTTGACAGGATGACCAGAGACTAGTTTAAAGCTGGGGCTGCAGAGTTGCAGCCTCAGCATGTCTGGAGAAAAGCTTGAAGTTACATCTATGAATTTGAGGTATGATGCCTTAACTGCTTTTTCACATCTTAAATTGAGGATGATGAAACTAAGACAAGGCAAGATTAGAAGAATATTAAAGCAATCTTTTATAGTGAAGAATAGTTTCTGAAGGGAAGCATTAGAAGCCTGCAGTCTGGGACATCTAAACCTGGTTTATTCATAGCCCTGGGAAGCTTATTCTTGGTAGCTACTGTGTACAGCTTAAATCTGGACTAGATGATAAAGCAAGTCTTCTGTGCTTCCTTGAAACATCATTTTTTTTCAAAATCAGGAACAAAATCTTACCTGTCTACAAAGGAAGATCATACAATGAGAGAAGGTGACCAATCTCTATATAGTCAGGTTAACAGTTGAGTGGTCCCAGGCTGCCTGTTGAGATGTGTTCCTTTGGGGAAGTCTCTCACCAAGTGGGAAAACTTTGTTTTTATTTGCAATATGGATGCAATTGACTTCATCACTTAACCACCAGCACCTGAGCTCAATCATGAACACTGTTACCAAAGGCAAATATAGATATAGCCTAGTCATCTGTTTACTTACATTTTGTGGCAAGAAAAAGAAGCTTTGAAGAGATTTTTTTTTTTTTTTTTGTATTCTCAGCCTTCAGCAAATGAGTATTGCCACACACACACACAAGAGAGTCAAGGAATGGGTTTAAATATTGCATTTTTTAAAATGATGCATTGCAAGTTCTTATTATGTATCTTATCTTTTATACTGTTAAGATACATGAACTTTTAATTGGGAAACATGTACCTACAAATGTGACAGCAAGAAAATTACTATTTAAATATGAAACTTCAGTTTCATATGGAAGTGCATATTTCCAGGAAGAAGGAGACAGAGATTAGAAATGTTTTTTCAACTGTAAAACCATCTATTTGTTCAGGAAATTATTTGGGCAAACAGAGAAGAGAAGGTTTGAAGGATCTGTCAGTGAAGGAGGCAATATCTAAGCAGCAAGGGTTTCTATGAAGAATAGGCAATTTGATAATCTTTCTAATTAATATAATAACTAAGATTAAAGTAGATTGCTGAGGAAGACTGTGCAATCCTTGTTGTTTTTTAAGAAAATAATATTAGAAAAATATCCATAAGGACTGGTTCAGGTGAGGCCTTGCTGTACAAGATAGTATTGTTGATTTATGAGGGGTTTTTCTGGCTCAGTTTCACCTCTTCTGAAAGAGCAAGGAGCTTTTTAAAGGGGTGGTTCTGAGAGGATGACAAACCTCCATGGTCTCTTCTTAGTCAAGACTTGTGGTTTGAAACATTGTCTTATAAAAAGCACTGACACACAACAGAAGTTAGGCATGCAAAACAGGCAGTGAGATTAAAACTGGGGTTGTGGGTTGCAGTCCCAACAGCGTTCTGTTGAAAGGGAGGTAGACATAGTGTGACTGCGAGGCTGGAGAAAGATCAGCCTCAGAAGGGATCTTTCTCACACAGATGCTTGCCAAGTCCTTGTTTTACTACAGGATAGTAGGAAGAACAGGGAACAAAGCTGCAGCTCTGCACAAATGGGTAGACTACTGTGGCCTTCTGGCTACCACAGTGGCATTGCTACCTGAGCTCTATGCACACACTCTGATCTTGGTTCTCTTCACAGATTTCTTGAGCGCAGCCCAGGATTTAGGCCAAAGGGTTTCACACACCCCCCAAAGGAGAAGAGTAATCAAGTAGTCCTGGTGATCCCCGGAAGGGAGTCTTTCCCTAAAAAATAGGAACCCCATGGAGTTGAGATTTTGCCTAGCCTGGCTCTCCACTGCAGGCATGAAAGGAGCCTCCTTTTCTTCAGTGGAAACAATCCCTCTAGTCCAGGGGTCCTCAAACTTTTTAACCAGGGGGCCGGCGCGCAGATGCAGTGGCAGGCAGTCATCTGCGGCAGCTTGGTTTCCCCCCCAACAACCCCCAGCGGAGGCGGGGCCGGGGGGGTCTGTAAATACCGGGGGCTGGATTGAGGACCCTGGGGGGGTGTATCCGGCCCGTGGGCCATAGTTTGAGGACCCCTGGTCTAGTACATGGCAGAGGCATGAGTGCAAACTGTGAGCTGGTCTGCTCAGAAAGACTCAGCAGGTATACTCAAATTTTGTTTCAGTTGCTTTTAATTTAAAGGTATTTCACTTTTAACAAAACTTTAATTGCAGTGAACCAGCTGACTGGGTTTATGGGAGGAGAACTTCTTTTACCCACTCTGAACAGCTGAGCAAAGATGGAGTCTGGGGAGAAGAGGGAAAGAGAGAAAGCAGCTGAAGGACCATCAGACTGTCAGCCTGGAACACCAGTTACTCAGCACATGCATCTCTGCTGGCTTGGAGGTACCTTGTACCTCATCTACCAAAAAAAGGTGATAATCCAGGAATGGCTATCCACAACCTAAAATTGCCTGCTGAGGTGGAAAGTGTTACCTAGGCATTTCGTATTTCTTACTGAACAGATGTTGGATTTGTAGTGGTTCAGAGCTGCAGCCCTTAAACGAACCACTGAAGGAGCACGAGGGTGAGTGGTTTCTGTTTGGCTGAGTGAACCCTCCATTCCTGAAGGGTTGGGAGAGGGAAAGTAATTGTGAGAGAAAATGGGGTCGTCCTTTGTACCCAAGTGCATTGTCTCCCACTGAATATAAATCACAGGATAAAATACATTTGCAATATTGGAACTATCCTTCCTTGAAACAAAGATGCAAATTTAGTGCATTGGATTCACATTTTTGTTTCCTTTACAAACAAAGGTGATACTACTGGAATTCTGATTAAGTCTAATGAGGGAAAGTGTAATGTATTCATTCCTTCCACTCTGGCTTCTTGAACAGATTAGCTGCAAAATTTGCCCTTCTTCATGCTCACAAAACATAAACACAGTTAAAAGGAAATCATAATACTACTTGATGTAAACCCAGTGCTTAATTTTTTTAATCTGTAAAGAATAAAAGTTAATTAATTAATAACACATTAAGCTGATGACAGCTTGGTCTATTTATGTTAATGGTTAACAATCAGCACTGACTCATACCAACATACCAAATAGCACTGACTCATACCAAAAACAAGTTTATGTCTGGACAGTAGGAGGTGGTAACATCCTACTCAACCAAGATGTTTGAGTCTACCACAGGATTATGTGACCTAGTCATATGATTCTTAAAGGAATTAGCAGGCAGAAACCCTAGCTTAGATAAAATTTTGTATGTAAATGTAATAAAATGTAGAAAAAAAAGATGCATGGGCATATCTCAGATAATATTTTAATTTGTAACTATTTTTGTGCATATACATAGTACATTTTTTCATGTTTATGAATACGTACTTTGCATATACTACACCTATACTTGCATAAACATTCAGATAGGTTGGAGATAGCCATTATCACTTGTTAGGATAACTTAATTAAACTTGCTTATTAAAACCCTTTAATTCGTTAGTGATAAAATCTTGATTAGTACATTTTCCTGCTAGGTGACCTAATTTAATAGAAAACGAAATTTTAAATGGAGAAAAATGCCTGTGGCAGAGATTTTGTGCAAGTGAATAGAGTTTGTAATACACATAGGGATATAATCGAGCCTAATTAGTGAGGGTGCAAATGAATTTTTATTTCATACACCAGAAGTGTCATTGATGAACCACGGTTCAGAGTTTGAAATGCATTCAGGCTGGCAGTATGGGACTGAAGTCTGTGGGAAAATCACAAGCTAATTCATTGATTGCCCCTTGGAAATTACTGCTGTTAATTGTTAGGTAATTAACATGGAGCTACAATTATACTGGCCTTAGGGGGTGATTAATGTTTCAACGTGTCACATTAACAGCGGCTGGATTTTAAAAGCTTTTCTTTTCACATGGTTTAGAGACAGATGGTATATTGTCTATGGAAAATTGTTTTCTTTTACTAAAGTTTATACCAAGACTAAGCGAATATTCTTTTTGTGCTACAGCCTATTTTTATACAGTTCAATTGTAAGCATCTTGGACTGATACACCTTATGAAATAATATTTGTTTAAAAAAATCCCCATTATACCTGCTATGAATGCATAAAATATACACGTTGAAAGGAAATTACTTCTGTTCTTATTTTTCTTGTCGAAAATAAAAAATAGATAATATAAGATTAGACCACTTCATGGCAGCTCTTACATTATTTAGTGATGATACAGGGAGAAGAATTGCACAATATGATACTTATTACAATCAATATAATTTAAGCAGAAACCAAATAAAACATGTTGAACAAATGCATTTAGTAACAGTAATAAAGTGTATATTAATATCTCCACACTTCAGTATTATACTTTGTTCTGTGCTAAGATTTTTTTCTCTTCTCAGTTCCAGGAGTCAGAATAAGACTGGCATGGACTTTTTAGAATTGTACTGTATTCTGCTTTAGCTGTTAACATGCAGAATTAAATCCTTAAAATTTTCCATCAAAGGCAGCAGTGCCTGTGTTAGGAAGACTGTTAATGTGATACTGGGATGACTACTAATGTTTTATGTTTTTCTTCTTTTTTCCCTTCTCTATGCTGCTATACTAGATAGACATTTTGCAAACTGGTGGGTTATTAGTAATCACTGTATAAATATTTTCTTGGTAATATTCCTAAGGTACGTCCTATGTATGTTCCTGTTTGTGGTAGAAGATGGAAGTTTTGAAAGCATGTCAATTTTTTCTCATAATTGGCTATGGCACTAAGTCTTGTGAAGGGATATATTTAAATGTCACACTTGGAATAGTTTCTAGAAATTCTTTAGGTTTCTAAGATTATTTTCTTGTTTTCTATAGGCAATGAAGTCACATAGTCCAGCAGATGTAATGGACTTCTGATAGTTGAAAGGACTGGTTCTATGACAGCATATATCTTCTGCTTTTTCTTGTTTCATTTTTTGGCTTCCTGTTGTATTTCAAGTTGAAATCTTTCTTAGTAGCCTCATAGTATGGCCTTTGTTATGTCTCCAGTTGCTTACATTTGTATTGATTGTTCCACTACAATGTATGACAAATCTTTATTATTTTCAGCCATGCCTGCTAATAACTTTAATTTCTGTTAAAACACCTAAATCTGGAGGACAGATTCTGCTTTAAAAACAGCTGGTGTTTGAATAAAAAGCAAAGAAATGTAGCAGGAAGAATAGAAATCTGAATTTCATAAATATTCTTTTGTCTTTGGGATTTTTCTTTCTACAGAATAGTATGAATTGGAACCTTAGCATGCACCTAGGTTTTATTTCACTGAATTTTCTCACTTTCTCAGAGGACCTGGGTGTTACCTAAGCATGCAAAGTGTCAGTGACTGAGCTGGAAGAGGTGGGTTTTATGAAGAACTTAATGGAATGATTAGGAATGATTATACAGCAGGAGATCACCTGCATTTGGTTAGTCATACAGGCTTTCCTATGCTTTCATTTGAGTGATCAGGAGCCAGAAAATCTCAGTACATGGGTAGATTTAACCGGAGATTCTGACCACTGCTTTTAAAAAGCAGTAGTAGTAAGCTGATACAACGCTTGGTCAGCGGAACCCTTAAGCATATGGTTAACTTTAAGCACATGAGTAGTTCTGTTGACATTACAATTAAGTCTATACTTACATGTTTTGTTAGATTAGGGTCATCGCCCTGGGAGGACTCCATAGGGGAAGAACACTCTAATTGGCAGTCTTGTGAAGTTACTCCTGGCCATGTGTCTATGGAATAGTACATTCCTCTGTCCAAAACCCTCAGATCAAAGGATCTGTGGTCATATAGCCTAGGACAGATCCCAATTTACACTAAGGCCATTTGGGACTTCCTTAGTATGTAAGAGATGTGCAACTATTATTTAATCCCACTTTAAGAACTGTCTGCATTGCCAGTGCATTAATAAGAATGAGCACCAGACTTTACATGATTGTTTGATCAGTAGTAAAAGTTTGAGGCCGAGGCATTCCTCAAATGTACGTTCTAAGCATTTATGTTAGCTTCTTGGATTCTTTTCTTCTGACTGGCTTTTTGATTTCTATTTATGGGGGTATTTTTGTGCTCGTTTCTATATTTTATGAAAGCAATGCCTGTGCCTCTAGACTATTTTAAATTTAGGCTTTTATGGTAGTTGGCTGTAATATGAGTGCTAAGAGTGTGATGAAAAAAGGAAGGAAACTACATTGATTTCTTTTCTTCCTTTTCTAAAGTGACTTTAATCATCTTGCTAATAAAATTAATTGGGAGAATATCTCAAGTGTCAGGATTTCCAGGTTTGACTCAAATTCCAAAGGCTCTCAGACCAGTACGCTTGAGAAGACACAATACAATGTCCATCCCTTGCTAAGAAACAGCAAGATCTGTGAAACAGGCATTGTAGTGTTCTACCACAAGTTTGCATAAGAACTTGAGTGAAAAGGTTTATTTCTTGGAAAGAATGCTTGAGGTGAAGGTTACCAGAAGTACAGAAAAGTATCTGAAGAATGGGCTTGTTTGAAGGAAAGGTAAGGAGGTGGAATTGAGGAATTTTCCCTTTCTTTGTGAAGACTTAAGGCATTTTCCCTTTTTGTGAAGATTTAAGGCATTTCGTCAGCTTTGCAGCAAGTAGCCTCTCTCCATTCCCAGTAAGAAGTTTTAGCAGTTTTCTCACACTTAATTGCAATACAGGATTGGAAGTGGATTAGTGTTTTAAAAATGCTATAAAGAGCATTGCACCTCTCAGTAGGTAAGTGTAAATATGCATGGGGCTCAGAATATAAAGTTCCGGAAGAACACAGACCCTGACAGGAGCCTTCTGCAAAACCTCTGGCCCTTTGAGCAAAGTTTGCAGGTGCTTTTGGCTCTTCTGTCATTGAGAATGTTCCATACATAGTTGCTCATAGAAACAGACCAACTTTCAGCCATTTGTTCCATTCCTCCTCTCCACCTCATTTCTCAGTGGGCTTGTTTGTCTACCAGTTACACGGGCATATTCACCTCTTTCCCAGAAACACTGATCAGATTCATGGGCAATATGTATGCATTTAAAACATTAATAATGATTGGAAAATAACTCTACATCTGTATTTTAATAAAATGAACAAAACTCCCCATTATACTTCTACACAAATATAAAATCTTGAGGAAGAGACACCTGTCAAAGAAAGCTATCCCTGACATATGACTAGAAGACACAGATCAACATGAACACACATTCAAAAACATCTTATTTAGAGAAAAAAGAAAGATTGAGGAAATCCAGAAAAAAGTGTTTATGGAAAGTTAAGGACATGAAATTTCTCTTTTTGAAATTTCACACCAATCAACTACTTTATAGGGAAAAAAATGGGAATGTATGCTAATTTAAACTTATCTGAGAACACAGCCTGTTGCTCCCCAAACTAGTAGGCTGTTGTAAGGCTTTCACTATCAGTCAGATTCTACTCTCCATGCTGTTTCTCCTTCCTCCAGAGATCAGACCACACTGCTGCTCCTCAATCTGACTGCGTGAATCAGGCGACCACAGAGAATCTGATGGCACTGAAGGTACCTTATAGGGCATCATCTCTGCAACCGGGGATATGGCTATTTCAACTGCAGCCTTTGTCTCCCTGTCTGCTTCTGATCATTCTAGTAAATCTAAGACTGATCTCCATGTTGACAATGACACGGTAGCAATTTTGTCCCCTCTCGTGGCAGCCCCAAAAGGTAACATTCCAGCACATTGCCATATCTGAATGGTGAAGACATTTTTCACTGTAACTGGCAAATCATTCTTTTTACACCACTCCAGCAGAGTTCTTATTGCCATTTAATCACGCTTTATGCCTCTATTTTCAAATATGTCTATTCACTTTGTTAATATAGGGTTTGTCTCTCCATCCACTTCTGATTGTTCTAGAAAAATCTATGATCAATCTCCATGTCATTAATGAGGCTATGGCAATTTTGTCTCCCCTTGAGGCAGCCTCAAAAAGTAACTTTTCAACACTTTGCCATGACTGAGTGCTGAAAAACCTTTTTCACCATAACTGGCAAATCACACTTTTTACACCACACTAGCAGAATTCTTATTGCTGTTTTATCATACTTTACACCTCTTAAAAAAAATATCTGTAAGCATTGTAAATATAGAATTTGTCTCCCTGACCACTTTTAATTGTTCTAGTAAGTTGAAGACTAATGTCCATGTTGTTAGCTATGTTGTTGCACTTTTATCCCCCCTTGAGGCACCCTCAAAAAGTACTTTTCCAGCATTTTGCCATGTCTGAACACTAGAGACATTTTTTGGCATAACTAGCACATCATTTACTTTGCACCACCCTAGCAAAGTTCTTTTTGCCTTCCTGTTATACTTCATGCTTCTTTTTTTAATGTTTATAGATACAGTTAGTTAACATAGAATTTCTTCTTCTGCACCCATATCAATTAGTCCCCATCTATGCTGGGCACCAAAAGTTGCCATTTAAGTTAAGATGGACAACAAATATCGCAATACAGCCATATCAATTAGTTGTCAATGGCTCGCCTCTCACAATGCCTGTTACGGGTCACAGGTTCTCCTGCTTGTCTCAGCTATGCTGGGCAGCAGTTGTTGTGGTTGAAGTCCACCTCAGTTAGCCTCACACAGGGCACCAATTGTTGCAGCACAAGAAAACTATCAGGCTGCAACAAGGCTTTTACTAGCAGTCAGATTCTACCATCCATACTGTTTCCCCTTCCTCCAAAGGCCAGACCACACTACTCCTCCCCTCCCACCATCCTCAGTGCTATTTAACTACTTAGCAGGAACAAGCTACAGCTGCACATCATCCATGACAACCAACCCACTGCCTTCGAGGCAAGGCTGCACCTGCATATTATCAATGCTAATCAACCCACTGCCTTCATTCCTTTACAACAGCCCACTGGTAGAGCCACTACTGAGCACCTCTATATCTGTATGTGCCTGTGCTTGTACGTATAAGAATCAAATTTCAATACAATTACTTCTGGGAGAAAAAATGTGAGGGATTATCAAACTAAAAAAAAATTGAAAATCAAAATACTCTTAAAGATGATCAATATTTAGGAAAAGTAACTTTTAAGGAAGTCCTTTTAAATCCCCTATTTGATCTCTTTGCTTGTTTTCCCACTGATTTATTTGCAGTCTTCTCTCCTAAATAAGTCTTTGTTCTTCTGGACAGCTGTTCAGAAACAAAATACTTCTTACTCTCACTTTTTAACTATTTTTTTTCTGATCCTCTACCTAATTTCCTGTTTGTGCCGTCAGTGATATACCTGTATTTTATTGTTATGTCTCATTGTCTGATGAAGTCAGATGAACTGACTTTAGTGCTGTTCTTTGAAAGCTTGCTCAAAGCTCACTGGCTTTGCATCATCCTGTGGAATTCTAGTGTAAAATTGCCCACTTTCCGCATTCTCTTTCTTGGTCTTTCTGAGAGAGCAAAATAGTTTGTTTCTGCTTTTGCAAGTGTACCAGCTTTAGACTGATTTGTTTTTTGGCTAGTTTGGGGTTTTTCCCATTGTGCTGATGATTGGCAGTATTATTTCCTGGAGGTGGCTATGGATTTTAACTTAATCAGGTTATCTGAACACTTAGAGATGAGCTGAAATGTTGGTTCTTGGCTAAATCCAGAATCCAAAGAGACTAATTTTCTAGGGGGCTAGTGCTGAACTGTAGGTATTGCATTCATTCCTACTATGTATCTCTGCTTTCTGCATACGCATCTGTCCTCTGCATGTGCTTTGTATTCTCTTAAACATTAGCATTATCACTGTCAGTAACTTGAGTTTACCAAGTGTAACTCATTCGTTTAAAGCCATTTGTCCAGATACACTGCCCCTAAAGAACTCCATAAAGAGACTCAGTGCTCTGCAGCTTTCTGTACAGGCAGTGTGTTTTTTCATATAATTTGCATGATGACTGTTCCAGCAAAGTTGTGCTAGCCAAACTAGATAAGACTCACGTAACCCTCTTCTGTAGCAAGCTTGGTATCCAACATATGCATAATGTTTAAAGTACTAGATTTTCAGTGTCCTTTAAAGGAGACATGCAGTATTCTTTGCCAGCGTCTGATGCACCCTGGCTGACCTTCATCAGGCTCTATCTGACATATGATTTGACTCTCTTCTCACCAGTAGTGAGCTTGTGTATTCAAATTTGTTTGAGGCCCAGAGGCCTCTCGTTTTATTAGGTTTCCTGATATTTATTACTGCCAACTGAGCAGTGCCACTGAAAAACCTTGCCAGTCTCTCCTCACAATGTCAAATCATAGAAAAAAACCCTGAATTATTTCCAGAAAGTCCTAGAACTTTACAGTAGCAGAACGGTGAGGAAATAATGCCAAATTTATGTACAAGCCTGGACAAGATGATACTATATGTATTGTATACATAGTACAGTAAAAAAAAATATCTTTACTATATATATATAAATCCTCTACAGCTTTCAAAGTTTTTAATTTCAGTACTTCCAGCTAATGCCATTAGGCCACACTTGATTTTTAAATGTGCCTTTCTACACTAAGTGTAACATCTGGCATTCCCAAAATATTTTTCACAATTTCATGTACATTTAAAATGTTATTTTCTAATCATTTTTTGGTTTTAAAAAGGATTTTAGTATGGTCTAGTTCTAAAAAAAAAAAAAAAAAAAAAAAAGCATAAATCAAAATATGTAGTAGGGATTAATACAAATGTGTATTAGAAGAGCAAAGAAATCACTGAGACAAGACTAATCATCATTTAGATTATCAGTAGAAGATGATTAAAAAACAAAGGATTGTATGACAAGTTATGTTGATGCCATGTTTGTGTAGCCAAATGTTTCAGCTTTATAAATGGAAAAGCCTAAGCAGCTTACAGTGAGGCAAAGTAATCATTCAAATTACAAACTTAAGAATTTCACATTACATACTTCATCAAGTTGAGTCTATGATAACTTAAAATACATAGGGGATGATTTGCTCTAGTTGAAAACCAGCATGTAATATTTCAGCTATTATGAAATTGCTGCTTGGTTTTACAAAAGTGTTAATGCCATTTAACCATCTCTTTAGGATGAATGCTCAGGACTGGTACTGTTTTATAATCCAACAGCTAGTAAGAAACTTTATGTAAATGGTGATTTATTTCAGAGTTAGTTTGGGTTTTTTTGGTCTATATAAAAGTAAACAGAATTGATCTCTCAGACTCTGTGCTCTTGCTCTAGTAATTAGATGTTTTTGATCAAGAGCTCAATCCTCCAAATATTTAGCAGAAAGTAAAGCATTTGCTGTTCTTATTGCTGTCATTGTCAATGGGAGTTTTTCTACTGTAAAGATTAAACTGAATATAAGATTTGGCAGGCTGTATGCCTAACATGAGAATTTGTTTTTCTAGAACGTTATTGCAAAAAATGAGAGGTACAGGTTCCACCTCTGTCATAATTATCTCATCAAAGAACAGGATTTGGGCTAATCATCATAATTCTTTTTCCATGCTTTCTGTTTGGGAACTTTCATTGATGCAATTTCAGGTAAACAAGATAGTGAATTTATTCTTACTGAAGGATTCCTTGAAATGCCTGGCTCATGTTCAGCTTCTTTATCAGTGGTATTGATGACTGCACTAATTTATTCTTAATTTTGGTGGATATTTCTGTTTCTGTCCCTTCACTGCTTTTTCTAATGGCTTTACTAACTGCACTGTATTACACCCAAAAAAATTGTTTTTGCAGTTAATTTAGATTTTTTTTTCTAGAATGTTAGCAAACCCCAGCCCCTGTATTTTAATAGAGCCTTTTCTCATTTCTCTGATTTAGTTTTTCAGAGAGGACACTGTATGTGACACACTGATATCTGTAGTGCTTGTGTCTGTAACCTGTTTTTCTGCTTTGTCTGGCAGTAAATCACAGTATTGCCTCTGATGCGGTACCCTGAATGCTTTAACAGTTTTTGTTCTTAAACTATCACAACAGTTTAATTTAGTTTTTTAAAGAACTGTCTTTGGCACACACTATAACCCTAGCTCAGCAGAGATGGTTTTAAATTAAAATTGTTAGATATGTTAAGATTATGTGACATTCCCTTGGTCCCTAAACTTTTCCTACAGATGGACCATAAACTTTTCCTCCAGATGGATATGTTCATCCACTGTCTTCATGGGTTTTTGGTCCTACAGATAGCCTGAATTTTGAAAACCAAACCAAAACAAAGAAACAAAACCCCACAACCCCCCACCTCAAGTTGATATTAAAATACATAATATTAGGTGTCATCAGTCTAGTTCCCAGTCATTCTTATTACTAATAGCACAAACTTTGTTCAGTATTAATTTAAATGAATGATCTTGAATCTTATGTTCCTTGTGTAATGTGCTGTGAAAGAAGCACTGTGGAAAATGTAGTGGGTTTTTTTTGTTTCTTTTTTCTTTTTCTTTTTTTGGAACCAGACAGGAATATTTAAGTAGAAATTGGTTCTATTAATATTTTTTCCCCAAAATTCTACTAAAATCTGTACTTAATTTACAAAAAAGTAAAATGCATACATTAAAAACTAAAAATAAAACTGAAACAAATATATAACCTTGTAGCTCCTTATCTGCCCTAACAGTAACCAAATTAAAAATTCAAAGTCTGACTCAGAAAATCTTAGTCTCCTGTTGCTATTCTGAATGTCTCAGGTGGTCAGTGGAGGCAGAATTTATAAATGCAGATTTTCAACTGAGAACTAATCTAGCGTAAAAATATTAGAATCACTGTCTGGTAAAGGTGCAAATTTGAACTGAAGAGGAAAAAAAATATTCCCTATTTTAGAAGTAAAATTATCATGAAATATGAGTCTGCTTGGCATCTTGTGCAGGCTTCTGTTAAATAACTTCTGTCAGAGATAGGCCAGTATGTTTCCTATCATCTAGAGTTTGCTCCTTGAGAGCACCCTCAGCTACATCTGTGTAACTTGGATAAAACAGCAGTCCTCGGGTGCAATCTTTCTGCTTGCTTAGTACCTTGCATGCCCACTGGTATGCCAAATCCTGTGGCAATCAGGGACTTAAAATTCAGGCAAAAGCATCCTTAAGCAATATCACCAGCAAGACTCTGAGCCTTATCCTATCATACAGGCAAATATATTAGCAGACTATGACAATTTTATCCTAAAAATTTCCACTCTAAATGTCAAGACCATTCATGAACTAGATCCTGGAAGTGCTTTATGTTGGAATGACTTACATCAAATAGCCAAACAACTTTGCTATTATGTGACTTAGTTGCCTGTAATAGCTGGAAGAACATACGAGCTGATAGCCAAGGAGTCTGTTTCAGGGACATACAGCCTGGTGTTACATATTTTAGCTAAAGTACAGTGTTACATATCACTGTAGTATTGCAAACATAACAGTATTCCTATTAAGTAACTTGTCAAATGCACTGTATCAGTCAGCTCTTTTGGCTTCCCAGTAGATCAGCACCTGTTTCATTTATATCGTCTCACCTCTTTCGTTTCTTAGGTATGTACATGCAAAACTCTGCTGCATCAGATACGATACAAATACAGTTTTCTGTCATAGGTTTTATGGTCTCCTCTTTTTTCCTGTCACTGGAGAGGTGATTGCTTCTAAATTTGAAAATATAGCATAATTAAAGAGTAAAGAAAAAAACCACTCTTTCTGCTAATGCCTTTGTCATAACACTGAAGAAAAGCAATGCCACATTAACAATAGATGTCTCATTTATTATTAAAGAATTATTTTACTTGCATTTAATTTATCAAATTTAATTAATTTTTATGTAAGAAACTGTAATTTTGTGTCATGGAAGCGTATGAAGTAACCTGATATTTGTCTGATAAACAAAGCCTGCCTTCTCATTAACTGTTGGGGTTTTTCCCCTTTTAATTTTTTTTCTTTTTTTTTTTTTCTCAAATCAGAAACCAGCAACTATGGGAGACCCTTTTTGTAGCTATTTTATCATTAATTAATTGTATAGTTTTAAGATTTTAATAGGAATGCTTAGCCAGAAGAATGATTTTTTGTTTAAATATTTGATGTGTTATACATGAATTTGTTGATATCATTAATTATGTTTTTTGGGATATCTTTGCAGTTGCATCCATTAAAGAATAAAAAGTTTTTAAAAGGGTTTTACATAGTGCCTAAGACCTTCTCTGTCACTCAATCTATTATGCTACTACATGCAATAAGTATTAAACTATATGTATAAATGCATCAGATTTACTCTTTACCCAATATTCACTTTTCCTTCTCTAACATTTACCCTCCTGTTATAGATTATAATTTGGTTGTCACAATAATTTTGTTTAACTAAAAAAACCAAGCACTTTTAGTCTGATAATCATTCTAACTATTCTTCTCTGTTCCCATTCCTGTTCTAGGAATTTGCTTTCTGTTAATATACCCTACTGAGGACTGACAGGATACTCATTTTAGGACAGGAGAGTCTAAGGTGAACCTTGCACCAATGGTACCAGGCCTTGTCCATTTAGAATGAACTAAGCTATTAACACAAAACATTGCCTCGTGGAATATGTATATGCATATCCATTCTGATCTGCCATTAGCTAATAAAATGTAATGTTTCATTTCGCTTGTCATCATTTGATTTCTTGTATTTAGTCAGTAAATACATCAGTGCAGGTCCTTTGGTGCCATTCAAATTCAATTACAGTCCTCCTGCCTGTCCCATTCTTCTTTTTTTCCCTCCTGTTTGCTATTGATGAAACCTTTCTCCCTTTTGTTGTCAGTATGCCCCCAGTTTTGCATAAAATTAGCAAAACATTACCAAAGGTATTTCCCAACACTGAATCCTGGAGTAACTCACTTAATAGCATCAAAACTATCCTATCAAATTGTTACACCTAGTTTAGACAGTTCTTTGCTTACTGAAGAGTTCTTCTAAATCCTGTCTTCTCTTGGTTTATTAACTTGTGGTTTCTTGTGTTATGCTATATAAACTGTTTTGCTGAATTCTAGATAGATTACATCTACCACAGTTTCCAAGAGTTAGTTTATCAAAGAAAATAATTCAGTTAATGTGACATAATTTATCTCAGGTGCACCACTGCTTCTTTAAATCTCATTTACCTTTTACCTGTATAATTCTAATTCTTTTCTTCCCTATGTGTTCCCTAGTTGTATGTACAGTTCAGGTTGTATTCCAGATTTTATAGCTCCAAGATTCCTTTGCTTCCTCCTCACAATAAACATGCCATTTCCTATTTCTGGTCACAGGTACTGAATGTGATAGATTTATTAAGCATCCTGGCTTCTGAAGCTGCAATTTCACATACTAACTCCTTCAGGATTCTTGGATAGGGATTATCCAGTTCTCTAAACATGTGTATGTCAAGATTTTCCTATTCAGATGGAAGGAGATATTCATTGATCTGTATCTTTTCTTATTCCTTATGTCCACCTGTTCTGCATCATCACCCAGATTGGAAACAGAGCAAAGTATTCATTTAGTTGAGGACTCTACCCAGATGATCATTAATGTCTGTTCCTTCTCCTTGCAGAGCAACCCCATTTCTTTTTCTCTCTTTTTTTTGTGTTTTGTTTTGTTTTTTATTAATATGGCTACAAAACTTTTTACTATCTGTTTTAATTTTCTTTGGAAAATTTCATTCATTATTTGACTGTTCTCACTTTTTGTCTGTGATTTCTGACTTCTAAGAAATATCTGTTATTGCTGGCCAATCTCTTTTTCCTGTACTCATAGTTTTTCACTTTTACTGAACACAAACTGAAGAAAAAGGATATAATATGTCAAGGAACTTGTTTTTCACAACTTCCTCAATTAATCTTATCCAAAGATTTGGGTGGTTTTTATTATCTTTGCAATACATGTAAACATGCACATACGCAGAAATAAATATAATTTATACCAAGAATTTTAATAATTACTTCTGTAAATGCAAATGCAAACAATCTGTCATAGCACATGGAATGCAGTACCCGTATATAAATATAACAAATATTGGGACATTAGAAACAGTCATCTAATAAATGAAAAGCAGCAAACCAAAGCAATTGAGCAAAAAGGGCAAGTATATCACAAGAATACTTAACATTGAAAGTAACTGCCTCACTGCAAAAAAAAGATTTTATGTCTTCTTGTAACACTAAATAAAGAAGTCTGGGTGTTTCTTAGGATGCAAAATGTCTTTAAATCATTATACAAACTCAGGTAATAGTGGTGTTAGAATAAGCACCTCTACCTTTTTATTATCCCAGATGTACCATTGCAGGTTGCCTGTCTGGGTCTTGTTAAAGTTTCTTCTGTGAAGGAGGCCTTACTATTACATCCTGCAAGACATTTTCCCACCATTCAAAAAATTAAAATAAATGTCTACTTTACACGTCATGAACAAACTGCCCACTTATTAATAATGATAAAAGAGTAACATAAGCTTTCATTTTTGTTAAGTGTGGAGGAACGTGTCCTGGCAAAGAAAGAATGTTTCTGAGTCTACTGAAAACTCTGCTTTTTAGACACCAGCATGCTGACCAATGCCCACAACATTTTATTCTGAATTATATTTCTTTCCAGTGAACAGCTAGAAGAACTTTTTTTAGGAAGCTTTCTCATAGATGAGATCAAGACTTCACATTCCTTTCCAACTGACAAACCTAAAGAGACTGCAGTTGGAATTCAGTCTGAGGGTAAGCCTTCTCATGCCAGGTGCCTCAATATACATTACAGTCAAAGGAGTCAATGGACTCAGTATAACTGGTAAAGTCTAGAGCAGAGGGAGCTGAATGGGCACCCACACAACTTAATCCTGTTGCTAGGTCTAAGCCAGAGTGCCTTGCGCCATTAGACTGTTGCAGAGGATGTTAGACACCTAGGTGGAGCTGACATATATATACTTTCTCCTACGGAAGATTTCGGCTTTATGGAGTAGCAGCTGGAAGCCAGGAAGAATATCCTGGGCACTAAACAGCTTTGTTAAGGTAAAATGAATTACATCACCAAAGTTAATGTGGAGTTGAATCATATCTTGTGTGAAGGGTAAATTTAAGAAATAATTTCTTAACATTTTTAAGATAGATATGTTAAAATATATTTTAAAGTAGATATATTTTGAGGTCTGAATTCCAGTGAGGGTAAGTTTTGATGTCTTGACTCATTTTTTCTGAACAGAGACAGGTGTCGTCACATTATTTGTAGAAGGAGCATAAAAAATAGCACGTGAGGAAACAAAAGGACTAGAGTCCATATGATGGAAAATACAGCCTGTTATTACTATGTGACCAAATTGCTAGCAGGTGACAGAACTGGGAAAATTGAAGAAAGTGGGGCAAAGATCAGAAACAGTAGATGTTGATAGTTTTTCCCTTTCTGTATTCATTCATCTGTCAAACCTGCATATACAACTCCACTACAACACTGAACATATATCACCTAAATCTTCAGGTTATAGACTTCTCCTAATATATTCAGTCAATATATAAATAAGTCAGTTGTATCCATAAGCTACATATATTCAGGCAGCTTGTTGCTGTTATGCTATTTTCATGTTATAATTTAGTAATTAAATCTCGTATTTAAGAGTGTTTGGTAACAGAGCCAATTAAAGTTTTTCTGAAAATGTCAAGTTATTTTTCCAAAAGGAACTACCCTTGGTTAGATCAGCTGGAAAAAAATTATGCACAATATCCAAACCAATCTGATCTAAAGCACTGCTATTTTTTTTTTTTGGTAGGATGCATCACCATTACAAATACTAAGGACAAGCAAATAAGACCCAGTGGAAAAGAGAGGTCAGAGTGGCCCTTAAGGTGTAAAGGATCGGTGGAGGGGAATAGAGAGTTGAAAGAGAAGGAATTGCAAAAGTTCAAAACCACTGGTGTAGAAAAAGCACAAAGATGTCATAATTTCTTGATATACATGGGTAAGTCTGCTGGAGTCAGCTCACTGGTACAAAATTAAGATTGCTTAGCTTTTCTGAGGAATATAATTTTTCCAAGGCCCAGTTAATTCCATAAATTTAGAATTATTTAGTTTTTCAGACTTTTTTTCTGTTTACTTTTTGGTGGACATTTCCCTGTCGGTTCAGAGGAATTGGAATATAAGAACCTAGGAGCAATTAGGAAACATGTATCAAGTAGAAGCTGGAGTAATTAGACGTGAAGAAGAGATTGATTCTAATCTCATTAATTGCAGGTGGGCTTTTCTGGTTTCAGATGCTTAGATATATAGAAGTAAAAAACTATCAAGCCCTGTGATGAGTTTGTGTCAGTTCATATTTTTAGGATGAATGTCACAAATCAGAAATGATGAAACTTTTTAGGTAAAAACCAAAAGTCGCATTTGTTTAACTCTTTATTCCTGGGCTTTAGGTATCAGAAAGAACAAACAAATAACTTGCTTGTAGGTCTTGTCCAATTCTGTGGATGCTTTGAGAAACAAAAGCAATATAAATACAATACAGAATGTTAGAACCTTGGTATTGGTGTTTTAGCATCTTAACAATTACTTGTGACTACTTCCTGGTGTTAAATCCCTTCTAAAGGGGTTTATTGTTTGGCAAAGGTACCCAGGCAAGATAATTGTTATTTCTTCTTCTCTGGTCATGAGAAATCGTTTTTCCATGCTGTTTCAGAAAACATATGGAAAAGGAAAGTTGAATTCCTCAGCTGAATGAAGCAGCTGTTTGGTGTTTACTCTTAATCACTGTTAGTGAGTAGATGATTTCTTCATTCACTGCTCTTATCGATGCTGTCTCCTGAAAGGAAATAGGGTTCTTTTTTGATTCAGCCCAAATTTCTAACATATTCTAGACATTCCTAGCAAATAAAGATATTCCCCAGATTTTTGAAAAGTCTTTAATATTAAGGAAGTTAACAGTAATGAAAATACTTTTTAAAAAAGATTATTTTTTAATTTATATTTTAAATTTTTTTTTTTCATTGTCCTTGATAGTGTCTTCTGGGCTTGATGTCACAAACTAGTGATTAAAATTTTTTTTTGAGACATATATAATGGTATTATTAATCTCATCCCTATAGATATACAGCTGATTATTTCTGACATATATCTTAAGTGATATTTAAATTTACTTTACCAAGTTAATTTATAATAATATATCAGATTATCTAGGTTTTGGATTTATTTACCTGTTCCTGTTTTCAGATGTTACTTCCTAAAAACAGTTTGTAATACTAGCAAAAGTTTTCCCCTACTTTGACACTTCTCAGCATTTGATTTATTCCTAGAGTTTGATCAAACTTGATGACTTATTTATAATAGATTGTTATTGTGCTTAGTGCTGTACAAACCATGGACTCTGTTCCAAAAACCTCTACTCTAAATAAAATCCAGGCAGTCCAGTTGAACACACTGTACAATTGCTTCATCAGTTCCCATTGAAAGATAAAATTTCTTTCATTATTTTCTTTTTATAACCCCCCAAAATGCAAACTATATGACTGTTTTCTAGTATTCATTCCATATCCTCTTCTCTGAAAATTGATATGAAGATTTGTTTAAACTGATAGCAGTAACTACCTCTTCTGTGAATAAATTACACTTCCCAT
The DNA here is from genome assembly GCF_023634085.1 of Falco cherrug. Classification (NCBI taxonomy): domain Eukaryota; kingdom Metazoa; phylum Chordata; class Aves; order Falconiformes; family Falconidae; genus Falco; species Falco cherrug. The sequence continues at coordinate 39,871,273 of NC_073699.1, read as the reverse complement.
TTCTGAAAGGTCCTACTCTTTTCCTCCTTGCTGACCTCTTCTTCTCCATGTACTTTAAAAAATTCTGATTTATCTCAAACCCTCATGCAATCTGCTTTTCATTTTCTACCCTTAATTTTCTTATCATTTTTTGCACTCTCTCTTAACTTCATTCTCTAATCTTCTCAATACTGCTGTGTAGCTGATGTTTTATGCCTCGTATTTTCTTTTTCCTTACTTTTGATTACATTTTGGACTTTTCAGCTCATCCTCATTGACTTTTTACTCCTTGTATATGTATTGCTAGATTGCACATGCAACCTTTGGGTATGCATTCATTTACCTCTTCACATTTTCTTTTTTTTTTTTTCCCCAGCTGTCAATATTTTTCCTTTAATGTTTTCACCATGTTAATTTTTCATCTGACATGCTACATTTCTCTAAAATGACTAATCCTAAACATTGTGAATTTTTTAACTAGTACCGGTTTGATTTGTCTTTCTAGTTTTGAAAGCAATGCTGGTAGTTTCAATTCTTTCATGAAAGGCTTTCATGCCTTTAGTTGAATGACAATCTCAGAAGTTGTTACCATTATTTTTTTTAATGTATGCATAAAAAAGATAGGAAACCTCTCCAGGAACAGGTACAGTCTTCATTTTGTATAGCAATAGCATTGCTAAGGATAAACATGTTAATCCTTTTTTATAATAAGGAAGCAGGTTGCGTATTCGGTGCCAGCCCAGGATTCCACTGAGCCAGAGATCACATTAAGACAAATCTACTGCCTGTTCCTGTCTGCAGTACATTATCTAAAGTTACCAGACAGTTTTGTTCCCGTTTAAGGGTCTACCTCTGAACCAGTAATAAGATGGCAGCAGTGGCTGTGAAGATCGGCAGCCGTAGATTTTGTGAAGTATTTATGATGTGTGGGAGTGATAGATGCTTGTGAATCAGGCTCTATTAGGAAGAAACAAAACCATAGGTGCTAAAGGGTTAGGCAGAACTTCCTCAGTACTATACACAGGAACAGGTATTTCCGTTTCTACACAATGTTCATTTACTGGATAGGGCTGTGATGTGTGTGTGTGTGTACATACACGTGTATATAGATTTATATGTACATACATATGACCTTAGCAAGCTGATTTTAATTGGACAGGGCTGAACACAACTGGCCTTTTTGAGGCTTTATTATCTCTAGTAATGCAAAACCATTGGACTAACACAAAGTAAGGTGATAATTGAATTAAAGAATGTTTCAAACTAGTTAAGAATGGTGATGTAGGACCTTTGGTCCCCTTCCATTCCTTCTGGGGTTGATGACTTAATTTTCTGCTGGTGAGGGAAGGTAGAGGTTGGCAGTGAGTATCTGAAAAGACTGAAGCAGCAGACAACCTGGTGGTTATGTTAAGGATTTCTTGTTTAGGTTTCTGTCAAATGAAAGATGATCCAAAATCTCCCTCTTGTGTGAGATGCACACTTAGAGTAGATTTTAGCCCTAAGGATTTATCAGATATTCAGCAAATTGATTTGAGTGCTTTTGAACTGTGGAAAATAAATGAGGCTTAAGAGTTCTGGATTAAATTTGTACTTGTATTACAGCCGCAAATGGCTTCAGTATACAAAACTATAATTTTACAGGTGGTTAATCTGTAACATGGCCCAAGATTTTATTGCACAAAAAATTAAAATCGAGAGACATCAAATACTGAAACAGATGTCATATCTAATTTATAGCTAGCTTTAAAAAATAACATGTTGAGTGGAACTATTTCTGATTTAACATTGTTTCAGACTTTTATTAACATCAAAAACGGATAAGAGTTATGTAGTATCAGTAGGACTCTCCACTTGAGAGAAATACTGAGCAATCAAGTGTAAAACATTAACTTTACATGAAAACATATACCTACACTAAGGTGGCAGAGTGAAAGCTCTAATACACTGCACTGGGTGGGGGAAGGGAGAATTGAAAACGAGGAAAGGAACAAACCGGACCCTTACTTCCAAGCAGCACAAATTTGAGTTAAGATGAATAAGAAGAATCCAAGAGCTATTAATCGAAGCTTAGCACCTCCAGGGATAAATGATTCTTATGCCTGAAATAGATTTAACTCTCCCCAAACAGTAATCTCACTCCTGAACAGGAAATGAAAATAAAAGCAAGCTGCCTACCAGGCAAGAGCAGCCTCTACCTTCTGAATATTGCAGTCACTCAAGAGCTGCTAAATATGTCTCTCTAAGTCCCCACGACTATAAAAATTTGTGAATATGAATGCCTGCATAATAATCTTTAGCTATACAGGGATTTTAAAAAGGGAATCCTAATTTCTGAACCCTCTTCCCCCCCCCGTGTATCTGTGCACTGTCATTAATCTGCAATTTGTGTTGCATAGTTTTCACTGTACTTTCATAAACTGTAGTACTTCTTTTTTCTTCCTTAAAACTCTGCCGACCTGAAGATTGTTGAGAATCATTGCTTCAGTTTTGAAATGGAGGAATTCTTAAAAGTTGCTATTCAAAAATTCTGCCAAATGAGTTATTTTTTAAAAGAATGTTAGATATGCTGTTACTAACTTCAGGTTTAGCTTAGTATTACTAGTTTTCAGTTACATTTTGTTTAGTTGACATGGTTCCCTCTTATTTTCTGATTTAAGCAAAACCAAACACATGTTTAAAAGATGCAGTACTCATTTTGGAATATTTTAAGAAGCTTTTGGCTTCGGAAGACAATGGATTGTTTCCAAAGGGAGCAGGGTTAGATGAATGCTGTGGCATTCTGCAAGTCAAGCCCTGAAAGACTGCCTTTATTTAGCTGCTAAATGGGGCAGGGAGGAAGCAAGGATCTATTACTGTAATTTTCTTTTACTCCAGAGCTCTTTTTTGGAAAGGCTTCTTCAACCTTTCCTAAAAAGCCTGTACTATATGTTTGGCTGTAATTCATATTACAGACATCTTTTCCTGATTTCTCTGTTTCCTTTGGGATTTCATTGCTTTGGATAAATCTAGCTGCAGTGGAGTCAGTGGCAAAATTTTGACTTCATTGGCATCAGGATTTCATCTTCCAATTCATGTTCTCTAAACTAGTTCAGGTGCAGCTACTTTAGTAAAGTTGATGTACTGCACAGTAGCCTGACTATTTCTTTTCTCTTTTCAAGGATGTGTAAAACTTTATTTATTATTAATTCATTCATGCATCAGTATAGTACAGAAAGATTCAGATTCAGCCTCAGTTGGAATTCCTGAGAATCTCGTTTTGTGTGTTTTAGAGTATGTCAGGTCTATGAAGTGAAGGGAAGTTTCTCTTATCTCTGTGGGATAGACAAGGGTATAATGAACTTAGAAGCAGATCTTAATTATTAGATTTTCTAGTTATGCTAGATTGAAAATCAAGGGCTTCCCAACTTTCAAAACTTGTTTTCAATCACCCATGTATCTAAATCTGGAGCAAAATGACTTACTATCATCTTCAGTTTGACTTCTCTGAATTGGGCTGTTTCCTCTTTTTATGTACCAGAGGCAAGTACTAGAATTTCTAGAGAAAATTCTAGAGTTAGTATACTCTAAAATGTGTATACACACTTTGTTCAGGACACAGAAGCACTGCAGTATTGATGCTTTTTAATTCTCTTACTTTCATATCATTTTCTAACATTGTTAGTGTTTTTATTTTTTATTTTTTAATACTGCTTCTGAACATTGAAATTAGTTTTTTATAGAAATACCTAGTTAAAAGCCTTGAGGTTTTGTTCCTGAGCAGTAATAATCAGATCAGAACTCTTAATTATATGGAAAGTTATGGGTTTTTTCCACATGCTTCACCCACTTAACTACACTGAATTTCACCTCCTATTATTCTGTCCTTTGGTTGGAAGGTTTCTGTATTCTGAAACTATTACATTTTTATTTTCCTAAATAATATCTTCAGCAAACTTTATCCCCCATGCCATCCATCCCCATTTCCAGATAATTTATGGATATATCAGGCTATCTACTCCCCTGTCCAGAAACCTATGGGAATCTTTTGAACTACATTCACCATGAAAGTGACCTCTTTTTATTATAATATTTTTTGAATATTTATTCATGTGAGGACTTTCTCATCCTGTAGCAGCCGTGGCTCATTTAGACCTTCTGGTCAGGGTTACTGTAAAATATTGTTTTAATACCAAATACTTTTGTAAAGTGGCTCTGACTTTTCCACAGCCTCCTTACCACTTTTCAAAGGTTTATTTAAGGAATGTGAGACATTTCAGTGGGATCTGAGTTTCTAATATGGGGTATTTGTGTAGAGGGCTTACTCCTATGGATCTAGCCCATTGTCTTCTGTGAATACTCCCTTAATTACTACTCACTAGCATAATTTAAACCACAAAGAAACAAAAAAATCCCTAACCATGCTGTGCGGAATACTCAGGATGGAAAAGTGAGGTAGAGTATGTTAACGTTTGAAGGACTGCGGCAGCAGCGTATATGACTCTGCACCTGCATGATCAGTCAAAGCCAGCTTTCCCAGAGGGACATGCGACGGTTGTTAAAGTGATTGCTCCTGGGGGAATGTTGAGGAGAAGGCTCTGTGCAGAGGGAATGGCAGAGGGTAAAAGCTGGCTAGAGTATAATGAGTACTAAGATATTTTGTATTTTTAACTCCTCCAGTGAACCTGCAAGAAAAATCCATGTCAATATCCCATAGCAACCAATACTTCCTCATGCTACACTCACCACCTTTCAGTAAAGCACTAAGGATCACTTTAAGATATAGGTACCTTATTTTCAAAACAGTGATCATGTTTCAAGGCAGTCTTACCTCGAATAGGAAATGTCATGCTTTCTGCAAAGGAGGAATAGCGGAGCAGCACATCTCTGATGCTGTATGCAGACAAAGCTGAAAGTTGTGCTTGAACAGAGTTCAGAAGTGTCATGTCCTTTCAAGCAAAGCTGAGTAGTTTTCTGCATCTTGTGAGACTTAAATGCACATACAATGTTTTCTATATACCTCTTATTTTTACAATAAATAAGAAATTTGTGCTGAATGTCAAGAGAATCCCATTCTCTTTCAGGTCTACTCACTGGATGTCTCCAACAACAGAGGAATTAAAATGTATGTTTAACTCATTCCCATATAATGCTTTAAAAAGTGCTGGATTATCATGTTAGTTTAAAAGTCTAGAAAAAAACCTATTTAAATCTATGTAAAACACATTGGTTCTTAATTCCAGTGTGGAGTCATAAAGAAAGAACTGCAAGCATCTACTTCTGCTAATAAATTAAAACTTTTTTTTTCAACATAAAGGCAAACATTATTTTTGTTTAAATAGGAATGAAACCATTTCTGGAAGCAGTAAAGACAGAAAATGAAATGGCAAAGGCTACTGGAGAGTGTGCAGCAAGCTCTTCAAGTATGCATTAGGAAGCTAACATCTTCCTGGACCGTTTGTTGTAAGGAGTAGTGTGGTGCAATAATTAGTATCCTGAACAACTCAGAGATGATCGTATACACAGCTGTTGTTGTTTAAGGTAGCATGCACATCAATGGCAAGGCAGTAGGTATTGATTTGTGCAGTGACATCCTTCTAGCTATGTCATCTGAGTGAAAGAAGCTCCCAAATTAACCAATAATAAAGTGTTAGAAGTTGTAGTAGTTGTCTCTTGGGACTTGTTCCGGTTGAGGATAGATACCTCTCCGCTTCCCGCAGCCATCAATCTTCCTTGAAGGATTGCATGCAGGTCTACATTGGTCAAAAACAAAATGTGAAGTCCAAAAGGACGAAGTAGTAGATTGCTAGATTTTATAGACATTGCAAATTTCCTCATAGTCTTCTGAATCTTGATCTAGCTATTAAAATACAAATTTTAAAATGTTACAAAATGTGAATAGATTTTCCTCTTTAGGTATTTGAATACAGATGATCTAAATGTATAGTTCTATCTCCATCAAAATCAGATGTCAGAAATAGTTATTTGTATCAATTTGATTTTCTTACTGTTCTGATTGTACAGTCCGTTTTTGTCATGGTCCACTGGCTATATAGTACATCAGCTGACTGTATGTAATAAAGGGTAACAGGCCTGGACATTGTTGATGTTAGAGCAGTAAAAAGCAGTGACCATAAATACTTAATCCACATGAACATCAATGAGGAAGTCTGTATTTAAGTAATAATCATATGACATATAAATGTTAACCAAAGAACTTGAGCTCTAATTTGGACACTTGAACTCTAATTTGAACTGTCCCATGCTGTGGTGGGATTTTTATTTATTTAGTAATATAAAACCTGGTTGTAAACAAACTTTTTACAGTTCTTGAATTATCTTTTCATAAAGGTTATGTATTTCATAAACATTACATGACTGTATCTGTTCTTTTACTGATTTCAAGCAGATAGGCAAAAAAATTCATTTGACACATAATCTTGAGTTTTACAAAAGCAAGTATTCAATTAAATTTCAAAATTTGGATCCATATTACTACTTTTGAGATCAAGATACCATTATAGACAAAGCTTTAGTTTAAAAATAGAAAATATCTTTTGATATATGAGTTATGTTACAAATGGATATAGATTCCTATTTCCAAAAACACATACTTGCAAATATGGCTGAGGTAAAACAAATATTTGACAAGTATCTATTGTCTTAAAAAAAAAACCCAGTTGTTTGCATTAGTTATTCTATAAATATTCACTCCTCAGAATAAAAGTTTACTTCTTTTTTCTTTTTTTCTTGGATCTAGGGGAAAAATTAGTATCTAGGCCATGGCATTTGACATCATGCACAAATAATCCTGATCAGAAACCAGTTTTAAAAAAGTATCTATATTTATTTAAATAAACCAAAGCTCTTACAAAATTTAGAGAGGTATGTAATCTTATACTTGCTTCTAATTGTGCTGCAATCAAGGTATTCTCTGAGTAAAACTATGTTTTAAGTCTTCAGGATTTTAGAAAATGCAACTGGTCCCTGTTAACACAATATAACAATTTTAAAGAAATACAACTGCCAAACATGATCATGTTTTTTGCTGACATAGTGCTCTTTTCTAAACTATGGGAGAATGCTGAGGGAGGCTTTCTTTACATCTCATTTTCTGTGCTTTTTTTTTTTTTTTTTTTAATAAACATTCATACCAAGTCTTTAAAGGCTGCTGTTGTAAAACTGCTGTGAAGCCATAAAGAGATTTGGGGATTTCAGATTTAGAATCTTATTGACATCTTCATTGTGTTAAGAGACTTTGAATATGAAGGTTATTTATACACATTTGATGTTCCCCTTACAAGTACATCTTAAAACTAGAGTCCTTTTCCAGTTTTTCTCTTATGCAGCAAGGATTTCATGCATTTATATCAAAGGAGAAATTCCTTGTATTGGATGAGAACTAAAATGCATGTTCATTCTACTGGGGTCTATTTTAGAAAAAGCAAATAGGATTTCAGTCTGCCTAAGGTAGTTTTGGGTTTGTATTGGGTGTGGGTGGGGAGGCTTTTATTAACGTTTTATTGCTGTCTAACATTCCATAGCATGAATCTTAGAGCATCTTTGTAATTACAGAAAGTTATATCTGTTGTACAATCCTGGTGTTTGACTTGGTACCTTTTAGCAGCATATAAGGAAAATGAGAAATTTTCATCTCAAATCAAGTCCTCTAATTTTTCAGAACCCTTCTTTCTTATTACAAGGTCCTTCTGATCCCTTTATGTTGTATAATGCTCCTTAGGAGGCAACAGAGCACATCAGCCACCTTACAGCCACATCCAGTTTAGTGTGCAGGAGCCATACCCCAAGGTGTCACCCTTGAAGCTGAGTGACTAAAATCTGAAATGTTTAAATTTGTTTGTGTGTAAAGCATCACTTGTTCAGTTTTCAGGTGCACTTGTGGTTTTGTAACCAGCAAGAGAGATGGAGTAGGCTAGGAACAGGCAGCTGATGCTCACAGGTCAACTTAGAAGATGACTGAGCTACATGTAGCTTTGCAGTAGTTTACTTGGCATGCTGATAGCTGCAACATAATCTGACGAAGGAGAAGCAGCTAAGCTAATCTACTAAGGGGGGGTGTACCTTCTGCCTTCTGAAAAGTTGAAAGCATGGACGGAGTTAGTTGGTGCTCCTGGCAGAAAGCCACTGCAACTGAGGGAAAGGAATGGCTACTATAGCCTTGTCCATCTTGCATAAAAAAACCCACTCCTGTTTAGGTAGAATATGTTTAAGGGCTGAGAAATTTGAGCTTTTAGCTTTCAAGTGATTTATTTTTTAATAAATAAGATATTCTTTATTTCTTGTAATGTCTTATTTTTGTAATTCAGAGCTGTATTGTCTCTTTGTACAAGCTGCAAGCATCAATATATAGTGTTAATATTAGGTGAAAGCATTTCAAAAGTGCAAAGTGCAGTTTGAGTCTTGCCTAATCATTTGTTAATTATAGTATCATATTGGTACATGTTTGATTTTATGCTGAATAAAAATTACGGTGTACTCTCTTTTTAAATTGGTTTCTGTCTGTTTTCACTCCATGTCCTGTTGCACGCAGAAAGTGAAATCCACAGGCCTGAGTGGATGAAGCTAATATTGTGTGTGTCTTTCACTGCTGGCTGTTACAAAAATCAATACAAAAAACTTATAAGTGTTCTCAGCACCCAATTTGATAGAAAATATGTCCCATTTCTTCAGCTTTTGCAACACTGTTTGAGCTTCCAGGGCATGGAGGTCTGGACATACTTTTTATTGAATCAGATCCTCAGTAATGTCTTCATATATTTTTAAAGAAAACTCAGAATGTACACACTGAAATAAACAGTGAGAATAGTATAAGTTGATGGTTAGACTAGAAAGCTTGAATCAGAATGTGAAGAATGAAATCTGTTTAGCTAGCAGCAGTTTCTCCCACAAAAATATTTTATTTTTAACATGAGTTCTGCTATATCTGGTTGTATCAACTTCAAAGAATATAAACATAGTGCCTTTGGCACTGCCTAATTTTAAAAATATATACCCACCAATAAACCAGCAAGAGATAGTTTGATTTAATAAAAATCATCATGGATAAAAGTTCTATTCTGCCAACTTTACCAGAACATGTTCCTTCTTCCTTCTCCCCCCCTTCCCTTCTGTTTGATGCATTCCTTAAATACTTAAAAATGTGTTTTAACCTATTCTTATTTCTAAAAGTCTGATTTGTGTCAGTTCCTTAACTGTATGGGAGTGCCTGGAAGATATATGCAGTCTGAGGGAAAGCAGTTGGCTCATGATAAACATAAGATGAAAGTGATGCTTCTAGGCAGAGATTCAAGGAAATTCCTGGAAGGCCAACTTCCCTGTCAGCTGAAGACATCAAAACATTCAGCTGAGAAGGAAGCTCTCTTTTCCTTTCATTGTCTTTATACATACTTAACGTATTCAGCAAGCAGTATTTTGTGGAAAATTGTCTTCTGCATCCTCAACTGCATGGACTGAGGCAAAAATTTGTAATACTTCTAATGATTGGGTAGGAATAATACAGACTTCAAAGATGTCATCATTGGCAAACAGGTTGAAATTGGTACTGAGTTCAGTCATAGGCATGACAGATGTGAGAGGTGTACTGCTTTGATTTGCTGACATAAAATCTGGTGACTATGTTAAAAACATTGTAAATTTGTCTTGCCTTTGCAGTAGCCAAGGAGAAGTACTGAAGGAGACACTGTGACTTCATACAAGCTGAGAATCCCGATTCTATCACCACTCATTATGGATCTCCATTTTCTGGATGCTTCATTAGGTCATATTGCTGATGTAAAGCAAGTACAGCTCAGCTTCAAAAACTGAAGCAACCTGTTGACATCTTCTAGATTGATTTTAATAGTATTACCAGTACTGTTAATAATGATGTGTATTTGAAGGTATATTACCTTCTCAGGAAAGATCTAATTGACTATTAAAAAAGATTTCCACAGAATGTAAATATGTTAGAGCTAGTAGGGTTCCCTTGCTAACAGCTAGTAAAACATTCAGGCATTCAATAATGGAGTAAAAATGGTTTATCTTTTGTTATATTGTTCAGCATATTTAAGAAATCTGAAGAACATATGCATTATTTAAAAGTATGTATGGGGGATGTTATTTATATTTCTTGGTGTTCTACTTTTTTGTTTTGTTGAAATACTTGATCACTAATGCAAAGGCAACATTTGATTGGGTGGTCAGTGACAGGGTGGACAAACACTGGAACAAGTTGCCCAGAGAGGCTGTGGAGTCTCTACCTGACTGGAAAGGGTCCTGTGCAATCTGCTCTAGCTGAGAATGTGTGAGCTCAGGGGATTGGAATAGGTGATGTCCAGAGGTCCCTTCCAACCTCAACCATTTCATGGTTCTTTAATTTTTTTATACAGTTACTATGGTCAAAACATAATTTATGCTAAAATTCATCAGGTGTTTAATAACTTTGATTTAAAGAGAATGCATGCCATCGTATCATCTGCTCTATACCTTCTGGAACTCAGATAAATGGGAATTATTTAATATTTTACGTAAAATGAACTCTGATTGCTTCACCTGTGGCTAATGAAGAAAGACAGGCTGCTATTTTTTGGAGATTTTTTTGAAAAAATCTTGATGTCCATCTGGAATTTCTGAAGTATACAAGTGGTTAACTTTATACACATGAACAGTTTTGCAGGAAAACTTTTCATCTACAAAATTGCATAACAACCTGGACAATTGGCAAAAGTATCAGTATTAAGGTTTGTTCCAGTGGGGATAATACAGCGGAGATAGATCTTTCTTTGGAGGGCTCATTCATTCTTCACAGGTCTGGCTCTTTAGATACACAAACTTTCTTTAGATAAAGTAGGAATCACACAAATAGAAACAATCTCTTTAAAAACAATTACTGTTTTTTTTCCTGTTTCCACTGCCACTGGTCAGTCTCCATTATTCTTTCTCAGGGCTATCATTTCCAGAGCTTTTCCTGTCCCTGGCAATCCCTCTGGTTTATTTTCTCTGTTTCGCTCAGGCAGCTTACCCACAGCACAATGGCACAGAATTTCATGTTCTCTCTGTCAATCCCCCAAAAATCTTTGCAAAGGCTTTAAGACTACTGATGGATGTCTGTCTTCTGTGGGGTGGTTCTTATTGTTTTGCCAGTTCTAAATAACGTGGAAGGTAATGGTCTCATTTAAGTTGTTCGTTAGTGTCTGCTGGGGAGTAAGTAACCTGTAATAATATGACAAAACATGTGAATATATATGTAAACCAGAAATATTTCTTATTCCTAAATAGCATGTTTCTAATGTAATATATTTCAAATGAACTATACGAAATACTTGCTATGTGATGTTTGGTTTAGAGTTATTAAACCAAATTTTATGTGACTATTTCAACCACAGGATTATTTGCAAACTGATTGTGGGGTTTATCATACTGTAAGTATAGGCAACCTGAGTTCTTTTGATTGGTTACGTATGCCATCACCTTTGTTTCCATTAACGGACTATACGAACAAAACTTAGAGAAACTTACCATTCTTTTGGAAACACTCTTGATAATAATTTTAAATATTATTCAAAGAAAAATGTCATGAATACTTTTCTGAAAATATTAACTTTTATTTTTAGTTTTTACAATAGACTTCTGATAAAAAAATCTTCGGTAGGTGCTTTAACAGAAATCACTCAATAAGTAAACTAACATTTTTAGTAAACATATATTTTGATTTTCCTGTGCTGACACAGTTTTATTTATATTCTAGACAATTATTTTTAAAAAAATATTGTTGTTGTTTATTATTATTATTCTGCCAGCAGTGCTTGCATGGCTGAAATATTACATCCATTTAAGCACACATTAATTCTAAAAAGCAAACTTTAGTAGTCAAAACCCAATCACTTTTCTAAAACAGACAAACTAATAAAGGAGCAGCTAAAAATATTTATCCACGTGAATTATGTTATTTATTCTTTATATAGACACTGTGTGTGATTCCACTGTTTTCTGTGACTGTATGATGTTCAAGATCTGCAGTACTAGGAAATAAGTGAAAATCAACAACTAAATAGTTACACATTTCAGAAGCTATCCAACTACATTTCACTTTGTATTTTACATGTACATTATTTATGTATTTATAAAAGCCTTACTGTGCATGTTAATGGTATGTACTGGACAGTTATTCCACCTTTTGGTAATAATATAAGACAATTGCCCCCAAAAAAAAAAAAAAAAAAAAAATAATCTTGGCAGATCAGAAGCTCCCCTGGCAGATATGTATATCCTCCATCCTCTACCTGTGGGACTGTGCACACTGAAGTAACATTTTATGAAACCACACTGCAGAGTGTGACCTGAAAAATCAAATTTTGTTGTGTGCCAGAGGAAGAAAGCATGAACTGACTAGCATATCTCCTCTTAAGCAGTTTAGAAGTCTGTTCCCAAGAGGTTATTCTGTCTGGAACTATTTCTTTGCACCTTCTACAGCAAACTATTGTTTTTGCTGTCATCAATGATCTTTGTTTTTACATCTTGCAATCTGTTTTGAGTTGTCACTTATTACTGTGTCTTTCTGCTTACACTAGGTAGTTAATGTAGAATTAACATGGTTAAAATACCTCTAACATTAAAAATAGTACTATACACCAAAATGTAGTAGCAACTTTCACATGATATGCATTAAACCCAAAATTTTATCAAACAAAAGCAATATGTTTTCGAAAGAATAATTTTCAAGAACAGACTTTGCAGTCAAGTTACCTAATTGATTGGAGAATTTTTCATTTCAATTATGACCTTGAAGTCAGTGATGCCTGGAATGCCCCTCAGACCATGTCATGGGTGCTCTAGTAAAGATCTATCGTTAGATCAATTACTAAAAGCAATGGAACATCTGATCCTACCCTTGAAATTAACCAGGAAAAGTAGGTCAGCACACCTTCAGCTGACACAATGAAGTATTATGCTCTCAATGACCCAGGAAGGAAAGCACTAATGATTGATGGGAAGAGATATTTAAATGAGAAAGTTGAAGCACACTAGAATTAAACACGTCAGAATGATCAAGCAACTCTAGATAGCCAAGTGACTTCAGATAACAGCAATTTTGGCCAAATCTTATGTGAGTTTATTCCTTCTGGAACAACAGCCATATTTATCATGAAATGAGAAAGGATTTAGACTTCAAAGATCTAACAGTGTTTTCAAATGGTAGCTGTTTCTTTTCTTGCTCTTTGTTTTTTAATAATACTATTTGGCTTTCACTAGTTATCCTAGTCTCTATATGTAATAGCCAGGCTGTTGCCATCTCTTCTGAGTAGTTAAAACCACTAAAAAATGGTGTCAGAAAGAATTCTGCAGGTTATCACTGCTGTAAAATTTAAGAAAGCTTTTTTTCTGAGTATGCTTCAGAGGCATTATTCTTTGAATAAAAAAGATAATTTTGAAAAATAATTATATATTTTTTTATTTTAAAGTATTTTGAATTATTCCATGTCAGCATGTACTTAGAAACCACTTAGAACAGCTGTTTTGTTGGTATGTAGGTAGCAGTGCAGCCTAACAGTACTCTAGGAGAGGTATCATGTTGTTTTTTCCTTTCATTTCCATTGGCTGTAAATTAAAATGGACCACACTTGCTAGAAATAAACTTCAAGGGAAGACACTACACGTGTTCAAATTATTGTTTAAAGACTGTGAAGGCAGAAGGATTTAATGATTGCTTTCTAGGCCGGTGGTGGGATAAAAGGTGTGTTTTTGCTGAAGTGTGTTACGGATTATGCAATGCCTTTCCCAAGCTTTCTGGGACAAGCAACATAAGCAAGGGAAGGGTGAGGGATCTCAGCAGCCTCTTACCAGACTGACAGATTCCTCTTTGCCAGATATAAAGAGGAGGAGGCTAAACTTGCACTTGTCTTTTCTATGACAAGTGCCAAAAGTCATTCAAAGACCCAGTAACAGTACTTTGAGTAGTCAGGGATTTTAGGTAGTTAATGTATTTGCAAATTTGGGGCTCAATTTTTTTCAATTAAAGTGACCTGGTTTCTGTATTCAGCAATTAAAGGCATATCTGCCACAGGTTATTTATAGTTTAGAACTGGAAGTTTACTGCATCAACTGTTTCTTGGACTACTAGAAAGAGAATTTACAATGTGCCGTTTTTCTAAATAATTCTCTATTGAGGGAAACATTGCTTACTTCACTGAACATTTAAAATGGGTATATAAGAAATATGAAACACCTGTACAGAAGATTAAATTGAATGTCCTAGAGCTTGAATGACTCTTGGAGCTGAAAGTACCTTTTTTTGTTTGTTTGGGGGTTTTGGGGTTGCTTTTTTTTGTGAAAGTGTGTAACTTTTTTGCTAGTCCTTATAAAAATCTGCTGCGGAATTGTTCAAGTTTATGTTGTTATAGCAACTGGAGTGGTGTAGATGGGGTGTCCATGTAAGCAATGAGACTACTTCAATGTTCAATGCAGACAAAAGTGGGTTTAAGTAATATCTAAGGGCAAACTTTCAGTTTTGGAAATAGCTGGGGGACCGATTAACTGATTCTTTCAAGCCCTATTAACTACAACCTCAAGAATAATTTGTTTTCATAGAATATAATTTGGGTTCTGCCACATATAATTAAAAAAAATTTGCATCAGTTTTTTCCATCAGTTTGCTGTTTCTCCTTAGGTCGTTGGCTTTTAACAAGGCAAAGAGTGCTTTAGTTGGGTTATTTTCTCTTTCCAGAAAAGCTGTCAAAACTATGGGAAAAAATTCCATTCATACTGGGAGAAATTCTGAAATATCTCATGAAAATATTTTTTTGTATGTGGTGTCTTACGATTTCATTTTTCTTTTTGCTAAATTTCTGTGTTTGGTTACTTTCCTCTTTCTACATCCTGATCCAAACTAGCAAAGCTTTTGCTATCTGAACTAAAATAAACAACAAAAAATCTCAATGATGTTACGTGTGGGTAAACATGCAGTGGGGATCAGCCATAATGATCTAACTCAGTTATTTTACATAGGCCACATGGAACTCATGGCTCTATTTGAACAGCAGCCTGTGAAATAACTACCTCTACTCTGTATGTTTAAAATATTCAGTACCAGCCTATTCATTTATATGACTTAATAAAACACACTACAGTGATGAAGGCAACAACTTTACCTGTCCTCTTAGTTCATCACTGAGATAAGGATGAATATCCATAAATTAAACCAGATTTAAGCCTTTCATCCAAAAGGAAATTTGCCCATGTAAGGTATGAAGAGCTCTTAGCTTTCACAGTTGGTATCTTCTTAAAAAGCACTATGCACTATTTTTGTAACATAAGTATTTAGGCAACTGCAGTCTGTAAAATGCAGTCAGTGGATGAAACGGACATCAAAACCTTGATTTGTAAACATAGCTCAAAAGCAACTTGCAGAAAGAGAGTCATCCCGAAGTAAGTATATTTTGAAATTAAAAAGGAATGTTTCTGTAATATTTATTTATACTAGTCATACACTCTTAAATTATTTTTAATTTTTTATTTTTAAAGAAACTTCAAAACATATAGCTCTAGTGGAATTCTTATGTTCCTGATGCCTTTGTGGAACATTATGTGCCTGAATGCTTTGTGGAACACTTTCATTATATATCATATATGAAACAAGAAAAATGTCACCTGGAAATTAAGATTTGTTTTGAGGTTTGTCAGGTAGTTCTTAAGAGCATCAACAAAATGGCGTTCAAAGCACTGCAAAGATCAGGTCATAATTAGGAATGCTGTACTTGGAGTACTGGCTCATTTCAGCCAATGATTTCTCAGTACACTGGAGATATAGCAGAGTTTCTGTATAATTAGACTTTGAATGCCAAGGTTGCAATCAATAAGAATTAAAAAACCATTTGCAAAAGCTATATTTATACAATTTCTACAATCATTTTTTTATTTTCTTTAAATATCTCAAAGCCTAGAGCATAAAAATTGTCAGGCTTCTATGCTAGCACCATTATAAACTCTAGTTTTCTTTTTCTTCTTGTTTATATAAGTTAATGATTTTAATTTTCCATGTAAAATAGTTTGTATTTGGTTTGGCAGGTGTCAATTTAATTAACAATCAACCAAATGACATTCTAGATTAGCTTTGGATAGCTGTTCAATGCATTCTATTGATTTTGTATTATTGGACTAGATGTTGTCATCATTATTACTGTGCACTATGCTTTGGGCAGGATTTGAATTAACCAGTAGTATTTCATTATAGGGAATTTTTGTCTTTCAGCATGGAAATTATATTATAGTTCAGCAAAAAAATATTTTTTCTATTCTTTTAGGGTTTTTTGAGAACATTATATATTAAAATTTTTCAAAACAAAATGCTTCCAAATGTTTTAGCTTAATTATATATTGGGATAATTTTTTTTTTGGTCTTCTTAAAGATCTACTACATTTTCTTCAGAATATAACACTAATGTAATGCTAGCTAGTATTTTAACACAAAGGCTGAGGTTAGATGGTACTAACCTTTATTTTCTATACAGTAAAAGGAGTGTACTATTCAGTTAGGTCAGTTACAGGAACGTGTCCTGTGCCAGTGAGCCATGAGAACTGCTCTGGGAGAAAACCAATCTCAGCATGTACATGGGTGCCAATGGAGGAATTCTTAAGTATGTTCAAAACCTCTAACTCCAAGAAACTGGACACCTTGCATTACAATTTACCTATCTGTGGTTGCATCAGGAGAGAGTTTTCTTGCGGAAGTGACAGAATTTGAGAATCTCTCTACTTTCTGTCTTGAAAGAAGCGTTCATTCCTGCTGAAACTACCATCTCTTATGAATGTAGAAAGTCTTGTAAGGAGTACTGCAGCCTTAAACCTGTATAACTACTAGTCAAAATGAAAGGCCACAGATATTCAGATCTGGATAGTGGTTTGTTCTGTATCAGTCTGACCACTCTTTTGACTGATGAATGAAGTTCGTAAACTCTATTGTGGGTATGAAAGTGGCATATCAGCTACATCTGTTTGCAAAGGGGTTCATATTAGACTCAGCTTTTTCAAATGTTTACAAGGGTTTTAGAAACAGATGGAGATTTAAGGCTAAAGTTAGAATTTTTCACAGAATTACAGAATGGTTGAGGTTGGAGGGGACCTCTGGCAGTCATCTTGTCCAACACTGTGCTCAAGCAGGGTTACCTACAGCACGACTCAGAAGTGTTAGTCCTTAGTAAATTTTTGAGGGACTGGAAAAACCCAGATTAAAAAATTATTGCTTTATAATTTGCCCAGCCCCAACAAGAAGCAAGAGAAATTGTGGAAGGAAAAGGGTTTTCCTTTCCCATATGTCCTGGTTTCAGCTGGGATAGAGTTATTTTCTTCTTAGTAGCTAGTACAGAACTTGCTGTGTTTTGGCTACGATGTGAGAACAATGTTGATAGGACACTGATGTTTTTAATTTGGGTAATGTTTATACTAAATTAAGGACTTTTCAGTTCTTTGAGCCCTGCCAGTGAGAGGGCTGGGGGGGCACAGGAGATTGGGAGGGGAAACAGCCAGGACAGATGACCCAAGCTAGTCAAAGGGATATCCCATACCATATGACGTCATGCTTGATATATAAACTGGGGGAAGAAAACGGAAGAGGGGGACATTTGGCATTATGGTGTTTGTCTTCCCGAGTAACCATTACACATGATGGAGCCCGGCTTCCCTGGGGATGGCTGAGCACCTGCCTGCCCATGGGAAGAAGTGAATGAATCCCTTGCTTTGCTTTGCTTGTGCATGCAGCTTTTGCTTTACCCTTTTTCCCCCACCTTTCAAAAAAACAAAATTTTGTTATCATTATTGTTATTGTTATTATTGTTGTTCTTACTTCTTTATTCTGTTTAAATTATTAAATTGTTCTTATCTCAACCCTTGACTTTTACATTCCTTTTCCTATTCTTCTCTCCATCCCTCTGAGTGGAGGGGAGCAACAACTGGCTGTGTGGTGCTTGGTTGCCAGCCGGGGTTAAACCATGACACCATATTTCCCTGTTGTGGAAAATATTTTTACTTTGAAAGGGTGTTCTCTGGTCAGGTGTCCATGCAAATGTCATCTGGAATGCAAAAACATGTGGCTAAATTAAGGGAAGCTATTCTAAACACAAGTCCAAAGAGGTACTAATATAGAAATACCTGCTTTTCAAAATGGAGTAAAATATGTAATTAAAGTAATAACATGTAGTCACTTTTGAGGACTTTTTCCAAACTTTACTTCATTTGAATTTCACATCCTTGACATCTTGTTTTGACAATTCATCTGGTTATATCAATATGTCACATTATGCAATAATAATGAAACATGATGTATTTCAGCAGAATGAGTCATCCTGATGGCATGTCAGATCCAACATATTCCAAATAAAAGTTCCTTAAAACATGATGATCAAAACCACTATTTAAAAGGACTTCCTCTGCTCAGATTATTTGTATTTCCTATCACTATTCCTTATGTTAAATTAAACTGGGTCTTTTACAACCTGACTTTCTTGACTCAGCTTTCACTTTAAGTCAACACGCAAGAGAAAACAGAGATGTGCAAAACCTCAGGGGCAACATGGAGAGCAAAACATCCTTTCTTTACTCATACCTTTGGCCTGTTTTGAAAACATGCTTCTAGAATTTTAAAGTAAAGTTAATTCCCATAGTAAATGCATTCCTACACCTCTCTTGGTAATCAGGATGTTCTACCCTTAAAAGCTGGGGCCAAGAAAAGGAAGTTGGACACATTTAGCAAGTGAATCTTCTAGAGCAAATTGCAAACTACTGATGGGATAGACAGTGAAAAAAAAATCTCATTACTGAGTCATGTCAAGAATTCCTGGAATAAAGTTTTTTCTCTTACTCCAAGAAGCCAGAGCTAAAGACAAAATAAATATTTCTGCTGCTGCATAGTAAGAAAGAGCAATAAATAACAATGTTTTTTTTAAGAAAGAAGATGTATTCTCTTTCCAGTTTTGTTACCTGAAGAAATATACCTGAACATTGTATGAAGATTTTTTTTTCCTAGGCCAGAACATTTAGATATTGATTTAGAAAAAGAATTACGTGATGCTATTTTCTGCTTGTTCATACTAGCAGACATGTGAACTGTTGTATTTCTCCTTCGCATGCCACTATTGCTAAAAAATACAGGACATGTGTGCTATTTATGGGAAATGATAAATTTCTTCAGCTTCAGAAGTCGTGTTGAAGTCCTGATGGTTCATTCAGTTTGATGATTAGTCTTTTTGCTGAAGTAACTTAGGTGAGCCTCTGTTTGGTTTCAGTGTCTTCCTTTGCTTCTTTGAGAAGGGATTTGTGACCTAGTTGCAGAAATGTTTGGTTTAGAAAAAAAGGTGCTTGAAGGGTTACATACCTTATTAGCTGTTTTTCCACTGCGGAACATTGATACTCTTAATCCTAATGGAAGTTATGTACACACCTTAGCCAACAAGTGGGCCATCCTTTTGAGTGGATTTCAGGCTCCTCAGAAAGTGATACAACAGCAAAACCATAGCATTAACCAAAATAGCTGCCAAAGATCATAATAGTTCCTGGCACTGGGTGGAAAGGGCAGGAATCCTGGCACCTTCTGTGCTTTCTCTGCTTCCTTTTCTGCAGGTCTTCTCCCAAGACACTGTTCTGCAGTGGACCTCTTGTCCACTGCCAGACCTCAACTAATTATTAATTGGGAACTTAATGAAAAATAAGACACTGAGTCTGTAAACTCCCTAATTTGAAATCCTGCTGTATATGTGCAAGAAATGGGAAGGTAAAAGAAAGTATAGAAGAGGACAATGAATGCTGAATGTGAGATTTTTTTTTTAAAATATATTTTTCTAAGCATGTGTGGGAATTAATTGAAATTTAAGATGACAAACATTGCTGAAATTCCTGGTGTAGGGGGTCATTTTTTTATATAGGTTATGAACATAAATAAGGTAATCTATAGAGAAGCCTCACTTTCCATTACATAGGTGGATAAACCTGGTAGCTGTCATCTTTGCCCACCAAATTGTGTGTATAATTAGTTAAAATCCAAGCCTTTTGAGAACAGCAAACTATCCGCAAACCTTCAAGAGATAAGAATATTTTTTTCCTCAGCAAACCAAAGTATTGTTGCATAGAACTGCTGGCAGAAATAAAGCATATTTTTTGTTATTATCTGTTGTGTAAGTGACAATATCCCTGTCTGATTTTTATTATATAAAAAAATAACCCTGAAAAAACCCATACAGCACAGATTAAAGCAAGATGTGTGTAAGTTCCTTACATATTGACAAAATGATCAAATAATATTCATTACAGATATTAATAAAATATATCTGTAAAGGCTGTGAGACATATGAATAATTATAACTCTCCTGGAAGCGAAGAAGTGTTTGATTTATTGTATCTTCTGTATATTCTAATATGTTATCTCTTTCTGTACACATAGTTTGTTACTGAATTTTGAGACAGATCTTTTCTCCTTTGCTTGCAATTGGAGATTCAGGATACCGTTTCCTTTTCATTGTATTGCCTGAGTTCTGATTTTTGTGGGGGGCATAAGCATGTTCTCTGATTCATTTTTTTTAATATTATATTTTTACATGGCTATATTTGCTAGCCAACAGCTATATTTCAGTTTATCACCAGACTTCCTTCCAAATGGAAGCACTTTATAAAACAAGTGAAATCACAATACCCAATCATTCAGAAATATTGGGCTACTTCAATTTTTTATAAGCTCTTAAATTTTGAGGTGATCAGGGTTCTGAGCTTGCATTACACAGAATAATTTAAAATTATTGAAGCACTTCACATACTTTTAAAACCACTTCAGCTAGGAAATGATGGGGTTCTAGAAATATGTGGCATATAAGGGTGTAAAATTATCAGAGAGCTTAAGTGCTTCATTGTGAAAGTGATCAAGGTTCCTTGCTTGCACATTGCAAAGCAATTGAAAATTACTGGAGTGCTTCAAGTGGTTCATGTTTTTAGAAGAGTTTTAGTCTCTCCTGCTCAAATACTCTTTAAAATTGTGAATGTCTCCAATATTTTCAAATATTGAGTATGCACCCATTATTCTGCTTTTCTTTATTTTGGGTTGTTGGGTTTTTTCAGGCCCAAATATTTGTCTTTCAGGGTCTCAGAGTTAAATGCCTTGAAATCCTATAGCTTTAGACACATAGGAGCTTTGATGAATTTAATTATGTTATTGCTTCTGAAGAAAACAGTTTAAGAAATAGTTTCAATAATATCAGTATTGAAAGCTGACATCTGAATTCATGCCTATAAATTTCACTATTTACAGAGTACTTTTCATAGGCAGCTGATTTAATTTTAAATTTTATAAGGTATGCTCTTTTTAGTTTAGATTTTAATTTATTTTAATTATTTAATATTACTTAATATTACATTTAATGTTATTGTGTTTTTTAAAAATTACCTTTAAAGTATTGCTTTTATCTTCCTCCTTTTGTGTGCCCTTCCTTCCCTTCCACTCCTTGCTGTCTTCAATACACACACTGCAGAAACCACTGGTATATCATAATTCATTCTCCCACAGCTTATTCTCAGTACTATGCTTTGCTAGAACTCACAGTGGGTAGAATTTTGAGTGGGATTTATCATCCACACAAGAGAATCATAATAGTTCTATATTTTAAGAATGGAAGAAAAAAAAACCCTATAAAGTGCATCATTCTGCAATGCATTGTTTCTGTATGTTGAATTTATGACTGTAAGAAGGAAATCACTTGTGTTATACAGGTATTCTATTGTGTGTGTTTAAAAATTTAATTCAGTCCCTACTGTGCTATTCGTTTTACTTAACTGTTTTCAGGAACTTTGCTTATTTCAGGTCTGTGTTTCCTTACCTTATCTCTATTATGAACTGTTCCTTTCAACCATTTGCCACTTTCAAAAGTGTAAAGAAAGAATTTATACACTCTGCTTTTTATTATTATTTTATTTTGGATCTAACTATAGTTGTGTGGCAAACTGTTAAAACCAAAAATTATACATGTTTGTCTTCATCTCACTGTTGTGCATAGCAACTGTATTACTAATACATACTGCTTTCTGAAAAATTAAGTGTTTTATTTAGAGAGGGGTTTTAAATGTTTGTGCAACGGGATGAAAATTTCTGTAACTGGAATAGTATGATCATAACCTTAAGAAGAAGCAACTAGAAAATACTTGCAGTTAATATTTCAGTTTTTAAAGATCAGAATGGACATATTACATTGTTTAACATAATATTGCATTCATTTTCATGTTATGGTTTTCACTTCTAAGATACCTAGACCAGCAAAATTCATAGGAACTGATGTTGCCTGCTGATTCCAATTGGCTGTTTGGAAACTTTATTTATAGTGCTTGTTATTTTTTCTTTGTGAGAATTTTAAATTATGAGCTGCCAAAAAGCACTTACAACGTAAGAAAGATTTAGAATTAAAAAAGTATCATCTTGTATATGTTCTATGCTTGTTGCCATGAGTAGGGCCCTCCGACCTTTGTATGACCCATGGAAAATTAAAATTAATTATTTTTATCTTAGAAAATCAAATTAACATTGGCTATAGATTTATCCGTATCAATAGCCACCGATATATTTTTGCAACTTTGTAAAGTGAAATTACTATTACAGTTATAATTGTTGGGATAAAGAAGATAGATATCTACAGGGATTGAAAAGACTGAAATCTGTAAGCAATATAGAAATTGTTTATAGTGTTAACATTTATCAAAGACAGAATTTTCTGTGTGTTACAATAAATCACTTCTTATTGTGCAAGTGTCTGGCCTCTATTTTTCAACTCAGTGTTTTCAAGTATTAAATGTGATCACAAGGAAAAAGATGTTGTACCTGTCATTCATATTAATCAAATTATTTAAAAAAGGGAAAAAACAAAGCCTTAAGCAGACAAAGTAACTCTTCCTTGACATTTCTCTCATGTTTTAGTGAGAGTAGGGAAGAATATCTCCAAGTTCTGGGAGAGATTTTCCAGGGAAAAATATTAAAAATGCCTAAAAAGGGATACTCATATTGTACCTTTCTACTGTACTACAGTTGTCTTTTTGTAGTAGATAAATATTGATAAGAGAAACTGCTATATGAAGGAAAAAATATTTCATTATGTTTGGACCGAGTGTGTACTGCGTAACTGCAGTGTTAATACTGTGCTACGGGTGGCAGAGGTCAAAGGAGTGAGAGTGGCTACCAAAGTGGTTCAGAGAGGCTGCCAAACTAATACAGAAGTCTACCAGGGGTGCTGAGCTCAGAACACTGGCTAAATTCTCATTGCAGAAGCTGGAAGACAGTTTAGTGTTACTCCCCCCACCCTCCTTTTTTTTTTTTTTTTTTTTAATTTAAACTCTACGCAAGGATTTACTGCTATCTACCATCAAAGTAAGGATACTCCTCAAGGTAGACTTTTGATCTTGGTGAGGATGGCCATTTTCAGGCAGTACTTACCAGGAAAATGAATAGCGCATAATCAGTGCCTAAGGCTGTTCCTTAGAACTCACTAATAACTTTAGATGTCTCATAAATTTGCTGCCGAAAACAATCTCGATTTCACATATGTGGGCATGCATTTCTTTAATTTTCATATACATACCAAAGTGTTTAAATAGTGTGACCTAATTATTTGTTGCACTTTTGCCATCCTTCTGTTATGTTGATAAATTTTAGAACTGCTTGGAGGGTCTGAAACAGCATTTCTAGAAAAAAAAAATGCAACAATTTAATAAATACATTTCACACGACCTGCTTTTTGGAAAAAGGGATATATAGTTTTTCACCTAACTGGCACATATACTTGCCATGGCTGATGTGTAAAGTGGTTTATGAGCAAGTTTGTGTACAAATACTCATAAATTTTTCTGGTAGGGGACCCATGTGTACGTTGAGATTTTCTGTTTGTGTATTTTGGATTTTGTTTTATTTCTTTCTTAGTTTTAATCAAAAATTCGTTACAGGTCTGATTTCCCCCCCACCCCCCCAGCCCTTCCCTCCCCCAGATCCTTCTATTTTGGTTATTCTTTCACATTGTAACTGAGGCACTTGAGCAACAGGATATTGGCACTTCAGCTAGAGGCTGATGAGCAGTTATGTATAGAGACAGCCTCCTAAAGAAAAGGAAGAAAAACAGATCTAGCCACAAAGAAAATATTGTTTCCTTTACGTTCTGTTTTAAGTTCAGTTCATTTGTCAACTGAGAATTATCCTGAAAAACCAAGAAGTGAGAAATAAAAGTGACCATTACAAAGGCAGCTTATGAAAAATTGGATGATTCAAAAATGTTGATAGTTTTCCCATAGTTTATTGAATTCCTAAATTATTTATTTCATGGCTAATCACAGTTGTCTTGTGCAGCCCTGCCTAGCATGTATAGACAGTGATTTGTTGACATGACGTGTTAAACACTAAAAATCCCTAACAAACCACAATGGTTTAGGTATGTATTTCCTACTGTGCTTGATTTTGGATACTGAAGTTAGACCTGAGTGCTTTTTTTCTACAAATAAAACTAATGGGTTTATTTACTTTTGCACATAATATACCAGGGAAGAGGTGCATTTCCCAGAATATGTTACTATATGCAACTCCCCAAACGGTGTTTACCT
This sequence comes from Falco cherrug, assembly GCF_023634085.1. Lineage (NCBI taxonomy): Eukaryota > Metazoa > Chordata > Aves > Falconiformes > Falconidae > Falco > Falco cherrug. Next base: position 39,846,715 of record NC_073699.1, on the reverse strand, counting down.
AAAATGACTTCCTCAGTATTTGGAATACTAGCTAGTTGTGATTGCTCAGAAAACATTGTTTCTGATTCCCTCATCAGACAGAGAAATTCACAAAAATTTTTGAAATCTTGATTTTCTCTGAGAAATTAATAGCTATAAGATTTTAACATATTGAATTTTAGAGAGAGTATGTATGTATTCAAGTAGACTAAACTTCTAATAACTTGTAAAATTTCCTACAGCTTGGGAAGGAAACATTAATCAAGGTTAGAATCTGAAAGTTGAGCTATAATAAACTTTTGGTAAAAACTAGAGAAGATTTCGTAACATGAAAATTATGTTGGCTGGTAAGTATGATAGGCACTTAAGTTCTCTTTCTGACTGGTAGATAAAATGCTATAAAGATGGGATTTTATAATATAATTTTTACTTAAAAGTATTGAAAGCTGTAATAACACTTTCAATATTCCAAATTCTCTATAGTTTTTAATTGTATTTATTTAATTGTGATTTTTAATTGTGATACTTAATTCTTATATATTTTCCAGTACACAGTTATTTTTATAGCCTAATTAAGGCATTGTTATAGGAACTCAAAAAAGCTTTCCAATGGAATTTATATATTAGTAATTTAATTTTAATTGCAAAGCTTCATGATTAAAACATTGTGGAAAAGGCCTTTTAGAACTGGCAGCAAATGGCAAAATGCTGGACATTAGGAAAATGCTCCTGAGCAAACATTTATAAATACATTTGAGTTAATTGATGTATTTTTTTCCATAAAATTGATGTGAATAATAATGTATTGTATTTTAATTGTTTTTGGTATGTATTTAGAGGAATAAGAGATGAGCTAAAACAGGTCTTTTTCATTTTTTTAAGGAATGAAGAAATCTATCCATTTTAATGGTGTTTATCTTCTAGGAAAATGCAACTCATATTCAGTGAAAACTTCCGCTTGTTAATGTAATTTTAAAAAATGGAAAATAAGAATTTAAGAATAATGTCATAAACCCAATACCTATCTGTGGAAGGTTGTCACTGTGAGATTACTTAAATGAAGGACCATTTATATTCTTACAGACCGAGTGTGTGTACCATAAATATTAGTTAAATAATGAATACTAGTAATTTTAATCTTTGAGAATGTATTAAAAAAGTGGTCTGGAAATAAAGGGTTGTGGTTGGTTTGTTGGGTTTCTTAAGCAGTTAATTACAGAATACCTATTATTCTTATTGCAAAGGGAAGAGAAGTTGGCCTCTTCCACCTAATGCTATATGTAATTTTAATTATCACAGGAGAAAAAATTATTACACTCTTAAATTAAACAAATCTTACAGAACTGATTGTTCCTCGTGGGGGTTTTTTGGTGTTTTTTTTGTTTGGTTTGGTTTTTGATCTTTTGTTGTTGTTTGTTTGGCTTGTTTGTTTTGTTTTCTTCTTTTGGAATGTAAGACAGTTTGCTCTTTTCTAAACTTTTGGTACACCTCATGGCACGTTTGGACTGTAATGAAGTAGAAATAAAAGACAGTTTGTAATGTTCTTTCAATCTATTTCTAACATGTTTTCCTAAGGAAATTGCATTTATGCAGTGATTCTCGGTCAATTATTCCCCTACATCCCTCAGTACATCTCGATAAATGTAGTGCTGGGCAAACTGTTGGGAGCTTAATTTGAAGGAGAAGGCCAGAGAAACAACCTGTTTTTATCTTCTGTGTGGCAGCACCAGGAACTAGTCAAGCAATAGACATAAAACTTTTCACATGCCACATTACTGCTGTTTCATGACTTGGGGGGAAAATAGGGGATAGAGCTGGGGTTGTGTCTGATAAAAGGGTTCAGTAACACTCCTGGGGAGATAAAGACACAAACAATTAATGTCCCCTAATCATAATGTCAATTGTTCTATTGTGTACCTAACTCTACAGGGGTCCTGTTTCATCCAGCTGCACTTGCACGTCTGAGGTATGTAGCGCTCACAGTACTGGGGTTTTAGAGTTTATTATATTTACGTATAAGGTGCTGGTACCAGCCACAAGCATGTGGGACCCTATTTGGGACACAGCAAAGTTCCCAGCCTGTGCCTCTTACTTAAAAGACTGAGCTAAATGACCTTTTCTCGATTATTCACCCTAAGTCAGTGTTGGCATTGCTTGCTTCTGCTAATTGTAAAACACTGGTCTCCCACTGCCCAGCACAACCTGTAAATCTTGAGATAGTGGGAGATATGGACAACTTGCCAGTTGACCTTTGAGCTGTGTGGCTGATGGTCAGCTGCTATGGTTGGCAATTCACACAGCTATACCAAGCTGAACTAGCCCTGCATCCAGCATTTGCCCTTGTTTCTCCTGAATGTCTGCTCAAAGAAGTGGGAACTGGGCAGGTCATACCCGTGAAGCTAAAATGCTTGTAAAAACATTTTCTGACTCAATTCAGCTATATTCCTACTCTGATGGTATCAACTTAAAGCAATGACAAGTTTTACTCTTAATTTAAATCAAACTATTTATTCTCAGAGTTAAGGTTTTTTATTCCATGAGTCATTAGGCCCAGTTCTTCCTTTTGTATTCCTCGTTGCAAAGTACGTCATAGTAAATAGTTTCACTGTGTCGAAGGTTAGACCACAGGCTTGCTTTTAACAAGAATTTGAAAAAAGTTGTTTATTTTAAGTGTTTGCCTAAAATGTCAGCCTTTTTGCAGTCTGGAAATCACAGCTGCTTAAATCTTTTTTCACCCACTTTTACTTCATGTTCTGCCTGCATCCTCCCCTTTCCTGCATCTCAGGCCCAGCTGCAGAACGTCTCTGGGGTAAACCTGCAGGAAACAGTCCCTTCACCTTTCCTTCTTTTGGTCATGTTTTTTAGGTGATCTTTTTATCACACAGCAGGCAAGGGCTAGTTAGATGAGGTCTCTGAGTGCTTTGAAATCAAATCTGCTTTAATAACGTATTGGTGAATCAAAATCTGCACCAACTAGTACCTCTTTCCAAAAATACCTGGCCTTATGCTCGGCAGATTTTTTGAGTGTAATTGTCCTTTATGCAAGACTGCAGTGATAACCTGATCAGGAGTGTTTGAAGATGAAGTGATTTTAAGCGGGACAGGTGCTTTTATCCACCTGCTTGCTCAGTTCTGTAAACAACAGTGAGATATGTTGTTGGGAAGTGCATAAAACATGTTATTTGGTGGTGGGTTTTTTTCATAGCTTGGCTGTTAGCTTAACATGGACAGGGTTCGTCCAGTGCAGGTTCTGTGAGAAAACCCACCAAAGGGGTGGGGCCATGCTCCTCAATTTCTTTCCTGTAATCAATTCAGTAATTAAGAAAAGTTCCACTCGATATCTGTGCAGCCCTTGACAGTTTTCTAGTCATACGAGTGGATAACAGGGGTTTGCAGCCCTGCTCTGGGAGAGACGTTAGTCACCTCATAAATCAGCTGGCTGGGAGGAAACCCATTGGTGTTCTGACCAAAGCGAACAGGGTGAAGAATGTTTTCCTCACGTCAAATGCAGGTGAGATTGATCACTAGAGGGAAGGTCCGACGCGACTTGGCCAAATGCCTTCCTGAAAGCCCATGCTTTAAAGGACTTTGCTTCAGAACAGGTCATTTTAACCTTGCTATTTCCAGACTGGTTCCTGAGCTCTGCTTTCTGCTTTTCAGTCAGCTCAGCGGAAATTTCGGCTGCCTGGGTCTGGAGGTGCCAGATCCTGCCTGCTGCCACTTGTGAGGGAAGGCAGGTGAGATGTCAGCTCCCTGGTTGCTTAGGCCCCTGTCCGGAGAAAAGACGGGGTCAGCAGTTGGGCTGGCAGCTGTCCATTTCAAAAGGGCAGCTTTCAAGCTTAACCTTAAAAAGGAGTCTCTTGGGATTTGCATCTGCTCTTTAAAGACTATGGAATCCCAGTTTCAGCTTCCTAGAGATGATCCCCAACTTCCCCAGGCCTGGGTGCCATAACCTCCAGTATGAAGTATTGCAGGGCTTCACCAGTCAGAATCCCTGTTTATTTATTTGTAACTTTTCTATTTACTTGAGAGTGGCTTCTTAGTTTTATTTGAAAAGGAAATTGACTTGTCTCACTCTTCGTCATTGCCTTGTTAACAAGGAGGAGGAAAAGCTGCCTAATCTCGACATTATGAGAGTTGTTAGAATTGATCCCAAGTGAACTCTGGAGAGCAGAAAGTCAGATCACCTCTTTGTTTTGTTCCAGGGGGTTACCGAAAGGGAATGACAGCCTTCAAGGGACCTATTTTCCACTAGCTGAAAGACTGCATTAAGCAAGCATGCTTAGCGAAGGGTAAAGAGAGTACCAGTGGGAATGAATGCGTGCACCACCATAGCAGACACAGGGTTCAGAGCAGAGGAAGCAGATGTCTGCTGTGTAGAGCTCTCCTTCTAAAGAGGCCATGTGTGCCTTTCTTGCCTGTAGTAATTCAGCATTGCAGACTGGATCCTCTGTTCATCCTCTGGGGTTCTTGTAGGGAAGTGCTACAGGTGGACTCTTCTAGCCACTCCTTACCTAACAGGTAGAAGTACTGCTCATTAATCCTGCTTGCTTAACACAGGAGGTGTTGGGGAAGGGAGATTTCTAATGTAGTAATTAGGTTTCTCCATCCAAGTTTGTGTAGAAAATATCTGAATTTTTTTTGGCATGCTGTTTTTTGTGTAAATTCTTAGCATTGTTTCATTGCCATTGGTATAAATATGGCTATTGAAAATATTCCTTCCGCTATCTGTACATTTCTCAGTAAACACAGGGAAAATGTTTTATTGATCTCTAAGCTAACTTTTCCCTTTCTGAGATTTGTCCCATATATATAAATAAAGTTTGTGTGGGCCAGTCTCCTTCCGTGTGAGGGGGTGCAAATTTTCCATGCCAATGTGAATTCAGGATACAATTAGAGGAGCTGGTAATACAATATAAGATGCAAAACAATAAAGTCAGGCTTTTCTTGGATACAAAAAGAACTGGAATAAAGGGTAATTTGGATCACTGCTATAGACAAAAACAAATAAAAAATTGAAACTCCTGTATTTGTTCAAGAGCAATATGTAATATGTTGTCTGAAACAGTAGTTTCAGAGTGCAGTCTCAGTAGGCAGGGAAATTTCTTACAAGGCTATGATAGCTGATCTCATACACTTAGGCTTACAGAAGATTAAAAAAGGCAAGTGTTTTGTATGGGGTTTAGTATCCTGCTGAGGTTTGCCACCACTGAACCCAGTGCCCTACCTTGTTTACCTGCATCCTTGCAATTCCAGGTGGACCCAGAGGGAAGGAGCCTGCCTGCAAGAAGTGTTATGACTCCCAGGAGTCACTGCAGCCTGAATGAACTTTACTTCTTAAGCCAGACAAGGAAAAACTACCTTTTTTTCCCACAGTGCCTGAAATTCAAAGGGAAATCAGAAACTCATGCTAGTATTTTGTCTTTACCAGACAATATGTTAGGCATGCTTACAAATGTATAGCATGTGCTTGGCTCTTCAGTGCTATTCCCGGCCATTCAGGGAGAGTTTTTCTGGGTGAGGATTGTAAGGCATGTACTTTTCCTCCTGTGCTTTTAGGACTATATTGAGCAGGCCCTTGGCACAGTGTTCTCTGATTTATCTAAAGAAATAGATGTTGTGGACATGCAAGGAGAAAGGTGCTGGAAACCAAGCTAGTTTCTTCAGTGTGCCGTTCAGGAACCACTCCAAAACTTGAAATAAATCAGATAATTTCTGATTGACTCAGTTGGTTGCATCTTCAAGTGAAAACAGAGATTGAGGGGTTTATTCTGTGAGATTTTCAGTTGACTGCTGACAGATCCAAGTCTGACTCGTTCTCCACTGATTTAGCTCCTTTTTTGTTCTGTCCTTAGATATCAGAGGATCTAGTCCACTTAAAGGACTAATGTAGGAAACGCAAATTTACATCTGCCAGGACAACAGTGCCTGATGATGAGAACAGGCTTTTTATATAAAGTAGATTATTTTCAGCAATTTCCAAACTGTAGTCCTCTTTTTTCCACCATTTTTTTTTTCTTCCCCCAGATATGATCTAAAGTACTACAGACACGGGGCAACAGTATGCACTCTGTCTTACTGTTATTCAGAGCTTGCAACAAGGAAGTCAGGTAGTTTATCCTACTCAAGGGAATGTCAAGGGAAAGCTACAGAACGCAGCAGGAAGGAGTTGATAAGATGGTGATTATTTAAAAATAATCAAGTTATTTTAAATTCTGAGCATCTCTTACTACTATTACAGTTATTTAAGTATTGCTCATAACCATAAACATACTGTTTAACCCTTAAGCTGTAGCCATCTTTTCTACCAGATGGTTTAAAAGAGTTATGTAGCAGCTTAAATAGTTAAAAACTTTTTTTTTAAAGCAACCAGCAGTGCCTTTTCCAGGCACAGCCTGTATCTACAACAAAGAGAATACTATGAAAGGGAACTTATTCCAATACAGGATTTTTATCATGTTGGGACATTTCTTACCAGCATTATTTAAAAGCTTTTTAAAAAACTGCTCTCTCACACCTTTGTTCTTTTTGTGCCAGGAAATGTTGTTACATATTTAATACCATATTTTAAATGTTTCATATGTTTATGACATGAAATACATGTACAATATAATCAAGGCTCTTCAAATTCTGCTGCATCTATATCACTCAACAAAGCAGTCTGAGAGTTTGTGTGAGGAAATGTTTCTGACCACAAATGCTGTAAATTGACAAATAAATTTTAAAACTATTTTTTTATAGTTTTCATTTCTTTCCATTAAAAGACAAAGTCAGTGTGGGTCTGCTGGGAAAAATGCTGCTTCTTTTACTCTCTTAAATTTACTTTGTCTATTCTGAAGGTTTTAGATGTAATTCTTAGTCGGTCTGCTTGAATTTGAGCAAACTGTTAAAAAGGGACATAGTGAGATTCTCTTATCATCATAAACTAGATCAACGTCATTGTTTATTTCTCAAACGAACCACCAAATAACACCAATGGTGATAACTTCATACCACTGAGACCAGACCAAAACCAAATTCATAACCGAAATGGAAAGTCTTCTCATCTCTCAACCAGTAATCTTTTTCTAATTTTACTTTTATGGATGTTGCATGTCCGTCTAGATACAGAATCCTTAGGAATATGATTCCTGCAGGTAATACAGATTAGAATTTTCTTTCATATCAAGTTTTTTGGGCATGGATGAGAGCAAAAAAATGACAGGTTTTGTAGAAATTAAATTTTTATTGTAGTGTGATGTGGTAGTGGGCATAAAGAGAAAATTATCTGAGGGAACACTTTATTTAATTATGACTTTCGAATGAAAACATTTCAGGTAGTCTTCCTTCATAAAGACTGATCTGTCCAAAGGTTTGTGGGGTTTTTTTGCTTAGTTGGGTTGGTTGGGCTTTTTTGTTTGGATTTGTTAGGATTATTTTTTTTGTCTTGTTTTGTTTTTTTCAGTGAGAGCCTTCAGTAAGAAAATAATGTAGTGAAGTTTTTTTTGTTGTTGTTGGGTTGTTGGGGTTTTTTTTATTCTGACATTTCTCAAGTTGATTCATGAGATATTATAGACTGCAAATTACTGATCACTAGCTTTATATGAATCTCCTGACATATATTGGTGATGGCTCATCAACTATTCTTTGCTTAAATAAGTGAATCATAGAACTTGAAACATTTAGTCCTGATGTAAAACAAAGTGGCTTTGAGTAAAACCTGAAACATTTATTGGGGTTTGTAGAGTAGAGGGGAAAAAAATAGGGTTTTAACAGGTTGTGGGTTTTTTTTGATCTGTTTTTTGTCATTACATGGTGTTGTAATTACTAATACTTGGGATAGATTCTTTTAAGACTTCATAAAACAGTGCAGCATACTTTGCAATACTGAACACTAACTGTTCTAGTGTCAGTGTACTGTATGGTACAATATAAAGACTGTAAGGCTTCAATTTTCATCCTGTTCTCTTTCTCCTGTTACTTGTTTACTTTGGTTTCATAATATAAATATTTGTGTGCATACTGGTTTATTGTGTTGCTCTAAACACATGTGAATCTAATTACCAATGTGTTTAATTTGAATTTAGTGTTACATGGTTTTTAATCATGCTCCAAGTCACTTCTAATGGTTACAAGAAAGTATTTCTGGAACACATACTTCTTAGACTATAAGGATGCACTGTTCTCAGCAATAGTTGAGATTATTTAATTTATTACTAAATGAATGTTGTGCAAATACTTTTGGATGGAATCCCAAAGTTAATTAACAGAAAGAAAAGTCAAGAGGTTAAAAATTAAACTTGGATTCTATTAGGTTTTGTGGGGTTTTTAGTATAACTTAGCAAGTCATACATCTTCCCTTCCCCAAAAACATACCCCAAGTATGTATATTGCATCTTTTATTTTAAGTTGTCTGAAAACTGTATTTTTTGTATATTGATTTCTTAGTACTAGTCTTGCAGTAACAGTGTTTTGGTTTATTTTCAAAAAACTTATAAGGGCTGGAAAAGTACCAGTGTAGGAATTATAGAAACACAATTACTTCTGTCTTTTGTTGTAGCAGAGATAATGACAGTAACATTTTCCCATGGCACTTTTTCCTTTTTCAGTCTATTTTGTATTTGCCATTGAAGGACTGCTTACAAGGATGAAAAATTTTTTGAATCATCTGACCTAATTTTTTTTTTTTACATTTTTACTAGATTTTAGGTAAGATATAAAATGTTTTTGTGCTTACAGTAGTAAGAATACTTGAACTAATATTTTTACCCAGGGCATAAAAACTTAAATGCTGCATAATTACAGCCACCACTGATTTAAACTGCTGAAAGAATATAGTACCTGCAAAAAAAAATAAGCCATTTAGGTGCACAAATAAAGATGCAGGTGGAAAATATATTCTGATAAATTTAATGTTGTGTGGTTTTTTTAGATTGGACTGAAATAGATATTGAATGTTGAGCTATATATAAATTACTAAAGATTTTGCTTCCACATGAGAGCCAGGAAGAGACAGAGGAAGTTTTTTTTTTTCCACTACAATAATTCTTAATTTTTTAAACCACTCTTATTTCCTCATCAGATGAAGGAAACTTACCAAAACATGGAAATTTTTGAACCAGTGAACTGAAGAGATTAAAAAAAATGAAAGGTAACTATCTGGAGTAATTGCAGCTAGTAATACATGTAAAACTAATTCTGGTTTGTGGTATTTTCAGTTTCTTACATGTCATTCCATTGGTATGTCACTTCCATCACCTTGCTCTTATGGTAGTGTGATTCAACACTGTTATCATTCAGTGTTTCATTGTTTGTTCTGTGGAATTTATTTAGCTGTTCATGCTGCTGTCTGATTTTCTGTGTTTCCTTTCAAGTGATTCCTTCCCTTTTCTTACATGAGGTGGATTTACAAGTCATCCTTTAGCTGTGTAGGCTACACCTTGGCTGAAATGTTTGATGTTGACATCTTGTTTTCTTCCCTATGTCAACTTCGTCTTGATTCTGCTGGAGCAATAACTGAGAACCCAAGTTACGTTTGAATTCCACAGACTGTGTTATACGTTCTTCTAAGATATTTATACTATACATTGTGTTCATGCTAATTTTTACAGTTTGTGATTCTATATGCTTGCCATTTTGCAAAATATTACAATCGCTTACTTCCATAGAAGCCTCAGAACAGTTCTGTGTTAGTTTCCAATCTGTGACAGTGGCCAGTGGCAAATACTTAACAAGTAAAAGACAGATAGAAAGTATGGAGTGATATCGTTCCTGTTTCAGCAGTTAGTCTCCTAGGGACCCCCTGGGTCAGTCTTTGCATCCTATCCAGAGTGTTTATAGTTCTGGACAACCCCCCTTTCTATGAATTATTACTTTTTTAGCCCATTTATTTCCTCTGCCTTCAAAATATTCTAAGGCAGTGATCTCTGCCTTTTAATGACATACTGCATTAAAAAAATATTTCATTTTGTTTACTTTAAATCTCATTTCTTCTAGGAATAAGAAAACAGCTGATGAAAACTAGGAAATTAGGAAACCTTTCATCAGCTGTTTTCTCATTCTTTTAGTAGGAGTTAATCGCTCCCTCTGCTTTCTCCAAACAGTTCATGGTTTTATAGGCCTTCCTCATATTTTACCTCAGATCTCTATTTTCCCAAATTGTTTACTTATATGAAGGCTGTTCCTTGATTTTGACAGTTCTTATTGTCTCTGTCTCACTCCTCATTCCTATTCCTATCTTCTCCTTTACAAGATTAAATTATAAATATTAGGCAGTCAGTAACAGACAGAGGAACTCTGTGGCAGTTTTTATAGACATGTCATGATGCTTTTGTAGTTTTCTGTTAGAAAGATTTCTGTCTGCTTCTAATGTCTTTTCTAGCTTAAAAGAAACACACTATATCCTTCTTTACTGGACTACCTCTGGCCATTACCACATTCTCTCTATGTTGACTGCTTGTCAGGTCAGGCATCAAAGCTACCTGTGCATGCAGAGCACCTCTGAAGTATTTTCTTTGGAGGTGATGTCATTCCAATTTTGTTTACCTCTGCTGTTCAGGGTAGGATGTAAAGTAAACCTAATTAAATAAAAAAAAGAATAACTACAAGAGGTGTGATTCTTTCCTCATTCAGCACATGTAGATCTTGAACCAGGGTTAACTAGTGCTATACTGAAGCTCATCTGTAAAACAAGTATTAGTGACAGCTTTGAAAATATTGTTGGTAAACAATGTTTTTTAGATTTGATGTTACCAATATACAACTTTTTGCTCGTAAGCTTAATGCAGAACTTGGTATCTAAGGGAAGAGAGCTGTGTTTAATTGTCTAAGATTTATTAAAAGCTGTGATTTACAGCATCTGAACATCTAGTCTAAAACATGGGTTTGGGGGTTTCTGTAAACAAAAGACAACTAGATGATAGTACAGCTTCTTCTTTATTTTCCCTTCCTTAATTGTCATAAATATGAGTTTTAGATGCATTTGCTGTGATGTACTTTTACATTACTGAGTTAATATTAATATTATTACTGAGATAAATCTGTGATACATTTGATTTTATTTTTCCATATCAGAAACCATAACAAGAACAGTGTTTTCCCTCCAGTATTTAAATGACTACTAATGCTTTTTTAAAAAAAAGTACTTAAAATATTCAACTTTTAAATGGTAGAACAGGATGAAGTATTTTTATAGAGCTGTTCAGAAGAAAGAGTGGCTGTTTGTAATTGTTCACACCAAGGCATTTGGCCTTGCAATATCATTGCTTACCACTGTCATAGAAAACATTAGATATGATTAGCTGCAGGTATCCATGCCAGATGATATCCTAGTAAAGTCCTTTATATATTTCATCTTATAATTGTATTTGCAAGTTAATGTTTGAAGTGTCAGTCTTTGTAAAATTAGCTCATCTTGTTATGATTTAGAGCTTTGATGTGAGTGAAAGGCTTCAATTGCAATGCACAGTCACATCTGAGAGTAAACTGCATAGACAAAGAGCCTTACAAGAGTAGTAAATCAAATACTCTGAACTGTCTATGTGGATTATGAGGTAGTATTTGCATAACTTTGAAGTATTTATACTGATGAAATTACAATAATTAAAATCATTGCTGTGTCAATTGCTAGATGCCACAAGGCATAGCAATTACTAGCATGCAAATCAGACTTTGTGTAAGCATTTTAAAGAATAATTACCTTATTTGATTCAGATGTGCCTGAAAGGCATTAAGAATCATTTGAGCTATTTTGCCTTCAACAATTTTTAGGCCTCAGATAATATTGTTTTTATTATTATTGTTGACGATAATACCTTTGTGTGGGGATATGTCTGTATGTTTCTGGTTTAAGTTTAATGTGAAACTTAGTGGTAAAACTTGCTGAAGTAGTTAGGAAGGACTTCTTTTATATTAGTTTGTTCTGAATGTCTGTCTACAGATTTTCTCTTGCATAAGAACCGATACAAGCATGCAGTCTCTTAGTTTCTTGTTACAGCTTGTTAAATCCTGTACTATAGGAATAGTATATAAATTATTTCTTAGAGAAAAAATATATTTTTTTCTTTACCTTTAGATTTATAACAGTTGATTTGGGTTTCCACAACATGAATTTCAAATACATAATCTGAAGAAAAATAGACTGTAAAGAGCTGCTCATTCATATCACTGCAGATAAATATTTCCAGGAAATGTAATGCTGATAATAAAATTAATTCAAGCTTACCCAAATTTCAGAGCCATTTCTTCTTACAAATTTGTGGTGGTGAAGATATACTCTGCAATGAACAATAGTGGATGTTTGACAGATGGGTTCTCTGGCAAAACAAATGGCAGAGAGTGAAATAGGGTCTCCTTCTGAGACAAAGCCCATAGCAGCAGTGCTAAGTCAGCTCAAGAAGCACTGCCAAATCATTCAGGCCTTAGGTTTAATCAGTGCCCTGAGTTTTCCTCGAAAAGTTACTGCCTGCCAGTGCATATCCCCAAGTACATGATATGCACTGATATATGGTGGTTTTTTATATGAAAAATAGGAAGGATGTTGTCCTCCCTCCTGGCTTTGTTTTCCAAGTAATCTCAATCCCCATGTACAGTACAGTACCCATTGCTGTTAAAAATCCTAATTGTTTAGCTAACAATAGCTAAGAATGTGGCATATGTGCAGAGCCATATGAGAGGATGTACTGTTGCTTGTCACTCTTATCCTGAATTTTGCAAGGATTAGGTAGAACAACCATTTCAAGGAATGAAATCTGCCATATGAAGAAATACCTCCACTATTACAGCATCATGTTTGTTAACAGAAATCATCTTTAAAACATCTAAGCTTTTTCCTGATGATAAAGGCACAAATAATTAGGGGAGGGAGGGAAGGTAAATCAGTTTCCTAATTATGATATGAGCCCCAACACATGATGCCTTTACAGTGGAGTGTTAAGTAACCTCGAGTGCCATAAAGAATCTACCTTGGCTAGTCCACATCTATCTTTGGCAGTGTTTTTTATTTTCCCACTTCCATCTCTTATAAAGTTTCAACTGTGCTCCTCATCACTTTGTTGTCAGTAGAATATACACTGTCCTCTCATCTGAAAAGAGGTCTGTGATCCCTATGAACCTCTAGAACCTTGTGAACTTTCCAGAGGTGCCAACTTCAGAGCTCAGCTTCTTTAGTGATAGATGAAGAAAAGCCTCTGTGTTCTGATGGTCCTCCTTATCTCTGGAAATAATTGCAACCATAGGTCCTGGTCATCTGCAGGATGTGTTCCTGGGGACTCTGTCTTCTGTCTGGATTGCAAATCAGGCTGGGAGACTAGATGTTCTGTCAGGAACAGCCTGACTCTATGGCTTAGCTAACTGACAATTAGAGCACCTAGCTATGGAGGAGGACATACCTTTGCTTCCACCAGATACTCTGTTCTCCAACAGGGTTGTGGCACTCCAGCCTATGTGACAGCTGGATCTTTTCCTTGATGCTCTTTGGTATTAAGGAAAGATCATCCTTTGTTACAGGGTCCTTATGAAGAAACACTCTTATAGCTTTATATTTTTTAATTATTCCCTGCTAACACCCCCGTGTAAGAAAAATTCATATCCAGCCTGTAACCTGGATAATATGAAAAAGAAAAATTATTTTATGAACACTTTAAATTGCTCTTATGTTCATTAAGTTCCACCAAACTCCAGGGAGGCAATCAAATTCGAACATGTATTTCAGTTTGTAAACAATCATTAAAATACTCTGTTCAAAAAGAATCTGTTTTTCTCCTTCTTTCCCACATTATCTTTTATGCATAGCGTTATTATAGCATCTTCTGAATAGAAAGCAAAAAGCCTGTAGTTTCTTATGCTTCTTTTCCATTGGTTGTACCACAGATTTGTTGTTATTGCAACTACGCAGCACATTTTACACTGGTTAGCTATGAAACAGTGGATAGTGCTGTGTTAATTGCTTATCTAATTAGCAGCATAGTTCCTGACTAGCTTTGAGGAACAAGGTCTGGGTTTCAGCCTCAAATACATCTGTGTTCAAATATCACCCACTGCTCAGTGAGCCCAAGCTCAGGCTTAAAGACTATGGCCAACTGACCATGGTGAAGTAGTCAGTCCTAATGCTGGGAGCTACTCACTTCTAAAAGCATCATTGCTCACTTTTTTTTGTCTTTTAATTCTGAAGTTGTGTAGTTTTGTTTGAGAATTTATTTTCCTGTTTCTTATTAAAACTGTCTTTGACTGGTTTTGGAGGCATCTTTTCATCGTGGTTATTTTTTAAATGTTTATACCTGAATATACCCAGAAATACCTATACATGTGTTACTCCATTTATTTTTTACAAAGGCAGTTCTTTCACCTTCCAGCTCCACTTCCCTCCCATATGAGCCTAGTGCCATCATCATCCATCATGTTCACATAATGGGCTGGAAGAAGAGGTATACTTGCTTTCCTTAAATGAACTGCTACTGTTATTACAGAGGTGTGATTGCTGCTGATATAATGTATTGTAACCATTCAATGTGAAATGCATTTTGTGATGGCTAATAAGTACATTAACCGCCTTTATGTTTGCATTATTAGGATTTAGTTAGAAACCTACTACTTTCGGAAGAGACAATCACCTACACCAAATCATTTCCAGTCTGACCCTTATGTGCAAGGGCATGAGTATAACTCATCCTAGTTTTTCCTCTATCAGGATCATAAATGGTCATGCTTTAGCTGTCATTATCATATCTTGAACTGGCTACTGAAAATGGCCAGCACTGGCAGCAGTTGTCACACCGCATCCCTACAATGCTCCTTATGGTTTTTAAATTCTGGCTACTGTTCATCTAAGCCACTACTGCATCCATGAAGACCATTTGTAGTCTGCATCTCTTTACAGTTCCCTTCTTTACTTATCTTGTTGGAGACCCAAACAATTAAAAAAAACAACCCACAAACAAAACTAAACCAAACCAAACAAAAAAGACTCTGCATCCTTTTCATGGATATGTGGAGCTCTTCTTCATGGTTCTTACTCCTTTGTTAATATTCTGTTTCATTCCTATTGGGAGATTTCAGTGAATGTCTTGAATCCTCACAGACATCTGGTTGTTTCATTTGTTTTGTTCATCAGAAGTGGCATTCTTTAGAACATTCAGGCTCTTCTTGATGCCTGAAAAGAAACTATCATGTATTGAGATCCTTTGGAAATCTTATCCCTAATCATCATTTAATTTCAGACAAAATACAAGACAGTTTAAAATATATATATATTTTTTAAACAAGTAGCATTAGTTATGTTTTCCTAAAGAGAAAATGCTAGGGAGAACAGTAGGTCTTTAATTATTACTGATGTACATTATCTATGGTCCCAGTGTTGCTGAAACTTCTTACCTACCCAGAGAAAATAAAAGTAAACCTGAAAATCACTAGAAGTCTAGTCCTTGTACAAACAATATACTTATTATTCACTTACTAATAAACTTGGTATGCAGTATTTGGCTCCACCTAAAAGGAAGCTATAAGGCTGGATGTTCTAGTACAGCCATGAATCCTTAGAATAGAAAGCATTGCAGATGATCTTTTATTGGTCAAAGCCTATAGCAAAGGCCTGTATAGGGTCAGGCATTGCATTGCTGAGTGCTAAATGGCAAGACAGAGGTAAATCTTGAAGTCTGAGGGCAAAAGTAATTTTTTTTGTTGGTATGTTTTTAAACCATATTATGGTAGAGGAAAGAGAAGAGAGGAGAAAGAGGGAGGAAGGGGTGGTTTGCTGCTGTCCAGTTGACCGCAAATGTTCCTTTTCAACTCCTCTTCCTGCTCCAACTCTTAGTCTCTGGTATTTTAGCTAGGGCTGAGGAAATCATATGAAACCATAGATCAGCTTGAGTACGTAAAAAATGGGGCAAAAGGTATAGTTTGTTGTGGTGATTTTTCCTCTGTTGTTTCAGTTAGGCTATGTTGGCTAGAAACTGGAGTCAGCCTATCTGAAATCACAGAGATGGCGTATTACTAAGAATAGTGACTGTCTGGCCATATGCTTTCAGGAGTTCCTGCCTCAAAACAGAAAAATATGTGAGAGCACTCTGGATCTTGAATTTGGTTATATGACTATGTTTACTTTGATGGAATATATCTCAGGTAGAGCAAATGGTGAGATTTGATCAACCTCATAGCTAAAATGGGTTACTAGTGCTCTGTAAAGTTAGTAAGTCTGGCTGATGTAGCTGCATTAAATCTTTCATGACTTTACTCCAAACAATAAAAAAAGATTAAACAAATGATGTGATCAAACTTTAGATAGTCTAACTGGTATATGTTCTGATATGTATTGATCTTGGGGGTTGACTTTGATGAAATTTGTGGTTGCTGTGTCTTTCTCTGATTTGAGAGAACTTTTGAATGACTTCTTTGTTCTTGGAGTATCAGGAACATTGTTGTAAAGAGAATGTAAAAAATACAGGTCATCGGGGATTGCTTAACATATGACAACCTCCAAAAGCTTGTATTGTGCCACTCCAGCAGTTCCCATGTTGCTTCTGTCATTTCATGAGACTTTTTTTGTGTTTGTTTGTGGTTTGGTGGTGGTTTTTGGTTTGGTGGTGGTTTTTTTTTTTTTTTTTTATTTTAGGAGCACACTACCTAATATTCTTTCTGTTACATTAAGTGTGTATTCCCTTTGAAATCATAATACTGCCAGTTCAGCTTTGCTGAATTTGGGGGAAGAGATGAAGCTTTTAATTAGCAGTTTTGGTTTCACTAGAACCAAAGACAGACATGTCGTGTCAGCATAAATTAAACTTAATGAAAAAAAAAAAAAAGAAAGTTATTCCTTGGAGGTTTTGGAAGAATTCTAAGCATCAAGGAAGAAAGGCTTTAATTGTTTTTCTGTTTTTTTCCCACGTATGTTTCCAGATATCAGTTACAATACTCTCAATAAGTTAAGGTGTGTTAAGTGTACAAATACTTTGTGACAAACCTTGCAAAAATTCTGGGGCCTAACTGAAAAGTCAGTGGGGCCCTACTATCTCCCTCAGATCAGAAGATAAATTGCCATCTTTCCATAGGAATCTAGCTAAAGAGAGGTAGAAATTATATGTATGACTTAGGATGATGATGATGATGATGATTAACATGAAAAGACTTCCCATTGTCATAAGTAACTACTGTCTTACTGGTGGTTTGGTTTTTTTGAAGGGTGTCGTTGTTGTTTTTAGGGGGGGTTATTTTTTTAATCTTTCTTAATTAATGAAAATACACACAGGAAATTTCTGCAATCTCGGAGTGCAAAGACTAAAAGTCTCACTACTTCTCATTACATTTAAATGGAAAAATGGCTCAAACCCAGCGGTTTCGCCACTGGATTGCTGAAGGTTTCTGTAGTTCATACAGTTGATTGTTGTATTTGGCCCCTCTGCAAATACATTGAGTTTCATAAGTGCCTAAAACTGGCTCTACTCCCTTATGTAGTACACACAGTAGCTGGAGGGATTGTTCTTCTTGGAAAATTGTGAGTGTTGGCTCTAACCCCTTTTTAAAAATATGTGGAACAGAAGGATTTACACCTCTTAATTAGAACTTTTCTCCCTTTAAGCTAAAAAGTCTACATTCCTTCTGGGTGTGCTGGGTTTTAAAATGGGATATCCAGGAACCGCATGAAAATCAACAGACAGCAGGAAAGGAGGTGATGAATACAAGTTGAGATAAATACAAGACTTTATGCTGTGACTAGAAATACTCCTATAAAACTATGTATCAGATGAAAAAGTTGAGAGCTGGCAGGTATCGTATAGTAGAAAGTTGTATTTATTCATTTACTAGACCTACAGCATAGAGTATTAGCCTGAGGTGACCACTTATCCTGGAAACTTAAGAACCAGATCTGAATTAACAATGTAGCTACAGCTTATAAAATTAAGCAAATATTTCCTCAAACAGAAACATTTCCAGCTCATGTGTGGAATGGATGTTGCCATTGTCCATCCTGTGGACGGGAAATAAATTTAAATTTCACTGTAACTTGCAGATAATAGTCCTTAAGGTACTCCAGTGGTACAATAATTCAAGAATAATTTTAGAAAAATCTGACCAGAAATAAAAATTATTTTTAGAATAAATTTTTAGAAAGGCAGAAACATGTAGATTTCCTTCCTTTTCTTTTGTATCATAATATTAAAAATCCCATGTTTACTTTTGTCTCCAAACAGCCAAGTTGCTTGGAAGAGTGTCTCTGAAGTGTACACTTTATGTGTATATCCATTTTTTTTCTGTGGATACAGACTTCCTTCATCATAACATGATGTTTTCATTACTTTACCTATGCATCACTTTAAATATATAGTTTAAATCAGTGTCTGTTGTTTTAAACACTGAACTTACACTGGACAATCACATAGCCTTCTATCTATCAGTTTAAAGTAGAAGTTATTACATAAAATGTGAGAGGATAGGAAGATGGGAAATGTCAAATATCTTCCACTATTTCTGCAAATAAAAATGATAGTTTTTCTGGAACTTAGTTGGGATCATACAGTGTTTTTTAGGAAATGTCATGAGAATCTCAGTTAATAGTAGACTGTTTGATGGAATCCACTTTCCATGGCCTATGGGTAAGAAATGTGGGGAAGGACACTGAAAGACCTTCACTGGTAGCTCAGTCCATTATGCAGTCTTTCCTGTGCTTGCTGGCAGACAAGACAGAGGAAATGAAAAAGACCATCCTGGTTACAGCAAAGAGATTAGATCTGATGTGGTTTCCCTGCTGTATAGATCTGGTTTAAGGGAAAGTTGTTGATGTGGTATCATCTCTGACAAAGAATGGAAATATGGTTAAAAGCTAAATTTTGGCTATGTGTGGGTTCTTCTTTTACAGTGAGCTCTCCAGAAGGACTAGGTTTTTATTTGAGGGGATTGAAAGAGAAATTAGTATAAAGTGTTGTGGAACATTTCTTTTAATATGTTAAAGTGCCTGTAAAGATGAAACCACTGGTAAAATGTATGATTACAAGACATGTATCCTGAAAGAAAGCTGTGCTACTGAAACCTTCCTGCAAGAAGAAAGAGGATCTGGAAGCCTTGAGGATGGATTGATTAAGATTTACAGGAGAGCTGAAAGTGGCATGGAAAAGACATTGAGAAGATATCATTATTCTCAAAAGCATTAAAAGTTAAAAGATTAAGAAAATGTAGTGAAAGAGAAAAAAACCCCAGAAACATTAGTGAAAGTACTGTCAGTTGGCTAGGGTATACTGCAGATGGTTTGTAGTAAGGATGGAAAGTTGAAAAGTGACCAAAGCTGTATTTCTATAGCAGAGGAGAATTAAGTAACTAAAATGCCTGCTAGTTTGCCTTCAGTAACACGGAAGATTTTAAACAAGTCTTGAAAGAAAAAATAGTTCAAGATGAAAAAATGGAGTAAAATGGAGCATAGATTTCTCAAAGGTGAGTCATGCCAAGCTAATTTGTTTTTTGAAAAACAAAACATTCTTTAGACGAAAGAAATGGAGTTTATCCAACTATTTTTAGCAAAACATCTGAAATACTGCTCCAAGGGAAGTCATAAATTTAGGTAAGATGTGGGAATTAATGCAAAAATATTTTAACTGACTAAGGAGTCAGTTTAAGGGGAAAGAACCCTATATGAAAAGGGTGCTAGAAGGGTACAGTGAAGCTGTTATTTGGGTTTTTCAGGGACTTATATGATTTTAGTAAATATTTTGTTATACATCTACAAAAAATAGCATGCTAAAGAAATTTGTGTGTTACTTAATGTTGGCTGCCCGTGCCAATGGAAAGGCAAAGAATATCATGAAGAACTACATGATACTAACACTGCAATTATAGAAGCAGGACTAAATTTATTAATTACTAACTACATATCATATACATATCATATACATATGCAAAAATCATATACATAAGGATGAAAGCAAAATTATAAACCCAGTTACTTAGAAATGAGAGTGAGAGAGAGAGACTGCATGTGGATGAACACCAGATGACAGCAACCTTCCAAATAAGGGAAAAGACATAAAATGTGTCAGGTGCTGTGTTTTCAGTAAAAGAAAACTAATTTTTACAAAATAATAAAATAGAAAGACACGTGGCTTTAGTAAGGGAGCAGTCTTCAGAGAAATCAACATGCACTTGTACCCTTCTATCATAATGGCCTAAAGCTTTAATGTGTTCTGAATGGCATATTTGTGTTAGGCAGCCAAGAGATGACTTGAAGCGTATTGTGAAACCTCCTCCACTGATTCACTGATGTCAATATCACTTCTGGATTTATGTTATTTTTATGTACTTATGTGAATTTTTTGACATTTAAATGCAAAAATTGTCTTTACATTCTTGACAACATAGTTAATTGTCAAAAGGAGAGAAGGTTAAAGAGGTAATAGATTCCAAGGGGCCAATTTCTGCTACATGTTGTTTGTGTGTTAATTTGATTTACTGATTTGTATAGAAGCCTACAGGAATGCATCACAGAGCATAATTTGGCCTACAATGTACACAAGTGCAAATCTATTTAAATAGCTAAACAAAACTTAAAAAAAAAAAATTAGAACTTTTTCTATTATCTTCTGCTGATGGTTTGTGATATTTACAATTTTAAGAATTCTATCCCCTTAGCTCAGCAGTTACACGTGATTAAAAGCCTAACCTACTTGTTCTAAGAAAGGCTCTTTCTCCTCCTCCTTTTTTAGTCTGTAGCCCTTTGGAGTAGCAGTTATTTCTACATCCTTTCTCAGAAGATAATGCATACTAAAACCACAAATGACAGAATTAATAGAATTAAAATAATTTTTACCAAAAATGGTATGAAAAGAGAAAAAATAGTTTGTGTGGCATGACATGTGCTATGAGTTTAACTTGCCTGCCTATAGAAATTTATACTATGGGTTAGATTTTCTCTCTCAAATGTGGGCATGCAGTAATCTGAACATTACTCTTGGGAGGAAGAAATCAGGAAGAGAAAGCTAATTCCTAAGAAGAGAAGAAACATCAAATATATGTAACCTGAATCCCTCTAGGAGAAATGGAAATGGAAAATTTACTTTATTCATTTACTTTCTGTAATTTTAATTTTATTTGCTTGCTTAGTATAGATTGAGGGCAGCTAGAAAGACCAAAGGCTGTATCAGCAAAGAAAATGTCATTCTTCAAACTCTAGGAGAAAGAATTACAAATTTTGTTGGAAAAGATTGTGATTTTCTTTGGCAAGCGTTTTGATGAACAGTTTGCATAATGTACTTGGTACTCCTTGAGCATCTAGTCTTACTATTTTTCTTGCTTTACATGTTAGATTGTATCTATTGATTCAATATTGAAGGCCTTTAAGCATTTTAATCTTTTACAAAGGAAGAGTAGAGGTGTTTGATTTTCCTCCACTGAACTGAT
Source organism: Falco cherrug (assembly GCF_023634085.1). NCBI lineage: Eukaryota > Metazoa > Chordata > Aves > Falconiformes > Falconidae > Falco > Falco cherrug. The sequence goes on along the minus strand of NC_073699.1, from coordinate 39,825,382 downwards.
GAAGATAGACTTAAAAGTTGATTTTGTAGTTCACAGCTTAGTCTGGACCCCTTTTTGCTAGACAAATGCCCTATGGTTGTATATGTAAATAGTTACTGGTTAAAATGTCCACAGGCATGACTAAAGAATCTATAGCACAGTTCCTTCCTTTTTAGGGTTCTGGTACACGGCACAAGTGCATTTCTTGCCCATGCATAATAGTAGTCAAAAACAAGTTTAGAGCTGAAAGGGAATAAAATGAAAGTTGAAAATCAAAAGAAACAGTAGCTGGGTAAATAAGCTTGGTTCTGTCATGAAGTGAAAATGTATGATGAAACTTTTCATTGCTGCTGTTTAACAGCTTTAAGCTATACCATACAAGCAAAAAAAAATAAAAAATCAAAGTATCTTGAGAAATGAGATTCAACCACGGTTCTAGGTTAGTCAGTCCAGCCTACTTGTGTAATACTCTGAAGACCCCAGCACTTGGTGAAGACAAGTCCTTAAACATGTAACGAAGTGGAAACAGGCTGCTACAACTTGCTGATTGACAGGAGGAAAGTGCACAAACTGTTCTTATTTGCACATTTGTTTAATTTCTCTCTCATCTCCAGATAGCTGTAATTACAATAACCTGAAGGTTTTTATATACGAGTAATAGAACATTATTGCTGTTTCTGATGCAAAGTCAAAAGAATTTGATCTGTAGAAACATAATGAATATTTGTGCTAAACAAAACTTTGAAACCCATATAGATGTTGAGCTAGATCCCATCATGTGATGAGGAGGTAGGGACTGTGCTCCTCATATAGCAGCTGGGGACTCTATCCTCTATGGCAATATGATGGGAATATCGATATTATATGATGGGAATGTGATAGAATAGGTACAGTGCTGCAGCTAATGATTGTAACACAGAGAATTATTTACAGACTAAGGATTATGTTTAGAATAACATAGCAACATGCCTAATGGAAGTTATAAAGTGTCTTCATTGTGACTTCCTGGTTTCAGGCATTTTTGCAACTGCTAAACAGTGACCAGAATATGTCAAAGCAAAAACAGTAAAAGGAAAGAGAGATCCATGTACCCAGTGGACATCTACACTACCCATCCACTAAAGGAGATGACTAATATTGAAAATACTTATGACTAATATTGAAAAAGATGGGTGCATTTTATTAAACTCGTAGAAGGATATATTTTATTATGTTAGCTATGCTTTCACATCTTTTATGCCAGGACTGTCCACAGGACACCCCTGGGCCTGGTTTAATCTGAGGGTCCTTTCTGCTTGGTCCCCAAATTGCTCTCCAGTGACTTTTAATGTTCATTTGCTACCCGGGTACTGGGTATATTATTATGATACAACTTGTCTACTTCATAAGAAGTTGGATATTACTGCTTTGTATATAAATTCAGTGTCTACAGGAGGAAAAAATTTGACTTCCAAAGATCACTAGGAAAGTGTTGCTTTTTTTTTTTTTTTTACCCATGTTTGGACATGAGGGTTTGAAACCAGATTTCTTTGATTCCTGGAGGAATTTACAGACATTTCAGCTTAGTCACTGCTGTTGCCAACTGCTTCTGGCAGATGTATTGCACTCTCTAAAGCTCAACTAATGAACCTTAGGTTTGTTGTTATGGAAAAATATAAATTAAATGTACTATTCCAGCAAAAAGACTTCAAATGGAGAAGAAATTTGTATTTTGATGAGAAGCAAATAGGTCTAGTCTTCACAAGTATAATATTCTCGTGTTGGGAACTTCTGTAAGATGAAGAATCTCTGTTCGGTTCTGAAAACCATGGTTGTTATGGTAAGAACTATCAAAGCTACAAAACTTTTAAAATTGCTCCTCACTCTTTTAAACTGAAACACATACAGACACATAGAGAAACTGATAAAATCTTGTTTTGAAAGAAATTAAGGTTTTAACTTGTTTATGTCACTGTGACAGAAAAAGTGTTTCCAACAGTCTCCTCTGATTTATACGTTAAGTGTGTGTGTGCATGTGTGTGGTGTCATGTTCAATGTTCAGGACAATGTTGAGGACTAATGATGGGATGCAGGAGATTTAGGCTCAAGTTTCCACCCAGAAGACCACTGGGTACACTTGCACTCTAAAGGGTCTTTTTAGATATTATATTCTGCATTAGTCTGAAAACCCCTACCAAAGGTTTTGTCACCGGTTTCCCAGTAGCTATACATGATGTGGAGAGCTCACTCAGCATTGCAGTCCATCTCCTCTCAACAAGACTTTATGATCTAAAGTATTATTCTGAATATTAGCTTGAAGATGTCTTTGCACAACTATATTGATTGTGATCATTTTGGCTTATTAAATACCACAAACAGCTGTTGAAATGCTTAATCTAGGAAAGTATATCTGGGCAATTTTTGTCAGGTCATTCCCTACTAGAAGTAGAATATTATGCTTAATAAGACCCCTTCTTCAGCTAAGCTCATCCAAATTAGGAGAGCCTGTGGGCTTCGTCAGAGGTACTGAGTCTTGCTCGCATGAAGGAATCTTTGTTGTAGTTAGGATATGACAAAAGCTCCACATACATGTGAAAGAAAGCCATTTCTTTGTGGTTATTCTACTCCTGTCTGAAAACTCAAGATTTAATAAAGCCTAAAAAGTTGATCTTCCTGAGTGAAAAATGGTGTTTGTGTTGTATATTTATATATAGAAAAGCAGAGGATTTTAAAGCCATTTGCAGATCTAGGACAACTTCTGATTATAGTTGGGTCTAATTTATTTAAAATTTGATAAAGCACTATACCTTTAAAGCTATATGTAAAAGTTTATAAATATGTAACACTTCTAACAGTAGCAAAACCTGTCTGATATCATACACTGCATACTTCAAAATAATTTTATTTTTCTCAGATCAATTTTTTGTGTATTTTCTTATACAAAGGAACAAGTTCTTATTCTTTCACATGAATTATTTGTGATTATCTAGTGATATTTTCTTGCTAAGTCCATGATCAGTTTTGTACTTACATTTAAACTTGTAGCAGCTTTTAGACTATTTTCAGTATCACATGTGCATTCAATTAGCTTCAAAAGGCTACCATAAAAGCAATAACTGAAGAAATGTAGTTTAAATATATCTGGTATGTTTTCCTGTTACAGCAACAAAAACAGTATCACAAGAAGTTTCTGAGATTTCATTTTAAGTTTCTTTGAGCATAGAAAAGAGATTGTGGAGAGCTCCTGATAGCAGTGATGGGTGGAAAGGCCCCACTTATTAAGTTGATTGAACAAGCATCATTAGTACAATATGAGCATGTGCTCTCTGTCTACCCTTTGGAATCACTGGTGTCACACACTATGAATTTGTAGAAAACTATTTGTCCTGGCTGCTGTCTGCAGAGGAAAAATACAGCCAAGAATAAAACTTGGTATGGTTTCAGACACAGAAATATTTGAGGCAGTCCAACTTTTTACAGGCCAACTTCTAAGATATTATTGTTTGTCCTACACTTAACCTTCTTTATCAAAATGCTATTGAAGTCACATAAAACAATATCTTACTGTTGAGGCTAAATTTACTTGCCTTTTATGAAAAGTACATTTCTTCTTAAATGCATTGTATCTACTTGCAATCTCACAAGAAAGATAATTTCTACCCATTTACAAATATTTGTTATAGTGTCTTGTGATTATGTAGTTGTTTTATTTCCAAGAATCCCTTTCTCCTTCATGTGAATTTTTGCACTGAATTTAAAATATGTGCAGCTATTAAGAATTAAAAGATAAATAATTAACAGTTTTATATTTCTTAGATCTATATTTTCCTTTTTGGTAGTGTTGGTAGTATTTTCCATGGTATTTTCCATGCAAACTAGATGCATGTAGTATTTTATTGTCAAAATAATGTTTCAAGTAGTAAAATGGCAAGGGAATACAGACTGAGCTATTAATAAAACACACCAGCTTTTAGCTGGCAAAGCAGCCTTCTTTCCATCAAATATGTCTCAGCCTTTAATAAAGAAACTCAAGTGGTGTAGGTGAAAAATTACTTTTCTCACCCGGTCATCTGTCTGTCATGTATTATTCAGGTCACCAATGTTTGTCCTGAACTGTATCATTCTGTAGTTGTGTCAGGTATGAAATATGTTCAGTGTAATTCCATCAGACTTCACGAAGTTGATTAGAACAGATCACCTTTCGGCATGGGCACAAGTTATCTCAGCAGATTGAGTGAAAAAGACTTATTTATCTTTGCCTTATAATAAAGACAGAGATGAACAAATTTATCCATTAACTTGAAAAGAGTCTCATATTTTGTGTGAAAACAAACTGAAGGCAGTAATTCTACTGAAAATACTTTAATACATGAATGTTTCTTTGAAATTACGTGTTTGTGTTTAAACCAGAAAATATAAACCTTCATCCACATGCATTATATAACAAGCTTTTAGATTATTCTTTTTTCCCCCTGAGCAAAATCATTGGAAACAATTAAATTGTTGTTGCTTTATTTTTGATAGGTTGTAAGGTTGTAACAATGCTTTATTTCCTTAAAATTCAAATGGTGGTGAAATTCTAAATATAATGGTGTGTGATACATATTTTGTTATAATTAATAAGGATAAAAATAGATATGAATTTTTTTTCAGAAGTATCTATTAAGTTAGACAGTTATTGTTTCTCAAGGATAATGATCTGCAATAACTTGATGAAGCAACTTTTACTTTTTTTTTTTTCAGAACTGTGTTCTTCCTATGATGGCACACATCTCTGTGTGGCTATCAAGAGTGCATTAATGACTTAAGCAACCTTTTAAAAATCTGTAATAGTGTGATCCCATCTCCAACCCTTTCTAACTGAAAATATCCATACCTGGCGTACAGCTCCTGTAGACATTCAGTGCTACTGGTGTGATGTGTATTTCCCAAAGTACTGGATTGCAGCAACAGATGGGTCCTCTGTTCGCTGGGTTTTGTGCTCCCTCTGTTTGGCCATCCAGTGGGTAAGCAGGGACTAGTTTAACTCAGAGCTTTGAAATAACTGACTGGGTCATAATATGAATACACAAGTTATTTTACTGATCCAAGCTTTACCGGTTTAAGGGCTCCACCCAAGAAAAAAATTTGACTTTGTGGTTTTTAACAGTACAGTACCAATATAACACAATTTTCTCAGGAAGGCTGGTGAGAAACCTCGTGTAAAACTGAAACTGTATACTTACTTTAGTGAATGACTTGTTAGCTCATGTTAACAAGGAGGGATGGGAAGGAAGTTCTCAAAGCATTTTCCCACAGATGCCTGTCTCGCTGGTGACCCAGGACAGATACAAACCATCTAACTTCAGTCTTCCAAACAAAATGCACATCTGAGGTTTAAAGCAGGGTATCTGAATGCCCCTCTTGAACACCTCCAGGGTTTTCAGACTGGGTTCATGGCTGTAACCAGCTTTCTAGATTTTACAGTGCTAAGTGTTTCAGAAGACTAAAGTGCACAAAATGTGCTGTTATTCTCTCAATGTTTTATTAGGGCAATCTCCTTACAAGAAAGTGCTTTAAACTATCCCAGATATTACTGAATATAACTCAGATTCACTTCTGTTATAAACCTGGATCTCTTAAGCTACCAATTTTTTGTCAAAACCTCATGTAAAGTTTAAGGTATGTTTTTATATATGAAACAGTTAAACTAATCTTTGAATTTTAATTTTGAATCCTTACAATGAGGTTTAATAACTGCAGCACATGCTAGTATTTTGCTTCAAATAAATAGAACCCAAATTTAATATATAAAGACAAAATCACATATTTTGTCAAAGAATAAAAAATAGCCCTAACCTCACTACAATTTTTCCTTGAGTTAAAATGTAAGAAATGTAATTTTAATATTATATATTATAATAGTAATAAAAGCATAATCTTTATATTGCATGTTGACAATGAGACATGCTTTACTAACCTTTTAAATATTTGAGCATTTTTCTGCATCTTTTTTCAAGCTGTTGTTTTGTTCAGTCCCTCTGCTCATCAGAAATCTTTGAGAGCCCTTTTTTTCTCACTCTCTCACTCTCCATCCTTTAATCTGTGTTTTTCCACCCCCACCCAGCTTGATAAAGAGCTATACAGACTAAGGCCCTTTAATGGATGCAATGGGTCACATTCTACCCCAGGTACAAAGTCAGGGCTCGGTTCCCATTGAATCAACAAAGATTGCAACCAATGAATGTTTTGGTTGTGTATTTGAGGGTGGAATTTGGCCTAGCTCATTTAAGGAGATCATGTAATTCATTAATGGCTGCACAGTTTGTGCTATGGAAAAGGGCACTAAAGCTCTGTACTCAGCACAATGTGCTTGCCATCGTGGATGGTGCAAACAGAATATACAGCATGCTAACAATTGGTTTAAAGACCAAGGCTGCAACTTTTATTGAAACAGAATAGCTTAAACTGCAATGTTACTTGACAGATAATAGTCTCTGCAGACGTAAGTAACCGTAAAACCCGAGGGCACCAATCACGTGCTTCAGATCCCATGAAGATGTGATCTCTGAGCTGTACCAATAATAGGGAGAAATGTAATTTCTCAAGGGTGCCAGTGTATCTTTCCTTCTGCTCTGTTCATTTTGTAGGGGAATGCTGTCACATTTTGTGGTTTGTTAAAGTCAGACGCTGGAATTAAGAGATCAAATGGGTAATTTTTCTTGTACTTTTTTTTTTTTTTTAAAGGGAGAAAAAGTAAAAATGTGCTTCTGTGTTTACTAAGAAAATGCAGTTTACATGTAAACATACAATAATACAAAGAGTCAATTGAAAGACCAAATGAAGGATCCTAGAGTCTGTTACTTTTGTTTAAATTTTGAATAAATCTTCTCATGATTTTTTGCAGTCATTACATCTTAGGGATGGCAATACCGATGTAAGCGGGTTAACGGCTTTATTAGGAGAGTGATCCAAAGACATGCAATTGGAAAGTTCCTAGGGACTTCACTGTGTTTGTCTACTTCCAAAAAAATCTTTTACATGGATTTAGGAACAGGTTATATGATGTTATATGGCAGTAGGGTATGGTAGCAATTTCTGCCTCATAGCTTTCATGCCAGAAGAATATTAACTAAATATAAACCATACCTTGTAATAAAATCCTATTTAATGAAATACAGAGGTTATCCTGTTTTTGGGGTGTATAACCAGATTAATTCCCTGTGTACTTTGCTAGATTTTCCTGCATTTTTTTTACATCTGTGGTGGAATTCAGTCTCAGATAAAGACACCTAAGTTTAGGTGTTTGTGTGTGTGGAATATTTTTCAGAAGGGTAAATAAAGAGGAAGATCTAAGGAATTACAGGCTAGTCACCATCACCTCAGTCTTAGGGAAGATGGTGGAACAACTAATTCTTGAAAGCATTTCCAAACACATGAAGGACAAGAAGACTGGAAATAGTCAGCATGGATTTAGAAAGAGGAAATCATGTTTAATCAGCATTCTACAATGAGGTAATTAACTTGGTGGACAACAGGAAAGCAGTGAGTGTTCTTTACCTCAATTTTAGTAAAGACTTTGACCCTGTCGCCAGTCTCATCCTTAGAGACAAGATGACAAATCACAGATTACAGATGTGGACAGTGATATGGATTGAAAACTGGCTTAACAGCTGAGTCCAGAAGGTTATGATAAGTGGCATGAAGTTCAGTTGGAGGCAAGTAACTAGTAGTAATACCCCAGGGATTGATACTGGGGCCAATACTGTTTAATATCTTCATTAATGACCTAGAAAATGGGACAGAGTGAACCCTCAGCAAGTTCACAGATTATGTAAAACTCTGAGAAGTGGCTGATACACCAAAAGCCTTATTGACTAGACCTTTTTTGACTGTAATATGACCTTGGTTACCTAATTCTATGCAGAGCTCTAAACTTAGGTGTCTCAGATCATGATGGCTCAGACAAATCCTATTGTGAAAACAAGTTGATTAATAACAGGAATTGTATACACTGTATATATATTTAGTATATTTAGACACTATAACTCTCTAAATTGGAATGGGGCATGAAGGATTGTTTCCCATTCAGCTCTAAGTCTTCCAGATAAACAATTAACCATATGTAACAATCTATCCTTCCTCAACAGGAAATGTATTAGATGGTGCTGCCTTCAGCTTAAATAAACCAATGTGATAGCCAACTAAACCGAAATGATAGGAAAAAAATGGCACACGCTTTTTAGGGACAAACTGGAAATTGTTAAAATTAACCATTGTTGAACACTAATGTTGTTGAATTTCTATTATATTCTCCCAAACCTACTTAACATGGTAAATAAATTAATGAAAATTTAAGCATGGTCTTTGTGTGCTGTGGGTTTAGAGATTAATGTTACTTTAGATGTTTTTAATCAAGATTTCTCAAGTAGTTAGAACATCTCAGGTCTTTCTTGCAAAGGTGCAACCTCCTCCATCTTGGGCAAGTTAGATTCTGATTTTCAAAATATAGAATCAGATACTGTACTTCAAAATCATGTTATTGTGTATAGTCACTAACATTTGGTTGGGGTTTTTTATGTTAAGAAGAGAAAAAAAGTCTATTGTACAAACAAAAGTGTTAGTTGAACAAGACAAACTGTAGAAATATTTGTCACTATTTAAAAAAAATAAGTTTGTTGCTATTGTAGTTCAAAGTATTTTTTTTCCAGTGCTTTAGGCATGTGTTAAAACCAATATTGAGAACAAAGTCAATTTTCATGGTGATAGCTGTTTTCACAATGGAATGAACAACTCACCAAACCTTGGGGAAAATAAAATCTAACTCTATTAATTCTAATAAGCTAACACGATGATTAAAAATAGTTGATTAAATAAAGTTGATCACACTGTGCAGGGAGCCTTAACCTGACAATGCTGCTAAATTCAGATCTTGCAAGCTTAGTGAGTCAAGTGGGTAGTTTACTCCTGTTAAATTCCTGCTCCTTTTATGAGGACATATTTACATTAAATGCAGACAGCATCTTACTAGTGATCTTGCAAACATTTAACTATGCTGATTTTTCCATTTAAAAACGTCTGCTCAGTGAGAATTCTGTCTACATTCATGTGACTCTGCCAGATATGTCAGTAGGCTGTTCAAGGGTAGATGTCTTTAAAAAGTCAGCTTTGAAAAAAACATGAATCAACATTTAGCTTCAAACAGAATTAGAGTAGAGTTAAACTGATATCAAAGAAGTTAGGAAGTTTGCCTTGTCATGATGTGAAAGATAGTCAAACAATATATTTTAGCAAGCAAGTATGCAGGTAACATTCTGAAAATCAATGTGCTTATTAAACTGTATATGGATTTTTTTGTATTTACATAATTGTTTTTATTTGCTGTAAATGTATTTAAAATATAACTTTTATCTTCATGCTTTTTAAGTATCTTAACTTATATTTATGGTGCTGTATACTTCACCCTTCAGAAACACTGGTTTCATCTCTAAGAGCCAAAACTTGTTTGTCAGCTTCTGTTTCTAGCTTTTTCTTCATCAATGTGCCATTTGCTCAGATTTAAATTTGACATAAATAGAGTTTTTAACCAAGGAACAATTATTATTTACAATACTGGGAAATAAATTGATATAGATAGAATGTTATACTGAATTTAAACAAGTATTTTGGATAAAAGTAAAAGTTTTATGTCCAGTTCCCATTCTTTGCATCTTTGAACATTGATTTGCAGAATTAAGGTGATCTAGACAGAATTCAAGCTGGTATGGTACAATATGGCAAAGTAAGTTCCAATTAAATGTCATGTATTTTTAGGCTGCTTTAAAGTTGCATGAAGTACACAAACTAAACAACATTTCTTATCACACAGCTTCTGAAAGTCACCCAGAAATACTAAATCAGAAGAGTATATGCCCACAGTAACTTTTAAGAGTTGCTCTAGTAATGAGAAGTGTCTGGTTTTGTAGAGAAAAAGATAGGGGTGGGGGTGGGGCTGGGAGGTGGGGGAGAAAAAAGCCTTGAGAGTTTCTCAGCAAAACAGCTGTTGGCACACATTTTGAAAGTTTGAAGAAGAGGACATGGACTGGTTCAGTGAGAATGTGCAGCTCATAATTCTACAGAAATAACACTGCACAAATCATTACACTGTCATGTTTAATACATGAGAAACACCACACGGAGAATATGCTTTGTTACATTATAATGAAATAGTTCTATCTGTGAGAGTTCAAATATGTGTATTTGCTAATGGTCACAACACAACATATTGTCTGGAACATTCTTCATTAGAGGTCTTATCCACCAAGAATTTGCAGCTCCCACTGAGATCAAAGAATTCCAAATTTGCTTAATTCCTTTCAAGCTGTTCCCTTGAGTTCAACACATTAATCTGACCTTTAGTATACTAAATGGTGGCTTCCTTGTTTGTTTGTTCTTTTTTAAGGAAGTTGTTTCTTCATGCTTTTCCTGAACAAGTCTGTGGGCACTCAGTTTAATTTTCTCTAAGGAATGTCACTGACTAGTTTTTTTAGATTTACTTAGTATTACCAAAGCATATTGTGGTAAAATGTATAATACAAAATGAATTCCAAAGATGTAAAAGTTAATTCCATCTGGGTTTTTGTAGCACACCATGGAACTTACAAAATAATTATTTGGTCCCATGTGGCTGCAATATTTAAAGTAGTAATGTTATAGATTAGGTCTTTTTCCAAGCAAATTTAGAAGCAGAATTTTTCTTTTAGAAATTTAATCCTGTCATCTTGTTATTTGATTAAAAATTGCATTTTAAATTAATAAAAAAATAGATTTCAGAATGGCATACGGGGAAAGCAGATCTCTCTTTTTATTTTAAAAGATGCAACATTTAATCAGGAAGCAGGTCAAATCAAGAGTTCGTCAGGTCCATAACAGAATTCTAAATTCTCATTTATGAGACTCTCTGAGTAGTGGAGCTGCTTTATATAATTCCATACTTCTTCTAATATGAACAAATAAGCAATGTTCTTTCCATATTACTTCATTTTGTGCATTTTTTTCATCTTCATTTTGTTTTAGTTTAACTATTCTTCTGTCATTTTGCATATATAGCAGTATTATATAATACTATTGATGAGGTGTTAGGTACTAAGACTGTGGTGTTTACTTAGTGAAAAAAACAATATCTCAAATACTACCCACTGTATCAAGTTTACTTTGAAGAAGTGTTTTCAAGGTGGTTTCACAAGCTTCTATTTCTATTCTGGACACTGCATACCGTGATTCAGTCTGTGTGTATTTTCAGAGCTGATATTGCTTGATTGTCATTATAGTAATGTAAAACTGAAATAAGATACGCATGCAGTATAGTTATGAAAATACCTGTCTAGTAAATAGTGCTCTTATTGAGTCCCTAAATGTGTGTATGGTTTTCAGTGTTATGGTTGTATAAGATAGCTTGAGTGTGTCCCATTTTCACCCCATAAATTAAATCTAGCCAGGGTCAACTGTAAGTTATGTTTATTTTTTTTCTCATTGAAAGTATTTGCTTTTTACATTTATGTAACCTTTTTTTTTTTTTTTTTTTTTTTTCCCCTTGGAACTGCCACTCTTTTATGTATTTCTCCCTTCCCTTGAAAGATGTACACCCTCTGTCACATAACTGGAAACATTCCTGCAATGTATGCAATTTCATATGCATGTTTTACCACAGTCCACATTCTTTTAAGAATAACCACGTCCCAAATTATGTAAACTTTTGATATCTCAGACAGTAATGGAGTGTATGCATGCCACCACAGATATGTGTGCCACCACAGGCCAGGAATGGGTTATTAATCAGTAGGCAGGAAAGAGGGAGAGAGGACATATCCCATACTGGTGAAATCACTGGGATTGGCACTGCACAAAAAGACCTCTGTCTCTTAATCTTAAAGGAAAAAAAAATTGTGCCATTTAACTTGATGTCTGTTTTATCTTAGTTTATAAGCAAATAGAAACTGAGAGCAGCAAAAAACCCCACAAACAACCCCCAAAAAACCCCAACCCCCAAAACCCACCCAAAACCCCCAATCAAACCCAGAAATCACTTCAGTAAAAAAATTAAATAAGACACATTTTATTTCTTTATCTAGTACTGTTGAAATATATCACCTGTGCCTTGTTTATGAGGACCTTTCAGAGTCACTTTTAATAAAGAAGTATCTTTATTGTTGCTTGAGTATCTGGACTTTGTTAGAGGTTAAATCCAGCAATGAAAACCTGAGCATAATGAATTTTCATTGTATGTAGTTGAAATCTGCTAAAATCCAACAATTTTTTTTCTTTTCTTATCTTATTTTTCAGAACTCTTATGATAAAAATAAGGCACTTAACTTGGCAATACTTGTGTTTTAAAACTCTTGCTCTGAAGAGATAGGGATTGTCTTTTCCAAAGTCTGTCTTTTCAGCACGTGTGCTTCCTTTGCACAGCAACTGTTGGAAGTTTTCATAGACTTTTGTCTTAATAATTAATCTGAGAAAAAGATGATGTAACTTCACCTCATTTCTTCTCTCATGTAACGAAGACTCTGAAATACCACTAGGCTTTCTACCACTAGTATTATTGCAGAATTGCATACAGAGGAATAAAATATGTCGTTCATTCCAAATAATAGTACTTTCAATGGAAATAGAGTTTTAAGATCATGGACTGTGGAGCTGCTACACTGCCTATGATCTTTATCTTGTATTCATTCTTCAAGATATGTATTGAAAATAATTTTAACACAGCTAAAAAATTAACCTGTTTTTTCATTTTTAATTGTTCAATAAAGCAACACTTCTGAATATCAGACAGCTAATTAAAACTTATTTTACCTAATCAGAAGCTTTTTTTCTAGAGTTTTTAGTATCTAATCTACTCATGCATATAGACTAGTCCAATTTTAGACAATACAAAATGCAAGGAAAATACTTATTGCAGTCAGTGGGGTAGTTTACATATATTAGGACTGAATCCAAAATTTTTACAAGTAAGAGGTGGTGGTGAGATTTGAGAACTGTGATGAATTTCAGTGGTACTGGAAAATACTGCAGATTAATGATTGCAAGACTTTCAAATGTATTGCAGTGTACCCAGGATAATTTGCTAGACAATCATTTAGTGCTACCAAATCTGCATGTGTCACATGAAAGTATCTGGAAAATAGGGAGGGGGGAGAGAGAAAGAAGAAGGAAAAAATAAGGAACGGCTATGATTTTTCTATGAAATTCCATGCTCGTGATAATTTTTGCCCCAGCAAATCAGTGTTTATATTCTGTGCTGATTAATGGTCTTGCAGGTTTCTGTTTTGGTGAATTTTCACAAAGGTAGCAAGAGAAAGACCAGTGCAGATGGAAATGAAAGCATCTGCAAAAGCAGTTGATGTTGTTCATAAATAAATTAAGCAGTTCGGCACACAATGACTGTACTCAGGAAGAATACATATTAGCAATTCTCTATTGTATTGATCCTTCAAAGTAAGTCATGTGTGCCAGAGTTAAACACTTTTCTGTATTTTAAAGCTGTCATTTGTAAGTTTGAGCAAAGTACAATAGTCCTTAAGGGAAGCTGCCTAATAACAGGCAGACTTGCAGTCAGAGTTCAGTGTATTTTCTTCATCTTTAATTCAGTGAGAAGCCTTTATAGGTAGGAAATGAGGGTCCCAATCGTACTTGCCAGTGGAGACCTGCAGTTCGTAGAGTGGGTTTCATTGTCAGGACTAGCCATGCACAGCAGGTGTGCTGCTATGAAGCCCTTTTTCCTGAGTATTGGTTGAATCACTGGCAGATAAGAGAGGGTCCAAGCTGATATAGCACCCTGACAATCTGATTTTGCCTGTTGTGACCTATTATACTTTATTTCACAGTGTCTTGTCCATAAAATTTTTCCTGTCCACATTATCCTTCTCTCAGATTGGCTAGAAAACACAAGCTTATTTCGTACTTACTTTCTGTGTGAATGATATGTGTGTGAATGGACATGTGTGCATGAATTTATGATGCATTACTTTCTTGAGTGCTTTAAAGGAGTCGACTAAAAGCAACTGATTACACTTACATTATCAAGGATATTAGCAAGACAAAAGATATGTATAAATAAAAATTTATAATTTTAAGAGAATGTGGAAAACCAGGGCTCTGTTATGTTTGTTCTATTTCATTCAGTGCAATGTTGAAAACAGAACTCTCAAGAAAACCCTGCACAAAATATGCCATAAATCTTCACACGAGATCTGGTACAGATTCATAGAATCATACAAAGGTTTGGGTTGGAAGGGACCTTTAAAGATCATCTAGTCCCCACCCCACCCCTGCCCCTGCCATAGGCAGACAAATCTTTCACTAGATCAGGTTGCTTAAATCCCCATCCAACTTGACCTTGACTCCTTCCAGGGATGGGGCATCCACAACATCTCTGGGAAACCTGTTTTGGTGTCTCACCACTCTCATTGTGAAAAATTTCTTCCTTATACCCAATATAAATCTACCGTCTTTGAGTTTAAAACCATTACCCCTTGTCCTGTCACTACAGGCCCTGGTATAAAAACCTCAATCCATCTTTCTTATAAGCCCCTTTTATAAAATGAAGGCCACAATATGGAAGAAAATAAGGTCTTCCCAGAGCCTTCTCTTCTTTAGGCTGAACAAGACCAACCCTTAGACTTTCTTCATAGGAGGTATTCCAGCTCTCTGTTCGTTTTTTTGGCCCTCCCTTCATTTTGCTGTAACAGGTCCCTGTTCTTCTTGTGCTGGGGATGCCAGATATGGACGCAGTACTTCAGGTGAGGCCACACAACTGTGGAGCAGAGGGGGAGAATCACCTTCCTTGACCTGCTGGCCATACTTCTTTTGATGCAGCCCAGGTTATGACTTCTTTTCTGTGTTGCAAGTGCACATGGCTTGCTCTTCCTTAATTTTTCATCTGCCAATGATTATCTACCTATATCCTCAATTCCTTCTCTGTAGGGCTGCTCTCAATCCATTCATCACTGAGCCTGTACATCAATCCACTTCTAGGACCTTGCACCTGGCCTTGCTGAACATCATGATGTTCACCTGGGCCCACTCCTCAAGCCTGTCAAGATCCCTCTGGATGGCATCCCTTCCCTCAAGAGTATCAACTGTATCACTCAGATTGATGTCAACTGCAAACTTGCTGAAGGTGTGCTCAATCCCACTGTCTATGTCATTAGTAGATGCTGATAAAGATATTGAACACTAACAGGCCAAATATGGACCCCACTTATTACTGATCTCCAACTGGACATTGAGCCATTGACCGCAACTCTTCGGATGTATCCAGCCAATTCCTTATCCATCAAACAGCCCATGCATCAAACCCATATCTCTCCAGTTTAGCCATGTTGTGTGGGGCTGTGTCAAAGGCCCTACAGAAAACAAGACAGATGGCATAGCTGCCTTTGCTTTACCCACCAACACAGTCACTCCACTGTAGAAGGCCATCAGATTAGTCAGGCAGAATTTGCACCTTGTAAAGCAATTTTGTCTATTTCTAATCACCTCCCTGTCACCCATATGCCTTGACATAGCTTCCAGGAGGATCTGTTCCATGATCTTAATGGGCACAAAGGTGAGGCTGGCCAGCTGGTAGTTCCCAGGGTCCTCCTTTTACCCTTTTTAAAAATGGATGTGATGTTTCCCTTTTTCCAGTTACTAGGGACTTCACCTGACTGATTCTTAGATTACCTGGAAACTTAAAAGAATATGGTATCATATATAGGTGAGGAACTAAATAGAACAAAGCTGTTACTTTTCTATATATTGGTTAAATTAAAATAAAGCATGGCGGGAAATTATGACAAAATCTATTAGCTGAGATTTACTACAAATACCGTATTCTGCTGGATGTAATACACTATTAGGTTTAGCATGTGATAATGATGTTGCTTTTGAATATGTAGTTGTATATTGCTATTTGAGAGGAGAAAGGTGTCTTGCAGAACGCAATTTCTGTGGAGCAAAAAATTGTACCTATCATAATAGGTAATTATCTTGCTGCTGGTTTGCTGTCTTCAGCTAAAGGAAAATAATTGCTGATTAAACATCTTGGTTATCCACAGACTTGATTATATGGTATTTCTATATCGGATTATGTTTACAAGTAACTGCAGAGCACTGGTATAGAGGGAAGTAAATTGGACAGCAAGCTGCCCATAAGCCAGCCGTGTACCCTGCTGGCCAAGAAGGCCAATAGCATCCTGGGGGAGAACCATGGCCAGCAGACTGAGGGAGGTGATCTCTCTGCTCGGGCCTGGTGAGGCCACACCTGGAGTGCTCTGTCCAGGTCTGGGCTCCCCAGTTCAAGACAGACAGGGAACTGCTGGAGAAAGTGCAGGGAAGGGTTATAAAGATGATGAGGGGACTGGAGCATCTCCCTTCTGAGGAAAGGCTGAGAGATCTGGGTCTGTTCAGCCTGGAGAGAGAAAGGTGAGAGGGGATATCATCAATGTCTGCAAATATCTTAAGGGCATATCAAGACGACAGGATGTGCTCTTTTCAGTAGAGTGTGGCAACAGGACAAGGGGCAACAGACACAAGCTACAACACACAAAGTTCCATCTGAATATGAGGAAAAACTTCTTTTACTTTGAGTGTGACAGAGCACTGGCACAGGCTTGGACTAGATGATCTCCAGAGGTCCCTTCTAACCCTACCATTCTGTGATTCTGTGATTTTGTGAATGGATATATCATTTGAACAGTATTTTATATAACTTTTTCAGATTTCAGAAATCTTATTGGTATTTTCCTTTTATGCCATATGTGTCTGCATGTAGCTTGTGATGAGTTTTGCAGTTGATTTCTTTAAATTTTTGTGTTATAATCTGCAGGTTGTTAATACAATGCAACAAACTACTTTTTAATTGGCACCCCAAGTGACAGCTGAAATTTGCCACTTGTATGGAGACCCTGATTGTTATATAGGAGTAGTAAAAGTTCCATTATTTTCCTTCAAAAATAAAATACACAGTAGACATAATTGAAACTTTTATTTAAATAAAACTGTATAATTTTTGTTGTGGTTTATCCTTGGCAGGCAGCTAAGCACCACACAGCTGCTTGCTCACTCCCCTCCCAGAGGGATGGAGGAGAGAATCAGAAGGGTAAAAGTGAGAAAATTCATGGGTTGAGATAAAGAAGTTTTATTAGGTAAAGCAAAAGCTGTGCACACAAGCAAAGCAAACTAAGGAATTTATTCACTGCTTCCCAGATCAGGAAATCAGGGTTTCATCACATGTTGTTCCTTGGGAACACAAAATCTATAACTCCGAATGTGTCCCCCTTTCCTCCTTCTTCACACAGATTTCATTGCTGAGCATGATGTCATACCCTGTGGTCAGTTGGGGTCAGCTGTTCCAGCTGTGTCCCCTCTCAGCTTCTTGTGCATCCTCAGTCTCCCCTCTGGTGGGGTGGAGTGAGAAGCAGGAAAGGTCTTGATGCTGTGTGAGCACTGCTCAGCAATAACCAAAACATTCCTATGTTATTGTACTCGTTTTGGCTGGGATAGAGTTAATTTTCTTCATAGCAGCTAGTGTGGGGCTATGTTTTGGATTTCTGATCAAAACAGAGTTCATAACACAGGGATGTTTTAACTATTACTGAGCAGTGCTTGCACAAATTCAAGGCCTTTTCTGCCTCTCACACCACCCTGCCAGCAAAGAGGCTGGGGTTGCACAAGAAGTTGGGATGGGACACAGCTGGGACAGTTGACACCAGCTGAAAAAGGGATATTCGGTACTGTATGATGTCGTGGTCAGCATATAAAGCTGGAGTAAGGAGGTGGACATTCAGCGTGATGGCATTTGTCTTTCCAAATAACCACTATGTGTGATGGAGCCCTGCTTTTCTGGGGATGGCTGATGATGCTGGAGATGGAGATGGAGCCCTGCCTGCTGATGGGAAGTGTTGAATGAATTCCTTGTTTCACTCTGCTTGCATGTACATGACTTTTGCTTTACTTATTAAGCCGTCTTTATCTCAACCCATGACTTTTCTCACTTTTGCTCTTCTAATTACCTCCCTATCCCACTGGAGGGGAGTGAGCAAGTGGCTGTGTGAGGTTTAGTTGCCAGCTGGGGTTAAACCACAACAGTTGTGAAATTGTTTTGCTCACAAATCCAAAACACAGCACCATTACAAGCTGCTGTGAAGAAAATTAACTCTATCCCAGCCAAACCCAGTACAATTGTGAAGGTAATTTGTGCAGCAGATAGAAAGGAAGGACCATGAAGTAACTACCTGAACACAAAACACAGGGCTACTGTGAGGGGTTGTAATCCAGCAGAGAGCTTGAGCACATTTAACTTCTTGGGAATTAGACGACCTGTTAAGTCAAAAGAGCAGAAACTGAGGGTGGAGTCTTAATCTTGTTGGCATCAACAGAAAGGTTTCAAGGCAACTGACCCACTACTCCTTATAGGTTACTTCAGACAGAGAAAATAATAAAGAGGTGCAGGGACTCCAGATGCTAAATCTAATCCAGGGATCAGACTGCTACCAAGGAAATTTGGGAAAAGTTGGAAACTACTCAACCAGAATTTGTTGCTAGCTATTGGCAGAGTTACCAGTCACTTTCTGGTAAACTCTCTAGCATTTGCTGTGATAGAATATTAGGACCTCCATCTAAGATTATTTTTGCCTTCATGCTCTTGTAATAATGTACTGGAAAGAGCTCCCAAATAATTGCTAGATACATTGGTTAGGTGTTAATTTCTACTTCTACTATATTTTAAAAGCTTTATTTTAAGTTATTCTTTATTTATTTCGGGGTGGTGGGCTTTTTCAGCTTTCTTTTTTTTTTTTTTCTGTCTCCAGCAGGGGAAGCAATTCCAAAGTCTTTCTACTGATTCAGTGTGTTTGGTTTTTTATTGTGCCTCCAGGCAGAATTTTCCTAACATTTTAAGTCCAGCCTATTCAAATGGCTGATTGACTGCAGGGTGCAGAGGTTGAGGAATTTCTGGCAGCAAGTCAACTTGCAGCAATAAAAGCTATTTTTTTCCAACACCATCAGTTCCCATTACGTGGACACGACAAAGGCCCCAAAAGATAAAATCAGCTGCAGAAAGTATTGACACTTCTCGCTTATCCTGGAAGCTTATTCTGTGAACAGCTTTTTGCCAACTGCATTTTCAGAAATAATGCTGAATCTGGAATTGGGACATCATCCTTGACTTCCTTCCCCTCCACTCTCAACCCCCACCCAGCTCCTTCATACAGAGACTGCTTACAGTAGGTCATCAGGAATAAAGGCAGTATAGGAGTCAAACAACCACAAGAAAATATTGCAGTAATATGGATTCAGTTTAAGCATGTCAGAAAAGTGTCACTTGCAAAACAAGTACTAAAAGGTGTAAGAGAGAGCATTTGTATGCCAGTTTGAAGCAAAGCTTTCCTTCTTGTCCAAGGCATTCTTACCTCCAGACAGATTTGTACGTGCGGTTTGTTTTCTCCTTTTCAAACTTGAAGAATTTTCACGTTTAGGGGTAAAAGGGAGGGCACAAACTCATTAGTTTTTTCACATAGCCCACTCTCTTTCTTTAGAAATCATGATGATCTCTTATTAGCAAAAGTAAAAAACATGCACTTTTACAAATGAACATCTTCAAAGCACATATAGGATCTCTGTCTGAAGGCCAAGTCAGACTATTGACAGTAACAGTAGCTTTAAAAATATAAAGATGACAATTTCCAAGACAAAATTTCTTCAAACAGAAGACCTCTTTGTGGAATTAATTTCAACCATTGAGCATTACTATTAAACTCAGTTTGTGCTATCATGTTTCAAATACACCTTTCCATTTACATTAAGATTTTTAAGGCAAGCCAAAGACTACTAATGTAATGTTCCCAGTATGTATGGTGTTTTGTGTCTGTTAGTGTCACAGTGAATAATACATCAATATTGGAAATACATGCTGGCTCTGCAAGCATCAAAACTTTTCCTTGTTTCTCTTAAGAGGTAAGAACTGCCAATCTAGCCCAAACAAAGTTATTGTGGATACTGGTCTGTAGCACATGTTTAGGGAAAGTCATAAGAAACAAGATGGGTACAGAACTATCCTTACCCTGGTAGAGCCTCCTCACTTCCAGTGACCATCCATTTAGAGGTGGAGTTTTCAGAGCTGTAGATTTAACTGCACTATTATATTTACTCTTCATCCATGCACCCATCTCCATGACTTCATAAAAGATTTGCTTGAATCTATTTCTATTGATTTCTTGAAGTCTCAGTGATAAGACTTTCCACCACTTCCATATGGGTAATGTCAAATTGTACTAATTTTGGCTCGCTTTAAGGCTGTGACCTGACAATTCTAACTGTACTTACTTCATGTGATATTTAATAATGGTTAGTACATTTCAGTCAGAAATTACGAAGCACACAAGAGAAGACATTTTCCCTGCCTTCACACTTACCAGTCAGGACTAATATGAGAGATAATAAGTCATCTCTTTAGCAGTTACAGCCAAAGAAAGGGGGGTTAGTAGGTAATCTGCAAATTATATTATTTGGAATTTGTGAAAAGAAAAACAATGCAGGGGAGGACGAAGATGGTATCTTTTGCGCAAAATTTAAATTATTTTACACATTTTAATTAAAAGTTAAAAAATATAAAAATTAAAAATTTAATTTACAAAATTTAATTAAATTTTGCACATTTAATTAAAAAAAAAAACCCAAACCCCAAAACATTTGGAAACAAAGGGTAGCTTTCCAATATGATTGACCACTTCCTAAATTCAGAAGGAATAGAGGATAAGAGTAATGAGACAAGGTCCATTTTATATGCAGTGGTTAATCTATGGTGTCTGGGAATGACAGGATCTGATCAGGAGAACCAGAATCTCCCACTTCTCAGCTACTTCAATAGAGTGCTTAACTGGATATCAGTGGGTACAGAACAGTGTATGGGGAAAGAAAAACAACAAAAAGGCATTACTAGCTCCTTAACTTGCCTGAAAGAACAGCATGTTTCATACAGAAGTATTGAAAATAGCTATTTCACCACTTCTGTATAACAGATGAGATCACTTTCTATTTAGGAAGAATTTTGCAGGCAGGGATCACAGATTGCAACTTTCCATAAATTGGTAATTGTCAATATGAGAACATCTGATACAGATATATTTAATTTAAACCTAAATTTTGCCCCTGTAAAGAGGTGCCAGACTGTATCCTTTGTTCTCTGTGATATCAGCTGTCCAAACAAACTGCTGTTATGTCAAATGTTAGTATGTTAGGCACCAAAAAACCCCTAAAAACTAAGATTAAGGTTTCGGGAGAAAATGTGGTGGATCACAATTTTTGTTTTTCTTAATTTTCAAAGTTTAAAAGTCTATATTACAAAATACCTTTCATATCCTTGTGTTTCAGAAATGCAGCTTGCTGCATTTTTGAGAGACAGCAAACTACAAAGTTTAAACAGCCTTCAGATATGACATTATGGCTTTTCCTGCACCCAGCTTTTGGCTCAGAGGCCACAGAAATGGTATGGAGTGCCTTCAGGGGCCCTTCAGTACCACTACATGAAAATGCTTATTCCATTGCTTATTCTTCTACCTTTTTATTTTTATTTTTATTTTTTTAATTTTTAATATACATAGGTTTAAAATGAAATCTTAAGTATGATAGCCTTCAATGGGGAGTCCTGGTATTTGACTCTAATGGATGCAAGTTTCATCATGAAATCAGAAGAGTGGCTGTGGCTTTAGTACATTAATAATTCCAAATTCTGCTTTATTTATGCAATGATTCTGAAAAAGAGTCTGAAGTGATTTTTAGTCATGGGTACTGTTTGTAATTCTATCTATCACTTAGGACATCTATCTATCAGGATCCTAAAATAAAATAAAATGCTTTTTAATTATTCCTGAAAATATATCCTTTTGGTCTTGGGGGAAAAAATGCATTCAATAAATGGCCGGACATCTGGAGTTTCCTGAAAGATCAGTTTCAAGTATAATCACAGCAACTTAGCTAATGCAAGTTAAGATTTAAAGATTTAATGAAGGCCTAGAAATCCCATAATTGGGGATTATATTCCTTTTCTGTCAGTGAATTTATCCTGTTCATTGATTATTTTCCTATTTCTGTTGTGCTCATGGAAGTTTGTCAAGACAAGTATTTACTGGCATAGTAGTTTCCCGATGTATTTTATTTTCAGATTAAAGCTTTTTATTGTAAAATTGAACACAACGTGCACTAACTCAAGCTCTGTCATTATTAACTTATTTAAAGACATGCATTATAAATTCTGGATTATTAAATTACATCATACAAAATGGCATATGATCTTAAGGTGCTGTATGCTCTCTCATACATTTATCAGCTCTGTTAGGCAGCCATTAGCCATTGCAACGCTTCCATTATTTTCCATGGGACTACTCAAATAAGGAAGGATTATTCATATCTTAGAGTTAATGGGATTTTTCAAGCTATTGCAAAACCTTTCAGCCATTTTGAAGTTCCTAAGAAACATTTTGGCTCCTGTTTACATAATATATATGAAGCCATCCATGTACAGAATTTTGTACTGCAGAATCTAACTAATGGTAATTCAGTAAAGTACCATTTTAAATATTTAAGCTTTTGTACCTGCCTAAATGTAAACGAGATCAGAATCTGACACTTCTTTTTTTGTATGACCAGTGTCTGGTGCTTTTAGAGAGGTTTGAAGTATTTTCTAAGAGAATATGGGTGATTTATTCTGTGGTTTATGTTGTAGAAAGTTCTCAAATTCTCAAGAATGCTGTCACATATCCACGTACCTGCAGCTGGGCTGGCAGAATACGTTTACTTGCCTCACCAGCTATGCCAGCTGAAATGTTCTTGTGATTTCTTCCTAACCCATTTTGATCCAAATTTGACAGGCAAGCACAGAGTCATTATTTGAACCCTCTGAGCTGAACCACCTTTTTTAACTGAAATGGGTGAGGAAGGAATCTAGCTCAGCTAGCAGACTTCGGACTGTGGTAATGTGCAGGAGAAAGATGTGGTACCAATGAGTCAAGGGGAGAGTAAAGTAGGAGCTTTTTCATCTGACATGGTTGTTGCCAGAAGAGGACACATCTACACACTATGTATATTTGGAATGCACACATTAATACAGAGGAAGGAGTCATAACTAATTTGGATTCTTGTATAAATCACAGTTAACGTAAAATTAGAACATTCCTAATAACATTTCTCTTTAAAGGCTGTATTTATAAGGAAGATAGGATGTTCAAAATGTAAGTGGCATGACACAGCGGTAAAATGACTACACAAGAAGACACAATGGGTTTAAAAGCCAATAAAGTCACCAGAAGTACTTTTCTGCCTGTTTCAAAAAAACCCAGTTATGTTAAAGAACAGATCTATCATGTTACTTACTTTACTGATAAAGATGGGCAAAACTAAGAATACTGGGAGTACTTTTATCTTTACTGTAAAATGAGAATTTTACACAAGGCTGTACCTTCTTGTTATTTAATTATTGATGAATATCAAGTAACTGTGGTAGAGGAGTCAGGTTTAAAATAACTTTTTCTAGGTCATACAAAAATTAAAAGTAAGGTTGGCCAATAAATTCAAAGAACTGTTTTCCTCCCACCTCTTTCTACAAGATGTGTGAATTTATGAGAACCTGAAGTTTACATTAGTACTGGCATCTGTTATTTCCTCACAGTAAAAAGGTATTTTATAGGATTGAATATCTCTGTTCAACATTTTCAAGTGTATTTTCAAATAAACTAATCCATTGGAAATTTAATGCAGTACAAGAATTATATATGTCAGATCTTTCCTCTGTTTCATATTTAGAAAGATGAACAAAATTATTGGTGGTGGTGAGTTCTTTGGTTTTGGGTTTTTTTTAGGGAGTGAGGAGAAGAGTCCACAAACCAAATCCAGAAGGAATAAGAGTGGTTATAAAATAATAATGGATTATATTTATTAGCTTGGTTAAAAATAATTTTAATTAATTTACCTTCCATTTTTCTTATTTCTTCCATTCACACTGTAGTACATTGCCAGATGATGCTGGTTAGAGAGATGACTTCTGTTTACAGTATAACATAAACATGTACAAATGTAACCCAAGCACATAGTTAGCCTGTACTAACATTCTTGAAACTGTTTCTGCCTTCTTTCTATTTTGTCTCTGACTTGCATTTTGATATATCAGCTGTTGCATCCTGCTGTAAATTAAACTCTGAGCCTTTAGAAATAGTACCTAGTAATATAGGCTCCAAGATCTCATCAAGTCTTTTAGGCAAAGATTGGCAACAAGTAAAACTGCCACAGCAACAGAAACTATTCTTTTTTCCACTTTTAACCCTCCTAACTCTATTACTGTTCATGAAAATTTCACCCGACTAAGAATAGGGGGTTTTCTATATATTTTTGATGAGTTACAGTTATTTCAGTTTGGTTTGTATCCCATAGTGATCAGAATCCTATAAAACTTATTCAATGCAATTTAAATCTCCTAGGTTTATAAAGTCACGGAATGCTTGAAGATAAGGATAAAACTTAGAATTTTACTTTGTTCTAATTCTGAATATTCTAATTTAGCCCAGTAATATGAGTTCTTCTTTTACTACGTATTTTATTTAATGGATGTGCAAAGATATGATTCCAAGTTACTAATGTGAGAAAATAATTTCCCTTCTAAAGTTAAGTCAGCTTATGTTGGAAATACTAAAAAAGTTTTTGTCACGATTTGCTTTTTGTTGTGGGAAGAGGTTTGGGGTTTTTTTGTTATTTTTGCTTTGTTTTCCATTAACTTGCTTTTAGACTGAAAAGTTGAATAGCATTTCTTTGGATATGCTGAAAATATTGTTGATTGTTGTGAAAATCACCCCATAGAAAAAGTGATTTATAGTATGCATTAAAATTTCAGAAAATAACTAATGAAAGACCAAAGCCTAGGCACTCAGTGACAGCCTGTACAACAGATGGATCTCTACACAAAGTATCAGATTGAAGTATTGTCATCCTGGGTTGTAAAGTTACTATATAGAAGTTCTTATTAAATATTTCTTACAGAATTTCCCTAGAACACAAACCTACCTATCTAGCAAGAAAGTCAGAAGGAACCAGGTAGCATTGCAGAGTAGTGTGTCTTTGGTCTTTGTTGTTCATTCTAACCACCCTCTGCCCTCTCCCCTTTGATACATTGTCTGCTCACTTCATACAACAAAGAAGCTGTAGAGCCACAAATTGGTGATGACCATAGAATCATAGACTCATAGAATCATTTAGGTTGGAAAACACCCTTAACATCATTGAGTTGAATGATTAACGCTAACAGTCCACAACTAAACCACGTTTCTCAGTTCCACATCTACACATCTTTTAAATATCTCCAGAGATGGTGACTCAACCACCTCCCTGGGCAGCCTGTTTCAATGCTTGACAACTTTTTTGGTGAAGAAATTTTTCTTAATATCCAATCTAAACCTCCTGTGGCGCAACTTGGCATTTTCCTCTTGTTCATATCCTGTATATATTGAAAGAAAACTGGAACGAAGACATGAAAAATGCTCCCAAATTAATTAAATTTTATTTTAAATTACATTAATGTACTCTAATACAGATTACATATTACCAGACTGATGTGAAAAACTGCTGTTTAATTTGGTATTAAATGTTGAAGTTGTGAAACCTTATTTTACACCATTACTCTGAAGGCACAGCCCTGAAAATTCTTTCATGGATCATGAATCCTCTGAGACTTTTTCAGAAGCCCTGTGAATGGACATCTTCAAAGGTTCAGGCCTCTAGTTGTTAATTTCATATGGCTGAGAGCGGTAAAATGTTCTGTTTCTTCCGCGGAACTTGTAAATACATTTAGTATTTAACTTCTCAAATTGCAGTATTTTTTGCTGGACCCTCTCTCTAAAAAGTGACTGTTTTCTGTGGACAGTTTTGTGGAGGCTAAGAACTTAATCCTGAGATTTTATCTTCCTCTGCTTTCTCACATTAATTCTACAAGTGTTTTTATTTTATTTTGTCAAGATGAACGTCTGAGTTCTTACATTCTCCATCATACCTGCTGGACACTGTTGGAGAAAACACATAGGCTTTGAACTAAGTTACAGGCTCCAGCTACTGACTTCCATAGGACGTTTGGTGCAGAACAGTGGCTGGCTGATCAGTAGCAGGCAACATTTTTGCCTGAATTATACAATGCACTGGAGAGGAAGAAGAAAACGGTTATATGATTCTCCTACCCCCAAATTCTGCCCCCAACCCCCAACAGGAAACAGGCAATTAATGAATTTTTAAATACCAACAAGTAAATGCAAATTATGTGCAGCAGCACTTCTAGGGTTTTGAACTGGTGCTGTTGCCAGCTAAAGTAGGAGCTGATTTATGTTTATGAACTGTACTTTGAAGAAACACTGACTAGGGGCAGTGGTAAGGTTGCTTCTGAGCCCCTGGCCTAGAAATGTGTCCAAAGGTTCTAAAAAAGGTAGTGATTTTCAGCCAGCTGCTCAGTGCCCCGTGAACTATTCTTGGCAGTATTCCTGCTGGCTCATAAGTCTATAATACTTGCCTTCACAGCTTGTTTCACCTTTGTTGGATCATGGATAACAAAGCTGTGCTCATTCTTACTCTTTACGCTCCCCCCCCCCCCCCCCCCCCCCCCAATTTTCATCTATTATACTACTGTATTGAGGAATGGGTGTCACAGTACTGGAATTATTTTTTCTCCTATTGGTGTCTCAGAGATACTTTTAAATTCACAATTACATGATGTCTCTTTTGAACAATAAAGTTGTGAGTGAGATTAAAAGTGCTTTTCAACTTCTGTGTTTATAAATTGCATTTACTGCTATAAAAATTACTCAGACTTACAGATAGAAAATGTGAAGTATTCAATGACATCAAACTGAGTTACGAAATACAAATACCCTTTTAAAGCAGTTATACATCCAACCTTTGGAAGGCTGTTTTTCAATTATGTCAGGTAGCTTAGTTTACATAACTGGCAAGAACAAATGAGTATATAGCAAAAAAGAAAAAAGATATTAAAATATCAACTTCTCTAAGGATTATAATTTCCCTAACCAAAGTATTATATTTAAAGGCATGTTACTTACATATTTATATGAAATAGAAGTTTTTTAATTATTTTTCATTCTATGCTTTTTTATGCTATAGCTTAGTTATAGCTAAAATTACAGCTATAATTTTTGGTCCACCTCAAAGTCCCCATTCTACTTGACCTGTTCAATCAAATTAGAGAGCAGATAGTCTTCCTTCTACAAGTTTCACATATGCTACAGACAAAATGCATAAGAACAGAGATAGAGTTACAGTGGAGACTCAGACTCAAGTCCTTGGCTTCTTTTTTGGGTTACTTTTTTTTTTTTTCTTTCTTTCTTTTTGACAAACCTTACACTTTTTGCATATTAAAAATGTATAGCACTAGCTATATTTACAGAATTTGCTGTGGCACCTTAGCTATACTATGGTATCATTATTGCATTGGAAATCTTCACAAAACTTGATCTAATTGTTATGCTGCATAACCAATTGATTATGCATTTCACTACTGATTCACAAATTCAACTTGCAACAGAAAAATATGCACTGGAATGCAAGTTCCTTAAAGGGCAACATAGATTCCCTTCTAAGAAATATGGACATGAGAAAATTGCCCCTTCTTAATCATAAAAGGAGTTTTACATAGGTCTTATGAGGGATTTGTGCAGTTTCCTTATGTTCAAACAGATAATGTGGTCACATTTCTCAAGTCAAAATCTAATTTAATTCAGAAAGAAACTAAAAGGAGAAGATCTTTCATAGCTTGGCATCTGGACCCTGTGATTACCTTCCAAAGACGAGGAGAAGCGAAATGAAGTCATGTGTAAATTGAACTCTGCTTCAAAAAAAGTATAAGCCATATTTTTGTCAAATAGAAATAAAACATTCTTAAAAGGAATGTTTGGGCCTGACTTGGTGTTTTGTGAGTTCTTTTTCATGGTAACAGTCTCAGAAAAAAAAAAGAAGCAAAGCTATTTTTATTATGGGTTTGACCAAGCAGAAAGTGATAGAATATGAAATGTGGAATATAACTATTTGGTATGCTTACCTTTATAATGACTTGCAGTGATGAGTTTTACTGTTCAGCACATACCCCTTTGTAATGTGAGGCTGAATTTTAGCAGATTTATAAATTTGGGTTTAGTAATCAGAATTGAAGAATAATGTTATTAAAATTTAATTATTCAACTAGTTCTAGTTCAGAAGGGACCAGAAGGTAGAAACTGTGGAAAGCTGGTTTGGAAAAGATTGTTCAGGTTTACTGGGGCATGCACATATAACTTTTTGAATATATGTACTTATACATGACACAGGAGGGATCCAGCCAGCACAACAGAATTTCACACATTATTTGTGTAACCATTATTGGGTGCATATGTATCCTGTTAGTACCTGAATTTTCATCCTACTGGTCTAAGGAGCAGCAAGTTCTTAGTTACCGCTCATTATTATTTTTGCCCATGCAGCTGTTACTTGCTTTCTTTTGCTGTTGCTGTCCTTGTTCCATTTTCTGTTGTCTATTGCCTAATGATAAAAAAGAAAAGTTCAAGTCCAAGTAATCTGATGTAAGTGACTGATGATTTTTGAAGGTAGATTTCCAGGGTTCTTAATTCTTCCAAGAACATATCATTTTTGTTTTATTTTGGGTTATGTATTTGTGAGATATGTTAGCCTATGTACAATTTGGTGGCTGTTAGCTGAATAGACTCATTGCTCAGAGACTTTATAAAAGCAAAGTTGTGTGAGGGGGGACTGTCTGGTTCAGAACTGTTCCAGATGAGGAAGGTTCCCACCTCTTCACATCAACATCCACTTCACAAAGGATATCACTGCAGGTTCTCAAAGGTTGAAACCACCACATTGATTATTTAGTTCTCACATTTCTGAGTGGAAGGGAACAGGTAAGTAATGTCCTTTTGCAGAAGAATTTGTCACATGTCCCACTTCACTGAGGCATTCTTTGAGAAGATAAAAAGTTTGAATTCTCCACCACGTTTTACAAAGAAGTTGAAAATACCTTATTCTATATTTCTGTATTCCAATGCAATTAGATTGAGCATTTTAAACAACATAAGAAAAAAATTATTCTTTTCTGAAGAGTTTCTGTTGCAATTAAAGTTGTTAGTAGTTATATTTTGATTTCACATATATCTTCCAGACTTAAGAATAAACGATGTTTGCAGATGGTCTTAATAGTGCATGGCTGACTCTAGAAAAAGAACATTTTTTTCTGTGATGCATCTGATTTACAGATTCTAGAGAAAAGCACTTTGAATAAGGTTTATAAATTTTAGGTTGAAACATTTGAAGCTTAAATGATTAACTAGCAACTTATATTTAAACCGATAAATACTTCCTTTTTCCTCTTCCGAATTTTTTTAGACCTTCTATCAATTTCTTGCATGTATTAGTTTGAACTATTCTGATCAAGCCACAGAAAGGCAAAAAAGGTGAAAATGCAAAGAATCTTTTGCCATTCTACTTCTTGCCTTAATTTGACTTCATTTGGTCAATTTATTTGGTAAGAAATGAAGTCCTTTGCTCTGCTTCCTTTCTCCCAACATGTATATAGAAGTGGTTAATAGCTATTGCTGTGTAAGGAAGATAGGCAGGAGGAGAGACTGGGGGACGGAGAAGCATCTATAGGCAAAAGAATGTTTCATCCCAAAGGGGTAGAGAAGAGCAGTCATGTTTCTGTGCTCCTGCCAGAATAATACAGAGGTAGGGGCTCCATAATGTGATTCTAAGCTATAAATTGCATGTCTGCTGGTAGAAATACATCTATTTAACTATTGTTTCACCTGTGCAAGACAAAGGTTTCCCAGAACATCATCTTAGCACTTATCTTGAAATATGAGATGAGGCTTCACTTAGTCCATCAGTTAGCATATACTCGAGTATCACTTTGATTCCCTAAATATACAAGATGAGTTGGTCTGCTGTACACAGCATCTACACACAGTAAAGTACTGTATATATACAATACACAGTATTTATATCATAGGTAGTTTTGGTAAGGCCGTTGCTGTGCTTTCATACGTGATGGAGTGACTGACTTTGAATGTAGCAGTGAGTGTCGCTATCTACAAACACAACAGTCATTTGCAATTCACTTTTCAGATTACTGCTCCTGGGAAACTGTCTGGGGTATTTTTTTAAATCATGAGTATGACGACATCAGAGCACAATCATTGTAAATGTAATGAAAATCAAGTGATTAATCATGGCAGTGGGTGAAAAGTTCAAATGGATTTCCAATACTTAAAGGGAATATTCATAATGGTCTCTGGAAACCCTGTGGAAATGCATATATTATTTTCTGTTACGTAGTGTTGTCTTTGCATGAGGTGTTCAATACCAGTGTTCACAGTAAGAAGTCTCATCCTATACATCTACTGCATGCTTCCTGTGGTGATAGATTCCAGTAACATTCATCATTATGCACCAATTTTATATGTCACCTTAATGGTCAAGGCTGCTCAAATTTGGGTGCTTGCTTTTTTGCTACTTCCACCCAGGAAAATGAGAAGGACTGATTCTTTGCTGTGTGCTTCAGAATTGAAAACCTCATTGGGTTAACAGGGTTACCGTTCCCAGCCCAACTGTCAATCTCAGTCCCTTGGAACGTCGGGTTTCACAGGTCAACCCACAGCTTGTTAAGCCATTTCAACAATCCAGAAGTAGTAGATGTTTAGTTAAAATCTTTAAAATCTTTATGCTGTGCAACTTTCATTACATTTTATCTGTTTCCCTACATTCCTTCTTAATATCACTGCCCTCTAACAGAATACATTGCTCTAAGAATGATTAGAAATACCCTTTACTCTCCCCACTGCAACCAATTGACCTCCAAACAGCAACAAGAGAGATCTGGAAAATAACCTCTCTCAAATTTAAACTCTTATTGTAAGTCTGAGTTCTTCCTGGAGCTGGGAGTCACAGTAAAAGGTCAGTGCATTGATACAGGGTATATTAGTGAACTGTACCTCATGTTAGCCCAAAAGCTGTAGTGCTTGAGGTAAAAGGAGTGATAAAACAGCTATGAAAACTTTTCTATCAGTATACTCGTTATGTGGGAAGGATGCTTCTGTGATGATACAGGGAATCAAAGTAGTTATTCACAGATTCATTTTTGGTCTAACAATCAATTAATGACCCCAGGTCACAGAACTCTATTTTTTTAATACCTCCTTATCTCTAAGCAGCTTAGGATAGTGATGGCCCCTTGTTCTTTTTTTTTTTTTTTTTTTTTTTAGAGATGTCAAGTGTCAAAGAAATTTATATTTGGGATTTGAAAAAGCTCTGTGTCTTCTAAAAGAACAGGAATGCTTTGATTAATCTTGATATGTTTTCATTGAACAGTATAAAAAGTATTGCTTATACTAATGTGTTTAAAATGTTTTCAGCCAGCTTGGTAACTAGGCAATTAATTTACCACACAGGTATTACTCAGAGCTGGGGTTTGCTTTAGAGTCCAACAGGAAGTGTCAGCAGAAAAACACTTTGTGTTTAACATAAGATGTGAATTTTGGTTTTGTTTTGGCATCGGACATTTATGCGCTTGCAAAATGTCATCAAAAACATCTGGTAATACTTCCACCCTGTGCCACTCATATTTGTTGAATTCTCAAAATTTACAAGCGTTTAATGGTAATGACAAATAAATAAAAGATTTAATTTGGCTAACAAGAAATTCAGCATGACCCTAAATTCAAATTCAGTTTAATTGACCAGAATGAGTGAAATCCAATAAATAAATAAGCAAATATCCTCATGATGTCAATTTTTAAAGAGGTTAATTTTCAATTTTTAGTTGGTGTAGATGTTTTCAAAATCCTATCTATAGATTCCTGCTGTACCAATTTAGTAGCTTACTTTACTGTTATCATCTATCTGTGATTTTAAGAGTTTGTTTTGTTTTGTTTTGCTTTGATTTGTGATTTGTGGTTGCTGTTGTTGGTAACTAATGCTTCTTTCCCCCCCGCCCCCGCCCCAAAGTGATGGTTTGAGATCATCCTCTGTATGCCTTGTAAGAGAAGATTTCTCCTTCCCTATAGGTTTTCTTTTGGAGATCATTGTGGAAATATTTCTCCTTCTCTGAATGTATAAAGTTCATTACTTCCAAGGACTTAGATTGAAAAGTTTCTTTTTAATCTAAATATCACGTTCAGCTTCATAAAGCTGCAAATAATACCCCTAAGTACTGATACTGTAATTACAAGTAATTCCTGAAAGAAGGTACAAACCTGACTTTTAGTATAAATAATTTGTATGTTTTATGGAATTATTTGTATTGACTGTGTTCCTAGTACCACCAACTGATGTTTTAAAGTTCAAATTAGAACATATATGACCAAATAAGAATTTTTACTAATTTTACTGTTCTTGTTCTTTCTGACTTATATTTGGCAAAACAGTAGGTAGCCTCTTTTGAATATGACCCATAATGTACCAATTGCAGTGGCTGAATCAAATCGTAATTTTATTTTGTCTGATGATAGAATCAACTAATTATTTCTGTGTAGTGTCATTTTATCTGATTTCAGCTTTGCTGACTAAAATTTAAAAGCTTTTTCTGAAGAAGTCAACAGCAGTTGAACATCACTGTTTTGAAAGATACAAAATCTTCCAACTAAAATTCTGTGTACCTATCTCCTCTATACTAACTTGGAGTGTTGCCATCTTACAAGGATCCACATTACCTTACTCTTTCTTTGCTGCTGGACTTCTACTGCGTTAAAACACTTCTACTGTACTGACCAGCCCTGTAAATTCATCTACAAGTTGTTATTCAGGATAGGGTAAAAAGTCACTAAGTATTTCTGCTACACAGTTTATGGTTCCCTTTCAAATGTAGAAAGCAGGATATTTTACCCATTTGTATCTAAACTTAAACCAGTAGTCATTTCCAAAACGTCACTGTCACCATTTCCATACACTGCACACCAACACTGCCTGAAGCAAAGATTGGTCAGAAGAATGGTCAGAATAAGACAAGATGTTTGCTGTGTTTAATAGGTTAGGCAGCTGCATGGTCAGTTGGCCCCTACCTGGTGAAAATGTCTATATTTCCCTTCTCCTACCCCTTAAAGTGATTTTCTCATGGATTACATAAAGTGCTATGATAACCACTACTGTAGATTTGCCATATCTACTACCTGCCACTTCTCCAGGAATTCTTTCAGATTCAAATTTGATTATTTCAAAATATTGTTTATTTACATTACTGACTTTGAGTAGCTGCAGTCTCTAGCTCAAGGATTCTTGTTACTGACATATTTTTAATTTGTTGAATCAAACTTATGGAGTGCTAGAAGGAGTATGCAAGACAGATAGGTCAAAGACCTTTGAAAATGAAAACCAGCTATGAATTGAAGTTGGTATTTAATGGGCCTCTTGTAGAATAAGTAAAGAACAGACGCCTGTTATCCTACCTCTTTTAGCTTCGAAGACACACAGCCAGCCAAACATTTTTCCAGTCAGTTAACACTGCCTCTTAATTGACTGTATCTCTACTGCATACTTGATGTAGGATGGATAGGTATATACATTTGGTCTGATGTGCCACAGTTCCAGCAGCCTTGATGATAATGTTGACTTGCACAATGACTTTTGTTGATAGGTGATACAACCCTTTAAATGTAAAGCCACATTTGGTTAGAATTCTAAACTTTAAGCAATAGCATTTACATTTATAGACTGAGAGGAACTGCACATTAATATTTTTTTTATTAACTTCTTTATGATTGTTCTTTTTTTTCTTTGATCCCTTGAGTAATGCTTGCTCAATCCTACATCTGTTGAAGCTCTTCACCCTGCAGGCAACTGTCATAGGGAAGACAGACATGTAAAAGTTACTTGCTAAATGACTGGATATATTCTTTTTAGGCAAAAATAAAAAAATCTCTTCCAGAAGGCAAATTGTGGTGTGTATAATAACATGAAAACATATTATTACCCTTCCTCATGATTTTTAGAATAAATGGAAAAGTTTTTAGAAGGTGATTTTAGCCTTTTAATCTGGAAATCTTTTATATAATGAATGACTAAATACAAATTTCATGTTAGTATGCCTATTGTAGCTTCTGTATATCAGTTGATTATTTAAAGCCCTAAATAACATTTCATGATCAAAACAAAGTCAAAATGTACAACTGCTGTAAAAACACCAAAGTACTTAGAGAGGCAGTATTATAAAAGATAGTTCTAGCTAAAAATCTATTCATAGCACCAAAAAGTATTCATTGTTCAGACTTACTGATACAGTCTATCTTCTAAATTCCTCACTTCATTGCCTTATAAAATATAAGATATCAGATGTCTAACATATCTGAGATATTACTGATGATATATAGAAAATATTTCTTGGAACATTATTATAATAAAGCTCTCAATTTGCTAATTTCTAAATAAAACATGTTTCTATACATATATTTATTTCTGAAAAATGCAGTTCTTAATCTCCTGCTGCTGAGAAGCTCTGAATGTTGAGTTCTACAGTTACAACTTATTTTGAATCATTGCAGGTAACAGAAGACAGTGGGAGACCTACAGCAGGTAAATATTTTTAATTTTTTAAAAAAATCTGATGGTACTTCACTCTACTCTTAAATCTAACAAAACCTTGGCTAGACTAGTTATGTTAGACCGAGTGCTCCTTTACTTTTGTGTATGCCACTTCAAATCATTTGGGGTCCTACTTAGAGATGAGTAGAACTCAAAAATAAGCAGAAAAGACTTCTGGGCATGCTTAGTAAAGGTCTCTGTATTTTTGGACATGTGAACTACACAAACTCTACTAAGATAGAAAAGAACAGAAAAACAGAGCTGTATCAAATTCTTTGACTTTCAAAAACTAAAAATTATAATCTGAATGGATTATCTTGTATGAAATGAATGTGTATTTCAAAATACACAATGAGGTCTTTTTTGTCTCATCCTCATCATTTATAAATACCAAAGAAAATGTTCCATAGTATTGCTATGGGACAGCCTGCCTCTTTCAGTCTACCTTGAGCTTTGAGCTGTATTTAAATAAAAATTCGAACTTGTTTGACATGTAATTCTAGCTTAAATAGGATATCGTGTTTTAGACACATTTTCCAAAAGTCTTTCTTACATATCATTGCAGATCAAATATCATGCCTGAAAAGAGTTTTGGAAACTTTGACATTGTCATCTGACCAACCAAACCATGTTTGAAATTGTTATCACTACTGCATTTGTAAGTGAGCTCAAAGCTCAGTGCAGACAACCAGATACCCAGCTTCTTCGAAGTACTGTGTCTTAGTAACCTCAAACATGGCTTTTCCTTTTGAACACTTTAGTAGTTGAGATAAAGTGGAAACATTTTTGCAGCCCCACAGTCTTTGATCCAGTCTGTGGGAAAAATAGTGCTGAAATGCCCCCAGTCCTGAATTATATAAACCATGCTAGGATCACAGCTATCTGTCCTTTCCCGCCTTCCATGGTTACTACAAGGGTTCCATTTAAATGGCAAGCTTTATGAAGTAAAGAAAAAAGCTAATCTAAACATCTTTTAAAATCCTAAAATCACATA
Organism: Falco cherrug; assembly: GCF_023634085.1. NCBI lineage: Eukaryota > Metazoa > Chordata > Aves > Falconiformes > Falconidae > Falco > Falco cherrug. The sequence goes on along the minus strand of NC_073699.1, from coordinate 39,789,831 downwards.
GATGCTACCTTAGAAATAAAAGAATAATGTTGTCTTAGACTTCCTACGATTGCTGCAGCTCACTTATACTCCTTGTAAATATGCTACATCTGATTCAACAAATTCAGTGAAATTGTCCTGGAAATATTTCAGTTTTTCCATTAACATTTCAGAGTTAAAGATCTTTCGCTCTGTCTTGGTTCTGAAGGACTAATGTGTCTTCACTTTTTGGATATCACTTGCCGCTTAGTTTGCCTGTTTCTGATGTTGTCTACCTGTTTTCAGAGAGTTAAGGGTGCTGGAAGAAAAGAAAGACTTGGGAGTAATAAAAGTGTTACTGTAAGGAATAAATTGGAAAATTGTGAGGAAGCTACTGATTGAGACTATGACTTCAGCTAGTACAGCTGTTTCTGTTATTCTCAAATAGAATACCAGGATAAAAAGATGGTTGTCAGAAGAACGTAAGCCTAGAAAAAGTTTGGCATTTTTAGTGGATGACATGAAGCTGAAACCAAGTTCATGAGAGATGACAAGGGGTTGAAAGATGCATACTGCTAAGTTACAAGTAAAACAGCTTCTCTTTTTTTAGCCAGTGATAGGCTAAGATATCAGGATTAGGATGCCAGGATCTTCTGACAGCTCACAGAGAAAACAACCTTAAAGTTAACAACTGAAATTTGATCTCTTGATTGGAAAATGGTAGACTAGAACCTAAAGATCTTGTGTGAGTGAGGGAAGCCTGAGTTTCTTCCCAGCATGAGATTTAGCAGGTCATGTCTTTCACCTCTGTGGGACCCTGAAAAGAGTTTAAAAGGAGTAAAAAATGCAAATTGCCTGATAACTGTGACAAATGTTTTTAATGCAGTCTTGCCATAGAAATTGATTGGCTCTGTTGAGAGGATGCATTCAAATCATATTTCAGAAATCCAGCATCCAGAAAGCACGGCAGAAGAACTTAGGTTCTTCCTTCACATTTTCTCTGCCACAGCATAATTCCTGAAAGCTATTACGCTTTCATATTCAGTTTATCTCAAAGCTTCCTTGCTCCAGTCACCTAAGTATATATTTTTGTCACAGAAATTATTTTCTGACAGTGACCAATAAAGGAAAGAGATGATGTCCCACCTACTTCTTGTTAGTCAGGGCAGCTGAGTATGGTGGCAGCCAGAGCTCCAACCAACTTCTCCTTCTGTTTTGCCATTTGAAGAAAGGCAGGAAGAGAAATCTATCAGCAATAACAACACTAGAGTCACCGCTGGAGCATTCACTGCTCCTGCCAAGAGTGCTATGAACCCATTACCCCCTGACTCTTACACCATGACCATTTCCTAGATGGCTGCTCAGTGCTGTCCTCAGTGCAGGACTTGAGGCCTCCAAGGTCCACAGGTGCTCTTCACACCTCAGTGCGATACTATTCCTATCTCACTCAGCAGGACAGGAGGTGGGCTGAGGAAGGGGAGTCCTGATCGTGACTCTGGTGCTTCTATCAATGGTAAAGACTGTCTTTCTCTTTTTTTTGCTTCTCCCTTGCCTGGCAAAAAGCATTTGACAGGATGGATCAAAGAACCCAGCAGGGCACCCTGTGGGCATTCAGTTTCAATCCAACTTCACAGAATCTGTTCAGAGGGTTATGACAAGCTCATCTTGGGCAAGCAGTATGTCAGATCCACCTCTTGTCTGGTCAGCTCTATTCCATTGTCACTGAGCTGACAGTGTCACTGTCGCTATTTTGTATTCTGCCAGAAATAATGTAGCTGGTTCTAAGACAATCAAATCTATGAAAGATCCTGTTGAAGTATACCATTGTTGCCATTGTGACACAAGACTTGTATGGCTGATAAGGTAAAAAGGTCTATTAAATCACCTGTTCAGAAGCTGCCATCTGTCTGGTTGAGATGCATTGGCAGGTCTAGCCTGGTACTTGAGGCTGTGTACTGGTGAGCTCTCTCTTTCCTACTGCTCTACGTGTATCTCAATCATGAACCCAATTCCTCTTTAGCTGCTATGTGAAACAGACTGAAGGCTAGGGTATCTGAGTAGTTAGGGGGGGTAGCTAAGATTGCAGTGATTCTTTCCCCTTTGAAGAAGATCACTGATCATCATACAGCTACTAATGTCCCTTTTTTCACACTCTCAATGTCTGCCTTCCCATGATGGCCAGAATCTAGGAATACATTGGATTGTGTTGAGGAGTCATGTAGATGAAGCTACACTAGAGAAGGAATTATATCCAATGCATCACCTTAGTAATCTCTCCCCTCTCCTACACAGGCAGTTCTGCAGACTGTATGACACCTAGCCAATGGAACTGAAAACCATGCTGCAGAAACACTTGTGCATGCTGCAGAAACACTTATGCAACCACAAAGTGAGGCACAGTGAATAGGGATCTAAGCAAGCTGTCCATGATCTTAGTCTGACAGTAAAAGGGTTCACTTATTTGGACCTTTTGCTGACCAAAAGCAGCAAAATCTAACTGGAATTCACTGGACTTGACTACCTTGGAACTAGTATAGCAGTGTTCCATTGCATCACTCTTTACAAAATTCTAAAGATCCTGAGCTTCTGCTCAATGAAGTTTTTAGGACTTAGCTTGATTAGTCCACAAACTAGATAACCTATTCTGGGTACCAGAACATTCATGTTTCTTGACAACAGACTGACCTTTTTCTAGAAATATTAGTAAGATTTCTGTCATACATGTGTATCTAGGTTGATATGGATGAACTGGCCGTAGTTGTTAATGTGTAAATAGACCTGCAGTCTTTGTACAGGACTTGTAAGGACTGTTGATGAGGAAGACTCTTTGGTGGGAATAGGTGATTGTCTGTTTGACCATAGCCCTTCTTTCCCTTAAGCCAAAGTAGGAGGCATGCAAATAAAAACTCTGTAACTGCCAGAAATGCAAGCGAGAAATCCAGGCAAGAAATCCCAGTCAGAGTGGGGAAAACTGACCTACAGATTGGTGCTTTTATTCCCTCCCAGGCAACAGAGAATCCCCTGTTAATTTTCCCAGGCAAGCATAGTCTAAATGATTAGGAGAGCACTACATACTTAGGCTTGTCTTTAACTTTGTAAAATAGTCTTGATTTTCAAGTTTATTGGTTTTCATTATAATATAAATAATATTTTTTCAAAGTTATTATTATATCACAGCAAGATCCTCAAATTACTTTTTATTTTATATAAGGAAATAACTGTTACATTATATTATCCCCTCTATAGCAACAAGTGAAGGTCTTTGAACTTTTAATTTTTCTGTCCATTGTCCCAGCTAACTAGCCTGAAATGTCTGATTTGCACAAACAATAAGAAATTCTTCCTCGTGTTATATATTTGTTTCATGTTTACCATTACAGTTATGAAAAAAAAGTAAAAAAATAAAGCCCAGTTATTAACATAAATGTACGTTATTCTGATTTTGCCAACAAACTGAGATGCTGAGTCCTCATCTGTAAAAGTAAGGCTAAAAGAGAACCAGCACTTCAATTTATGCCTGGGCTGGATATGTACAGTAGATATGTACAGTATCTGAATTTTTAAGATTTTTGGCCACAATAAATACCATGTCTATTTTTGTTTCAATGAAAACTCTGCTATCATGAAAAATGATCTTATGGAAGGGTACTCATCCAAAAGTTCATCCAGAAGAAAAACTTTTAAAAGGCATTTGAACTAACAGTGCCTGAGATCACAGCACTAAGTTGTTTTCCAATGAATATTGTGTTAAATTCAAAGCTTCCATGCCTTGCTCACCATCCATGAGATTGACTGAAATTTCCTGAGAGACTGCTTCTCCCTGCGTGGTCATAAGCATTTGCACAGCTGCTAAAGGTTTTTGGCAGCTGCCCACAACTGTGGAACCACATCTGGAGTAAATCTAAGTGACCATAAATTGCAGTACCTTCAGAACAAAACAGAGAAACCTACTTCTCTCACCTAGCACAGTACCAAAGGCAAAAAATAAGCCAATCAATTTCTGCTGTCAAGAGGGATGGAAAGAGAAAAACAGAGAACTTTTTGTCTTCTCTTTAGCAGATATGTGAGATGTTTTAATGCTCTGATAAAGGGACAGAATATAAACTTAGATAACTAAAGCCTAATCTGGGATATGTGGGTCAAAGCCAAAGGAGCTAATTCAATTTCAGGCATTCAGAAAATAAAGCCTCATTTGAGTTAACTCTTAAGGGTAAAGTCTGGAATTTAAGTCTTCTTTTATAGACCTTCTTTATTTACAATAGACAGCATACTTTCTTAAGGACAACCCTGTCTTCAAGAAAAAGTACTAGACAGTTATCACATTTTTAATTGCACAGATAAATAAGGTCAGTAAACAATAGTGTGGTTTGCTGTGCAGTTTGCTATTGAATCACTAAAAATTTGAGAGCTAATTAAAATTTAAACTTCTACAGGGAATTTCAATACTGTATCTATGAAATATATAATTTTATATATTTAATGAGACTTTTTTGATTAGGTTGACATTATACTATTGTTTGAAATGGGCCTCATAAGGTGAAATCGAGATGTTGAGAATGAGAGGGAATGTATAATTTATAAACTCTACTTAATAAAGCATATGTTAAGTACAGCTCTGTGTGGAAAAGTCCTTTAAGGTTATTTATAGTTTGATTTATTATATTAGAGTTCTTAATAATAGAGTTATCTTACCATTGTAATTGAGCCTATCACTCAAGATTACAAGGGACATTTTACATGTCTGAAGGAAGGTGGCAAGGCAGAGCTATGAATCTGCAACAGATACCAAAGTTAGGAAGACAATCAATACTATTGGACCATAGTATTCTCTTAACTTGAATTTTCCAAATCATTTGAGTATGGAGGTATGTTTTATGTTTGTCCAAATCAGAATTGCCAGTCAAATCTGAATGACCAGCTACTTTTCTTAATTGGGATTTTTAATATGGGTTTCAATACCAAAGTATTGAGTTAGCCAAGAGAAGATGACAGAAAGAACCCAGTACTCATGGGCAACTACATATAAAGAACTGATATCTGAAGAACCGTATCTCTGTATGAATAATCTCTTTGTTATTCAGAGTGGGACAAAGAATGACATCATATGACCTGCTGAACTGTAACAGAATTGTTTTGCAAGCCCTGAGATAGTCTCTTTTAGCTTTCAACAAGCCTAGGTTACTGTAGATGCCATGCTTCAGAATCTATTCTTTGTCAGAAGTTTGGATCCCTGTGCAGAAGTACCAAGCTCCTCCCTATCTCAACTGCTGCAGCAAGCATTTTAGAGTAGGGAAGTTGAGGCACAAAGAACTTAAAATTCAGATTTTCAAAGACATTAAGTGACTAACTCTCATTTAATTCATAGAAGTCAGACTTTGATTTCTTCATATGTTTATCTAAGTAAATCTTCCAAGTTTACATATAAAATTTATGGCACATCAAACTTCATGTTGGCATTTAAGGCTTGCACTCAGCCATGATGAAATATTTGCTCTCAAGTAAAATCAACAGAATATCAGGATCAGAAAAAAAATAAGGAGGGGCTGAGTAGAGAGAAAAGGGATGGGTAAACTTCTTGTGGAAAAAAACGCAAATGGGGTGTATATGTTTCTTGCTTCACTGTTCTAGAGCAATATAATCAGCTTTAAAAGTATTGTAATGAAAAGAATAAGAAGGAAGTGACGTGATGAGATGTGAAAAATAGTCCACAACATTGCTTAGATTTTGCAGAATATAGGAGAAGATTTGAAGTTTCCACCACTCCAAATTTTTCTTTTCCAGTTCTTTTGCTTTGAAGTAAAGATCAGGTAATGTCATTTCAGAAGGTGGTTCAGTTCTGTCAGAACAGTAGGAAAATTGAAAACTGGATATTATTTTGATTATTGCATAGGAAAAGAGAGTGGGATTTGTTAGTTTTGGGGGATTGGGGTTGCTTGGTGTGGGGTTTTTTTCATGGTTTACTTATGAAATTGATGATTTTCCAGCAGGAATAACTACAAGGAATACTGGGTGCAGTCTTGATTAGTTTTTCAACTGCACAAAAATAAATCCGTTTATATGAAACTTTTATTAGTCAGAATTATTTTTCTTTTGCTTTGATTTCAGTTAATTAGGTATATATGATATTAATGCAATAGAATCTCAAACCAGAACTCTCTTTCTCATATTATTTCAGTAAGGTCAGCTACATGAATGATGCAGATTAGATGATCATAGAACAAGCGTGTTTCAATTATGTGCAGTAAAGTGACTCTTAAGACTTTTAGCAAAACATAGCAGGATCTACAATTAACAGAAATAACTAGAATTTTGGGTTACATATGTTTCTGTAGCAAAAGCTACATAAAGCTGTGGAAATCCTATGAGTAGCTTCAAAGAGACTGTGGAAACCAGAATCACAACTGACATTGTGAATCCTTTGCCCTCCTACAGTACCCTTCTCATCTCTAGATTTGCCACTGCTTATGCCACTGATGGCAAAGAGAAATTTTGCTTTTTTTAGTGATCCCTAACCAAACATATTTAATAGGAAACCAAATAATATTACAACTTAACAATGTATGGAGACATCCAGCTTTACAAAGAGGAGGACAGTTTAATATCTGTTCCTTTCAAAGGCATATGGAGCAGATGCATAGCAGAAAACTTCAACAGCACTGGCAAAAATGTACATTCTGATGGGCTAGGATTTATGATGTGATCAGGAGAAACTATCACTAATGACTCCTTCTCTACAGGAAGGTTTCCTCTTCATGTATGATCAGTCCTTTTACTACCTCTGTTCTCATATTAATGTTTGGTTTCATTACTTCACACAAATTAATTAATTGCTGATTTGAGTGTAAGGATCTATGAAACTTCTTCTGTGTTGTCTTCATGAAAGAAATGTGCTCGTTGGCTTGATCCAAGAAACAATAACCCTTACGTTCTGTACCTCTTTGGAATCCTTCCTTTTTATGTTATCCAATTTGTTAGTGGATGTATGTGAGACATTTAGGGTTAGTGTGCATTTACCATTTACCCAGAGTTGTACGTGATGTTTGTTGCCTTCCTTCATTTTTTTTTTTTGTGGTTTGTTTGATTTTTTTCCTTTGACTAGACCTTAGTACTGCTACTGGGATTAAATTAATGAATAGATATTTATGCAGAAGACTTTAGGATGTATAAAAGATACTATGTCCTTCTGGACTAGCAGTTAGGAAACAAAATTAGTTAAAGACCTATTTTATGTAAGTTGTCTTCAAGATTTTTCCTTAAGGTCTGTATTGTGCTTTCCCCTCACAATGTAACAAACAGGCTTAACTGAAATAAAACATTGTATTCTGCTACACAGAGGACTTGAGCATCTGTCATTTGCGACAGAACAGCACTTTTTTTTTTTTTTTTTTTGTCAACAAACTGTGGCTCAAGATTGAGAAAGGCTGCATGAGGGGTTTGTGTTGATCAGTAGTTTTGTTAACTACAGGCTATCTGAAGGACTGTGGAGACCAGAGATACTGTTCTGTGGCCAGGAATCAAGAAAAATATTGTAGAAACATAGAGTCATTTAAGTTGGAAAAGACCTTTGAGATCATCAAATGTAACTGTTAAGCCAGGACTACCAAATCCATCACTAAACCCTGTTGTTAAGCACTATCTGGCTTCTAAGCAGTGATGGCGATTCCACTACCTCCCTGGGCAGCTTCAGTACCCTTTCACTGAAGAAATTTTTCCTAACATCCAGTCTAAACCTCCCCTGACATAACTTGAGGCCGTTTCCTCTTGTCCTATCACTAGTTACCTGGGAGAAGAAACCTACCCCCACCTGCTGACAACCTCCTTTCACGTAGTTTTGGAGAGCAACAAGATCCCCCTGAGTCTCCTCTTCTCCAGGCTAAACACCCCCAGTTCCCTCAGCTGCTCCTCATAAACCTTGTGCTCCAGCCCCTCCACCAGCTTCGCTGCCCGTCTCTGGACACGCTCCAGCCCCTCAGTGTCCCTCCTGCAGTGAGGGGCCCAAACCTGAACACGGCATTCGAGGGGCGGCCTCACCAGTGCCCAGTGCAGGGGGACGGTCACTGCCCTGGTCCTGCTGGCCACACGGTTTCTGACACAAGCCAGGGGGCTGTTGGCCTTCTTGGCCACCTGGGCACACTGCTGGCTCATGTTCAGAGCCGGCTGTCGACCAGCACCCCCAGGCTTTTTTCCACCAGGCAGCTTCCCAGCCGCTCTGCCCCAAGCCTGTAGCACTTCGTGGGGTTGCTATGACCCACGTGCAGGACCCAGCGCTGAGCCTTGTCAAACCTCCTACAGCTGGCCTCAGCCCTTCAGTCCATCCTGTCCAGATCCCTCTGCAGAGCCTTCCTACCCCCAAGCAGATCAGTGCTCTCCTTCGAAATCTCTTGTCATCTGCAAACTTGCTGAGGGTGCAGTCCATCTGCTCATCCAGATCATCAATAAAGACTGTAAACAGAAATATAAATATAAATATATTAAACAGGACTGGCCCCAATACTGAGGAACACTGCTTGTGACCAGCTGCCAGCTGGATGTAACTCCAGTCACCACCACTCCTTCGGCTTGACCATTCAGCCAGCTTTTAACCCAGTGTAGAGTACACCCATCCAAGCCATGAGTAGCCAGTTTCTAGAGGAGAATGCTGTGGGACACTGTCATATTTTGCTAATACCTGAAATTCTTTAATCAAAGATATTTTTCTTTGCTGTTGTACAAGGAATATATATATGGTCTTACCTGTTTGTCTCACAAATATCAGTATTTTTTAGTTTTTACAGTCTTACAGCATTTACTTCCTCTAATGTTGGGTTGCCTAGATACACCTGCATCATCTTATTAGTATCTTCAATGTGGTATACATGAATACACAGATACATATGTATGTGATCATTCCATTATCTTTCTGTCTGTGCCTTACACCTCACAAAAGTCAGATATCAAGCTCCAGACCAGTACCTACAGTTAAAGTTCTCAGACTACTATTACCTAGAGAATATCAAATAATAGTAGCTGAATAAGACGTTCAGAAAATTTTAGTTTTGCAATGCATCCAATAGCTATTTCTAGAAAATATTTAAGAAGTGCCACAAGTGAAGAAAAAAAAATATCTATGGGATATATACAGTATCTACTATTGCTGTTAGTTTCTGAAATCACTAAAGGAATCAATACATTTGATGCTTTCTTTCCCACTTATAAAGTTCTGTTGTGCTAGTCCTGGTACTTCTATCAAACACTATTTTCTATTCTGGGAAATTATATTTTGTCTATTTAACCTCTTCTTTGGTTTTAATTGGATGAAACATCAAACTGCATGTAATACTCCTGTAAAAAGTTAAAGCATTACTATTCTTCCATGCAAGTACTGAAATAATTTCAGAAAGCTTGCAAGTTCTTGTGAAAAACGATTTATGAAAAAAAAAGTTATGAAAAAATAATCTTACCCGATAAACCAGTATTAAAAGTAATTTAAAACTTGTGAGAAAATACATTTGTATTATTATTGTCACTTTCATATTATATTTTTACTCCAGGTTATGGGATTGATCATTCTTTTGCTTTTTGCAATTTACTGATTTCCCTTAACACTACTACTACTTAATACTGAATGCATGATTTAAATGAATTATTTGGGAAGTGAGTTATGATTTCCCAGGTCTTATCTAAATCTTATTGAAATTGAAAAGCTATGGATAGGACCCAAATGAAAAAGATTTGTGTTGTCAAATTTTTAATTTTTCCTCTGGAGGCTGGCACAAATTAACTTCAGTAGAAAGGTGTGTGGTTTGGGTTTTTTCATTTTCTGAAAAATATATTCTAATTCTTATAGGAATTTTTAATTGTAGGCAGAGAATTTAAATTATATATTAAAATGAAACTGTCTAAAGGTAGTATAAAAAAAGAAAGAATGCTTTTTTACTTAATTCTGTAGAAATGTATTGTATTTTCAATGTGTATCTATTTAGATGATTTTTTTGAAATAGAACAGAAGGTTCATTTACCGTGCCTCACGTATCTGTTATGGCATCAGTTGTTCATAGTTCCATGCAGTTTCTATTAAAATGAATGGATAGTTGATTCCTGCCAGAAAATTTAGATGTTGGACAGATTTAGCTGAATATATTAATCATCTGGCAGTGAATTGGTTAGCTGTTATTTGTATTTAAGGTAGGTGTAATTAAGCTTCAAAGTTAACATGTTAAAGTTAACACCTCATTAAAATCAGTGGAAAACATTTACACCTCTCTTCTTAATTCTGCAGTATTTTGGGCTGCTGACTGACTGAATGATATACATTGAGGAGTCTGTTTTTAAATATCAAGAGCTAGAAATAGAAAATAACATCTTGAAGTCAATGACCAAATTCTTGAGATCCACCTTTGGTCAGTCTTTATTCATATTCATGGCAATGTGACTTACATTATTTACATTAAGACTATTTACATTAAGATCTTCATTTACATTAAGCTCTTTATTTACATCAGTATTTTTACTTACATAAAGATTAAAGATCTTAGGTTTGGGGTGGTTTCCCCCCCCCTGTCCCCAACAGAGGGGAACATGGTTTCAAAATGCAGTGAGGAAGGAAGAAGAGAAAAGATCTTAATATGAAATTGTCTGTGACTGTGACAGGCCTTGGATCCTAAATGCCAGACTTTCCCTTGGAATTTTTATAACTTAAAGTGTTTGATTAGTAGCTTTTGCATAAGTATGAATATCAATAACCATCTTCTAACAAAATTAATATGCTGCTGCAAAAGGTTATTTGGACACTATCACTGCCACTTCCAAATGAACGTATATTTGCCTCACATAACTCAAGAAGTAATTGTGTTGTCATAGAGCAGTGAAGCACCATAATCTTGAGACTACTTGTTCTTTTTTTTTTTTCCTTTACAAATTCTTGAATTAAGGTTCCATTCCTGATAATAAAAAATGGTCATAATTTTGAGATCCAGAATTATGGCGACAATGCCATTATAAAGGTCATATGCTAAGATGTTGGAAGAAAAGAGATCTGAAAGAAAATATAAATTGCCAGAAATGTTGTCTACCATAGTATTATGAAATAAAACTTAAGTTAAAGCAGAGAGGTTAAAAAAAACTCAAGAAGAATGTTAACTTAATACATGATAAATTCTGTTATGTAATAGTTGATCAGCATTGTGCCAGTATCTGTTTATAGAGTGAAAATTGAGGAACTTGGAGATACTGGAATGACAAGAAACACATAAAGGAACCACAGGAAAGGGGAGATTCCAAGAGCTTAATAACACTACTGGAAAAATGCCAGAGATGGATTTATAAACCTATCTACAGGCTGAAGGAATTATTCCAAGGAGCCTTAGGTAGCAATGTATGTATTGGATCATATTTAACTATGTGATTTTCTTGTGGGTAAATGTTTTCATGAGCTCTATTCTAATGTTTTACAAGTAAAGTAAATGTATGAGGGCAGTATAATTTATTTTCTAATGAGGGATCAAGTAGTTTATTTCTATTGTACATGTTGTTACAGTGACTGTAACATGCTGTGGGAGAGCTGCATGATGAGCAGTCACATCTTGCTAACACATCTTAGATGATAAACAGATGGAGGCTATGGAGACATTCCATGTTAGGACATGCAGGACAAATTATTTCACAAACATAATTAGCATAAATTACTATTTAAAAGCTTTGAGGTTTTTTTTAATAGCCTCCTCCTCTGCCCCTTAACAGCCATGACCTTGGCAGCTTGAGTCTTCAAGAGCAGCTAGAATTATGATGGGTGGATGAAGCTCTGAAGGGTTAGAAGTTTACTTTGGAGAAGTACCAAGAAGTTTGGATACTAATCTCAGATTTATCCAAACTAATCCTTGGAGGTCTCTCTCTTTCCTCTTCCACATCTTACCTCCTCCTCCCCCCAAAACTGACTATGTCTTTTTTCAGGTTTCATGCTTGCATTGACACTGTCCTTTCACACTCCTCTTGGAAATTTCACATCTGGTATTGCTTTATGTTTCCTGTTATTTTAAAATCAAGTATACCCTGAGTCAGGGATTTCTTGCAAAGGTTTAGCTACTTGCCCTAGTGAAGTCTCAAGACTGGTGAGATTTGAAATGGCAAAAAGCGAAAACAGAATTATCAGGGCCATTAACTGGATTTGATATAGATTTTCTGTACTATTTAGGGCCAAAAAAAAGGGACCATAAGATCTGTAGTCTGATCCCATATGTAGAGTAAGTAACAGATTTTTAGCTCCTTATTGCTGCACTGAATCCAATAACTGAAATATATTTTCCAGCAAAGTGTCCTATCTACACCTAAATACAAGAGATGAAGATACTTCCCTCAACCCCACTGACAACTATTCATGCTTTTTTTTTTTTTTCAATTTGTCTTTGTTCAGCCTCTAAACATTCATTCTTAGCCTTTCATTACCAGATTGCAGATCCTTTAGGAGCCTGGTCTTTCTCCCCACCAAGGCATTTCCATGCAATGATAAAGTATCCTTGTTTGCTTTTTTCTCCCCTCCACCCCCCCTCCCCGATCTAAGCCAACAATTATTTAAGTCTTATGCTTGAGCTTTTCCTCCAGACCTTGAATCATTTTTATCTGTACCCTTTCAAAGTTTTCAGTCATCTTTTGATCTTTTTAAAATGCAGACAAAAGAAAATTGTGTCTCTGATCTTAGTCAATATTTTCCCTTCACATATGAACAGATCAGGATCAGACTGCCTTCTTTTTACCATAGCATTTAACTGGAGTCTTATATTGAATTACTTGTCAATGGTTTATGAGAAGTTTATGATACTCTAGAAATGGGATCCAAACTTTGTGAAGTCTTTAGCTGGAACTGTATTCACCTTTCTCCTTCCCCTAACAACAGAAAACTTAGAACCATGAATGTAAATAAAAGATGCACGTGTAAATAAAAGATTCAAAATCTATTCCTTTCTTAGAAGAAAGTTGGAAGAGTCAGGACAAAAGAGAGAAGTGAACTTTTCTGCTCTTGCATAAAAATATATGTACCCATATTTAACAGGACATACACTATGCACCAAACAGGAACAACCAACTTTAATTTTTCTAATGTCTGGTCTAATTGCAGTTCCTCATTCTTGCAAAAAACATAGATGTGACTTTGACTGCATTAAAACATACATTATTTGAATTGGTTCAGTCATCAAGTGATACAGATCACTTCCCATGACTGCCTGTCTTCATTATTTACCACTGTGCCAATCTTTGTGTCATCCCATAAATTTTCTCAGCTCTGACTTTATCTTTGCTTCTCAAACAATTGATAAATATTGAAGGGTGTCAAGCCTAATATGAACCCCTACAGTAACTCTTAGGAGCGGCCTCAGTTGATTAGGATTCCCCACTGCCTGCTACTTACCAAAATGTCAGCCTATTCTAAGCCCATTTAATTTCAATTTACCCTGACGAAAGTGTACTGTATTAAGTAACATTGTTAGGCGGCAAACTTTAAGAGATGTATTCAAATAATTTCTAGATACATTTAGTGTTCAGGAAAGTGAGGGGCTAATTGTGTGGATGAAAACATATGGAAAGCATCATGGGCTGGGTATTCTGGATTTGTCTTGGTTGAGACAACACTCATAGGCTTGTCCTGAACCAGTGTCATCAACATGTCATGGAGACACAACACTAAATATCATGGGTCACAATACATTCCTTCAGCCGGTATAAAATAGAAGAAACCACTGTTTCAACCCTCACAATTAACCTGGGATAGAACTTACACTTTGCTTTGCAGTAGCAAGGATAACATTTTTAATAACCATATGTTCTCAGAACACCTCATCTAAACAAATCATACTAAAGGCAAATATTTTTTTTTTCAGCTGAAGTATCTAAAAGAATCACCTAATAAAAGGGAAAAACTCAAAATTCTAGAAGTGATTACTTGATTAATTACCTGCCCATGGTTTCCAGATAAAGATGATATATACTGGGTAAAAAATATTACTGCATTACGTAGAAGCTTACACCTGAAAATTGCTGAGGGGGGAAAGAAAAGTCATAAAAGAAGGATATGACAATAACAAAATAATCTGTTTTCAAATCTCTGATTATTTTTTAATGCTGTTGTGTATTTGTAATATTGCTATTATCTTAACTTTTATTTCAAATAATCACTTTATTGATAAAAAAAAAGCCATAATAAAGATCATACAAACCTTCTCAAAATGATACTGTTAGATAAAACCTGATGCTCTACACAGCAAGGTTTAGAAGAAAGTGCAGAATAATTTTTCCAGCTGGGGATTTGGTAGCCACAAAGTGATTGGACTTTGGCCAGAGTATTATAGTAAATAGCCCTTCTTTTGTGAAAAAGCATCATGGGATTTTTAATGACAAGCCAGTCAAGAAGGGCTGAATTTTATATCTCTTCCAAAGACAGTTTTATGAAACTGGTAAAAGGTTTTATTTACTCTTACTGAAAGCCAAAACATGGCTTACTGGCACCTCTAAATTATATATAGTAGTTTTAGAAAATGAACAACTAATGATCTTTCAATTTATCTATCTGTCTCTATAAATTCATTAAAATATAGCTATTTATTTAATATGTTAATTATAAGTATACATTAGCAAAAACCTTGTGTAATAATAGACCTATATACCTATCTGACAAAACAGACACATTGAAATTCAATTTTAAAAAAAATGGGTTTGTGATTTTTTGATATGTGTAAAAATATTTTATTTGTAATTCTAGTTAGATAAAATGGAAATTAGATTCATATGCTGTAGCTTATGACCTCATGTGGCAGATGAATAGTTTTGTTTTGCATATGGAGTTGCTGTAGATGATAGCAAGTTACGCTTGTGACTATACAACTGCTCTTGTGGCCTGCACAAGGGGGGAAAGCTATTCCTTTAACCCTGAAATACTCTAAGCAACATCAGTTTTCTCAGTTGTTGCAAAAGGGATCCATATTTAGTCCTTTATGTTTCATTTCCATTCCCTCATCTTTGTAGAATGTCCATAGACTTCCTTCAGGCTATAAATATGGTAGGAAGTAAAGTGTTATTCCCTCACCCCTCTTTTTAGTTTCTCTGTTTTGCAGTATCCTTTCGCTTAGGGAGAAGTTTTGGTTTTATGCATGCTCCTTGCCACTTGAAGGCACTACCTTCTGTTCTTTTCTGTGTAGTTTCTCTTCCTCCCTCTCCTGGCTTGTTCCACTTCCCTAGGTGAGGAGCAAAAGTGGAAAAAGCAGGGGTTTCCACTCAGCTGTAAGACAGGATGCACTCTGTACACTGAGCAGAGAGATTTTCAACCACAGAACCACAGCTACACAGGGCCATCTTTACAGCTTCAGGTGCCCCAAGCAAGACTAGGTAATCGTGCCCTGGGATGAGGTCAGAGTTGGTTTAACAGAGGGTTTCAGAACCAAAAATGAAAGCTTTTGTATCTCAGTTCAGAGGAAAGACAACCATTAGAAGTACATCTCAGTGTCACATTGTTAGGCAGAGATGTTATTAACATCACTGATGTACATGTGTAGTAAGCCAGAGGCACAAAAATGCTTCTGTGTGGTTAAAATGTACACACTTGGGCAATGCCAGTGGACATTTTACATTTAAAGGGACAGAAGTGACTTTCTGTGGTAGACAAATGAGCTCAAAGAATACTTGCCCCTATCAGTGCCCCTTCCACTTTGGTATCCCATGTGGACACTTGTTTAGAGTTCCCCTAAGGCTGACCCTGCAGCTAGAGTGTGTACAGAACAAGATTGCCTACTGTATGAGAAGGAGGAGCAGAGGGTTCAGGCCCCTAATCAGCAATGACATTTCTGTTTCCTGACACTGCAGAACAAGGAACAAGGGGTCATTCCACGTAGGAAACTCAAATGCAAACCTGCCAATTAAGAGAAACTTATACTTAGAAGGAATGTCACAAGCAAAGAGACACAAATACACAGGAAGAACAAAGGCATTTTTAAAGATAAGTGAATAAAATAATCCAGAACTGATGCTCTAGGGAAGATTAAAAAAAAAAAAAAGCAAAACCCCAAAAGAATAAGGAAAAAAACCCCACCAAAACCAAAGCATTTCTGCACACACTGACAAAATAGTTCTTAAATGTATCAAATACTCTAAAACAAAGTAAGAAAATTAAGCTGTTGTACATGAGGTTGAAAAATACAGAGATCAGACATGATATGCTACATGTAAAACTTATAAATGGTGGAGGCTAAAGGATGTAAATTTTGTGGAAGATTCACTCTCCAGTGTTATCCTTGTAAGGCTAGATAAACAACACGAGAAAGATGTCTTTACCCTCATAACTTAAAAGGAATTGAAATTGTGAAAAATTTTAGAACAATTTATAAATATATTCAAATGCACACCTGAAGAATTTAAAAATGGGGGGAAAGGGATAAAGTGGGTTTTTTGTTGTGTGGGTTTTTTTGTTTTGTTTTGTTTTTTCCCCCCTAGTAATCTCTTAATCCTTCCTTCTCCCTTCCTGGATTATTTCAATATATTGGTAGAAGTTGTTTCTTATTGTGAATATAATCAAAATTATGAGAAACATTTGGTCAATTCACTTGCACAAAATATACTTCATGCTTGAGTATGGAACAGACTGTGTAAAACACAACTTGGAAGAGAAAGTAGTAGAAACACACCAGCTATGGAAATAATTAAAAAACTGATTTTATGCCTTACTCATCCCATTTGAAATTATATGTAAATTCTAATAATGTTATGTAAAAATTTTAAAATAATGATTTTTTTGGCTTTAAAGACATTTCATACTAGCTTCTTAAAAAAAAAAAAAAAAAAAAAAGCACGAAAGGTTTGATTTTAAGTCCAAAAATTATTAGCTTTCCAGCATTAATGCTGAAAAGCACCTACACATATATGAAATACATATATACTTGAAAACCTTGGTGGAATTTGAACTTTTAGGAATTTGAAATACAAGTTTAAGAGGTTTCAGTTTGTAATGCTATTCTGTCCTGCATTCAAAGGTGTCCTAAAGCCCTCTTGGTTTTAAAATCTACCAGACATATAGCAGTGGCAGAATGCAGTCCCACAAGAGCATATGCATAATGGCATTACAAAAGCTAAAGATTTAATTAAATGACACTTTCTTAAAATCTCTATGTATTACTGTGGAGATAATTAAGCTCTTCCTATTTGTATTGGCCTGAATTTACATTCCAAAATTTACTCTTGTTTTTTGTGTAGACATTTTTTCTGATTAATGAGTATATATAACTTAATACATTGTAGACAACAATTATAGAAATCCTTTGTTTTTACTTTTGAAGTAAAGGATTTCATAAAACATTAAAACGTATTTTGTCTCCTAGTACAGAATCAAAAATTGTATACATTGATATTACAGTAATTAGCTAGAAAAAAACCCAACACAACCAAAATTAAGGAGTGTTTTCAATGTGGAAATACTTGAAGCATCTCTGTATTCCTAAAGGGATGCATATAACTCTAGATGAGAGCAAAACCAATTAAATCTTTGTAATTTCAGTTTAAGTTATACATTTAGGCTGGTATTAATTTCTTAGAAAGGTTAGGGAGGAAAATACCAGCACAAAAAGAAATAAAATGATCCAAAGACAAGAAATCTTAAAATGTTCTGTTTCTTCGGTTGTTCATTAACAGAAATGACTTGCACCTCTAGGGCCCTTTTCATGTAAATGCACGTCTCAAAGAGCCAAGTCTTTAATTACACATCAGCAGAGCGCACACTGGAAATGAGTGTGGTAGGCCTTGTAAACCGGCAAAAAACTTGTTGCAGGCAAAACATTTGTGAGTCAGAGAACTGTACGTAATTTATTGCCAATAAAAGCAAGCTTTTGATCACTGACTTGGGTATTGGGGAGAACAAGAATACAAACAATGAGTCAAACTCATATATTCTTCCCTTCTCCATTGTTAATTGCCCTTGTATTCATCAAGGGTTACACTCAGTTGATGAAAGCTCCTCTGGTGAGGTGGTGGGACAATGAGAGGAGGGTGAGGCAGCCACAGTCCCTCAGGGATGTCCCTGCCCCAGTGTGTGTCACCCATGGCCACCAGTCCCTTAAGAAGGCTCCTGCCCCAGCATGGGTGGCCTGCAGCCACAGTCCCTCAGGGGTGTATGTACGCACCCTCCATCCCCACCCCACCCCTAAATACATCTGCTGAGGGGCCCATGGGCTCCTCCAGCGACTCAGAGTTCTGGGGCGCTCTGGGGCACTCAGCCAGTGCTGGAGCCATTGGGGACTGGCTATGGCTGGCACAGGGTGATCCATGGCTTCCTCCTGCTCCTGTCATTCCCACAGCCTCCTGCTGCACAGACCTTGTAACTTAACCGCCATTACAACACAGTGCAGCATAAAAGATGTCAGTATCCCTTCTGGCGTAAAGCGGTGAGATACTTTTCCAGTAACACTGTTACTACTGGACACTCGATCCATATACGGCACAGAATATGTCTGAACTTCACTTTTTAAGAAGGAAATGTAAATCCTTATTATTTTTACAGAAGATTTTAAACAAAATATGAAATGAAACCTGCCCCATCTGCTCTCATGAGTAGTTCAGTTGACATCTATTGTGCTGTGTTAGGATTATACTGTGTTTTATAATGAAACTGGAGAGTATTTTATCTTGCTCTCTAAAACCTTCTTGGGCTTGGATAAGCCTAGACTCCATCCTGTATTGACAAGCAAGGAAAAAAAAAGCTAAGTATAATTTGTATCAAGCAATTTTTTTTATTGATACCTATATTTACAGAACTGAGGGTGGACTAGGAAGCATATAAGTTTTCAAAAAAAAAGAATATATAGGGTACTTGTATACAAGTTTACATGTAGGGTTAAATGTCCATTGTACATCCTGAATTTTAATTCACTTATAGGTAATGAAATGTTTTTCCTGTATTTCAGAATAAATGTAAGTTGATTCATATTTTTGTCTGGAAGCCATTTATATTTTTGTATGTAGTCACCACATCACATAAAGGTGGACTGTATTCAAACAGCTGAATACTTCCAGATATTTCTGTTATGAGTATTGTTCTAGTGTTTGACTACTTCGTATATCTATAACCTGTCCCTTAGATAGCTAGCATGACGAGATTTTCTGTGTTGCGTGTCAATGGAGTTTGTGAAAGTGTTCTGGGAGAACAGCCCTACACACTAACTGTGGTGATCGGCTGCTGTCAATCACTGCTGGAGATGGGACAATGGGCTGGGTGGGGCTTAGGTTCAAACTTTTAAGAACACTCTTAGGATTAATGCTGCTTTGCCCTGTCTTGCCCAAACAGATTGAGATGAGACAATCAAAGATGTCAGAGCTCACTGTAGGGAAAAGAAGTTATTGTACACCCACTGTTTTCTCCATCCTTTTTTTCAGCTCTTGAGACAGACATATTACTTCCACCCACCTGCAAAACTACAAACTCCCCATACATGTCTGAGGTATGAACCTGGAAATTTAAACCAGTGAACAGCAGTAAGGTCAAGCTTTTTAGGCTTTAAGTTGAAAGGATAAGATTGCAGTCCTTGATCAAGGCTTTTGGAGAAAGCAAACTGAATGATGCTTAAGAATCCAAAAAGAATGAAAATAAAGAATAAAAAGTAAATAAGAATACCATGCTAAGGAATTAAAAATTACTTTTGCTGCAAATAATAAAAATGTCTTGTACTTTTTTTTTCTGATCTAATTTGCTAATTCTGTTTTGATTAATTTTACATTTAGTAAGTAAATTTTGTTGGTTTAGTAACAGGACCAGTACATGAATATGACGGTAATTAGTTATTGCAGTAATTTGAAGTCTCTAATGAAAAATGTGCAGAAAAATGAAACGAAAATTAGAATCTAAACTGAAACTCAGTGAAACCAGAGCAATCACTCAAGGTTTACATTGCTTTAGGAACAGAATCAGATATTTTCTCTTCTTCATAAAATAATTTTTAATTAGCTCAAGTTCATCAGTTAAACTGTAACAAATATATTAAATTAGTACTTTTCATCACATCACTTACAGAAAAGAACTTGCTGCAGATTGCTGGTTCCATGAAACTGAAGAAATATTTCTAAAATCAGTAAATGAAAACTTATATAATCTTTCAACATTTGTTAACAGTTTTCAGAACTACTATTTTAATTCAGTACCTCTGTAATAAAAAGTTCCTGGAATTTTCTCCTTGCTTCCAGAATGGCTTGGAGGTTTTCCATTGTATTTACCTTCAAGTCTGTTTACTTGCAGCTAGTCGTTTTTTATTATATCTGCTCTGATATAACTGCTTCTGGAAATTATCCAGTCTGTTCAGATTCATCTTATATCTTATGGAACCAATGAGTTTGATCTACTTTGTCTTAGAAGGACATCTAACTGATTTTTTCTTCTGTATCCAATATATATAAGCACATATGGATTCACTGTGGCAGTACTTTTGGTTACCTCTTGAAGAACGCATTTTTATTCAGCCATCCATGAAGTATAGTGACTAGATTGAATGACAAGTTTGCTTTCACAAACTCTATCAAGCTATGTTTAGCAAATGAATGAAAAACAGAACAAAGATGGTATTTGAAATGTTTTTTCACATATATAACTGAACTAAAAAGAAAACCCAACCAAACCCCAAACCCCATGAATGACACAAAAAAGCCAAACAAAACTCCCTGCCTAATATCACTGAATTTCTGTGTAGATTCATCTATTTCTTCTGTAGGCAACACCAATATTTTCTTTCCTGAAGACTTAAAGTATTTTTAAGGAATATGAGACAGGTTTACAGCTCCTTTTTTTTTTTTTTTTTTTCTTTTCATATCCCATTACACTTAATGAGATTGGAAACCTGCATTTGAGTCTAGGAGCTATGAAACTGGCTCAGCATATTGCATGCAACACAAATAACTGGAAATCAAGTGGTGAGAGCAGGAGACACATTAATTATTCATAGAACTAAATGTATTGAAGAGCCCACATTACAGCTCACAAAGGAGTATCTCTGAGTCCAGTGAGGGGAGGAGTAACTGCCTTCAAATTCAGTTAAAGTGCACCTGACACACAAGAGGATGGTTCTCAAAGTGACCGTGAGAATTTTCAATAAAAGCTAGGGGTTTTAAGGAAGTTTCTGGTTCCCAAATCCCAGTGCAAGTCAGTGAGATATGGGAATTTAATTCCCTTTTCCAAATCATGGTTCAAACAAGTGGAAAGATCTGACCTACATTACATTTTGAATTGCTGCCTATCTACCTTTGTTAAGATTTTTATAACATTTACCACTGTATCTACATGTGTTGTGACTGACGCCTTGTCAAACTACAGGGAAATCCAAGACTTTCGAGGAAAGCGCTGGTATAGTTACTGTGGACAAACACAAAGAAAAGGTCTTCCAATGTAAATAAATAATTTTTATCATTGTATCAGTGAAACCCAGGATGAGCTTATGTATATGGATGACAATTTACATTTGTATTTTCCTTGTATATTTTGTAAATATTCAGCTACAGTTCTCAATATTTTTCACCAGTCTTCACTTCAGTAAAAAGTTTCCAAATGATGTGGATTTAAGTCCTCTGACATTAGGTCTTTCATAATTTTTAGAAGCATACATGAAATCTATGCACCACGTTACTCAAAAGAAAATATGAATAGGTTTCACTGCAACAGCATTGCATGTGTAATCACTACTGATATTTAAGGCTTTGTTGCTAAGAATCTTCTAGATGAGGGATATTTAATCTTTTTTTCACATTTTACTACTTAGTATCTTTTTACAGAAAATAGTACTGATATATCTAAAATCTCTACTTTCCTGAAAGTGTCTAAAAATGAATTTTGTATTCTTAACATTAGTCTATGCCCCAAGGTGCATTATTAGCTGTTGCTTGCAGGGATGTTGTTGCTGCTTGGATAAGCAAGCCTTTTCATTATGCATTAATACAAATACACAATAGAATTATAAAGTTAGTTGATACTTCATATGGATTCATTGAACATTACCAACCTTATAAAGATTATAAATATTCAGTACTGTTGTATTTTAGGTACCTCCTTTTCCTGAATTAGCCAAAATATCACATAATTTTCCATCAGGGAAAATAATAGGAAGAATAGAGATACTTTCTTCTTTCTTTCTTTTTTGTTTTTCCTATTTTTGGCTGCAGGAGTGCTTAATAATAGTCTAGAAATTGCCAGACAACTGAAGTTTGATTCATTTGCTTATGATTTTTTTCAGATGAAAGTGAAGACTTACTGCTCCAGGGAAAAACTACATAGTTTAAACCAAATCAGAATTGCAGTGATTTATTAATTTTTTAGTAACATATAATTACCTAGCAATCAGTGAACTATGTAGTCAGTCAATATTGGCACAGTAATGGATAAACCACATCACTTATAAAAAGTTAATAAATACCTGCAAATTTTGAAACACTTCTATAACTAATCCCAGAAAGCTCTAATTGTGCATGGACACATGCACACGCAAACACACAGATACACACCTCTCCACTGTAGATGTTGGAGGCTACAGACCCCTTCATCTGAGCCCAACCCTGCAGTGCAAGAGCCCTGTGCCAGCCCTGTTACCCCAGAGGCGGCAGCCGCTAAGGAATGCATACAAGGTGCAGATCTCCAGGGTGCACCTATACTAGCTGTGAGGGAGCTGCACGTGGCTGCTGGCAGCACCCATGGTAGGGGGTTATGGGACCACTTCTGGCAAGGTCTTGACTGCTGCTGTCTCCTCCACTATCTCTCCCCACTGTCACAGATTTTCATGCTTATTTTATACTCCCTTTCCCATTGAGTTCTTTTTTTCCAACATCTCTCTGAAATGCCCTGGTTACTGTTTCATCTGGCTGATGTTCATGTTTCTCTTCAATTTGATCAGTTTTGAGCAAATACACTCCAGACAATGTTGCGTATTCAACCCATGTACACACTGTGTACACCCCCACCATTACGTTAACAAATATTGATAACCAGGTTGTTTGACAAAAGTGGGCCATACAAGCAAACCCATATATACAAACCACATTTTCAAGCAGGAGTATACCATCCTGGACAATGGTTTTCCTGGTCTTTAATTCAGCCATTGTCTCAAATATCTGTGCAATATTAATCTGATGTACAAGAAACTGCACACAGCAATATTCTGGAGCAACATTAACACATGTACTAACATAATGACTTTAAGCAGTACATTTGAGACTAACAGTGTAGAGTGCATTTTTTTTTTCTCTTATGAGTTGGTTTTAAAAAAATTCTTTTTTCTATGACTATGTCACTGTCTTTTATGTATTGTATACATATACATTATCCCTTTTGCCTGAGTTCTTGTGTAAAGATCACTGTGCAGAACCTTGCACTTATTTTCATGTTGATTTGGTGAAGAGATAAGTGGTAATTTGCTAAATCAGCAAATGACTAAAACTGTAATATCGCCATAAAGTAGTGGAGGCAAAATTCCATGTGTCCTCAATCACCCTCTGCTTCTCAGAATAAACTACATCAGGGAAGAAAGGAAGGAAATTGGAGTATTCAGAATCTGTGAAATCCTGGTATGTCAGGGTTTGAAGGTTTGGGTCGAGTGTTTTTTTACTGCTTCTCACTTCTCTGCACAATGTATCAATTTCTGTATCCATATAGTATCAAATATAATTGGACATAAATCTAGGTCAGTCGGTACTAATAAAACCTACCTTCCTTGTTAAAAATATTGTGCCTTTACTTCTGATAAAAACTCCTACTTATTTATGCCTAATACTGCTTGCTTTTGCTATTTGTCTATCCTTAATTATGTCTCAATTTTTTGAAAACTTGTTACTGTCAGCTCTCCCTTACTGAGAACACACATGCTTTGCTTCCTTTGTAATGTTAATACTGTTTTGCTTTTACTCCAGCCTTCTTTTGTTTCCTTTTTCTTTTTTTTTCCAAAACACAATACATGAGGCATTACATCTAGTGCAATATTAATAATCAAGTAGGAGTTTTCCTTTAGACTACATATAAGAAGCTATTTGATAAGGCTTTTTCCTCCTGCTTTTCAAAAAGTTTTGAAAACAAAAGCAGACTTAAAATGCTTTTGTAATCTAGAACCTACAAGGTTAAAATATCTAATCAAGAGTGGTAACAGTAAATTTAAAATTTACAGTAGCTCAGTAAAATTATTGATTTTTTATACTGCTGAGAAAGAGATAAATAATCAAAGAAGGGAAAACTTTACTAACCTAATGCCAACAAGCATACATACTGTGGACTTGGTGGAAGACAACCTGTTCTACCATTGTCCTTATGAGAAAAAGGTCATGAACAATTCTGGTGCTAGAAAAATGAAGGTGATAAATTCTAAAATAATGAAATGATGATAAGTATATTCTTTTGCATTTGCATTTAACATTCCAGTTGATTGGTATTAGCATTAGGTTAAAATATTTATGACACTTGTTCTGGATAAATTGCATCAATATAATTTATTATTTAAGAAGAAGTGAGAATAATCTGCTTCAGTGAAGATAATATTTTTATTCATGCTGTTCTGATGAACACCAGCTTTAAACAAGTGAAAAAATGTTAAGTCTTTGTAAACTCTTGATTTAGAAAACTGTAACAATGTTATGATTTTAAATATCTTTTAATTTAGTAGATGACACTCAAAAAAGAGAAGCATTAAAATGTCTAAAAAGAAGGAAGATGAATATGTCCTCAGGACAAATACCAGACTATAGTCTGTCACTGATGTAACACTGTACTGGCACGGGGTCAATCAGATTAGTCCTCTGTGGATTTTACAGACCTTCAATTGTTTGGAATATCATGGATTGTTCCTTGCAAATGCATTTTAAAAACACAGTATTAATGATGATCACAGAATCATAGAATTATTTACGTTGGAAAAGACCTTTGAGATCATCAGGTCCAACCGTTAACCCAGGACTGCCAAATCCATCACTAAACCATGTCATTAAGCACCGCATCTACATATATTTGAAATACCTCCATGGATGGTGACTCAACCACTTCCCTGGGCAGCCTGTTCCAATGCTTCAGTAGTCTTCCAGTGAAGAAGTTTTTCCTAACATCCAGTCTAAACCTCCCCTGACATAACTTGAGGCCGTTTCCTCTTGTCCTATCACTAGTTACCTGGGAGAAGAAACCTACCCCCACCTGCTGACAACCTCCTTTCACGTAGTTTTGGAGAGCAACAAGATCCCCCTGAGTCTCCTCTTCTCCAGGCTAAACACCCCCAGTTCCCTCAGCCGCCCCTCATAAGCCTTGTGCTCCAGCCCCTCCACCAGCTTCGCTGCCCGTCTCTGGACACGCTCCAGCCCCTCAATGTCCCTCCTGCAGTGAGGGGCCCAAACCTGAACACGGCATTCGAGGGGCGGCCTCACCAGTGCCCAGTGCAGGGGGATGGTCACTGCCCTGGTCCTGCTGGCCACACGGTTTCTGATACAAGCCAGGATGCTGTTGGCCTTCTTGGCCACCTGGGCACACTGCTGGCTCATGTTCAGAGCCGGCTGTCGACCAGCACCCCCAGGCTTTTTTCCACCAGGCAGCTTCCCAGCCGCTCTGCCCCAAGCCTGTAGCACTTCGTGGGGTTGCTATGACCCACGTGCAGGACCCAGCGCTGAGCCTTGTCAAACCTCCTACAGCTGGCCTCAGCCCTTCAGTCCATCCTGTCCAGATCCCTCTGCAGAGCCTTCCTACCCCCAAGCAGATCAGTGCTTTCCCCCAAGGCTTGGTGTCATCTGCAGACTTGCTGAGGGTACATTCAATCCGTCATCCAGACCACCAATAAAGACTGTAAACAGAAATTTTGCCCCAATACTGAACCCTGGGGAACACCACTTGTGACTTGTAACAATGTGCTTATTTTTACCTGTTTGTAATATACGTATTAGTCCATTAGTGGGACTTAAATTTTACAGTGATAACAAAAATAAGTGAAAAACCTCCCAAGTATTTAGGGGTACGAATTGACAGAAATAAAGTTATGCAAGACTTCTGAATTATTTTTTATTTGATATTTGAAAGTTTTATAATATTCCTATTATTTTTTAATTAGCATCAATCTGTACAAATATAGAAAGGGGACCTAAGCCCTAGCTTAGAAACTAAAGTTTAACCAAATGAAGGTAACATATCTCAGACATATAACACTGTCTACAGCCAAGCAAATTTTCACAGGTCTTTTAAATATTAATTTACTTCTGGGTAATTATGAAAGAGTTTATGAAGAAATTTTCACTAAAATCTGGTCTGAATACACAGGGGCATGAATTTTTTTTGTGATGTACAAACTTTAAAAAGAGAGATGAAGGAAATAATCAGACTTAATAAAGACATTTGAGATAAATTTGTGTGCTAAGAAAGAATACAGGATATATTGGAACTTGAAAATTTGGAACAGAAAGTAAAAAATCAGAGAGTAATTTGGGAGATGACTGTGGAATGGGCAGCACTTTTTTGTGGTACAGTCAGAAAAAAACCCCATCAAGACTGCAAAAAGTGACAAAACTTGGCATCAGTGTACCGGACAGTGAAAAGCAGGTTTCAAGCCTTGTGTGAGAGCAACATTTTAAGGTTTCTGGTTGTAATGTTATCAGGAAAGGGATAAAAAAAAATTAGGAAAAAAATGAAGGGAATACCACTCTGAGATCACAATAATGGCAAATGAGAAATTGTTAAGCACTCACTGGGAGTTATGTGAAGAAAGTGAAGAACACACAACATATCTGGGAATCATGAACACAGAACCCAGAAAAGAATCATTCAGTGATGATGCTAGGCAGCAAAAAGAGCATGGGGCAAAGAGACAGAGGAAAAAGAGAAACAACAAATCCACTGTCAAAATTGAAAATAAACAACTAATTTGTTAGTTGGGAATAAGTTTCATAAACACGAAATTTTGAAGAATAAATTAAATAAAGGAACTGTACAGCAGCAACGTTGTCCAGAAAACCAGTTGTTTGTTTTTTTTTTTTTTGCAAACTTTAGCTGCAAACAGTGTAGTTAATATGGAGAGAACAAATCAACTGGCAAAAATCAAACACAGAGAAATAAAGACAAGAATGCAGAGCTTAACAATATTTGAAAATGAAGAATAAAATCAAAGAGGATATAGCTTGAAAATAAGACCACCATAAAGAAAGCCTGTGATGGTTAAGAAGTTTGGTTTAATGGTTGGTACAGAGCATCAGGGAGATGTATATATAAGGAAAGATGTAAAAAAAAAGTAAGAAAGAATTGGATAATTTTCACTGAAAGGTGTCGTATATCCATCATGAGGAATCAGGCAAGACCTTATAGGAACTGAAAGTAGAAAGAGAAGACCAAATTGCTTCCTGTGTGTTGTGAAGAAAAGCAGATTGTCATGGTCTTTTTACATAGAAGATTAAGAATGGGATTAAGAAAGAAGCAGAAGCAAGAGCAAGATCAGGGTTTGGGATTAGGGGGATACATTAGGACTACCTCAAGGTACTGTCATTGGAAAGATTGCCAGGAGAGGATGTATCTTTTAGAACAAGGTGGATATTAAGTAAAGTAATACTTAAAAGTCAGTCTAGCATTTCTATGAACTTTTACAATTCTTTTGATGCTGATACATATTTTTCAAAGCCTGCTCCAACTTCATAGTTTTTAAAGCTTGCTGAAAAGTTTGGTAGTTTTTGTCCTCTTTGTTTTTCCATAGTCTTTATACAACAGTCTCCACACATTTCCAGTTGCATGAACATTGCAATTGGGTCTATGAAGATTTGTACTGACCTCATTGTGTCATCAGCTTGACATTATAATTTCATCTCCAGAGAAACATTGAAACACTTTTCATCATAATTTGATATTGTAAATGTGGTGACCATAGATAGTAATAAAAATTCCGTACAATTGCATTTTGACATCATAATGTAATCTCCATAGTCTTCACTTGACATTGTGATGAGATTGTGGCAATTCTAACTTTGTATGAATGAAGCTGGGGCCACAGAATGAAAAATTTAAAGTACAGTTTTGTGCATAGCGAGCAAATGGTTATAAATATATATATATTATCACAATTAAATTTTTGTTAAAAATAAGAACACACTTTCTATCCACCTGAGGAATGGAGATCTGGAACAGTCCTTTAAGTGGAGAGATGTGAAGACTAATCACCTTTCAGATACTGAATTATCAATTTATGCAAGAGAAAGTATAACGTAGTTTGTGCTATAGCAGAGGCTTGGAACCTGTGATTGGAAAGCTCTTCCCAGTTCTATCATCTTCTGAGGTATGTACTTATGCCTTAGTCCTTGAGTAGTATAGGAGTAGGAACCAAACTTAATATGTTTACAAAAGAACTTTTATATCTAGAAGCAAATTAAATTTATATTTTAAACGTCATTGAAAGTATTGTGCATATTTTGTTCAACATGGATCTCGTGTGCGTCAGCTGTGGTGTAAAAAAGAAGATCATTCCTTGGAATAAAAAATCTGGTGCAGGCCTATTTTATTCTTTAACTTCAGTTTTAGAGTTGTTAAATGTAGCGGCAGACTGATTTAAACAGTGACTTTCATGCTCCTAAATCAGTCATTAGTCTAATATGAACTGGAATGACATTTTTTAAAAGTCAAAGCATTGCTGATTTTTGGTAGAATCTGAATTGATGACCTCCTGGTAAAATACATTTATCTTAATATTAGATCTTTGAGACAGTATATAACTTTTAACCTTTACTTAAAGCATTTTCTTGTAGATATCCTTCTGATTCTTGCAATACAGGCAACAGCAAATATTTAAAAAGACATAAATTTTACTATCCCAAAATTATAACCATGGTACTAGACAGACCTACACCTTGGAGTTTTGAACTTCTTTGTTTATGGACAAAAATGTACCTCTCCGCTAGAGTTTAACTGATGGAACTTGAGTAAGTTATAGGTATAACTACTCATTTTTCACAGCCTGCCATTTTTTTGTCTGTTTACTTCACTTGTCTGTTTTTCTTGAAAAGGCAGTGTTCAGGCCCTCTTCTTTTCTTTTAGGAGTGAATAGACAATATATTTCAAGTGTAGAATTATGTTAAGCTGTGGTCAGATGAGTAAAGCATGTGCTTAGAACTGTGCAGGTTGAAAGTCTACTCCTTTGAAGAAAATCATTTCAACTTCCTGTGCAGTTTTAGATGACAAAGCTTGTTTTAGGTGGCAAACCTTGCTTGATAAGCTGGCAGAAGCATGCAAAACAGGTGGACTATTCTATTTGAAAAAAGTTTTATAAAGTATTAAAAAAAAAAAAAAAAAAAGAGGGAACTGTTTTTATCAACAGTCAATAGCCATGATCATGGTCTTTTCGTCAATAAATCATGTAAGGTTGTTTATTTTTAATTTCACCTCTGTGAAAAAAATAATTTCATATCTGTGAAACAATCATCTCAATTCTTTTTTTTTTTTGTCTATCTAGTCAAGATAATATGGTTTTCAAATATCATGATTATCAAGGACTTGAAGATACCTGATTACACTGATTTGTTTTACAAAGGCTTTACAAAGATGTTAACTGAAGAATATCTTTCTCATGAGGACAATAATTATTTACCTCTATAAGATATTTAAAACATAGTAGTGTACAAGACAGGTGTAGAACCTTTCAAAAAATCAACTAGATTAGCATAAATGTGTTAAATGTATTTTAAAACTATTTTAGGATATATTTTTGCCATTGAGCCATATTGCTATAGCAAAATCATAAAAAAGAAAAAGTGTAAAGTAACAATTAACACTTTTTGAGCAAAAGTGTTTACTTTCTATTTTCAATTGAAGTGAATCTAATTGTGCACAGATTCTGTATATGTATGGTAGCTAAAAGCAAGAATGTCTTTTCTTAAATGATATTTTTTTTAATATATAATTGTATTTCTCTGAAGGGATTGTGGGATTTTATGTTAAAATGAAATATACTGAGGTTCAAAGTAGAAAGACGGAAAAAATGTGTGAGTAGGCAATAACTTTGGAGAGAAACTGAATTTCCTAGGAACTGCTTCTAATTATTTTGATGAAGTTCAGAAAACTAGCTAACATAATAACAGATACATTTTTTCATTTGCACTTACTTTCATGAATAAGGAACATTGTAACACAGTATATTACCAGTACAAGTATACTGTTAGGACTTGTTCTTGCACTAAGGAAGGTTAAAATTCTCTTCAAAATTAAATTACTTGTATTAGAAAATTTACTTAAATTGTAAATAGAAGATTATTAGAATGTTGATGACACAAAGTGACACGATATAAAGTATGGAAATAAATAGCTGATATTGAAATACACTTTTATTTTAACTTTGATTCCATCAGCCTTTTTTTTTTTACTATTGAATGATGCAATTATTACATAATTGTTATTGTTATTTTGAGTTATTTTTTAATAATTTTGAAGATGTGTGTAAATTTGAACTGTTGATCAAAACCATGTTGCTAGCATTGAATTGAATGCTTAAAAAAAATCTTACATAATTCTCATAAATTGCATACAAAAATTATGGTCTATTATGAGTGAGTAGGAAAGAATATGGATTTTCAATGTGGAAAGAGATCTTGCCTTCTGAAAAGGAAATTTTTCAGAATAACAATTTTAGGCCCGAAGATATTACCTGAATATGCTTCATCTCTTCAGGTAGTGTGTAGTCTATCCAGACCAATTATGGCAACTAGGCTGATGGGTTCTTTCACAAGCAATCTGTGCTTTTCCCTAATCCCTTTACTGGGGCACAGCTTCTTCACTAGTGGTCTGACAGGAAGTCTGCCAAAAGGAAAGCATTTTTACATGGACATTAATTCCAAAATGCTTATCTCCAATGGACAGAGATTCTTTCTGCAGTCACTTGGGAAAAGGGATTGATATCTGCTGGACTAAACATTTGTACCTTAGGAATCCCCATTGTACTGATACTGGGTTGAATCCCTCTCATTATTACTTCACAATTGAGATGTGGGCCCAGAAGAGTCATTGCCAAG
The DNA here is from genome assembly GCF_023634085.1 of Falco cherrug. Lineage (NCBI taxonomy): Eukaryota > Metazoa > Chordata > Aves > Falconiformes > Falconidae > Falco > Falco cherrug. The sequence continues at coordinate 39,758,901 of NC_073699.1, read as the reverse complement.
ATAAATATTTACTTTTAATAGAAGTACTAGTGGCTATAAATTCTATCTGCCACTTCTATCCAGACTATAGCCCCCACAGATGAACAGGGGATGTGGTTAGACTTGAATCAAGCAGAGGGGGGGAAAGTTTATAGGCAAATAGTATGTCAGCGCTGGGGTATTATTCCTTCTCATGTTATACAGTGTGCTGAACTTATTTCAACAGACCACATACAATACCACCAGAAAAAGGGAAAATTGACAGCTTTTTAGTTTGGAAACATCTTATAGAGGACCTACAAAATTGTATATGAAGTTGCCTTTACATGATTTCCACATCAGATGGTGCACCGTGGAGGTGCACCAAGTCATAAGGCGCACCATGATCATGGAGAGCCAGGATATAATACAATTGCTGTTGCAAGTATTTAACGCTGGTATGCTAAATGATTTAATTTTTAAAAAAATATATTTTCATTCTCTGTGGGATTTGTTATTTTAAATTCCAAAATTATTTTAAGAGAGACTGAGAGTCATTTTACATGTGTGATGAAAAAAATACTTATGCCTGTCAGAATTCATATACAATAAATGTACTCAGATTTTCTGATTTTTTAGGATAATACTTTAATTACTAAAATAGTTTAAGGCTTACTTCAGTGCTCATACTGCCTTAATTCAGTACACAAGTAGGGCAATTGATGTGAATCCCAACATCTGGCAATCAGAGTGTTTTAATGAGTTACTTTTTAAAGAAATGTCTGTCTGCCGGAGGGGTCTATAATGCAATTAGACACATTAGCACTTTCTCAGTCATTTGGGGGTATTTTTCATGAGAAAATGTGATTGGTGCGAACTGTAAAATATTTGCACTTTTGGAAGGTGAAAAGTGCATTTGCATTTCAGCTTTTAAAGGAGGGTTTTGTTAGAATGATGTTACGTAATACATTTGTTGCAATTTCTCAGTATCTGTTTGCAAGATGTAAGAACTTAGTCTCAAGTGCTAAACTATCTACAATAGTGTACAGAGTTACAGGCTACTTTGGCCAGCTACAAACTCAGGAAAAAACTTATGATTAATAGAATAAAAAATTTTGAATATATAGGCTGCTAATTAATAATTTAAAATTAAAGTCCACTACCTAAATTTAAAGAAAATGTTGAGAAACATGGAAAAATCTGCATACCATTAATTTTTTTATTTTGAAGGTTATTTTTTTAATTGGTTTTGTTATCTGTATTTTATTGGATTAGTTATCATACTTACCAATTCCGTTTTTAAAGTACCTAAGTAAAATTTCAGGACTTATTAATACACAATGATATTTTAGCAGTTTCATACTTGTATCCTCATCCTAAAGCTCCTAACATTTCAGGAGTGGTAGCAAAAAGTAAGCCTCTTGTTTCACTGGGCATGTGCTGGTATTATTGTTGAAAATTCAGTGCTCATGCTGTGGTTTTTGAGAACTTCTAAATTCTGAGAAAATTAGCTTTAGTGGCTAGGAACAAAATACTTACAATAGTAAGTTCAAAGATGTGAATTTGTACATTACTATATGCATTTTATGCATACTGTGATTTTATATGTATTTGTACACGACACAAATATGTACAAAACCGTGATGGCTTGAATAAATCTTTTGACCTTTAGGACAAAAGAAAACCAAGCTTAAAAACTACATTCACATTTGCCTAATGTTGCAAGATGTAGAAACCTACTTGCAATTATTATTCCGTTAAGAGGTAAAACTTTTGGCTTAAGAAATTATATAATTTAAACTTGTGTTACAGAGGAGTTTATCACAGTATTTTAAAATAAACTCAGTTGTGTGAATAAAGTGGAAATTTGATTCTAAGTATGTTTTTGAAGTGTTAGGACAGGTTTTAATTGAAACACTGAATTTGCCAACAGCCTATGAATATAATTTCTGCTGATTTAAGAATGTGATGTCAGGCCAGTAAGTACGCAATTAGCTTTAGTTTAAGTGATAGCAACATGCTGTAAATAAGATTCTTAATTGTGTTTGCAAGATTAAAATTCAGTCTCATTGTTTTTTTCTCTTACTACTTTGGTGGCTTTGTGGTATATTCGCATTGCTACCTCTAAATGAATGTCAACTTGTTTTACCTCGACTGCAGCCAATCGATACTTCATTAGGCTGAATTGTCTTGTGCCCATGCAACCTTGAAGCTGTGGCTTAATTACCACCCGTATTATGCAGTGGCTCAGAGAGCTGTGCTCAGCTGTGTCAGTTTTGAACAAAAGCCATGCTGTTGCCAGTATTTAGGAAAAATGGACTTTTCAACTAAAGAACTATGATATTTTCAAAGTTAACAATTCATGATGATAACCTTTTTCATAATGTGTATGTCAGTTTTCAGTAAGTTTACATTTGAATAGATTTCTGCATATTGCAAAACTTTAAAAGACAAGTACTTTTGCTTTTCATGTTCAACCCATCGTTGATTTAAGATAATTTTAAATTAATGGCAAAGTAACATTCATCTGAAAGAGAAGACAGGAGAAAGTGCAGTCAAATGGCAATCATGACAAATGACATCTCTTGTCTGAGAGTCATTTTTCCTCACTAGACTGATTTGTCATCCCCACTTTTGACATTTTTCATCCTGCTATGAAATCACATTGACAGAATAAGATATTTCTACACTTAACAGTGGGCCATAGACGATGGTTCTGTGCCTTCATTTATTTTTTGTATTACATTTAAGGGTTTTTAAAATTTGTAAGCAACTAAATTCTGATGACAAATTTCATTTGCTGCATGAAATATAAAGTTCACACTGCCCTATAATTGTAAAGTAAATGCTGCTCTTTCATTTTTGTCATTATACAACATAGAGGAAACCTCTCCAAAAAGAAAATTTTCCACTTAGGAGTACTGTCTTGTCCTAAGTGAGGATTATCAAAGCCAGCTGCAACAATGAGTAAAAACTACCTAACTTTAATACATTGTGTCCGTTGCCCTGGACTTATCTAAAGACCTGTGGATAGTGTTTGCAGTTTTTTACTTCTGATCTAAAACCATAAGGGTCATCCATTGCTGAATGCCTTATGTACATACAAATACGTATAATTAATTTTTCCCTCCATGTAATACAAACTATGCAGAAGTCACCAGCATTTTCTCTTAAGTTACAAACAAGGATAGACTCAAATACAGTCCAGAATGGCAATTCTCAAAGATTCCATAAATGCAATGGGAAAAGTAGTGATTTGTACACATGGCACAGACTGTAATTCTTTTTGTTGTTTGATTGTTTTGTTTGGTTGATTTTGCTTTTGTTTTTATCCACCGCCACATGATCATTCTGCATATATTACAACTACCCTCTGTGGCTAATACCTTACTGATGGTGAAATGTGCTGACCACAAAATAAGAAAGTTGTTATTTGGATGGAACATCCATGTTTGGTTGCTCAGAGCCTGACAGTCCCCTTTAAACCTCTTTTACAAAAATCCACTGAAGAAAAATGAAAGAAAAATTTTTGAGAAAATGGGGTTTTTTTGTCTGATGTGCTTCATGAATTGGATTTGTGGCTAGATATCCCTATTAGTGCAGTGTCTTCCAAAATCCCTGTCAGACAATCAACTACTTGTAACCTCTAATGCTGTTTCTAATTATCAGCATGTTGAGAGTTTTCACACCCTTTATAACATGTAAATGCTATTCATTATATGTTCCTTCTGTGTACAGTCTAGTATACATCAGTTGCAGATCAGATGTATAAAACATGCCAGAATTTGCACCAGCAATGTAAGCCTGCAATTTCATGCCAATATTCATGTATATTTGTTGTATATTTGTATGTGCTCTCTTTCTATTACAGCAAAATATGAACAAACAACTTTCAGTTAATTAATTAGCAGAGCTTGTATAATGCATCAAATGTTTTCCATTATTATTTTCCTTTTTGAATGAAAAGAGGTGGTTGCCTTTGGGATTCATATTTGTTGCAGACTTCAGCTCACTCTGTTCTTATTCTTCACCCACATTTGTATCCTAATAGATTTCAGGCAAGTTCCACTCATCGCCTCGTGGAAATGAAGATGACATCTCTGCAGAATTGGTGCCTGTCTTAGAGAATGCAGCTACAAAACAAGTAGCCTATGAAAAAGCTTTCCTACCTATTACATAGAAAGAAAAAGGGGGGGGGGGGGGAAGCCTCCTCCAGTACCATGTGTCTGAAGTGTTTATGGGTGGAAGTTTTTATCTTATTTAATGAAAATTTAGAACTGTTTACATATATACAGAAGTTTAACTAACTAAAAGGGGACAGTGTTCATTTCTGCCTCTACACCTTTCTTAAAGCTGGAAAGAGGTCTTCTGTTAAAACAATATTTTATTCAAGTTTACATATTTACATGTGGATGTGGCCATAATTAAAAAGCAGGATAGAAGAAAGGCACAGTTCACCTTTCTAGTCTAAATGAAACAAAGTAAATTAGGGAAATCTTTCTTTGAGCTTAGTGCTTCACAGAGTTGTTTCTCCATTTCAATTCTGCTGTCACTTCTGTTCTACTGAAAGTACACGGGTTAGAAAAACATTGTAATGAGCATGGTTGATTCCATCAAATGTAAAGCAAGGTGTATTTGAATATGTATAATGAATTACATCTGTTCATAGAATACCTTGAGCAATTCTCTTAATATCGAATTGGTTATTATTTACTTGCAAGATTTCAGGAAATTAGTTTCCTACATAATCACACTACTGTATAATATTATACAGACACAAAAAATCAGGAATAAAAAATGTAGTAAGTTCACTCTTCAGTCACACTTTGTGATGGTCTCTACTCTCATATAATTTCCTCCAGTGGCAGACCAACTTAAGAGGGTAAACATTTTCCCCAATACATTTCAGGTATATTGATAGCACTTGCCATTCATTATAATACTAACAGGGCAGAAAACTTATACTGTAATATGAAGAAATATGACCTGTACTGAAAAAATGTATACATCTCAGCATTAATCCAAGTTCAAGCTGGTAGGAGCGACAAACTATTTATTTATTTGTTTATTTGTTTATTTATTTATTTGTTTATTTATTTATTTATTTATTTATTTATTTATTTATTTATTTATCTATCTATCTATTTATTTACTTATTTATTTATTTATTTATTTTTATGATTCAAAAATTGTAGGCAACAAAGTACCTGGTCCTGTTTAGTAGGACATTAAACCACATGGGGCACATATAACATTGAAGACCAAAAATGAGTGTTTAGGGACATGTTTTACCAGTAATAGAGTTACTGTCAAGGTAGAATTATTTTTTTTTTTAAAGATCAATTGCATTATATCTTCAAAATCAGTTCCTGAAAATGTGCTATTATATTGATCAATATTTACCTGGAAAAATGTACATTTTACAAGGATGAAGTAATGAAAGGCTCTAGATCTATGCATTTTCCTTTGCAGAGGACAGAGGTTAGTAGTGGGTTTTGATGACCAAAACACAAGTAGTAAATGGTTAGTTGTCTCTTATTTTGTAATATCCATATGTCTATATGGGTTGAAACAGTTTATCAGAGCACAAAGCGCCAAATTGAACTGGAGACAAATGATCTGCTAAGACTGGAAGATATGGGACAAAATTCACATTTGCTGCCCTTGTTTACTTAATGTACAAAAGAAGATGGCCAAAAAACTTACATAAATTCTAACAAAATTACCTGTAACTTCTATTGCTTTCCCACATTTCTTTCCTTGCTAACAAGACCAAATAGAAGAGTTATGACCCATTTTGCTTTTACTGGTCATCTTCCTCATTAGAGATGAGAGTGAATTCCGTAAGCTACAATTCAATAGGAATGTGCACCACTCTTGTGAACATCAGATGTGGCCTCATGTGATCCCTGGAATGTAAAAGCAGGGCAGCAGGGAGCAGGGAAGAGATTTTCTTATGTGCAAAATCATGATGGGAGACATATAAAACACTTTATCTCAGGGAAATGTCTGCAGTTTAAAAGTATTGAGGTGGGGGGAAACCTTAAAATATTTTTAGAGTGAGAGAAAATGTTTTTGAGGGAGTAAATAAAAAGTGTTAAATTAGCTTCATTTCTGAAAAAAAAAAAATAAGGAAAAGATGCCATAAGACTTTATAGGTATTTGAAGGTGTGTTTATAACCTTTAATTTAGTGAAAATGCATAAGAAGGAATGAATATCTGTAAGCTGAACTAAAGCAAATTAGAACCAGAAACATGTGAACTTTATCTAAAAACATCATTGAGGCAAAACTGCAGCTGTAATTTAAAATAATCCAGGTTATTGATCTCAAGATATGGTTAACCGGGTGAAAATTAAGGCAGTTATGTACCTTACATCAGACTACATAATTCTAATGGTTATTTCTGAGTTTAAGGTGTATGAATATGTGAATCCAACACTACACATCAATTAAATTAAATAACATACAAGCCCCTCACTATTGTCAATGGCAAATGAAAGTCACACCCAAGCACACTGAAATATCTTCCTGAATGTCTCACTTTAAACCCCTTCCACTCAAAAAACCCAAACCAGAATAAAAGAAAAAATAGTTATCTAGTTTGAAGTTGATTTCAGGATATAAACCTAAACAACAAAAAAAATCATTATGAATTATTTGTACTACATAACTGGCAGTAAACTACAGAAACAAGACAATAGTTGGGTGTTAACAGTGCAAGTTGAGACAATACATTGAGGGTATTTCATCTCTCCTGACAGAGAGGAATGTTTTTATTATTACGAAAGAAGAATATTCAAGAATGTGTTAAAAGTTTAGAATCATTTGGTGTACTCAAGAAGTCTTGGTAAACAGAAAAACTTCATTCAGAATGTATGTTAGCTATAGTACAATTTCAGTTAAATCATTGAACAGATTTGAGTGAAATGTCATTGTGCATTTTCTAAGTGAAAGAATGTAAATTTTTACCTTTGAAAGCAAAAATGTGTTTAAATAATATAAAACTGTTTTAAAAATACGTAAATAGCATAATTTGCAACCAAACTAAATTATAAGGACACTGAATATTTTTTTTTCAATATTATGACTTAAATGGACAGTTTATTCAGTGATATTAACACTCAGTTTAATACAAAGTTTGCTATCATTTTTCAGGGCTATATATTTGTTGGGTTTTTTTTATAGTAGCAATGAACTCTTTACCAATTATTATTATATTTAATAATTTATAACATTGCAGTTAGAGAGGGGTGAACAAGGCTGGATATAATAAAAACTTATAGTTTCATACAGTTTTAAGGCCAGAAGGTTCAATAGATCATCTAATCTGACCTCTTGTGTATCACCTGAGGTAAATCCCCAGTGAATCCTAGCTCAGTCCATATACAAATCATGCACTAAACCTACCTTCATTTTTAGGGCCTTAACTGAAGAATTTTCATTTAACTACATAATTAGATCCAATCAACTAAATAATTTTCTTTGTTCATCTCTAGAACTTCTGGTTCTATTGTAGCTGGAGGTAAAACCACTGTGAAGGTGTTCCTTCTGGGTGAAGTCTTAATGTTTTAAGACAACTGGAATATGACATTTGTTTCCAGGGCTGGGTCAAGATGTGAAGCCACTGTGGAATCTCATTACAAGCACAATTCCAAACTGTTTTGATTGTATATTATGTTTCATCTTTTCTGAGTTGTAGAGAATGGAATCACAGTGTCAATTCCCATGATGCATTATGGCAGAAAGGCTATGTGCTTCTGCACATTTGCAATCTACACATGGACTATAGAGCCTTCTTCCTTGTGAGGCTTTTGTAATACAGTAAGCCTACAGCTAGGCCTTAGTGCCCTCATCAGATTTCATCTGTTGCAAATAAACTTTTCCAGAATAATTTTGCAACCTTTAGTTGTTTGTTGTCTTGGCCTTCAGGTGGTGTTAAGCTCCTAAAAACTCACAAAACAGAAACATTTTTGGAACGGAGTTCTGGATGTATTCATATGAAGACTAACATAGCATTTGACACTGAAAAATAACTAGATTATGAAGTCAGAAGAAATTTAGGGAAAGCTGCCTGTCAGAATAGTTTTGTGTGTTTCAAAACCTTTTTTGATGTCCAACTTACCTGAGTAAAATTGCATTTTTCATGTTCTGTCTGGTTTTGTCATGGATGTATTTGTTACTGGTGCTGTTGCTGGTACACATACAAAATTAGTATTATGTATTGATACACCCTCACACATGCAGCTACGATTATAGGGTGGAAATTACCAAAATCTGAACAAGGCTCTAACCAGAGAAAGGTCATCTTCAACTTTCAAAAGATTTTATTTTTTATGGATATTTAAATTAAATTAAAATTTATTAGGGTGATCACCTATCAGAATTTTCTGGGGCTGGTTATCTGGTCTTTATAATCTGTCATTATCACTATTCCTGCTTTCCTTGGCTTATTTTGCACGCTGTAGTATAAAAAACAAGCTCTAAAAACAGTTTTAAAAAATTGCAAATAGATTTGTCTTTTAAAGTCTTTCTTTTAAAGTTACTTGTGAACTGTTGTATTTAATTGGTGGGTAACTAAATCTGTACAGAAACAGTAGAGTGTACAGACTCATTGGCTCCTTTTTTAGTGTGTTTCACTGTCAAAATTTTTTCCCTGTTTTTAAACTAGAGTTGAGTGACAATAAATCTGATGGACTATATTCTGAAAATAGAAAAAAGAGAGTAAGAAAATTGGTAAGCAGTGTCTAACACATTAATTCTAGGATAATTGTGTGTAAGAAAGGAATATGCAAATATAGTGATGATTTACCAAAATGAGTAGTATATGTTGCAATTCAACTTGTCATGCAGTGCTAGAGTCAAGAAAGTAAGGAAACCATCATTTTGGTATTTAGGGCTAAATTCTGCTTTTGGTTTAAGCAGCTGGATTTAAGTAACTTATTTATACAAGACTATCATTAGACACTTTGAGTGACTTGGTGCATTGAAAACTATGGGGAATAAAACACCATAAGAAATTTGATCATCATGCAGGCAGTAGATTTTTCTGCAAAAAATATGGAAATAGTTAAAAGGTTTAGCATATCACGCAGTATCATGTGAAACAGATTCAGAATTGGAGTGTTAGACTGGAAGAACTGAACTGCCTTACAGAAATAAAGAAAAGATGCACAACATCAACAAGGTTGTGCTGATTCTCATTTATTGATGTCAGGCATGTTAGACCCAATCATCTAAAATCATGATTTTATAAGGAGTAATTTTAATCTTAATTTGTGTATGTAGGCATGTGGATACTATTTACTGTAGACATTTGACTTGGATGTCTAAGCTATGAGCTCTATCTCATAAAAATGGAGAGACCCATCTCCAGAAGATCAGAATAGGAGCCTATCTTTATACTCTTTAGACCACTTTCTGGATGAGTCTTTCTCTTCTATTGACCTGGAAAGGCTAAAATTATTATTACTGTATATTATAATTTCAAGGATGGAAATGATTAGTCATCATAGAATCATAGAATAGTTTGGGTTGAAAGGGACCTTAAAGATCATCTAGTTCCAATCCCCCTGCCATGGGCAGGGACACCTTCCACTAGACCAGGTTGCTTAAATCCCCAGCCAACTTGACCTTGACCACCTTCAGGGATGGGGCATCTGCAACTTCTCTGGGCAACCTGTTTTTGCGTCTCACCACCCTCACTGTGAAAAATTACTTCCTTATATCCAATCTAAATCTATGTTGTTTTAGTTTAAAACCATTACCCCTTGTCCTGTTGCTATAGGTCCTACTAAAAAGTCTGTCCCCATCTTTCTTATAAACCCCCTTAAGGTACTGGAAGGTCACTATAAGGTCTTCCCAGAGTCTTCTCTTCTCCAGGCTGAACAACCTCAACTGTCTCAGCTTTTCTTCATAGCAGAGGTGCTCCAGTCCTCTCATCATCTTCATGGTCCTCCTCTGGACTCGTTCCAACAGGTCCATGTCCTTCTCATTCTGGAGGCTCCAGAGCTGAACCATACTCAGCTCCCTCGGACCTGCTGGCCATGTTTCTTTTGACACAGCCCAGAATTTAGTTGGCTTTCTAGGCTACAAGCGCACATTGTTTGGCCATGTTGAGCTTTTTGCCCACCACCCCCCACAAGTCCTTTTCCTCAGGGATGCTATCAATTCATTCTCTGCCCAGTCTGTATTGATACTGGCAGTTGCCCTGACCTAGGTGCAGGATCTTGCACTTGGCCTTGTTGAACTTCATGAGGTCATATGAACTTCATGAGGTCATACAATGGTCATATACATTCTCAGGAGAACACAAGTGATGGTCAAAACATGCTGATCTTCAAAATAATTGTGCACTGTTCATAAGTAAGAATGTAGGAATTGGTTATTCAGGTTGGATGAGCTTGACTGCTTCATGTGGTCTAATTTTTAAAAGACTAGGCAAAATTAAAATTGAAATAAAGTTTAATATAAAGTTCTAAGATAGTTTAAAATAAGAAGTGCTACTGATGACTTGAACAACTCCAAAGAAACAGCTATTGTTTAATTCCCTTCAATCGTAGAAACCCCAAAGCCTAACAAAGGTTACAAGTAATAAGTGAAGGTATAAATATGTTCCTTTGCTAACATTCTTATTGCTTTAGTGTTAGCTTGACAGCTGACCCTCAAATTAGAAACCTATGTAACATCAGTGTTAAAAATATAATAACACACATAAAAAAGTGTTTCTTGGTCTTGATTTCTAGCATGATATACCATAAATATACAGTACATAATTTCCATCTTTCTTCTATCTAAAGTTCTTAAAGAGTTTGAGGGGTAGTAGACATGCATTACTATCCAAGTCTGCTTGCCCAGGTAAGTGAACTGAAATGTTTCCTTAAAGCTTACTTCTTAAACTTTAAATCATGAAAGGTGTCTTCTATCCATCCAGTTTACAGATTGGATTCCCATAAGATTGAATGCATCCCAAGACAGAAAGGAACTTGAGCCCTTATTATGACAAATCTAAAGTACCTGCTGACCCTGCCTCTCTATATATTTTAGATAAAATGGGCAAAATCCTGTATTTTCTTGAAGAACGTTTGTGAGAATATTACTACTAGTACTATTCTGGTAGCTAGATGATGCACAGAAGTCTATGGATCCGTAACTGCCTTAGTAGTAATTTCCATTTCTCTTTATCCCATGGGTGATGATGAGCTGATATTTTTAACTCCAGGGTCCCAGCCTGGGTCCCTGTAGGTGACCTAAACAGGCTTGCCTTCTTGGCTTGGAAATGCTGCTCAACAGCATTGGGCTCATTCACAAGTCATTGCGTAATGCAATGACAGAGACAGTGTTTTCAGTTTGTGGACTGCACCTTATAAAATTCAGCAATGTATTTCTCCATAGAAGTTATTTCCATAGGTGGAGTGTTAGAGGTCTATAATCTGATCCTTATGGGTACAGCTCACTCAAGAATCACTTAGGAAAATGTGAGTAACTTGAGAGCCCAGGAAAGTTTGTGCAATGATTTGACACTACAAAATGTACTTATGGGTGCATTTACTGTGTACATAAAAGTTCTAGTGCTGACTTTTAACAGTCCTACTTGGTGACAACTGTCTCTTTAAGAATTTGGCACATAATTTGGGACTGAAGATGATAGATCCGTGTGTGAGATGTTGCTTGTTTGTGTGGTTAAGTGGAGGAGTGTGCTTCTGTAAGCTTCAGAAGGTCAAAACTTGACTTGATAAACTTATCTTCCCAGAAAACAAGCTTTCTTCTTGAATGCGTAACATTGTTAAAGAACTGCATGTCTAGAGACGTTGCTAATAAGCTTGTGAGACCTTTGGCTGTATCTAATGCTGTCTTTAATCGTTATACCTGAGTTTAAATAAGCCAATATACTTAAAGTGTTTTTTGCTTTTGCCATGTAATTTTTCAGCCTATGCTGGCTACATGGCAGCACAAAATATTCTGCTCAGGGCGCTCCTTATGTTTTCCTCAGGTTGTGAAGCCTCTGAGGCAAAGTGATTATTGTCCACTGGAGTACAATACCTCAAACCCTTGGATGACCAATAGGGCTTAAAGAATTTTCTGATATGAATCTCATCTTTGATGTTCTATGATAAGACACCTATCTTTTTGTTCATGGGTCTTTGACCATTGTCTGCTTTTATGGCTTCATAGGCAATATACTTGGGATGAGAAATCATTGCTGGAGTAGTAACCTGTTGTGGTTTAACCCCAGCCAGCGACTAAGCACCACACAGCACTTGCTCAGTCCCCTGCTTTTGGGATGGGGGGCAGAATCAGAAGAGTAAAAGGGAGAAAAATCGTGGGCTGAGATAGACAGTTTAAAAGGTAAAAATCATGTGTGCAAGCCAAGCAAAACAAGGAATTCATTCACTACTTCCCATTGGCAGGCAGGTGTTCAGCCATCTCCAGGAAAGCGGGGCTCCATCACATGTAACGGTTACTGAAGGCAAACACCATAATGCTGGATGCCCCCCCCCCTTCCTCCTTCTTCCCCTTGGCTTATATATACTCCACATGACATCATATGGTATGGGATATCCCTTTGGCTAGTTCGGGTCAGTTTTCCTGGCTGTGTCCCCTCCCAATGTCCCATGTCCTTCCAGCCCTGTCACCGGCAAGGCCCGAGAAACTGAAAAGTCCTTGACTTAGTACAAACATTACACAGCAACAACTTAAAAGGTAAGGGCTATCAACATTGTTCTCACACCAAATTCAAAACACAGCTCTGCACTGGCTACTAAGAAGAAAATTAACTCTATCCAGCTGAAACAGGCACAGTACAATACTGCAGACATCATCAATGGATCTACATGATACAATCCTTAATTTTGCTGGTATAATGTGTAATTCAGAGATGTGTGACACTAGCAAAAAATACTTCTTTTTCTGTCTGCTCTAGCAGGCTTCAGAAGATGATCATGGGTGCTCAGACCAGTTACATTGTCTAAAGAAATGATGACCACATATTCAGGAATTCTAGATTATTTTTTTTCCTGATTAGCTCAGAAAGAATCCTTTCCTTCTGAAGCAAGGAGCTTCTAGGGCATATGAGTGGATACTGCCTACAGAGATGCTGAGATCATGAACACTTCTGCTTTATAATATGCATTTAGATCTAGCAAACTAGTACTTTAAATGTTTTCTAGACTTCTGCTGCTTTAGCTGTGATGCTTGTGCTTGGCAAATTCTGTGCCTTGCTGCACCCTCTGTAATTTTGTTGGGTCAAAGTCTTAGACTTTTTATAAAAACTGTTTATAACCTAACCTAGGAAGCCATTACAGGACATCTTCACAATACTTAATGATGGTTTTGGATTCCAGGAGAGAAGACTAGTCAACAAAAACATATTGATATATCCCAGTATCAAAGCATTTATCATATCTAAATGAAAATATTTTAGTCATCATGCCGACATGCATTGTTGCCTTACATACTTTCTTCTTGCTTATTCTTATCTTCCTCCAGACTGGTGACCAAGACAATGACTATGAACTATGACAAAAACTTCAGAAGAGGTGACTGGAAAAGTAGGCAAGGGGAGGACAGAAAGCTAGATCTAGTCTGTTTCTACTATGTGTTTAGGTCCTAGTGGATATGCCTGGATTTTTCACATTTTGATGGTTCAAAGTCCTTCAAACAGGTATGGATGTATGAGATATCAATTATTTTTCATGTGCAGTACTCGAGGCTAAAATACATCCATCCCATATTAGGTTAGCCTGGAGTGAAATTGACCCTAGTCTGGATCTTAGTTTCATATTTCAGTGTGTTCATTGATTTGTAGATGATAGGAAAGATTGAGGAAGTGCTGTCCACTTAGGAGAACTCTGCTAGAGCTGAAAAGAAAATGCCTCAGCTTGATCATAATGAACTAATAATTTCTCTTAACTAATTCATGAAATCACTCAGATCACACATCCTTGGTATGGAGCAAGGAGAAGGAACTGAGGCTAAGGAGAGGTGCCATGATCTAACTATCCATAGTGTAAGTTTTCAATAATACTTCCAAGACACCTGCATGATAAAAAAACTGGCAAAGGACTGTAATTAAGTTGGGGGATATTCTTGCATATGGATAAATAGATAGATACTCTCCTGGAACAACTCCTGTGACAATGGAAAGGTCTGGGGAGTGTTTCTGAACTCCGCATTTAAGTTTAAGATTATGTCAAAAGCAGGTATGTGACCAGGGAGAAGACCAGAGTAACAACTGGCAGAACCACAAATTTTGAGAACCTTCACAGGAAGGTACAAGACTATAGTGAAAAATTTTTTGCATGGTGTATATCAGTATACCAGATCTTCAATTCAGTAAAATGATCCTGCACTGAATCACATTCTGATGGTAACCCCCAAAATTTTAATGGCCTTTTAGGGCAGTTGGGACATGAGTCTCGGTGCCAGCAAGCTGTATCTACTGAGACAGAGAATAATTCATTAACTTAGGTAAAATATCACACAAAGAACTGAGTAAAATGTAGCAGCTTACCACATAATTTCAATAGAGGTGGTCCTGGTACTGTCCTAGAAGTCCTGTGGGCCTCACTGGCTTTAGTTATCATTTTTGCATGATGTTAACAGGAGGTATTTAAGTCAGAGAAGGGAAATAATTATTTTTTAGAGCTTTTAAGTTAGCTTTACTTGGATAGATTTTCCTTGGGTAAAATATCTTGACCAAATTTCAAAGGCTAGTTTCAAATAGTGAGCTGTATCACAGCTTAAAAATATACCTAGTATCTCACATGCGAAAGAACTGTTAACAGTCATAAGATACTGCCTGCTCCCTACAATAATAAAATAAAAACATTGAATAAGTATAATCTAAATATCACTAAGGAATTGTATTTCATTGAGGGTAGATCTTATACTATGTGTTCTTTTGCTGAATGGAAGACAAAACCAAGGAACAGTCATTAGTAAAACAGACAGTTTTACTAAGAATTAAGAGAACTGGGAGAAAGAGTGAAACTTCCCCTAAAGAAAGACTTGGCTGCAACCGGAGCATGTGGATCCAAGAGAAAGTGAGATGGAATTAATTGTTTGCTCAGGAAACTGTTAGCAAAATATCAATAAGATGGTGAAAATAAAATTAAAAATAAAATTTGTTATAGCCTAACTAATATAAGGTGTTACTATCTATGAGAAATTACATAGCATATAATGACAAAAAACCAAATCTGTCCCTCAAATGCTATGTTGGGAAGATTTCACATCACCAAATCAGACTGAAAACCAAGGGATAACGATTAAAGTAAACTAGTTTTAACTGAAAAATGTGAAGGGAATATCTGTATTATTTAAATGTTCTGCTAGCATACTCAAATTCAGACATAAACAATAGATCTAGGGCTTCCATATTATAAACAGATTTGATGTTGGGTTTGGACATGTGATGAGAAAAACAAAAATATGACAAACTGACTGTTTGCTAGTTTATGATCAGCATATATAATTTTCTTTCATTATGTAAAAATTGGGAAACTGGAGCAAAGGTGATCATGAAGGAAAGAATTAATTAAGTTTGAAGTTGTTTGGGTCACAACAGCCTCATGCAATGCTCCGGACTTGGGGCAGAGTGGCTGGAAAGTTAGCTGGTAGAAAAGGACCTGGGGGTGCTGGTCAACAGCCGGCTCTGAACATGAGCCAGCCGTGTGCCCAGGTGGCCAAGGTAGCCAACAGCCCCCTGGCTTGTGTCAGAAACTGTGTGGCCAGCAGGACCAGGGCAGTGACCGTCCCCCTGCACTGGGCACTGGTGAGGCCGCCCCTCGAATGCCGTGTTCAGGTTTGGGCCCCTCACTGCAGGAGGGACATTGAGGGGCTGGAGCGTGTCCAGAGACGGGCAGCGAAGCTGGTGGAGGGGCTGGAGCACAAGGCTTATGAGGGGCGGCTGGGGGAACTGGGGGTGTTTAGCCTGGAGAAGAGGAGACTCAGGGGGATCTTGTTGCTCTCCAAAACTACGTGAAAGGAGGTTGTCAGCAGGTGGGGGTAGGTTTCTTCTCCCAGGTAACTAGTGATAGGACAAGAGGAAACGGCCTCAAGTTATGTCAGGGGAGGTTTAGACTGGGTGCTAGGAAAAACTTCATCACTGGAAGACTACTGAAGCATTGGAACAGGCTGCCCAGGGAAGTGGTTGAGCCACCATTCCTGGAGATATTTCAAAAATTTGTAAATGTGGTGCTTAGGAACATGGTGTAGTGATGGAGTTAACAGTCCTGGTTGGACTTGATGATCTTTAAAGGTCTTTTTTGACCTAAATGACTCTATGATTCTTTTCTATGTTTGGTAACAGCTTGTGCAAGTTAAAAGATTCCCAAGACCAAATATGGGCTCATATCTTTTCCCTGTGTGAAGTCCTAAGCATTTCCATGAGGTACTAGACCTATCCATTTTTCAAAGAAAAATGGAAATTTGACTGTAAATTCGTAATTTGCCAACTAGTTTCATAAGGTCACTTGAAGAGACCTACATTGAATTGGCTGGAGTCATCACTCAAACTATCAAATCACTTGATTTTTATCATGGCTCAGTGGAACCAAAAGAGACTAAAAGACCAAGAAGAATTTAGAGGTGAACTTGACCTGCAAAAGAGTTAGAGTAAAACAACTATATAGATTCTGATTAAAATTTGTTTTGATCCAGCTATGATAATTCATGATAATAAAAGCCTTATCTGTCATTATGGCTATGTAGAATAAAGGGTTCATCCTTAAGAGAAGGAAAGGCTGATAGTGGAGTTGGACAATGGACAGAAAACATGGATTATTTCTAGGGAAGAGCCCTACTGGAAGGTGAATAGATATCATAAAAGATGTTTCTATAGATAGATAGATAGATAGATATACACACATAGATTGGGGATTGTACCAGATGATCTTTAGAGGTCCCTTCCAACACAAACTGTTATGACTTTATGAATCTATGACTGATTCTATGATATTAAGGCATTTGATGATTAACTTCGTGTGCTGAACAAAACAGATCTCCAACGAGGGCACAGAGTAGGTTAAACAGAGGATTTAAACAAGAATCAGCAATTATCTAAGTAAAAAGTGGTGATGTAGGTCAGTTTTTAATGGCTTGGACAGTGAGATCAAAATGTATTCATGAGAGTAGAAAGTTTTGCACCTTGTTTAAAGTCCTTGAAGATCAATGTAGGCTTCAGATATATTGTGTGGTCACATGGTCACATAAACAGCTTAATTTACTCCTGTTACAATGTTAGATTTTGCTGAGAAAAACCACAGTCAATCAGAACACAGAGATATAAAATTCAAAATACTTTCTTTAGAAAATATGCAAATATGTAGCTCTGGCAATTTCATCTAACTAAGGAATACTGGGTTTTATTACTTGAATTCATTCAAAGCTGTAATTCAGTTTTTGACTAACAAGATGTACAATCAAAAAAGTCTGGTAAATACTGGAAAAATTAGCTGTTAGAGAACTTAGATGATGGAAGTAATTGAAAGATTAAATTTATTTAGTGAAAATGAAGGACTGCAATCTTTTCTTTATACTACTGGGAAAAAAAAAGAAGTTAAACTAGTGAGAAATATTTTTTGTTTTTGTCCTCACCATTACAAATGTGAAAAAGTTAATGACAAAAAAAGAATACATAGTCTAAGAATTTGTCTCGTGCTGAATCTCAGCACCTCAGCTGGTCATCCTAGGATCCCTCTGCATTCAGTGGAAAGACAGACAAATTTTTAGAGGGTGATTTGTTTCACATAGTTTAGATATTTACTATAGGGATAAAATGGATAGCAACCCAAAAGTGTGTCTCTTCATTTACAGGACTACCCAGACATAGATTATTATATTTTTAGATTGTATACATTGTATACAGTTGTTTGGTCAGTTATGCTTATGTCTATACCATGAACATTGCTTCAGTTCCCACATGTTTAATGGCATTTCTACAGTAAAAATATGTACCCAGTAGGGCAGAATCAGGTGCTTTCTGATAACAATGAAATTTTGTCTCATAAATTGTCTAGTAATTTTCTAGTATCTAACTGTAGATATAGAACAATTTGAATGCTATTCTTTGAAGCTAAAAAATGAAAATTAGTATAGTAGTACATGTAGTGTGCTCACACTGTAGTTTATATAGAAGCTGCCTGGGAATGCTGAAGGGCTCCAGTTCAGAATACAAACCAAAAAGTTATGAATTTAACAAAACAAAATAGAAAAGGGAAAATGCTTTCAGTAAGTTTCAGCTTTCTTGTGAATATAAGTCCTTATAGATTTTGCAGAACTCCATAAACTTTGAAACAGATCACTGTCAATATCAGTTTTGGATGGGCTTAAGCAGAAGTAATTAACGTAAATCAAGAATATACATATATGGGGGGAGTGGGGAGAGAGAGAGACACTCAGGAGATGCAGAATAGTGAAACCAGTCTAGTAAAAAACATACAATATTTTTGTTATTTAAATAAATTAAACCAGGTTTACTTTGCGGGGAAGGATACGAGAAAGATAGTAGAAGCACACAACAAAGTTAAACATAGACTTATCGAGGTATACCAAAGAGAACCCTGACTTTTCATTACCTGTAAGTATAAAACTTAAATTGGATCTTGGAACAGCAGTATGAATATTGCCAAACAGTAGGAGATAAGTCAAAAGCAAGAGAAAAGGAACTTAAACTCTAGCTGAAATAGCACCAGGTATTGCAGGAATGTAGAGATATGTGGGGCATGGTGTGTGTGGGGTGGTTTATTATACGTAGTCACTCTCTGGAATATATTGCGAGGGAGAACACTGAAACCACAAAAAAAAAAAAGAATTATTTAGGCTATAAGTTCTTTGGGCCAGAAATTAGTTATCTGTTTGTACAGTGCCTTGACTAATAGACACTTAGCTTTGTACACAAATAATAGCAGGAGTTCTTTACAGAGATATACTAATATGTATATACATAATTGCACACACACACATATATATATATGTAACTGTTTTAAATACAAAAAGAAAACAATGACAGATAAATTGGACAATTCAGATGGGATTCCAGGCTTTACTACCTCCTTACTCACTCACAGTTTCTGAAGAATATAATATACTCCCTTATTCACTTGCTGTTTCTGCACGATATAACAAGACATTGGTGGTAAGATACATATCTCAAAAGGTTTGGAGTTTGGGAATAGATTCAAACTATTCAGATCATGTTGGTCTGTAAAATTGGTTAGAAATCTCTTGAGAACTATATTCTCACATGAGCTTTCTGGTATTTTCTTCTCTGAGTCAGATCATAAATACTGCAAGAAAACTTTTTTTCAGAAATATTTCTGCAGTTTTGTTCTCAGAAACCGTGACTATGGAGATGCATGAACATGAATAATAATGGAGATAAAAAGTTAACCAAAGATTTATGAAAGTTTGTAAAGATCAGTTTTAAATTTTGTAAACATTCAAAGACTTTCTGTTTGGATTTTTTCCAGTGCAGCTTGCTCGTTGGAAGTAATGCACCCTCATTTTAATTCATACCTCACATGTATTGCAGTAGATCACAAATATTCCATCTGTATGTATATTCTATCAGTTTATTAAGGTTTTAATTATGTAACTTTCCATGTTTGGCTTGTGATCTTCTCTTAGTGCCTTTCAGAATAGCTCTATTCAACAGCTTTTGATCTGCTAGGAGCTTAAGGACTGAGTTGCCACTGATGCTGTTTGCCAGCAGCCAAGGAAGCTTGGATATGGCATGACTAACTCCTAACCATGAAGACTGATAGGCCATAAGATATTAAGCTCCTGCCGATTTCTGTTTTCTCTTTCAAAGATTGCTAACCTCATCTCCCCAGGGACTGCAACTTCTGCCAGCCTTTAAACCAGCAGGAGTAATATCTGTCTCTAATTCATAATTACTAGGGCTCCGTCACAATGAGCTGGATCAAGAATTGTTGGTGTTTGCCGTTATTTAATTAACGAGTATGTGCATTTGTAGTGGTGAGAAGTACAACCGGGTGGAAACATAACCTCATTGCTTTAAAGTTATTTTTCTATTTCTCTTTTTCATGTGTCTTTCAGTTGCTATATTAATAATATACAGCAGATCATTATCAGTAGCATTAATAACATTCAATGCTGTGCATATTTTTCAACAAAATTTGTATTGCGAAAGAAACAAGGATAGTACCTTGTAGAATTGAAACAGACAGTCTACTCCTGAATTCTTACCTCTTCCCTGTGCCTACTCCCTATTATTAATGTATATTATTACTTCAAGTATGTCAGAAAAAGAGACAAACAGTCAGAGGCAGAAATTTCTCCCTAATTCACTCTGCCTAGCCAGCAAAATGTAACACAAAATTATTCAGGGGAAAAATACAATTTTCTGTCATCTCTGCCATACACTGATAACAAAGCTACAGGCTAATATGTTTTGATATTTTTGTCACTCGTTTATCATGTGACCTTTCATGCTATCATTAATACAGCTGAGGGACAGAGCAGATACACTGAAATAAGGGTGTGGAGAAGTCAGATTGCTTCTCTAACAACTAACGGTCAGTCACAGCAATTTATGCTTTTCTTCAGTATAGCACTGACTGAAGAAGAGAAATTGTTATTAAAATTTGATATTACTGTCTAGGCTCTGCCATATAGAATTTGCAACTTTTAGCTATGATGGGAATACTGGGAGGGGGGAGGTTTAATAAATTTCCCTTTGAATTATGATATTAATACAAAACAACATGCTTGCTCAGATATTCAAAGGACATACAGGGGGAAAAATCATATTCAGGACACTCCAACACTGCATATAAGTCATAGCCCAGAAATTTTATATCCAAGAAAAGCATTTTAATAACATGGGTACAATCACCTTGCATAGGCTCAATTAAAACAGTTGAGGTTTGTGAGTTGGGTTTTTTTTGTTTGTTTGTTTACAAAATTCCAGCTACTAATAGTGTTGTGTACTATTCAGCAATATTTTCAGGACATCTAAGACAGCGTAATGTGTCTTTTTTTATGTGTGTGTACTTTTTATGATAAATGATACCTGGTTTAAATTTGCATTTGGCTTTACGCTATTTCTGACAATGGTCTAGCTTTTTATGTTGCATGTAGAGTCTGGTTTGTTAAAATTCCAATATAAAACTAATTTGTATTTGACATTAATGAGTTAAGGAATGTTTTATACAGTACATCAGAGCTGAGAGAGAACTTTACAGCATTCTAGTAAAAGCAAATTACTTCTGAGTACAACCATTATGTAAAAAATGAAAAATCTTTCACTAACCTAAGCTACTTGTCCTTTCAGAATCCTATGATTTTAAATGTTTATATTAAGAAAGGATTGAGAATTTAACAAAGCTATTTTTCCTTTTTTTACATTCTATTGGGAAATCCTGATTTAACTACTTGGAAGAAATCTTTTTTGTGTGTGTGTGCATGTCTGTGCCAGGTCAGAGCAAATCATTATGTTCATTGATAAAACATTATTAAAATAATTTAATTATTTAAAACATTAAATATGCTGCAAACTAATCTATTTAAGAATTAAATAATGTTTTTCTTGAGCATGACTTCTTTGGAGAGTGTTTTTCTTAAGTGCACTAGAAAATGACCTTTACATGTGAAAGAAAATAAGTAAGGATGAGTTTTAAATAGGAGGATTTTTAAAATAGGTCCCAGAGAGACACTTGTACACTTGAAATGAATCTTTTTGCATTAGATCTGATTGCAAAGTGAAAGTTTAAATTTCTTATTTCAAATTTAAGGACCTGAGTTCTGGAAAGTGTATGCAAATGAATAATTGAAATTGCCAAAATGTCAATTGCTTTAAATTTGACTACTCCTGTGAGTAAATTCACATGTGTTTGCAGAAGTGAACCCTTATATTCATGAAAACAATGGATGTATTAGGACTATTAGAGAAATAAGATTTGCTGATTGCATTACTTAATATTTCATAATAAAACCCTCTCCTAACGTATTGTTTTACATTTTTAACATGTATATTCAAATGGCCTGCATACTGTATGCATGTAAATGTGTATATATATATACATATATATAAAGTGAATTAGTCTATTTTCATTCTTAGTATCTAATTGTGTATATGGATAGTAGTGTTGGATAAAAAATGAAAAGCCTCTTAGAGTCATGCAAACTTTAGAATATTCTATTGCAATACTTTTATAGGAGCTCAAGGGTTTTTGCCTTCTAGTATTTCTGTAACAATGTTCTTAACAGTGTTCTTACCACATTAATGTAACTTCTAATTTGTTGGCAATTAGTAATAGTGATTTCTGAAGTAATTAATGAGAAAGAATGCAAGCAGGAATAATCTTGTTAATACAAAGAATTCAAAATTGTGTAAACCCATCATAAAGTAATTATTAATGTGATGAAAAGACACCTGTAAAATTGCTATTTAAGGAAAAAATAATTACTTGAAAATACTTTTCTGGGGTGATGTTACCCATTAAATTAAAAGCATGTTCTATACTATTCATATATAAGAAAATTAATTCTTCCTTTTTCTCAAATAATATCCTTGGAAATGAAATATCATGAAGTGCTTTCTTTCGTTAGTGCACACTATATTACAGTGTAAGTGAGACATTGGCTAAGTGGACCTCCCTTTTACCTCCCTATCATTAACAACAGTCCTGACCTGGAGATGCAGCCTCTTTCAGGATAAGAAGAAAATGTGTCCATGCATGCTTAGTCTATGCCACTCTTGAACAGATTATATATCACACTGAATTATACATAGCCTTTTTTGTTGTTGTTGTTTTTTTTTTTTTAATAGGAGAAAGTAACTGCAGTGGAGGCTTTGGGGAGGTGTGTTTTTGGCTACTATCAACAAAGAACTCAGCTGAGCTGAGAATCTCCAACCTGTTTAATATGATGCTGAAGGGAAAATTTGGAACCTTAATCCTAGAATGGTGCAGCCTCCAGACTTATGTCTTTTATAATTTAACATTTTGCTCAGTTTACTCCTTAATATCAAAATGACAAAGGAAAGAAAAATGTAGAAAAAGAACAAAATGGTACTTTATGAATAGCTTCCTATTGAAGTGCATTAAAAAAAAAATCCCTGCAAGCTGAAATCTATCATAAAACATTATAATTTGCTGTAAGCACACCTTAATAGCACAAATGGTGGTATTTTGTTGATCTTTCTAACTTTGTTCAAAGTATATGTGCATGTGTTAAAGTGGAATTACTTATTGCTTTAATATTTGTAATAAATTCATTGCTAAACTATGACACAAAAGTCTTTCATTTCCTGCTCTCCTAACATAATGTTCAACAAAACGTACAAATGAACAAAACAGGAAGAGGGATTTTAAGGCTGACATTCATGTTTGCGTGTAAATAAAGCAAAAGCCACAAACAAAGCCAGCAATCTCACATACTTGCCTTCAGTGGTAAAGGATGGAAAGGCTGCCTGCTACCAATCAGCAAGTGGTTGCTATGGTTACAAGGTCAGGAAACATGCCTTTTCCCCAGTTGTCCAAGGCTTGCACATGTCACTTCTGAAACTATGAATTTTATATACAGGTCAGGAGATGCATACCAAAGAAATAAACAGTGAACTGGACCATAATGACAGCTAACGTTCAAATGTCCTTGAATTTTTTAAATTTCTATCCAAACACATTTTGTCGTTTTGAATGGGTTGGGGATTTTTATATAAAATTGGAGCAATTCTTTCCTGTAATGAAATTTTGCAAAGTAGGTACAAACTATGCCTCATTATTATAAGCTGCATCAATAACTTGCCTCAGAAAGATACTTATGTTCTTTCCCTTTATTTTTTTAAACTCTTTAAATTACAGCTTTGGAACATTATAAGAATATAATTTGATGCAACTTAAGAACTCAGAGTAATAACTACTTTCTGAAAAACAGATTTAATAATGCTGTATTTATCTGTAGACAAGATGGTGGTTAAGCTGTTAATGAAATGCAGATGGTCCTGTTTTAAAGTACAAATGCTTCTTTACTCAATATGCTAAGCTTTAGGGGAGTTTTAATATAATCTCTAAAGGTTGAAAATGATATAGTATTTGTAGAATGAGTGAATTGTGAAAGAAACCTTGATTGTTTATGTGTCGTTGAAGAATTTACTAGGAAAATTAGTCAAAGGCCTCTCGGGGGACTTAGCATTTTGCTACAGATAAGGTAGGTCAAGTATATTTAGTGATGGTTATTAAAGGGTCTGTATTATTTTTGCTTTGTATTCCATAGTGGTACATAATAATCCTTTCTTTATTTCAGACCTGTTTAAAATCTAGATTTTATTGTTTTAATATTTAAGAACCGTGATAATTGTTTCTGAACTTTCAACTAGGAACTGCTTAATGGACTTAACAAACAAAAAGTGAACGACAGTTTTGAAGTGGTATATATACAATTACAGTTTGAATATTAAGTTATGTTGCTTCTCTCCAAATGTGTATTATATAAATGTTATAGCTATGTAATTACATCTTGTTTTGTACAGAGTCATTATTTCTTTACTAACTGGGGAATGTACAGTAGAAGGAGTGTGCAGCATTTTAATAGCACAATATGTAGCACACAGAGTTCAGAGCACTTGGTTTTTTCTCTATATGCTGTATATAAGTGACATTAAAAGTTAAATCAATAGTTCTTTTTCCTAAAGATTTCTTCCTACTTTAATTTTCAAAAAGTTCTTAATACAGTATGTCTGTTGTTTTCATCATGTTTTTTCCCTTGCTACTTGCTGTGGATCTCAAATTTCATTCATTGATGTGAAAAGCCTAAAATAGACTAAAATAGGCAAGCAACACAAAGAGAATATGCTGTTTGCCTTTCCTTTTGGATTATACTTTCTGTTAAACTGAATATTTTTATTCTTTTTATTTTGGTTGTGGGTGGGTTGGGATTTTTTTTTTCTGCCTCTTAGGGATTTTTTGTTTGTTTTTGGTTAGGAAACCTTAGTCTTTATCTTGATAGCAATCCTTTCCTTTTCTTTCTTTTTACCCCTATTTTTTCCCTTTTTCTTTTTTAGCAGAAAGCAGCATTCAAATGAGAAACTAAGTACATTTCTTTTCAACAGGCAATTTACCCCATGATGAGATATGCTTTCACTTATTTTTCTTTGACATTCTAGCATCTAGCAGCACAGCAGGTATCCAAAGGTTAGGCTTCAAATAAAGGATAACTACATTCTTACATTAATAGATGCCATTGTATGAATATGTCATATTATGCCAGCATTTAGTTCCTTTAATTGTTTTCCTAAAATTATACATGATAACAAGGATCTAGATAAAGCAAGAAAGATTTCAAAATGTATTCCTGTATCATTATTGTTTTATTTGTGCAGGTCAGCCTCCTCTGTAGTATCATTTTTTTTAATACACCTGATACCATTTGAAATTAAGAAATTATTTGAGAAATTCAGTTAACGTTTATAGAATCTGCAAGAGGAATATTTTAATTATCTGCTTGCTACTTGAACTGAAAATAATACATTCTGATGTTCTACCTGTAAGATTGGAAACTATTCTAAGCAGTCTGTAATATAATACTGTCCTGGGGAAACTGTAAATATAGGTTTTATAGATGTGATTGAGGAATACAAATCTGTGTTACTAAGAACAGACTGCAGTTAATACACTTTTAAACAGTAAGATTAACGACATTTTTCCATTCTTACATAGTTTCACCATGAGACTATATTGTACTGTCTTACGTACTTTTTTCTCCTTCTATGACCTTTTTGTATGGCCAAATGAGTCTAGGTTATATGTCTTGTGGCCTGTGAGCAACCTTGCCCATTAGCCAGTCCCCAAACCTTTGATGTGAACCATCAGCCCTACGATTTCTGTGGTTCATTCATTTTTGTGGTTCTCTAACGATCTCTGCCCTA
The DNA here is from genome assembly GCF_023634085.1 of Falco cherrug. NCBI lineage: Eukaryota > Metazoa > Chordata > Aves > Falconiformes > Falconidae > Falco > Falco cherrug. The sequence goes on along the minus strand of NC_073699.1, from coordinate 39,733,053 downwards.
GCTCTGAATCCTGCCTTTATTGTAGACAGAGCTGACAACAGGCAGCCTTGTCTTTCATTTCCTTGATGTACTTTGTACTGCAGTATGGCTTTTGTTAGTATTGATGCAAACATTACCATAAACCACCACCTAGGGACTAGAAACAATTGACTAACTGTTTTCAAATCCAATACACTTAAGTTGATCAGACACAAAGTTTAAGTACAGTTAGCTATAACAGCACCAAAGCTGTGTGGTCTCAGCCTCTATAGACTGAAAAATAAAGGTCAGTGGAACGAGGATGCTTGTGTCAAGACAAACTGCAATGAAATTTATTCAGGAGGTGAATATTGGACCAAGAACTCATTCCTTCACTTGTTTAACAGGAGAAATATCAGTTTTACTGTCAGGACTATTTGAAATTATATCCTTTTAATCTAATTTTAAAGTTCATTCTGAGCAAGAAAAAAACGGGATTATGGGGAGAAAGCAACCATTTTAGGAGTGGGTTCAGATTGTGATGGGATGTACATTTCAAATTGGCTAAAGTTAAAATTTCTCAGTTACATTCTAAACAGCAAGCTAACAATCACTGAACCCATTATAACTGAGTATTTCGCCACATATGGAAAAATTTCAAAGTTAGTGATACTGTAAATGCAAAACTGTGCCTGACCCTTTTTGTATAAGGAGCAGTGGCAGGGTCATTTGCTTTTTGAGCTTCGTTAGATCCTGGATTCAAGCCTTTGTAAAAAGGGCTATTCAGATTCAGTTTCCGTATGATTCTTCAAAGATGTCAGTTGCTCTTTGAAGTTATTTCCTAAATTAAGCAGTTGAGAACTTAAGAAAGTGAAACAAAAAGCTGAGAAAATGAAGTGGATTCAAGGATCCATGAATATTTCAACTGTCATAAAAAAGCTTCATATTGAGCATACAGAAATATGATTATTAACCTCCTGATTTTTTTAAGTATGAATATGTTAAGATGCAGTATTTAAAAAGTGAATGCAAACATGTTAAGCAGGAGCTGAAGGAATTTGGGCTTTTAGGGGACAGAAGGGAGCAGGAAAATTAAAAAGCAAATATTGATGCTTTTATTTTTTTTTTAAGTTTTGATGTAGCCATTCATTATTTATAATAGATTCATTAGTAGCGGTTCTAAATTAGTGTATATTACACCAAAAAACAGTTGTGTGATACATTTATAAAAATCTAACTTCAGAGTCAATGCAATTACTTTACATTGAGCCTCTTTTAAAATTTACAAGCTCAATTACTCTATATTTCTTATTTTATATAAATGCCAGTAATGCTTTTTGCAGTAATGTTATCTAGGAATGATTTTTTTGGCATTGACTCAAAGTTTCTTATATTTATATGCTTAGATTATGTTTCTAATTGTCCTGTTTCTTTTACTATGAGTAAGCTCTTTGGGGCAGAGACAGTTTTTCTCTTGTTTCTGTAAAACCCCCAAACCACCTTTGAAAACCACAGTAACAATAATAAGACTAGGTTGTTGTTGGGGTTTTTCTAGATTTTTTTTCAGCAACATTAATTATGTAAAATAATGAACAGCAGAAAAGTTAATTTCCTTTATTTTTTTATATGGACAGAAAGGCAGGGGACAACTTACCCTCCAAGGAGAGAGGAGAAAAGACCTGCTTTCTTTTCCAAGTACTCCAGCATTTCTTGCTCCTCAGAACAATACAATTTTGAGGGAGAGTAGGCATTACTCTACGCCACTTTGCTGCCTATTGAACGTCAAAGGAGATTTGAATGGACTCCCTGGCTACATTTCTGTTTCCCTTTCACTGTTAAAGTCTTCTTTAGTATCTCACAACCATGTTGTCACTATGGACACTGCATCTTTTTCCTTCTACTTGTAAATCTGACGTATTGTCAAGTCTTGTTTTCTGGATTTGGTGCCCTAGCCACCACACCCATTTGAAGTAAGAGAAATATTTTGGGGTTGGTTTTTTTGTTTGTTTGTTTTTTTCCCTTCCCCAGGGGACATTATTTTTAAGTTAAAAAGGAATGGGATCTTTGAAAATAGGAAATATTCATTCATGTTGTGACTTATTATCAGTGTCCAGCACTGACTAAATCTGAAAGGGTCAGCTCTTAGAGGAAAACATGATTAATAATCTCAACATTTTGATAGTGGAACTTTTAGCCCATAAAGAGAAAGAGGGACTATAAGTCTTTGTAGACTAAGAAACATCTCATCTCTGCTTACAGGAAAAAAACCAAGATGATTCAGAGGTGGGCTGAGACCTGAAGATTAGGCTGAATAGCGCCAGCTCTGATTTATTGTTTATATCAGACGATGCCATTTAACCCTGTGCTGGACGCAATACAGAGCTTGATATTTTGGGGTGAAGGGGGAAAGGAGGATTGTACTGCCCAGCCATTCACTAATTCCTCCATGTTTAATAAAGTAACAGCTTTAAATCTATGTGTATCTGTATTTCTTGTGCCTTGTCCATTTTGAGCAAGAAGCCTTTGTTTCCTAGTTACTGTTACAGCCTGTATTTAGTGATGTGGAAATAAGACAACACGAACACATGCACTGACAAATCTCATAATTTTGACTCTTAAATAAGATACTTTATGAGGAAAATGGTCTGACTTTTCATGTATGCACATTATTTTGATATTTAATATGCTGTAACTTAATTCTGAAACATTTAATACAGCAGCACACTGTTCAAACAAGTCTTTACTAAGGCAAAATAATTATTGATGCCAATTATGAGACTTCGGTTTAGTGTTTCAATGATTGCAATATGTACTACATTCATTTTATAGCTGAAAAATTATCAGTGATAATTGACTGTGAGTCCTGAACAGGCAGCGTATCCAAGTTCAGTTCAGACAACAAAGGTGCAGAAGAGCCAAAGTGATTTAAGTCCTCAGTTCAATGTGTCATACCCTCCCTGACATCACTTTATTTTTTAACCATCATCCAATGGACCGTATAAGATATATAGGGGTTGATGGCTTTGGCTGCTGAATTTATGAGTAGAATCTCTTGCTGAATTGTCCCATAATTGGGTTCTTAAAATAGATTTTCTAAGATAAGTGCAGTTGTTGTGTATTGTAGCCAAGTTCAGAATTTCTTTCATAAATGTGAACCAGCCATAGGAATTTATAGAGAAAAGTATAATGGCCAGTGATTAATAATGATCATATAGATTAAATGTCATAATTAGACTGGCAAGAAGACTAATAGGCCGAGAAGGAAATAGAATTTTATGAAATTTCATTAATACTAGATTTAAGCCTTGATTTCCAGCATACAAACTGTTTGTAGTTAGAAATGTCGCAAGATTAATTAATTTATTTCAGTCTTTTTGCAAAGAGATGAAAGACTCTGTGGTTTAATACTGCAGCTGATATTTTTGTTTAATGTATGATTAATGAGTAATTTTATTATTAGAATAACCCAGTTATAGTTAAACCTTGTTTATGTATCTAATTTATACCTGCATTTTTGTAACAACCTGGTAATCCTTGCTTAGAGTTTACACTTTATTTTCCTACTTATATATTGGATGCGAAGTGGGTGGGGTTTTCACTTATTTTAGTTTTGTTTGTTTGTTTAATTCTGCACATAATTATTTCAGAATTTATTTTTAGGGAAAATAAATATGTTGAAAAATTTTACTAATTATGGTTAAATAAATATATCGCTGAAAGTAATTCAATTAAAAGTAGAAAAGATATGCAAAAAAAACCAAAACACAAAGAACTGAAATGTTGCAGATTTTGTCACAGATATTCAAATAAAGCAGGAAAAAAATATCTACTGTGGTTGTGGCAGTTACCAAAGTCCTTGAAGCAATCTGATATACCTGAAGTCATGCTGAAAAGCATTACCAGTATATTTGGTACTAGTTAAAAGTATCTGGTAATTCTAGTTTCTTTCATTGATTTAGTAACAGTTTTATCTGCATTCATAGTTGCTTCTACAGGGTGAAACAGGGAAAAAATACACTGAAGTATAACAAGAGGAGGAGTTAAGAGAACAGAGCTAGGGGAAAAAAAGGCTTTCTGAGTGTGAAGTGGACTTGATCTCTCTCAGGGATACTCCTCTCAACCCACTTTGTGTCAAGCAACTAGCATGGGTGAAGTTCTCAAGTTCTGCAGACAAATGCATCATGCTCACATCCACAAGCCCCACAGTGGCATTCAATTGGTTCACCTGTATTTGAATTTTTCCTCTCAAAACTACCTGAAATAGACTAAGGAGAAGCTTTTATTTTTTTTTTTTTTTGCTTCCCCCCTGCTCCCCCTCCCCCTGAATCCCCCTCCCCCCTCCATTTATCTCTTAATGGGTGTACAGAGCAGGAAGAGGAGGGAGGAAGGGAGGTGACAACAGTAGGAGTGGGTTGCAGACTCTGTAGGATTGACAGCAAAGGTTCATTCATATACCGTTATTCCACACAAAAAAAGACGGTATTCAACCACTTTGAATAGATCATCATAACTGCTTGTCTGGTCAGCTTTCTCCTTAGAGTTTCAAGTTATAGGGGTCGATGTGTAATCTAGGGGTCTTGTCTAGCTGCCTCGATTAAAAAGTGAGGCACTCAATACCAGCTGCACCAGGCAGGGTGCCTCTATCTGTAATAGTGCCATCAACGATTCTGAAGATGTACTTTGAGTGCACATGGGATAGACAGACAGTCTGTTACAGCACTGACATTTCCAGAGCTGGTCACAGCTGATTTTATGCTAAATATACTAATCTTTTACATCAACTCTAGTCCTTTAATCAGGAAGATATTCATTCATTGATATGTTCCTAGTTGAGGCAAATTAAGTTTGCTTTGATAGTCTTTTTTCCCTCTTCTGAAATAATTAGGGAACAATCCAGAGTTTAACTCAAGCAGCAGTACCAAACGGTGTTTTGAGGGTAGAGTGTGTTCTGTCATTAGTTGTTGGATTTTTCATTGTTCCTCTTCTTCTCCCTGTATTATTTTCTAAAAAAAAAGTATTAATTGTATTTCATCTGGTGATTACAAGAAATACATTAATGGCTCTTCTTTTTTTTTTTTCTTTTTATTCTTAGTAGGATGTGCAGGAAAGGAAGACTGGTGTTAGACACCACATTCTGTGTCTTGAAAGAGGGGAATTCTCTCTGTTTTGAAACAGGGAAGAACACAGGAAAGGGGGCAGAATCTGAAACCTTAGGAAACCAAAGTCTAGGGGCCTGAGGATCTGGAGGCATTCCTTTTAAAGCAATAAATGTTGCTTTCCTTTGTCAGCATAGTTTCCTAGACACATTTGTTACTGCCAGCCCCTATGCCCTGCTCATCTACTCACCTGAATAAATCCAAAAAGAATGGAGGAAATTAATTGCTGCTTGAATCAAAAAGTCTCATGTAAATTTACCCTTTGTGATATATACTATAGATACAGAATACGCTATGCTCTCTTCTTTTCACATACCTTGCATCTAGACACAATGTGCATTATTTACTTAATCATTCAGTGAAAAACTGCCAAGGACAGATGTAAAAAAGGGAGAAAGACAATCACAGTTTTTCCTTTCCAGACTCTCAGTCCCATTTCTGCTTGCTTTTGCTCTTCTCTCTTAAGGCTCAAGATTGTAAGCGTCAGACCCATGTTATAAAAGCTCTCAAGCTTGGAGGCTCAGAAGAATGTGGAAACTAATAATGACATGGCCTTCAGTGCCTTGTTTGCAATGAACAGCAACAACAAAAGATTCCTCCAATGATCTAAGCCTGCTAGAAACACAGTGCCATTTCTTCCCTTGAGATGTGAAGCCAGGAGTGTATTGAGAGTGTGTTCTTCCTTTTTAGACTAAGGTGTTTGAATCCTAGGACAATTTTAAAATGTGAGAGACTGCTGCATGTCATCTAGATCCACATAAATTTGGCTTCGCCCTCCCTTCCTGACCCAGACAAGCACACTGGAGGTAAGAAACAGCAGAACAGCAGTGCTGTGGCTGATAGCAGCAACCAAATACTACCTGCTTTACCTTTTTCACATTGATCTGCAAGAATTGTCAAGGCCAAGGTTTTGATTTACCTAGGAACAATATCAGACTAAAACCAATAAGTTTCTTCTTTATGCTGTAATGCTGAATTTTGAGCTTTAAAGGATCAGAAACAGGACTCAGTATTTTCTGCAGAGGAAAGCTTTCCATCTGATTTCAAGGTGGCATATGTTGGCAAACTGGTCAACTCCACTGCTAACCCCCAATGTATGTTAGGAGAAAAGCTAAGGTTTGGAGTAATGTTGTTGGCACTCCGCTTGTTCCTTTCTGCCAGGGATCATGGAGACCTAGGGGAAACAGAATATAGGTTGCTGTAGCTTTGAAACTTGCTCAAATGCTTTCTCATGCCTGTCTGCTATGTTTCCTTTTTGCTTTGCTGAAGTTTTCCTCTCTGTTCTATGCAACTGTGTGTTTTTTTGAAGGATAAAGCAAAAGCTTCTTGTCCTCACCATTAAGAACTTGCATAAATTTCTGTCTTCCTTTCTATCCATCTTTTATTTTTACTGGATAGCTCTCTAACACTTTTGCTCTGCTGCATTTATCTGCTTTGATATTCTATTTCCCTTTTTGTCTTCCCCAAACTACAGCTCTGTTTGCTTCATTATCATTCACAAGACTACAGCATTCTACCTGAAACTAGTCTGTCTGAAAGTGGTGCATGTTTTACTGGGTCCTGCAAATGTTTGCCCTGTCTTTCAATCTCTATCATGTTTCAGTGTTTTATTATCTGGGCTCTGGCTCTATTCTTCCCAAAATTCGGGTTTGAACTAATAAACAAATGTCTGTACAATGCTGAGTGGCCAAAAGGATGAATCTGAATGTAGGACTAGAGCCTTACCAGAGTCCTCCTTAGACACAAAGCTTATACGGTAGATGTTGCAAAAAATAAGACAGAAAATACCCCAACAAAACCACAAAAAAAAAAGGGAAACAGCTTAAAAAGTGGTCTGCCTTACATACCACTTAGAAAACTGCAGGAAAATATCCCTTTTTATTTTTTTATTTTGCATTGTTGTTGATTATCGTATCTTCCTCTTTGACGCAAGACATCGCATAGTAAAAAAGATATTTTTTATAATATTGCTACCCCACCCCCACCCCCTAATAATATCATATGGGAATAATATGGGAATAACTTTACTATTTATATTCTAAATAACAGAGTTCTGATTAAGTGTATTATGGAGTTTCTTTCAGATCACTTCCCTCTGAGAGAGGGATCCAACAACAGACTGGGTTACTTCTATGCTTCAGGTAGTAGGGGAACTTTGATGCTGTGCCAGACTTCTTAACCATAACCATAATTTGTGTCTGTTAGTCCATACACTAAAATCAAATCAAAACAAAACAAAACAAAACACTTTCTGAAGTAATAATTTATTTTTACAGAAAGGAAAAGGTTTTGCCAAGAGATACCTTGTTTGAAGATAATATTGCACTCAAGGGGACATGCCAGACCAAACCATGAATGTAAAATTTTAGTCTAGCTCTATGACCACTCTGAAGCTGAACACAGGTCTTCATGAGAAAGCTACTCACCACAGATGCCTAAGATAATATCTGAAGTGATACAGAGTTGTTTATTAACAATACAAGATTAGTAAAAAATGTGGGGATATTTTTTCCTTCTTTCCTACAATCAACAGGATCATGGTAGCAGTGTTTTTTCTTTCCACCTGGAGAAACTTATACAGTATATTCTGCTAATATTTCTTGAAACTGTGTGATAAAGTGAAATTTGTTGTTGCAGGTGAGGATAATTTTTTCATTAAACACAGAAATTTGAAAATCTTCATTCCCTGTGTCGCAGGTTAGGAATGTCAAGTATTCTTGTGTATAGTCCAGATTGAGGCAGGCTCTTGAGACAAATATTTATTTATTTATGCATTTTAAAAGATAAATTAGAGTCTCTTCATTGACTGTCAATGGACACCAAGGAACCTTGTGCTCCTTCTCCTTCCTATGCTTAGGCTAGATTGCTTTGAAATAATCTTATTTGAGTTCAGGTATTTCCTGCCCTGAGAAATACAGAAAGTTTGTTACAAGGTTCTATAATTTCACATGTTATTTCAAACTATAGCATGGTTTGGGGTTTTTTTTTTATAGAACTAGATCATGAGTTTATCCAGAAGCTTAAGTTAATGAAAAAAGTCCTCTCATTAAACACTGCATGTTGGTGGGACCATGTGGCTGCTGTCCTCACAAAGCTACACTGGATGCCTACTGATTTTTCTTGTCAAATTTAAGGTAAGTTTTTGACCTATAAAAACCAAGACGTCATAAGACTTTCACAATAGCTGCAGGCATTTGAAGAACTTGAACTGATATCTTGTAAATCTGAGAGGGAGGACTGGCAACAGAGTTTCCCTGAAGGTACCTTCAGCTGTGAACTTATTAAAACAATCTTTGTAGACCTTCAGGGTACTCTGTAAGGCATTTCTATTTTCTTATGCTTTTGGAAGAGAGGGAGGAGCTTGAAAGGACTGATACTATTTTAGAGAGGCATCCTTTAACAGAAATTTTGTCTAAATAATTTCAGGCAAGTTCCTTTGTAAATATGTACTAAAATTAAAATTAAGTGTCCTGTAAAGGTATCTGAGTATTTAAAACCTCATTTTAGAGATAACTGTGTACTGTTTATCTTGATGTTATATTATTGTGTGCAGGTGGGAAAAAAAAGAGAAGAAAAATCTTCCTCATTTCTCAAAATTGATAAAACTTAACTGCTCTGGGTTGTGGGAATTTAAAGTGGGCTTGGCAGGCCATGGATTTGCTGACTCCTCTAGAATGCTGTGTATTGACCCATGTATTACTAAGTGTAGAACAGACTTTCTGAAGATGATGCTCTATTAAAAATAGAAGGCAACGTGTATCTCTTGACCTCTCTACTTGTTTAAGCAATGTAAAGGGATCTACTGGGGACGAAGGAAACAGAATTAGCAGAACAACTTCATCCATTAGGTTTATTTCTTTAACAGATAAGAAAATTTTGAAGAAAGAGTATCCTAAAGTCACTGCTCATTTTGAAGAGAGGTTGTCTGAGGCAGAGGGGGGATGAGTGTGCATGTGGTTATATATGGGTAGGTGGATGGTAATGTGAACAAATGAGTGAAGTACAGATATCAGATATCAAATATAAAAGAGAAATAGTGTAAGCAATTCAAGGACGAGAAGGCAAGAAAAAGAGGAAGGGAAGGAGTACTCAATATATCAAAATAAGCTTTTTGTGTTAGGAGATATATGGAAGAAAAATGATATAAAGCTGAGAAAAGAGTGAATATAAAATAATTGCTGGTGTCCAATGAGTTAGGTCAATAGTTAATTTAATTCAATGTAGTTAGAGAATTACTGCTGTTAAATACACTGCATAATAGCACAAAAGATTATTACAATTTTTTCTTTCTATTGTTTTGGGGGAGGAGTGTTTGAGTCTTTTTGGGTTCGGTGGCGTTGGCCATAGTAGAAAGGAATATGGCAGCACTGACTTTTTCACAGAGATTACTACCTGTAATCCCTAGACTAGCTGGTTTCAGGTAAATCAAAACAGTAACTATCAGTCATTTTACACAAACCAAGACCTTGGGGATATGAATCCATTAGAAATTATTTGACCTTCTTTATTTTCACCAATAGGTGGCAATATTAATTTTTCCATTGGCCTCCTTAATGATCTGTTATTCTAAATTTAAAATAATAATCTCTGAGTTCATTAAGATATTTTCTTTTGTTTGTCCTACTACAAGCGTATGAAATGGCTGGAAGTGAAAATATGTTCATAAGTTTCCAGATCATTTAATCTTGTTTTAAAGATAAAAATAAGAGAGCAAAGGACATGAGAACTTCTACCAGACCACCAGAAGCCTATCCACAATACTTTTGTAGCCCAGCACCTCCTTTTTCATTTCCAGTCCAACCCATATTTGTTATCCTTATTTTAGTATTTACTTTGATATTGATTCTGTCCTTCCTTTTTGTGTTTTCTGATTATTTTCCCTTTTCAGCTGCTTAATCAGAAATTGAAGATCATGCAATGTGTAATGTGAAAGATCTACATTCCCGCTTTACAGTTTCTCAATGCTGTTCTTGTTTATATGTGTTTTGTATTCTTAATCATCTTATTTGTTGTTCAGTAAGTTTTTCTTAGCAAGTTACCATTTTTAGGATCAGAATTTTCCTGAGGCCATTGTCAATACTTGATAGTGTTTTTCCTTGAGTTTTAGTCAATTGCCAACACTTGACTTTCTAGAGCAAAGCTGATATGAATATAAGACATGACAGAGGTACTGTAGGTGAATATTCAATTTCAAACTGAATTTATTTTTGTCCTATGTTTTATCTTTCTCCACACTCATTAAATTTCTTCCAGTAACTCAGAAGTTAGAAATCAATACTTTTACATGCAGAGGACCAACAATATTGTCATTGTTTTTAGCCAAAAATAACACAGAGTTAATTGGAAGTTTTATCTAAGTAAAGACTAAGGGATTTGGCTCATGACAAAAATGGTACATGAAAATGTATTTTCTTAAAAAGAAGAGGACTCAATCTGAAACAATACAATAACATTTTTCAGTAAAATGAACTCCTTGAAAGTATTTCGTACTTTGTACTTGAAAATATTGTGGTGGGTTTTGTAGCATTGTCATATCCTTGGACTGAAGTATGGTAGCAGTTAAAATGATTGTCAAAACAGGAAATGTACAGTACCAGAAAGCATCTAGACAAAATATGCACAGAGTTTTTATGATTGTTTGGCTTGGCTTTGTTTATGAACTCTTTTCATTAGGCAGTTTTCTTTGTGTCTCTTGAAATTCTCTACAGCAATTCTCATGGATTTGTAGCAGCTCACATTGAAAAGTGTTACGCAAACCTCAGTAATATCAGCACTTTCTTTCACTTCCAGCGTGAAAGTTATGCCAGGTTCATCAAATCTCAGCTCACTTGAAATCCATGGTAAATGCAGTGTATGCAGGGGATGAAACAGAGAAATGTATTGGGCAGCACCCTAATTATGTTGAAACTGGTCAAGCTCAGAGAACTCACCCCATCCAAATGGGGAGGGGAAAAAAAAAAAGAAGAAAAAAAAAAAAAGAGAGAACTTTTACCAGCAGAAACGACAGCCTTTATAAATAGAGATGGCACACAGATATTCAACTGCTGCTTAGTTCAGGTACTTCAATATCTGTGAGATGTTTCTGCTTCTCAGTCTAGATGGAAGTTTGTAGCTCTTTCTCTCCTGTCTCTAAGAATCAGCCTTGAAAGTAATTTTTTCACTGCAGTATCACTTATATCTGGTATGAACAGAGCTGATGTGAAGCACTCCCAGCACAGTTTCTCTGAGATACAAGGTACTGACGTGTGTTAGCTATGACATGAATACTAGGTTTTTAATGGCCACCATTGCAGCTGAATCAACAAGCGATAAGCTAATAAAATTACAGGTATTTAATCTCTGATCCTATGGGTAGTTTTGTTTTTGCCACCCATGATGATGCCAGTAAAATACAAACACATGAAACTGAATGTCAAAGCCTCTAGTTGTAACTGTTTAACTAGTACTTCAGTTACTGTTTAATTAGTATTTGACCACAATGTATACAGTGTTTCTAAGGTTAGCTGAAGGGCTCTCAACGGTCTTTTAACTTCAATTTTTAAGCCAGAGCTTCTCTTAGAAGGCAGTGGGGTGCCTTAAATTCAAGTTGATGACTTATTGTATATTATAGCTCAGTTCAAATCAGTACTAAAGGCTGGATAGAAAGCGGACTGTAAAGCAACTGCCTCATAGTGAAAAGGAACTGTACCACATTTGGGGTGAATTAAAGGCAAAAAGTATTATAAACCCACCACATCTCGGTGTGGTGGTCACAAATCAAAACAGGATCAAGAATGACCTATGAAGAACATCTCATGGATTTCCTAAGTAATTGAAATATAAAGGGTCCTGGCATATACTGAAGAAACCTCTAGGCCATTCCTCTGTCTCCAGAAGAGCCATAGGTGGTTAAGAATATGAGACGCAGAGTGTATATGAAGTCATCCTTCCCTTGGAAATTCTTCTGAACTAGCAGTGCTTCCCTGACCAAATCCCCACACATTAGGGTGTTTTTCAGCCCTAACAGGTCAAAACATCCACAGCTGCATGGTTACCATATATATATATATATATATATATATATGAAACATTGCTTGATATTCTCATATAGAAATTTTATTACTGTTAGCACCAGGATGCTAAGCTGAGATTCAGTGTTCAAGAACTTACTTGTCCTTCACTTCTTAAAACATGGGCATCAGTATTAAGTTCCAAAAATCAGAATGAGAATGTGATTTTCCTGCAACTGAAATGCAGACTAATACTTTGCCAAACGTGAGAGAAGTTGAACTCAGGGTCTTGGACTTTCCATAGTTAGGGAACCTACACACAGGGCTGGTTTTTTCCTCTTCCTGGGATACTCAAAGAAAGGACTGATACACACTCACATTTCATTGAAGGTCTCCCAGTTTAAAAACTTTCTGAGCAGCTATGCAGATGGTCTAAAAGAATCAACTCCAAAATGACAGTGTCTGTTGTTAACCACCTGCCACCCCACCAGCCTGGGAGTATTTCAGGACAGCCCAGGACACCAGAGCAACCCTCCACCCCATCAGTTCAGAAGTGGGGCTGGTGGCCTTCTCCTCTACTGTAGTTCTACAGCTATGACAAACTGAAATCTCCATAATACCCCTTGGTGCCATTAAATTGGGGCACAGCTTTGTCCAAGCTCAAAGACATCTCTTTAATTCTGTTAAAATAAAATTAAATAAAGGGAATAATGAAAAACTTTTTAAAAAAAATTTAATACATTAAGTCATGTGTCAATTACATTCCTAGACTTTTTGAAAGAAATGTATGTCAAGCTTTTACGAAATCAGTGGTCTCTGAATTTGGCACTTAGTATTTTAGACAATAAACTTTTCCTAAAAATGATGAATCGCCAGCAGATGTTTTCTATTACCATAGTGTAGCTTTGTTATAATTCACTAGAATTGGTTTGATTTTTGCCATTTTCAACAACTTTTTTAGTGTGTTTATAAAGATAACAAAAATATTTATCAGGGAGAAAATGTTACTATACCACATGTCTGTTGAAAAATTCGTCAGAAGAGTAGAGCACATAGCCTTCTCACAAAATTATGACAAATATCATTTTTATATAAATAAAGCAGTTTCAAACCCACAGCTTCTTGAAATAACAACTTCTAGTATAATTAAATGTTAAACCAGAATGGAAATCTGGCATTGAAAGAAAGAGTGTAATGTTTCATCTGCAAAGAATGCTGCTTTGAAACTTTGGATTCAGCTGCACATTTAAGCTTGATGCCGTTACAGAAGTTGTAAAAGATGAAATAAGCGAGATTGAACATTGGGCTAACTCCTCAGCTTCACTAATTTTAAAACTTTTCAGCTTCTGCACAAAGAAATGGTAACTCTAAGCCTTTTTTTTTTACCTTTTTTTTTCCCCCCCTATGCTGGATGACTGGAAGTGGAAATTATCTGTGAGATTTAGAGCAACCTTAGCCCAAAAGAAGAGAGTCTTAAAGTGACCAAAGGAGAAGCACTTTCCAAGCTGTTGTTCCAAAGCTATTCGATGCCATTGTTAGGAGGTTTTTCTGAATCATCAATATACATTTTCTAGATCTTAATAGCATCTCATTAATTATATTTGAACTACAGAACCACTGTGATTATACTAATGGTGCTATACCTCTTCCTCGTTGGTGTCTACTCCTTTCAAATATTTGTATTTTGTTATTTTTCCCTTTTAGTCATCATGACAACTGGCAAACACCTCAGAAAATTTTTGCAAATATTTGTGGAGTTCTGAAACAGAGCTCCATATCCAACCTTTTAAAGCCATGGTGAACTTTGTCTTCTTCATTTAGGAGAAAAGAATTTTTTCGATAATACTTTCTTCCATATATGTTAAAGTTATTCTGTATTTTCTGCAGTCCTGTGTGAAACATTAACACATTACTGTGCTTGAATTTTTCCTTAGAGACTTAGATTTCTGTATAATATTTCTTTCCTCCTTTTCTGAAGCTTTTTTAACCTTGGACTTCAGAGAATTTCAATGTATACAAATGCCTTCCTTTGAATCAATTGGCAAGGCAGTTGAGCTTCATTTATAGAAGTTTTTAGCCTTTCAAATAGTCAGTGCATACCTAAAACCAACATATACAGCTGCAGCATTTCTGCTTGGAGCTGTGCGTTTCTGTGTGCAGGCATGTTTCTTTCCTATAGAAGAAATCATGAAGTCATGGCACACTGAGTGTGATTACCTGAAATCTGTTAAGCAATTTTTATTTCTGCATCTATCAGTGATATGATTTGATATGATTAACTTGACTGTAAAGTAGTACCTGAATATTAATTTTTACAGTTCAGAATGAGATGCTAAATTGTATAGACAGGCTTCAGGCTTTTTTGTTTGTTTGTTTATTTGTTTGCTTGTTTTTTAATACTTGGTTTTCATGCCTACATGGGGTAAACACTAAGCCTCAGATGACATGACTTAATGCAATTCACAAATTAGTGACAAGGCTCTGCATGCCAATAAATGCTTTGCATTTTATATTAAACAAAATTAAATAAAGTGTGTTCATATGTGTGCGTGTACATACAGTGGGGGTAGTGTAGGATGCTTCCAGCTCTATTGTACTATGTTTAGTTTATTTGCTTTGTGAGGACTGAACATCCCCATCATTTTTTGTATTTTCTTGATTCTAGAACACAACCTATTTCCACCCTAAAGCAAAATCTAGATACAGTCCAATAGTTTCAGCTCTGAAATGTATCATGTCATGCTCAACAGTGAGGATCATATCAAGTGCCACTCTCCACAGTGAAGAGAGCAGTAAAACACAGAGGTCCTGGGGCTTATCTTTTTCTCCCCCAAAATATTGAATTTCTATCTGTGGCCCACAGCCCTTGCTTTCAAATCCTACTGATGCCTCTGGCGGGAAGATCTGGTAGGAGGAATACAGTCTAAGCAAAGGCTTAGCACAAAACCTGTTCCTCTTTGGCAGGCTGCCATCATTTCTAGGGGGTGAAGAGAATTAAAGGTTCCTAAACTGTTCTTAAAAGTTGAAGGATTGTCTGGATCAGTCAAATTGACACCAGAACACTGAGAGATTTTCTGTTCTTTTTTTTGTTCTTTTTTTTTTTTTTTTTTTTTTTTTTTTTTTTCACCAGAAGTAGATCAATATCCTGGAAAATATTTGCATTCTTTATACTTCTAATGAACTGTATTGCCGTTAGGGCATTGTATCAGCATTGTTTTGCCATAAACGATGGAGTGATAGTGGCAAGGTATAGATTCCTGGCTTTCACAACTTGGCATTTGATATTATGTTCATTGCTTTAGATGAAGTATTTATGTATAGTGTTTAGAACACATTTTTGTGGACTATTTTTGAAACTAAAGTGTGCTTGTGTTTCTCTGCTTAAATACACACTGTCATCATTTTAATGCACTCTCTCTTCCCTCAGGAATACTCTACAACCCTAGCCATTGATGAGGCTTTTTACCCAGACAGTAGCAGTATGTGCAATGACTTTACGATACTTCCCTAAGCTACCTCAGCTTCTGCTAGCAACCAGAAGTGGTGTACATGCTCATCTGATGTCTAGTAGCTAGAACAGCTATTTGAATGTGTTCGGCTTTATTCATTACTTAAAACAGCTCTATGAGCACTATGTACTTGTCCAGGAGTGAAATTATGCCACTACCTCCAGAAATTCAGAAACATAAATATGCTTTTCAGTCCATTTTATTATGTTTTTATCAGGAAAACCTGTTAGCCTAGGAAATCTGGGCCACTTCACCTTACCTGCTAGCAAAGTCAAATGTCACTCCACTGCATTTGTATACAAGTGGCATCATATTTTCAATTTCTTTTAAAATAGTTTGTTGGATCATATCTCAATTGTTATTAATCCAGTTATTATTTAAAATAAATAGGGAAGGGCATAATATTTTTTTTATTAACAGAAGAGAAATTTCTTTTTTAGACAAGTGATACTTTATGGTACTTTAATTTCAAATGTTGTGTATTACACAATGTTTCATATTTTTTCATTTGACATTTCATTTGGGTTTTAATTTAAATAGCTTCATAAGACTGATAACGTATTACAGTGTACATCTCTGATGAAGCTTCTGAGTGCAAAAAGAGTCTAAAGCCGATAGTTTCAGGCAAAAAGGCTTTTTTTATCCTGGCCTAGGGCCAATCCCAGTAAGTGACAATCATCTTCTGAGTAAAGGCATACGGGACTGAAAGTTCCCTGAGAGTATAATGCTTACATGTCTACATCTTATCGAAAAGTCTCCTTCATTAATGTGTCATAAAATAGTGGCATGATTGATAGTCGTGGGTCTTCTGAAATGATATCTAAATATTTTTGTAATTCTATTTTGAAAGACTCTGTCTGTGTACATGGTCTTTCAGCCTTTTCCAATGCAAAAATCGGTCCTCTCTAAAGCAAAAACCCGTCTCTCTTGATGGAATGGGTTAATTAGCAAGCTTGCCCCTTGCAATCTATCATTTTTACCTTCCCCAAACCCAGTGTGGTGGTATGTATGCATGTGTGCAGAGGGAAAAAACAGCCTTTGTGAATCACCATTTGCTTAGCGCTTCAGCAGATGTGTAGCAAACTGCTGACCCTGCTTTAAGTGCTGGGATAAGGATGGGTGCTCAGAGTGATGTGGAAAGACCATGCTTTTGGGGCTGTCTGTACTGTTTTTTCTGGTTTGGGGTTTGACTTGTTTGGTTTTGGTTTTTTCCCCCATAAGAGGAGTATTTGGTGGGGGGAGGTTTTCCATCATACAAACCATGTGGCTTTGAATACTGACATCTAGAACCCATCACCTTTTCTTACGTTAAGCAATGTCTCACTTTGAAAATAGCCCCACAGAAATTACTGTAGAATAAATTTCCAATCAAATGGAGCAAAAATTTCAGAAATCAACTGGGAATGAGAGAAAATTAAATCATCCATTCAAATTTATGAGAGTATATGATAAGTCATCATGGTCCCTCTCTGGATTTGAGATCAGATATGAGTATCATAGCACTGGAACCTGTTTCTGTGTTGTTTTATTTTGAACATATTTTATGTAGTCTGTCTTCCATCTATATTAATTGAATTTTATTTTCTAGCTCTTCTTTCAGCCATAATGTATTTTTACAGAAGTTTTTCTCTATAGTCAGTTGTTTCCATATAGATTGTTATAATTTTGGTTTATTTTTATTCATGTTAATGATCACATTGTTCCACAGAGTTTGTAGTTCTGTGTTCTTAAGCTCAATGAAGAAAACCTGAAAAAAAAAAAAAAAGTAAAAAAAAAATCTCTGTAGTATTGATGTTATTTCTGGTTTTGTTTAAAAGTTAAAGGGATTTACATGGGAAAGGGAAGGAAGAGTATGTCATAACTTCTGCACTAAGTGAAAAGTTTTGTTTGTATAAATCGCATACTGTATTCATCATGCTCAAGTCAAATGATAAACATTATATTTCACCATTCCCATAAAAATTAGAAATCTACATTAATAACACTAATTCTACAGTGGATTTGTTCCTTTCATTTCTCCTTCTTCCTTCCCTGGCATTGTTAGGTAGCAGGACTCATGGCATTATTAGTTGCCATTGCTGGTTTCCCACCCTAGGATTGCTGTCTAACTTGAGAAGCTTGCTCTGGAAAAGCTTGGACATTCATTCCTGAGGTCCATTGCTTTTATTCCTTTTCTGCTTTTTCTGTTTTCATTTCCTGATGATGTTGTCATCATCAGCAGAGTTATGATGAATAAGTTTGGTACTATTTATAGATTCTGGGCTTGTAGCCAGCTATTTTCATGCCTTCAGTGCTATTTAAATCTATTGTTCATTTTCAATTGCAGAGCAGCTTCCTCCCATTTTGCACCTAGAGCTGTGAAGTTTCTGAATCTAGCAACAACAAAATGGTGTTTTAAGTGTCTGTTTAACAAGTCCGTAAAATGGTGAGAGTGGAAGATTTGCTTCCTTTGTTTTTGTTGTAGTCTACATGCTATCACTTAATATTAAAGTGGAGCTTGTGCTTCCATTGAAGATAGGATATGGCATTTAAAAAGTTTGATTTAAAGGGGGTTCATTTAGAAGATTGTTCGTTTTTTATTTGATAAACTGCTATGAACATTTGTAATAACAATATACTACTTAAAACCTCTTGACAAATAGGAATAAATATTCAGCATGCTACATGGACAAGGACTCCTGAGATTGCTGTATTGTTAATACAGAAAGAATATCTATTTTTTTGTGGACTATACTGAAATACATCCCATTAGATTAAGGGTATGGCTCCTGCTCTTGTTCCCATAGGATCTTAGAGTTCTTCTTTTGTGTCTTCTCACTATTTATCTGATTATGGCTTTCTAAAATAGAAAAAATAGAATGTTTCACAGTATCTTCTCCTTAAATTAAGTCCTTCAGAATACAATGAGGATATCTTGCAAGGCTATTGCTGATATAATAAAGCTGTTTAGTTACCTTGAACTGGTGCACCAACACTCTAAATCTAATAAGACAGATAAAAAAAAAGTTCAATATTATGTTTGTGACTTAAACTGATAATAAAAAAGAGATTTGAAATTTTGAATGATGCAGTGGCTTTAAGTTAGTCTGTTGTGATTGGGCAGTATGTTCTTAGGCACAGAAGCGCAAGTAGAGACACAAGCATATCATATTGCTGGCAAGTTCCTTTCACAGCCTTCTGAAGCTTAGCCTTTGTTTATGCAGGTGTAATTTGTGTTTCTGGCTTTGCAACTGCAAGTGAAAGATAATCTCAGGCCTTGCATCATAAACTCCCTGATTTGCAAGTACACTTAGGTAGCTGCAGAGGTAAATACTGTAACGTTTAAGACAAGCTGAAGTTTTGCCAACCCCCAGTGACACTGCCGTTTATTTACCAGAACAAAGTGAGACTACCATTTTAGCATGTGACTTCATCACAAACTTAACGCCATTCCAAAGTGCTAACTGGAATTCCTTATTACTCTAGTAAAGGATGTTTAGTCAAAAATTATGCAGCTTGCTGGTGTTGCAGTTAAGTGTTACTATAAAAACTTTCATAAACTGCTACAGTATATATGTTTTGAATTGTTTGTCTAATTTCTAAAGGATGGGTAAAGTTGTTCTAATGTTAACAAAAAAGATTGATGTCTTGCTGCAACTGTTGTCCCTTCTTTACAGCTGAACTAAAGCACAGTCCACACTGTAAGAAAGTTTCCCTTTTCTTTAGAAAGTAATTGGGATGAAAGCTACTGCAAGTGTAAGGTCTTTTGCCAGCTAGGAAAAAGCGTGAAAATGTTGCCCAGCCACCTCTGAGGAAGCTGACCTGGAATGGAGAGTAGACATTTGCAGATGACACAAAAAGAGAGGAGAATTATATGGAGAGCAGAAGGAGGAGAGAAAACCAAACAAGAGAATTATCCAAAGGTTTGCGTTGGTGGCTGAAGAGGGATTAAGTGCTAGATGTTGAGGGTGTTGAGACTACCTTGACTTTGCTACATGAGTTCTAGGTTTTACTCTCTTAGAAAGTCCCTCTCTGAGAGTTTTGAGTACAGGTCTCAGGAACATAGATTAGTGTTAAGGTGAGATATAGGTATTGATATAATGAAAGCACAGAAAAGTATGTGGGCTACGCTCCATCAGCAAGGAAATACATCTGAATTTTGTAGGAAATAGGAGCTGTGGTCTCCAGAGCCAAGATATTATTTATGTTTCTGATAAATCCATAGTGCTAAGCTTCTGCAGGCACTAAAAGACAGGTTACTTCTCACAATAGGAACCTGATTCACTGACTGCTGCTGTCTTGTCCCTCTGAAAGGCAGAAGGCAAACAAGGCACAGACAAGTGAGAGACAAATTTCAGAAACTGTCATAAACAACCTGGAGACTTTTTTTTTTTTTTTTTTTTCTTTAGCTAATTTATCCTGGGCATGCAGGGAATGGTTATTGCATACCTTCAGAAAAATGCAGCCTTCTCAATAACTAAGTCTATTTGGACCTTACAGATGAAGTGTCTGGGGGACTATGCCCCCTTATGACTCTGGTTTATTAGGCATGGTCTAATGTTTTATCCAAACTCCAACACAAACCAAAAGAATCACAGCTGTTGTTATTCAAAAGCCTTTGATGGAGTGCAAGACCTCACCTTCTAAGTAACCAATAATCATGCTTCAAGTACAAGAACTGGGTGACCTAGGTTCTAGGACCTCTTCAGCTTGAGAAGACATAAATCATTATCTCTTACCTTCTTAAGGTGATGTCATAATAACAAAAGAACCTTGAGCAGGACCATTTTTCTGTCATTCATTTAAAAAGGAGTCACTTGTGAATGAAAGAAGAAAATGAATGTGGGACTCCTGGGCCCTGGAAGGGCAAACTGCAGAGGAAGTGCTGTTGTTCCTCTAGTTAGTAGGACACTGTTCTTTGGAAGACCCCATGCTTCCTAGAACTGTTTATGTGTTTTCCATTAAACAGTTGTCAGAAACAATACATTATTATCACCTTCAAATTTCTCTCCACCTGTGTTTCAAAAGAAAAAATCCAATCAGCTACTCACAAAGGGAAAATGTGGACAGTGACACCTGGCAGAAGGCTTAGGGTTAAGCATTGTGGTGGGTTGACCCTGGCTGCATGCCAGGTGCCCACTAAAGCCATTCTATAGATCCTTTTTTCAGCTGGAGAAGGGAGAGAAAATACAATAAAAGGATCGTGGGTTGAGATAAGGACAGGGAGATCACTCAGCAATTACCATCATCATGGGCAAAACAGACTAGACTTAGGGGTGAGTGTCAAGAGGATGGGCTCAAGCTCTTTTCAGTGATGCCCAGAGACAGGTCAAGGAGCAATGGGCAGAAAATGTAACTCAGAAAGTTCTACCAGGATATGAGGAAAAACTTCTTTACTTTGAGGGTGATGGAGCAGTGGAACAAGGCTGCCCAGAGAGGCTGTGGAGTCTCCTCCTCTGGAGACATTCAAAACCCACCTGGATGTGACTCTCTGCAACCTGCTCAGGTGAACCTGCTTTAGCAGGCGGTTGGACTAGATCTCCAGAGGTCCCTTCCAACCCTGACCATTCTGTGACTCTGTGATTCTGTGACTTGGGAAAATAAATTGAATTTATTACCAATCAAATCAGGGTAGGTTAATGACAAATAAAACCAAACCTTAAAAACACCTTCCCCCACTCCCCTCTTCTTCCTAGGCTTAACTTTACTCCAGATTTTCTCTACTACCAGCCAGTAGAACAGGCAGACAGGGAATGGGGGTTATGGTCAGTTCATCACAGTTTCTGCTGCTCCTTCCTCCTCACACCCTTCCCCTGCTCCAGCGTGGATCCCTCCCATGGGGTGCCATCCTTCAGGCAGACACTGCTCCAGTGTGGGTCCCCCATGGGGTCACAAGCCCAGCGAGAAAACCTGCTCCAGCCTGGGCTCCTCCCCCCACGGGGCCAGAGGTCCTGCCAGGACCCTGCTCCAACGCAGGCTGCCCATAGAATCAGAGCCTCCTTTGGGCACCCACGTGCTCTGGTGTGGGGTCCTCCATGGGCTGCAGGTGGAGATCTGCCCTTCCATGGACCTCCATGGGCTGCAGGGCACAGCCTGCCTCCCCATGGTCTTCACCATGGGCTGCAGGGGAACCTCTGCTCCAGCCTTGGAGCCCCTCCTGCCTCCTTCTGCACTGACCTGGGTGTCTGCAGAGTCGCTTCTCTCACATATTCTCACTTCTCTCCTCAGCTGCAATTGTCATGCAGCAACTTTTCCTCCTATCCCAGAGGCACTACCACCATCACTGATGGGCGCGGCCTTGGCCAGTGGTGGGTCCATCTTGGCACTGGCTGGCATGGCTCTATTGGACACAGGGGAAGTTTCCAGCAGGTTCTCACAGAAGTCACCAGTGTAGCCCCCACTGCTACTAAAACCTTGCACACAAGCCCAATATAAGCACGTACCCAGAAGGGCTAAAACCATGAGTGAACTGTGGTTTCAGATTCTGCTCTCAATTTTTTTATCATTTAACATGGGACTACCCTGATTGTTTTGATTCGCAGTCCTAACTCAGTGCCTAATTCTCTCTGGAGACTATAGATTTTCAGGTGGCTAGAACTGGGGACCTGACACCTGAAAATGTATATATTTATAAAACCAGCAGTACTTCCATACAGGGTATCTGCACAAATCAAAAGGTTAAAACAATATTGTTTCCATAAGTACACAGTTTTATAGCTTAGTGTTTCAGTCAAGCAATACTTGATACAAAATTATTTTGAGTTCCATAATTTTTTTCCAAAGATAGTTCTGTATTTCAGCTGACAAAGACGGACAATGGCAAAAGGCAGATCTGAAGTTCAGGGCTGAACTGACAGATCTGAGTTGGTGATGGTGTTTATGAAGGGCAGGTCTACCTTCTAACATTGGAAATGGGGATCTGGGCAGACTAGTTGATTCTGTTTCAGACTTGATCACAAATTCAGTGTGACTTTCCTTAGGTCTTCGGGTTTGTGTGCTGTGGAAAAGAAAATCTTTAAAGAGCTGTAGCCCTAGGTATATTTCATATAGAAATCTACTTTTTATCCCTTAACTCTTGTGCTTGGGAGAAAAATGCCTGTAAGCCTCTGAAGTACTTTTACACTATAGTTCCCACTCATTCTAACATCATCATAAAAACATGTGAAACTCCCAGTAAAGGAGGTTTCTTTGAAATTTCCTTAAACACACCTAGAATTCTCAGGCTTTGTTTCTGTATATGCAAATATAAAAATAGCTATAAACTGCTTGCCTCATTAGTACAGTGCATCTTTTGAACCATAATTAATTAATCTTGGAAAGGATGTTTGCAATCTCAGATGGAAAGAGAAATGTGTTATTATTATGAATAATTAATTTTCAATGGTTGTGTGGGATTTCATGCCATGAGAGTCTCATCGATTTTAATGGAAGTCACATGGCTAAGCTCAGTCACTGTTGTAAATCTGCAGTGTTTTGGGATTATAAAAAGAGATCAAAGAATCTCCATGTCAGCTGTAGTAAATTACATGTCCTATTCTTGAATGAGTGGGGGCAAAAGTGAAATGCCCATTTAAAATAACTAGCTCATGCTTGTCTGGCAAGCTGTTGATACAATCTATGTTATCTTAGTAAAAAGCTGGACCAATTGGAGGATTACAATACAACTTTGATGGAAAGGGCTATATTAATAGACATACTAAAAAAATTATTTTCTGCCAAGTTGCAGTAAAGAAATACCTGAAATTTGATTGGTTTGTAATGTCAATAGCATATTGAAGTCCTGGCAGATTCTGAAGTACCATGGCCATATATTTTGTAAATGGTTCCTTGTTGTAGAGAAAGCTGATAAGGGAGAGATTGCCTCTCTTCCAAGAGGGGAGTGGAAAATATGATGGACTCACCTGGGCAGGGAGTAGAAGTCAGATGTTTTGATGCAACTAAAGACACTGTCACTGGTGGGAGATGAAGTCTTGAAGAGCTATTAGCCTGCTGACAGACAAAGGTATGTAGTGAATGGACAGAAGTGGAACAGAACATATGACTTGTTCATAGCATGTCCAGCACTTCTGGAGGGCACCAAAAATAACACTTGAGATGTCCTATAACTTTCCTTACCCACTCTAGTATTGTTGCTGATTTGCCCCTTTGCTCTGACCCAGCCATTTCTACTCACGACACCGAGACACAGGCTCTCACTGGTCTCCAGATCCTGATCACCTATCCAGCCCTTGATTCTGTTTCAGCCAGGACCATGCAGTACTTTTTACACAGCGGCAACCATCTGCTGGTAACATCGACTTCCTCAGAACTCATCTTGCACTAATACGTTAATTGCAAACCCCTGTAATACCACCGTAACTTTCTTCAAGCTGCTCAGCCTCTACCAGTGGCTTTATCTAGCAGTGATTACTTCCCTATTAGTTCTTCCTTTGCTGCACCTTGTCTGTATATGGTGCTTAACTTTTCATTTAATGTGTCAGAGTTCTAAATGTTATGGGAACAGTACAAATAAAACTACTGCATTAAAAATCTCTTTAAAGAGAAATTATTTATTCCCTTTTGCAGAAACTCCAAGGTAATTTCGGAAACTAAAGTCCAGATCCTCTGTCAGCAGAACACAAGTGGAACTATAGGTAGCAACGTTGTTTTAAACTGAGTCACAACAGGGAAAAGCATGGTTTGCACTTTTGTCACAGGTTCTGAAATCCATTCCTGCCATGTTACTAGAAAAAAAACATTCTGTTACTGTATGTGCACCATACAGAGTTATGGGGGTAAAAAATAAAAAAGCATCCTTCGTCTCCAGCTTCTGTCCATCTTCAAAATGGAGGTAAGCGACTATTTTTGCCCTCACTACTGTTGCTGTTGTTCATCTCCTCCAAGCAGGATGGGGCCAGAGCTACAAACACAAATAAGTTGGGAAGGAGGTTCTGTTTGAGGTATATCTCATATGGCTAAACAGAGTAATTCTATAAGAAATCAATGGGGAGCAGCAGTTGTCATATGACTCACAGCAGAAGTGCATGTTGAAGATTCTGAACAAGATTTGGCTTAATTCAGCTAAAATGTAAAGGGTGCAAGAAACAGAACCCAAATGCCTAAACTGAGAACTGTCTTTTGCCAATGTGTGATTGCAGAGGATGGAGGGGAAACATTCAATGTTAGTCTGCCTGTTGGGACCCAAGACAGGGAACGGCATGTGGTAGAGTCATTTCTGTTTCTGCCTGTTCATCCCTGTTGCATGCTGGCTGTGAGAAAAACGAAAATCAAGTTGAGGTAGAAGCTGCAGCTTTCTATTCATGCTTGCCTAAAACGGTGGCATCTGTAATGGCCTGAGGTACAGTAAATGTAAATTACCTTCATAACAGAGGTTAGCTTAATGAACCTTTTTGAAGTATTGGATGTTTTTGTATTATAAAACTGCCACTCTGTATGTGATCAGACATAGAACTGGAGACAGTAAAGCAAACCACTTCCATGAATAAATGCTCTGAAATTGGCTGTCTTGCACAGGTGGATTAAACATTTGATATAGCTGGATACACCTGCTGGAAAAAATCAGCATTTCCTGATGAGTGTTATAGCAATGAGGAGATTGACTAGGTGGACCAAAGCATTTTCTGTATTCTTAAATTTCTATATGCTTGTAATGTATATCTAGGGAAAATACCACTTAAAATATTATTCCAATAGATATTCAATAGATCTTGTCCAGTGATGAAGGGAAAATACAACAAAGAATGTCATTGACAGTACTAGTGGTTTTTTCCTTTATATTTTCAAATATATGTCTATGTCATAATGCATTCCTTGCACTGCACTTGTTTATTAAAATATCCAGAAGGGGATGCTTTTTAAGTATAATTTAGAAACTTTTAAGCCAATATTAATATTTATATACCTTCCTTGTGATTTTATTTGAATGGTTTATAATTTAAAGGTGTTGGGACTATTTTATACATCGATCTATTTTGGAAAGTTGGCAGAATAGCTAACTTTGTTTATTCAAATAAAGAATGGTAATTAAACCTTTTTAAAGACAAACTGTTTCTAATGGATTTCAAATTTATCTTAGTCTTTCTTCTCTGCTTTGAGACATTGTGTTAAATATCTTTTTTTTTTCCTTTTCTATAAATAGATCTTATCTTTTAAATTAGTTGTAGTAGTGGCTTTGATCTGAAACTTTGGAATGAAGTTCCATGTGTTTGACAACCTTTATATCGATCTACTTGAATTTTGTATTTAATTGCCTAAACTTCATGCGATTGCCACGGTCCTTATTTCCTCATTCTTGAATACATTTTGGCTACACACAAAGTTGTTTTATAAGGAAAGCAGACTGCCATAATACCAGGATGATAAGCTTTTCTTCCTTTTCTAATCTTGATATTATTATTGATATTGATTATCTTGGAAAAAAAAGCACAAATTTCAATCTGAATTCCACTCTTTGGAGTACATAAATCAAATAAAATGGTTGTTTCACAAGTGTTTTGTATCATATAAATTACAAAGTGATTCAAATACATGAACTCATAAGTCTTTGAATTTTATGACCTCTGAGTCATCCTAAATACAATTTGATTGCCTTAGGGTACATTGAGCTGTTGTAAAATACATGTTGCTCTCATGAAGAGAAAGGAATCACAGAAATGTGTGAGAATTTAATTTTAATGCAATTTAAAATGTAAGTTTGCCAATTGCAATATATATACTTGTCATTTCTGCTTTTGAGTTGTACTAAACAGCACTTTGATTATTACACAAGTAAAATATTCAGTGTTATGATATAGCTACTGCAAGCATTGATTGAACTCTCCAGTGTTCATGAAGGCTGACAGGGATTCAAAAGAGGAAATGTAAAATTTGAAGGTACAGCAGTATAGTGACATTTCACTCTATAAAGCTGCCAATATTTTAATCCTGCACGTAAATCATTTTCATCAGTTCAATTCCATATCTTAATTTGTGTAGCAAACAAAGTAATGGATTGCATTATGTTTAATAATTAAGAATGTGATACCAATTTCCATATATTTTAAGTTCCTGAACAAGAAATAGAGTTAACATTTTTAGCTTCAATTTGTTTGCTTTACAGTATAAGAATGATTAAGGATTAGGTCTAATTTTCATGCTGTGATCAACCAAAGTTTCATTATTTGCCTTTATAGAACCTTTAGTTTCTCTGCTTAAGTGATGTCTTCGTCAATGGTCATGTAGTATTCATTTAGAGTGATGATTGATATGGTAATAGATACAGTGTGATTGAAAGCAACCTTTGTCAATAGGAAGGCCAAATACTCAAACAGTGTATTGGTCTGAGTTTGCTCATTATTGGAGACCTTTCATAGTCATATTGACTTGCTGTCCAAATGTTGTTACTTACCTGATGCTTTCATTGTTTAAATGGTATAGACATTGGTATTGAACATGACTTTTCCCAATATTTGTCCTAAAATACACACATGGCTCAATTATCCACTGAAAATGCCTAAGGTCTATTTTCAAGGTTTTAAAATGGTATTTGGGGAATATAAACTAAAATTTTGCGGCAGAGAAAAACAGGGTCTTATATTGGTGATGTTAATACAATGTGTTTTGTACAGTGATTTTGTATGTCTTTAGAAAATGACAGGAAGTTTGGGGGTTTTTTTAATGCTTTCTTCACAGCTGCAGAAATCCAGGGAATCACCCCTCTTGTGGAAAAAGTGTTCCAGAGTCACAGGAAATATTACTGTTCCCTTACGTGTGGATTTTGCCATTCAAGAGCTTTTCTGTTCCTCTTGTACAATCTCTTCTGGACTCATTCTGGCCCTAATGATGCATTATATATGCTTACAAAGTATAAGGCCAAATCATGGCCTTGATTTGGATATTAAGACATTTCAAGAATATCAGGAAAATGCAGTTCCCTTCCCTCTTCAGACTCATTGTCCTTTGAAATTTGCCAAGAGACCATGCACCACTAAATTCTTGAGCAAAATCTTAGGCATACAATATAAACCGAGAGAGAATTTGTTATGCAAAGGCAGAAAATCTTCATGGGACTTTGGAGCTGGATTATGCCTTACGACTTTCAGTGTGCCCCAAATAGCAGCAAAGAACTAAGATCCCTCTCGGAGGACACAGTACAGAATGAAATCATGAGTTAGGTATGAGGTATTTTAGAAGTGATGAATGGCTCTCCCCCCTAACAGATAGCATAATTACTACACTGAAATAATATTATGTCTCCATCCTTCTTGTCTTGCCCATATCTTCCACAAGATATCTTCCATCTCTTCCAAAAACTCAAAACTTTCTTTTGCTAAATCCTTTATATGGCTGAAAATGTCTTCAATAATCTCCTTTCCCCCACCTCTACTTTACTCCCAAAGGTGGTTAGTTCTATTGCAGATCTTTCCAGATCTCTCTGACTTTTGAAAACACACTGCAAAATGAGATGATGACATAAAAGAATTAACCTTTGATATATGAAAGATTTAGAAATAAAGAAAACGTAGAAAAGGTTTTCTCTTTTATCCCATGATTATATTTCCCCTAAATAAAGACACTTGGCTGCAAATTTCATCCATAATTTAAAATTTATGAACTATAGCAAGTGATTGTAAGTAGCACTGAATCAAGCTTTGTTTACATAGCTTTCAATTAAATATGTAGTAAACATTTACCATTTCCTGAAGTCTCCTGTGATAGTTTCTTCAGAAAAGTGTAATGGAAGAAGATTAGTTTGCAAGATTTGTAAACTAAGGGCACTGACACAGCAGATACACTTTTAAGAATTACTCTTAAAGATTAAGAGTTAGATAGATTTCCCTGCAAGGCCTGAGGAGGTATATATTATAGCCATCATAGTGTCTGTATTTGTTTATTGTGATTTGATCAGTACCATTTTCCTTGTAAATCACTTATTTCTCAAAGTGCCATCAAGCTACCACTTTTTTTTTTTTTTTTTTAAGTCTGCCAGTATTAACTGTCTTCCTTGCTCAAATTGCTTGGCTTTGTATCTCTGTACATAGTTCCTGAACTTGTGGCACTAACCGTCATCAGCTACATTAGAAGACTGCCAATGATATGCATGCAACTATACCTTTCTGTATTGAGGGGTGGGAATGGATGGTGGAGAATATTTTAGAAAAGGGTCTTTCTCTGTGTAAGTGTCATAATGCTCTCCTTAGATCCCTGGAAATACATGCAAGTTCGGTGAATGCCCAAGGCAAAGTTTCTTTCATTCATTCATTTCTGAACTGAGCAACCTCTTCAAATTGAATGCAGAATCTAGAAGGAAATATATATGTCCTTGTTAGGCTGGATACCAAGATAAATAATTTATTTCAGAGTTCAGAGATCTGTTGAACAATGTCACTCCTAAATTTTAATATTTTTTTTAAGGTAAATAATGTAGAATGCTATATTTACATCTTTGGATTTTTACTTCACTTTTGGTACTATTCCCTTAATTAAAAATAAGTAAGAAAATTCAAACCTGCAGATATTTATTAAAAATCTCAGGAGAGAAGCCCTCCAGCTTCCTACAGCATTTAATTTATAGGAATTGAATGCTGTGCTGTACTCAGCATATTTATTAAAGAAATATATACTCCCTTCCAGAAAAGAGCAGTAAGTATAAGTTTAGGTATTTGAAGATGTTTTGCTCTCTCTTCCTTATAATACTAATAAGGAAACATTCATGTTTAAATAGGAAAACAAACTAAATAAATAGTGTCACTGTGTTCTTCTCTACAGATCTCTTGCCTTGCCAGATTATATTGCACTGAAGAGAAGCCTTTGTGTTGCCCACATTCCAATGTCAGTTATGCAAACTCAAATTCTCCCACATGTAAAATCTGAACCTGTCTGCTATTTAAAATGCCCACTACCAGTGACAAAATGGCATAATGTGTTGTGGCCCCTCAACTTTATGCATACTACCTGAAATTGCCCACTGAGTATTCCAGTAATGCTGGCACAAATTGCAGTGTTTACTGCTAAACTCTAAATGTTTACAAAAAACTGAACACTGAGGCATGCCCTGCTTTAAAAAAATGACAAAAGCATGGCATCACAAGCCTTATCAGGGTATGTGAGAGGAGGCTAGAAAGAGGAAAAACTTGCAGGTCCTGAAACATAAAGGCGGAAATTATTATGAACAGCAGACATTGGGAAAGACAGTTCAGCAATGTGGAAAGAAGCCTGCACAGTGCAATTAGAAACAAAAGATGTGAAAATGTCCCTGACAATGGGCAGGTGATAGACCGAAAATGTTCCCTTTTGTTTCTAGAGTGATAACAAATGTTCCTTTTCTTTACCCTTTGGGAACATCTACACAGTATTGGTGGGCAGATACGATTCCAGGCTTCTCTTCTGAGCTGTCAGGTGCAAAGCTTTCTAAACTGGAAACTATTCCAATTATTGGGATTTTTTCCAAAAGTTCAAAAAAGGAATAGGAAAACAGGAAAATTTAGGTCATAATATTTTATTCTCCAGTAACACAAGCCAGCAATTGCTATTTTTTACTTGATAATAGTTACTTTCTATTTTGTAAGTCAGTCTGGAATTCAGAAGGCTTTAAAGTGCCTAGCACTTATGAGTAACCTCTTTTGGTGTTGAAGGAGGAAAAAAAACCCAGCTGTTGTGGGATTCCTGCTGGTGAGAGTCCTGGAAGAAATGGTGTTCCCTTGGCACGGGTTGCATTGTGGGGGAAGTTGACGGGAATCTACTAGGCTTAACCAAAACAAATTTGCACATCTGTTTTATAACTTTACAGCTTACCATAACAACAACAAGAAGAGCAGAGTTATTTAATGAGAGTGAATAAAATACGCTGGCAAAATATGGGCAGTCATGTATCAGGGCAAGAAGTCACTTTAGCTGTGCAACAGTTTGCAATGGGCGCTAAAGGCAATATGAGCAAGAAGATTTGAGAAAGCTGTTTAGATTGTGAAGGAGTTGTTTGTTTTTGCAAGGAAGAGTAAACATTTTCTCCAAGTAGTTTCCTTCTGGTAGTGAAGTCCTGAAGTACCATATGCTAAGTTCCTTTTCAAAAGAGGTGAAGCATTGCAGGGATTGCTAAGAATAGATGGAGGGAGCTGGCTGAAGCATCTGTTTTAAAAACTGAAAAGACAATCAAATAATGAAATATTTCTCTGTTTAGTTGTGAGCTCATTCCAGAAGGCAGTACTGGGGAATGATACTGTGACTGTGAGGAAATCTGGTACATCTGATCTGATCTGCAAAAAGTTGTTGCATTTACGTTCTTCTTCCTGAGTGTGCAGCACTGGGCACAATGTAGCTTTGATCTCTGCTGGGGTACTTACACACAATAATAATATGTGCCATTAATACTTTTAAAGGTTATTAGGGGAATAAAATGGTTGTTTGTTAGCAAGCATTTCAGGTGAGTGAAGACAACTAACAGAAGAATGTAAATGATGGGATGAAAATTAGGAGGATACTTTTGAAAAACCTGACCTATGCTGAAGAACAACAAGAAAAACACCAGGGTGGCAGGTGGAAGATTTATGTATTAGGCAAGTGAGTCTGAAAGGGAGTCTTCTCAGAAGAAAGGATTCAGAAGCATGTTTTGCATTGTGGATGACAGGTACTGGAGGAAACGTCTGACTAAAATTTGGAATGTAAAAAGACTATAGAGAAAATGTGTACACACAGTAGAGAATTTAATGGGAGAAGTTGAGAGGTGGTAAGAGAGCAAAAAAATTGGATCTGGACATTTGGGATTTAAGAGTAATGATGGAGCAGCAGAAGGAGAAAATCTAGGGATAGAACAAAAATAAAATCTGAAGAACTGAAGTAATTTAAGACTTGTAAAACCAAACACAATTAAATCAATAGAAATAAGTTTGAAGGAAAATTAGATGTTGTGGAAGATGTAGGAATTAGGAGCAAAAGTTTTATCTGCTTTGTCATAAGAAAAGTGGGGGGAAAAAAGGATAAAAGGTCAGAAAAGGAAGACTGGGACATTCCCTAAGTTCCCTTCAGTAGATGGAGACAGAAACACAGATGATGAATGCTTGTGTTAGCTTAAGGTGCAGAGGAGCAGACAGAATAATATGAAAGAAGGTCAAAGAAGTGAAGGATAAAGCTGAAATTAGAGACCATAGTGATAACAGGGGTAGGGTGAGGTTAGGGAAGGAAGGACAAATCTGTGAGCATCACAAAATCAGAGAGGATGATAGCTTGGAGATCATAAATACGAATGAGTGACAGGCTAAGGAAGAGTGAGGGGTAGTGAAGGAGAACAAAAGGTGATCTGATAAAAAAAGCACAAGAACATGAAGATAATCAGAATGAGCTGGTTGTGGTTGTTTTGGTTTTTTTTACTTTCCCATTTAAACAAATAAATGCTTTACTATGCAATACTATTTTCTTCATACTTAAACCTCTTAACTGAACTTTAAATAGTTTTACTTTTCACTTTCAAATATCTCTTTAAACATTGCTTCTGTGTACCATTTGGAAAAAGGAATTTACTCCAAGAAAACCCCAATATCCTGTAACCAAAGAGAGATTTTTGCAGCAGAGAGAAGGATAACTTAGAGTCTACAGCCTAATTAATCAGAGTTTAGTTTTATATATTCAATGCAAGTGTCTAAAATTTAAACATGTTACTGGTTTAAATTGATGCATCCAGCTTCACCTGTATGCTAATACTGTTTGATAATACCCTTTCCTGTTGGCATGTGACTATAATTTTCTGAGTGTATCGGATCTGTTTAGAGCTATCCAAAATATAATGCCATGAAGGTATAAATACTAGTGTAGGAAAGGCACCATGGGGAACACCCATCATAACATGAATCTAATTGATTTATGTACATGAGCACTAAGCAAAGAAACCTGGGTTTTCTTTGAGGTTTGATTTTTTTCCCAGATTACACATACCCTAGATTTTTTTTTTACCTTATAGCTTGTTGTATGACACATCCAACATATAAAATGAAGCCCAAATCACTACTTGCTACAAATTAAGCTGTAGTTCTGCCTCTGACCATCCTAAAGCTGTGAATTGAGCTTTCATGGATGAATGATTTTATTTCAAGTCACTTCTTTTCATTACAGTTGCCCCAACTACGGACTTCATTTCAGAAGGGCTTAAGATGTGAGTACAGGCAGTTTTGACATAAGTTATATGAATAAGTGTCATGGTGGGGGAGTTACCTCAGATGTGAGATCAGTATTTGTGCAAAAAGTAACTCCACCACACCAATAAAATAGCTGAGCGATATGAATATCCTAAAGGGATTACAGCAGAATAGGAGAGCAAATGTACAGAAGTCCACAAAGACAAAAAAAAAAAATCTTGAGCAACACTAAATTCCC
The DNA here is from genome assembly GCF_023634085.1 of Falco cherrug. Lineage (NCBI taxonomy): Eukaryota > Metazoa > Chordata > Aves > Falconiformes > Falconidae > Falco > Falco cherrug. The sequence goes on along the minus strand of NC_073699.1, from coordinate 39,700,122 downwards.
ACACGAAACACAACTTTTGAAGTGTAATATTGCACTTTGATGCATATGTCTTTAATACATATAACTTGGAGAAGATACACTGTTATTAGAGACTTATCATGCCTGATGTGCAATGCAGAGGCGTTTGCTTTGATAAATTGGAATTTGCTGTCATGAATCCAATGGCAGCAATGAGACACATCACTACCACTAGAATTCAGAGGCTTATAGCTGTAATTACCCTGTATTAATACACAGACATATACAGGACAGAAGCAAATCTTTATCTATTTGTGTCCTCTACCACAAAAATTTTTATTTCCTTCAATGTTTTATACTGCCTGTGTGTTCCAAACTTAATCCTGCATATCAAAATACTACTTAGTCTTTGTAGCTATACTGTATTTATATCACTAAACATGTATATTATTCTAGAATTATTTCTGTGTGATTTATGCATACTGTATGAAGAAGCAGAGGAAGAGAGAGAAAAGTGAGAATTTCTTCCCTACTTAAGAAGGATTTTAGCTAATCAAAATATCTGAGAACAGTACAAAGAGAAACAAAAAGGAAATCAGTAAACTGTAGGAGCTGAATTCTTTGTTATAAGATGCATATTCATTGGAGAGAAAAAAAAGAAAAGCTGGAAACATTTTAAAATTGCACATATACAAGTTACAGCTGCTCTAGCTATCCTGTATGTCATTCATTTTTAAACAGACAGTTTGGCTCTGTTTATGCGATTTTAGAACTGTCAGACTCTTCCTTAGAAATAATATAAATGCAGTTTGTGAAAAGGCTCCAGACATGGGAAGCCACAAAGAGTTGTACAGATCTCTAAAAGTTTTTTAAGTTCTGTTTAAAATTTCAAGGAAAGGGAAAAAAACCTCTTTGTTAATAATTTTTGAAGATTTGAAAAAGTAAGTATTACTAAACAGGTCTGTCTTTTTACACAGATGTACAAATTACTGGGCAAATTATAACTGTATGATTACCTTAATTTTGGTTTGGTTTGTTTTTTTGGTAGGCTTTCATTAGAATCAGAAGCAGGATCTGGCCCAGTTTAGCCATTTGTTAGGCTATTATCCACATTTGAGTAAACTGCATATGTAACATACAGGTATATGATGTAGTCTAAGGACAGCCTGGAGACCTTCAAGCTCTGGCTTGCCTGTGGTATAGCTTGCAAACTTGCAAGTGCTGTCTTCAGTAGAGCAGTCTGGATGTTTACCATGTGTCTGGGCATGCCCAGATAGGCACACACAAACTATGAGACTTCCATGAACATAGGATGAAAATAAAAAGTGTGAGCACACCATTGCCAAATGCTGTAGAGACCAAACTCCATGAACAGTTGCAGAAACATTCAGCAATCTGCTGCTTTTTTTTTCTTTCTTTCTTTTTTTTTTTTTTTTAATGTGGAAGGAGTCAGTAATAAAGTTGTGGATAGATTTAGCCAGATGTGCTACAGGTATTACACTAAAAGTGCCAAAACCATGAAACCTTGCTACCTACATTGGCTTACCACTGCATGTTTTGTACAAAACACTTCTGAAGACTATTTCATTTATCAGTTCAAGAAGTATTTTACCACTTGATTTCTTTAGTAGGTTGATTTTTAAAACACATTATTCCTGTTTTAATACAAACAGAAAAAAAGCTTGACTGTGGCTTTCTGTTTTGGTTTGGGGTTTGGCTTGAGTTTTTTGTTTGTTTGTTTGTTTATGTTGTTCTACTTAATATTAAAAGTATGTTATGCTACCTGTGTATCTCACTTGTGACATACTGTACCTGGTTCACTTTTTAATTTGTCTGAGCTTGTCTTATCACCAAAGATGTAGTCTGTTATTGATTAAATAATTCATTTAGCTGTCCTCAAGATGACAGATCTGCTTATTGTCACAAGAAAGTTGATATACTATACTTTGTTTACAAAGGTTGTACAACAGTCAGAAAGTAATGTATAACTACAACATTTTTATAGATTTTACATATTATGTGCATTTCATTAGCCATTACATCCAGCAAGAAATGTATATTTATTTGATAAAAATTGAAATTGGCACTAAGATAACTCACATTTATTGGTTGTACTCAAAGTAAAGAGTAACAGGAAAAACTCATGTGGTGAATTAGCTTCTGAACCTTTTAAAAATCTCATCAGGTTTGCTAAGCTCTTGCATTTAACTCTTTCAACACTGTTTTCGGAATGAATAGTAATTTCTTCCAGCCTTCTAAAGTTTCATTGTGAACATATGGTATATTACATTTAGCCATAGATACATACCAATTTTGCTTCTCTGGATGAACTTATCACATGTGTTCAATGGGTTAAGAAGAGTTTATGAAGAGTTATGTGCTTTAAAATATAAAGCTGTTCCTACTTTGACACTACATTGAAGTAGACATATTTTAAAGTGACAGTTCTAAGAAATACTGTTCTTTCTTCACCCTCCCCTTCTCTGCTCAGAATCCTACCCAGAACCTGGATTAACATATTGATTTAAAATGTGATCACCCTTACCACCGTCTTTTCCAGCTACAGATCTCCAGCTAAGCCCCACTTTTAGTCTCTGCTTGTGGAGCCCACACTCTGTTCAGGGGCTGTCTGAGAAACAGGGTCCACAGGGAATTTGGAGATTTGGATATGAAGGGCAACAAGAAGGAAGTACACCAGATTGGGAGGTGTGCTTAGCACCCTGCTGCCATCCTGCTGAAAATGCCATGTATAGCAAAGACATTTGCAAGCAATTATTGTAAAAGAATAGTAGGAATGGTGAACTTTTCATATCTGAAAACTGTTCTTTCCTGCATTTGGGCCTGATGCACTTCATCTTGTCAGCTAAACCAAAGTATAAAAGCCTTGATTCCAATATAATAAATTCATAGAAACAAAAAAGGAGTATTGTAGAGATTGTTCAAAGCCTCCAAATTTTTCCTAATTCTCAAGGCATTTCCTTTTTTATGCAAACATATTTTACAGATGTTGAGTATTTTCTTTTTAGCAAAAAATGTTGAAGAAATTAGCAAATATGCTAACTAGCAAAACCATATGAGTTTATCTCCAAGTGCAATGTGGTAGGTAGGTGCAAGAGTTTATAGTAATGCTAAATGATCAGTAAAAAATGTGCTTAGGCTGCAACAGTAAAATATGAATACTGAAAGTTAAGAAATTTGGAAATGTACTATATCAGTTCCTAGGCAAAAATGTTCATTGCATTTTATGTATTAATTTTGCCCTAAACTAATTTGGATGTACTAACAGTTTGCCCTGTGATGTTCAGTGCTCTATCAAAATTCCCCAAATGATGTTAGATGCTTTATTTTCTAAAGGAATTAAATCAAGATATTTTTATTGGTTGTATCACTTTATTAAAAAAATGCATTCGGTAGATCTATAAATGTGTGTTTATGGATATCTATATCTACTTGCATGCTGCATATATAGTCTACCTGATATGTATGTTAACTAAACATGTAAATAAGCATTTTCAAGCAACAATAACTACTCAAGTTTTTGCATATGTCAGTATTTTCTCACAAGTTTTTAGTGTTATTTTCCTCACAGCATTTGAATGTTATTGAAGCATATCATTCTGTAGAACCCTTCAGTGGATTCAAATTATATGTACAGATTTTCAATTTATATATTTGTCATTTTCATAAGACTTTATACACTTTTCAGTAGAAACAATGATTCATATGTGAAGAAAAAATATATTTTCATAAAAAGGGCACAAATTATTGATAAACACATCTATGTTTGCAGATTGGTTATTTCTCAGAGGTTATTTGGGGTCATAATTGTAAATCTCATTACCTTGCTTGAAGGAGAAGGTCTCTTTGATTATTATGGTGCTGAGGTCCATATCCCTGAAGCTAATTGCAAGGTATTGCTTCAGAGTTCTAATTGTTTGCCATCAAAATAGCTGTGTAAGCTTGATTAACAGTGTTCAGCAACATTCATAATAGTCCAAGCCTGGTCCTGCATAAAATAGAAACTGGGAAAAAATCAATAAGATTTAATAAGATCAGGAACAATCACTTACAATAGTACATCAATCACACAAAGTAATAGGTGCAGGATTTGATAGGGTCCTGAACTGCCTGAGAGATTCATAACCAGTACTCGTTAATGATTTGTTCATTTGCATTTTATCAATCCAGCTACAGCTGACAAGCCGAAGGAGCAGTAAGGAAATATGTTGACTTAAACTCATCAGAGTTTGCAATTAAAAAAATAACAGATAATAGGAAAATCAGGTGTAGCTATAGATGTGGAGTGTGTATGTATGCACATGTGTAGATGTACTCTTTTTTGCTGTGAGATTATTATAAATTACCACACCATAGTGGCTATGAGTATTCCCATAATCCCTTAGAAAGTCTGCTTATGTCTGAGAAAAAGTACAACAAAATATAAATTTTTAAATTCTCCTCGGTGCTTCACAATGTTTTTCTCTCATTGCATTTCACATAGTGTAATGCCATCACAATATTTAATATGAAACATGCATATTGTCTTGTTTTCGTACCCTTTAAATAAATAAAGCCCTGGGCTTTGCCTTGGGCCAAACCCATATCAAACACAAAACCAATAATAATGAGATGTCTTTCTGGTGATTATTATTTAGCATTATATCCTATATCAGCAGATTTTATGTCTTTCTAAAGTAATTAAGTTTTGTTTACTATCTGAACATTTTTTAAAATTGTCATGAATAAACATCAGATCTCATTTATCCAGACTCCTGCCTGTTTGTAATGCATCAATCTTTTGTTTAAAATAAGAAACCCAGAGCCAAGCCAAACTAAAATGCTACAAAAAAATGAGCAGCCTTGTGTGTGGATGAGTTATTTAGAGAGGGATCTTGTGAGACTATCAGCAGAGTGTGTTTGTTTGCCTGTGTTTGTTGGGTCCATTTTGATGAGTGCCTCGTTATAAACCAGATTACATACCTCCCTTTTTTGACAAGCAGTTTTCTCTGTTAGATGTAGTAATTCTAATTTATATCCCAATTAACGTGTTTCTCTAGCATCTTGCCTTTATTTGTCCTTCTGCCACTTTTTTTTTTTTTTCCCCAGACAAAACCTTAAAATACTATTTTTGGGTGTCTTAAGATTATCTCTTGGCCCATAACATGTGTTGTTTATTTCTAGGATCCCCTTTGTTGCTCATTTTATTCAGCTTCTACATTTTAAAAGGAGAGCAACAAATTCTAAATCAATATATGCTCCAGTCACATCATCTTATACTATGACAGCATCTAATACCAGTACAAAGAAGGCTTCGCTAACACATGGTGGTTTAAAATAGAGATTGCCACACTACAGTATGATATGGCAAGAACTGAATTTGGGTTTTCTGTGCTACATCCCGCCCTTTGGCCTTGGAGACTGTAATGGAGGAGCTTCTCAGGTTAGGTGACACTATGACTGACTTTACAGGCTGACTGATCCTGTGATTTTAAGTTTGCACCACCACCATCTCAGGTGTATGCATTTAATAGAGAAAGAATTAGCAGGCTGGTGGCTTTGTCAGAAAATTGGCTCAATCTCTAACTGGATTTCAGAAATTATATTCTCTAAACTGCTATTCTGGGACGTGTAAAAACTATCAGCCAGTGTATTAATCATGGATTAGGCGTAATAACTATTAATTTTATAGTACTTTCAATTTTTTATAACTTTACAAATATATCCTGAACTGGATAATTAAATCCACAAGCTATATTAAAATCAGAGTAGTAATAAAAGAAAGGGAACAATTTCCAACAATAATTCTTGTGAAGAGGATATTCTTTTTCTGTTCCTAAGATGGCCATGAATAATCTGTGATTTTTATGAGTATGTTTGTTTCAGTAAATGGATGTTTCATGGAGAAAAACTACAGTCTCTGAATTTGTTAGATATTCTTGAATAAAAATACTAATTTGGCTATTAGTTGTGTGTGATTTAACAGTTGTGCTATTCATTTCTCTGAGTAGGCTTGATAAAATAGTTCCCTTAGCTGCTGCTCCAGCCTCCCCCATAAGTCGCTGCCCATGAGTCACAGATGCTCTGTAGCATCTTTGAAACTGTTGGAGTCACCAGCTAAAAGTAAGCCGGGGCTGATTTCCATTCAGGTTGAGTCTAGGTTGCAGAATGTAGCAAAAGCTAAAATGTGTTCCCTTCAACCATTACCACAATGACGACTGTAACCTCAGAAAAGGGAAACACAAATAACTGGAACAGTTGCCTTTTCAATTTACTGCAGATGTAAGTTAACACCTTCAGTATCAAGCTATGTTTTCTGTTCCTTGATTAAGCATTTATTGCTCTTTCAGGAACCAACCTTAATCCTTGACTGTTGTGCCTGCAATGCAGTTTGCAAACCCCTTTAAAGAAACATACTTTTAGAAGAAATTTCTTTCAGCACCTTGCCTTAGATTCCCCAGATCCATGAGAGCATGGATGGGTATTTTTAAGTTCTAATTAGTTGTTTCTTTTCAGATGCACATGTGCATGGTGCACATCTGTAAGCTTTCTGCAATGTGTTAGACCTTTCTGAGGGACAAATGTGTGACTCATGGAATGGAGAAGGACTCTTGTCACCTGGCTGTGTCTGAGGGCTTTGCCCTTTAGGAGGACTTCTATTTGTGGGAAACCCTGAGCCATGGAGTCTACTGCAGTACAGTCTGGCAACATCTCTCTGGCTCTGTGGCCCAGGCCAGATATATCCTAAATTGTCCCAACCAGGAAGGCTGGACACGTAAGATGAGAGCAAGAAAGAAGCCTCTGTAATGGCCTGGGATGCAAGGAGGCCAACAAAGAATGGAGACACATGTCAGGTGTAGGGAACGGGAGATATCTGTGACAGAGACACATCTACCATGTGCAGGTGTGTCCAGTGACTGATAACATCAAAATGTTAACATTTCTTTTTAATGAGCATATCACTGCTTGGATCCTCAAGAGGCAGTAATTATCATTTTGCTTTCTAAGAGCCAGCTCAGGGCCCAGTTATTTTAGAGAAACTTCTCAACCAATCCATTCTGTAGAAAGCTTAAGAGCAGAATGAATGAAAGATACACATAATTTCAAGAAAGCGTGTGTGTGTTGTGTGTGTGTGTAAAGGAAATTTCATAGAACTTATTATGGAGAAGAAGCCTTGAAAACCATTTAAATTGTATTAAAAGAGAGCATAAAACCAAGTCACTAATTATCTGAGCTGTCTAATAAAAAGTGGTAGCTTGTGTTTACCCTGATTTTTTTTTTCCCATTCTGCAAGAGCTACATTATTTAGCCCATGCTTGTGTTGACTCATAGAATCTAAAAACACTGTGCTGCAAAGCTTGTTTTTGTTCAAAAAAATAGATCAGAGCACAGGCTTTAGAATCCGTTTTCCTTGTGTCTTTCCAAGGTGTTATATTAAAAAGTGCTTTAATATTCCTGCTGCTGAACTTTTAGATGTGACACAATCACATTATTCTAGACTTTGTGAATGTCTGAGTCTCACAGCACTATACTTCTGTTTCTTTGCAGAAAGAAGTGACTATGGAAAGCTCTTTCAATACTCTGGGTGAATAAGAAGCAAAATACACCGAACTGGGCATTCTTCCACAGGAGGAAAAACATGAAAGCAAGATCCAATTCTAGGCAACAACTGCTGGTCTGTAAAGACATGTCACACTGGAATGATTTCCACCCCCAAAGGAGAGACAGAAAATAAAGGATTCCAGCAATAGGGCACTGATTTGTGTACAATAAAGAAGCTCAAAAAAGTATTATGACCTGTGGCTGACAACTGGTCCACACACTGGTTGTGAAACCCACAAACTTGGCAAATGAGGAACAGGGCTTACAATGGCTACAAAGAAGGTTTGCAGATGAAGCTGAAAAAAACCTTCTGCTTATGTAATTCTAAATGTTATACATGTGCTAGCATGCATCTTTCAAGGCCTAGTTTTGAAATGAACAGATTCAAAGTAATGCAAATTCTGAGCAGGTCATTTTAGATATCACTGATACTGACCAGAGCCTGAAATCGCTGTCTCTCAGTGAATTCCAGTTTGGAAGGCTTTATGTTTAACTTCTGTTATTTCAAGCTTTCGCCCTAGAATATTTAAAATATAATATTAGTTTTCTTCATCTTCTTCATAGTTTTCTTCCTTTTTTTTTTAACTTGTCACCATGTTGTCATTTTTTTATCATATATGTTATTCCAGAAGGATTTCATGTCTGGAATGATTGCATAAATCAACTCAACTATGTCACTACTTATAAGTTTGCAATGTGTTAACTCTCTTCATAATTTAAATAATGTTTAAATAGTATACCTTTTTTTTCACTTATCCCCACATTAGTGTGATTATAATCAGAGGAAGCGCTGTAATTTTCTTGTAAGGTGTGCTTTCAACCTATGCTTGCTTATTACAAGAAGTATAATTTCTAAAACTAGCAGCCTCTGATCAGTTTAGCTGTCAAAAAATATTTTTCCAAGAACAAAAATACTTTATAAAATATATTATTGTTTCTATTTAGTATCCCCATTAAAATAAACAAACAGCAGGAAATTGTTGCTTTGTCTTACTGATTTCCACGCTTGCATCTAACTGTAAGTAGTAGTGGAATACATCTTCTGATATATTATGCAATTAAATTGATGGATGGTTAATTGAGTCAGTATGGCATACCATATGTGTACTCCTGACCTGAATGTCACTGGCCAGATTAAGGTTTCACACATTTGGCCAAAGAACATATGCTGTTATTGAGAATGTGGCTCTAGACAGGATAAGGATTTTAGTCCATAGAAAAAATCATCATAACTGGCTTTGCTCTTTGGTTGTTGAAGCCCTGGCTCCTCAGGAGTCCAGCTGTAAAGGACTTTAAAAATAATGAAAGTTATTAATTAAAAGCTTACTGACATCATGGCCATTAACTTTGTCAGGCTCTTTCATTAATTTATTTGATCTCTCTTATTAGATGACATATCCTTATCATAGTATTTGTGCCTTTGCACATCAAGCTTTAGTTCTTATTGGATTTTAATTTGTGTTTAGGCTTTTTTTTTTTTTAATTCCAAACACCATCTTTTTTAAAGAAATCAAATATTTTCCTTATTGGTGGGCATGACACATACGCAAGCAATAAAGTAGCAGAAGGAGGGCAGCTCATACACCTTTAATGACAGTGACACACAGACATCAAAACATAGGGTCTCTCACACAGAAACATGCGTGTATATATAGTTACATCACAATTGCAAATAACGGCTATCTTTAGAAGTGCCTTGCTAAAACATTGTTTTCACAATGATTAGTCCTAGTTTTTGGCAGATTTAATATTTCTGTTTTATCTTATTTATCTAGATAATATTTAATGACATTCTATTTTTTGTCAGCTATTTTGCATATTTTTCTTCTAAACCAGCTATTATGGGAGCTATTTTAGCTTCACAAATGTTTTAAAGTAAATTATGTTATTTTACAAAATTATTTCAGTAGAACATACATCTGAGCAATAATGTTTTATCTTTGACATTGCTTTGATGACTCATCCATTTTGACAGGTAACTGTCTGCTTTAAAGCTATTTAGTTTGCATCAACACTGAGATAAAACGAGACTTGAACAATATGTACTATAGAAGCAAAAAAAATATACTGTCATTACATGGTTAGAAAAACAAAGATTTGTAATGGAAAAAAAAATCTAATAGAGAAATATCTTTGATTCAGTCATTGTTTATTGTAGCAAACTTGTGTATCCTTTGTCCACTGACTTAACCTAGAAAAAGAGTAGTACTGTCTCTGCTGCATAATTTGTTACTGCCACATTGAGGAAGATTATGATAATGTACATATAACAAAATTGACAACAATGGAGGAGTCCTGTAATTGTGAACTAAATTCAAGGAGGCTGCTCTGAGCATGAGAACTAACAGTGTCTTCATTATGATTAGCTTACCTTTTCAAGTGTTCTGCTAGGAACCTCTATCACGTAAATTGAGGCAGGAACTTTATTATCATCACTATAGCAACTGCAGGGAAATTTATTTCAAAACAGTTGGCTACCTGAAAATTTTCTTGTGATGGAAAGAACAGCAGATGATATATACATTTTAATTCATTTTCATTTATTCCTGTTTTGAAGTGTTCCATAAATGAATGTAAGGTTTGTTCTTGTTTTTTTTTTTTTAAGACAAGATGGCCAGTTCCATCCTAATTTTTTATCTAATTCAGCTTTTTCTACTAAGAGAAGAAAGTGCTAGTGGATTTTGGTTGTATCATTTTATGTAAAATTTTAATTATGCTAAGATACAGAATATTTCAAATTGGCCAGTTTAATGCACAATTCTCTTCATTACTTAATTTTTGAGCTTAGCCGTTACCTGTTTTTTCTTTCAACTTTGATCTTAAATCACATAACCCCTCAGCAAGAACAGTAAAGTGTGCAGGATTTTTATTATTTTTCCATGGTGTTATATTCTGTGCCTAAAGAAAAGGAATAGCTACACAGATGGGTTGGTAGAGGGTGTGAGTGAACTGTAGATGTACATAGAAATTGAATGCAAAATCTAAGTGTCTCTTTTTTGTCCATAAAAGGACTGATTGCATGTTCACAGCTGGAATTTTTATGCATTTTTACCCTTTCTCTTTATACCCTTTTCTCCTAGAATTGCACAAACCCCCTATTGTTGCATTTCTGTAATTACAAAATTAGCATGATACTGCAGACAATAGTAATGCTTCACAAATTGGCATGAGTCTTTTATTGCAAATATACAAATGAATTTCTTTTTTATGCCTTTTTGCTCAATGATACTTTGATTTTCATTAAAATGAAGACAGCAAAAAGACAGTGCTTTGAAATATGTTTTTGTTTAAATGAGAAGGGAGAAATTGAGAAATATTTCAGATGCCTCGAAACCCTTTTCCTCCACAAAGCATAGGAAGAAGTATAAAAATTCTTATTATTTATGCATTGGGGCTGGTGTTCTATTTATTATCAAAGTACTGTGTATCTCAGAGGTACCCCATATAACACATTTCAGTCACTGCTTCAACCAGTGCCCATTTTTTATTGAAAATACAGTATAAAGTTTCCTGCAATCTACATTAACGAGGAGATCACATGATGGGGACTTCCTTAGCTCTTTGACTTTTGCATCTTCCTCATAGCCAAATTTCTCTAAAATCTTCCTAATAAAGAGGAACATTTTGTGCATTGGATTTCAGTGTGTTCTTCCTTCTAGTGAGAAATGGAAATATGTTTATTTGCTTTCACAGACAGAGAAGCATTTAAAGAGTTGCTGAAGATGAGAATGTAAGATTGAATGCAAAACACTCAATGCAGTTTAATATTTTGGATATTTCGTGTGAGGCTCAGTTTCATCTGATGCAGTCTTAGGAATCTCACCAAGACACCTAGCTTAAGAATCAAATTGTCCCAAGGCCCTTACATAATTCATGTGGAAAGGTTACCCCTCCAGAACTTAATCAGAATTATTCTCTGGAAATGCCTTCCTTCTTCCACTGGCTGTCTGGGAGCCTAGGTTCATTGCACTCTTCCCTTACTAGCCTCACTTCAGTAAAAATCCATCAGGTCAAAATCTTTTCACTCACAAACCTCTCACAGTGAAAACACATATTTTTCAATGGCAATATGGCTGGGGTTTTTTGCTGTTGAGTGGGGTTTGGGGTTTTTTGGTTGGTTTTGTTCTGTTTGTTTCGGGTGTTGTGGTTTGGGGTTTTTTGTGGGGGTTTTTTTTTGGGTTTTTTTTTTTTGTCTGGGAGTAAGACTTCTTTTGTATCTACAAAAGCTTGAAGAATATGCAAAATCCCGGGGGCAGATCTTAAATGCATTGTTGTTAATGGGAGTTTTGCCAGGTGACTCCCCCAGGCTCAGTATTTCACCCTTGTACACAAATTAAGAGTCAATTAATGAATGTCTGTGTCTTGGAAATGGGAGTGAGACAAGTCTGGGTAACTATGTGAATGATCAGAGATTAAATTCTTTTTTGGTGCTACTTAAAGATAAAGGAACATTAGGTATTATAAATCATAAAAATACAAGTGACTTTTGCAGAAGAAAGTACTAGTGCTTTGAAAATCCATCTCTAGACATTGAATTAGCCATTGTAAAACGTTGTTCATCCATTTTGCAGCTTAAAATATTTTTGAAACAGATCTCAATTAATTAAGGCAAAGGAACAGTACATTAATCCATTTGGGCCAGCTCTAGTATTTTACTGCAGTCCCACAGCACCAGCCTCTCTCTACATGGATTCACCATTCTGCTAGCACTTACCCGTAACTTGTACTGTTAGCACTGCTGCAATGTACAGAAAGCTACGTATCTGTCAGGGCTCTGAGCTCATCCACAGGCTGTGCCACCTCCTCACCCTCTCCAAGAGCTTTGGCTGCCTTTTCTCAGGGTCACCTCTGATAGAGCACAGCTGTGGGACCTTAGAGCTGCAGGTAGAAGAGCCTTGTCAGGGGCTCCAACTTCCCTTCACCTGGGAGCTGACTATGTACTCAAGCTCTCATGCTGAGTCCTTACTGCAGCCAGTCTTTGTACTTCACTGATTCTGACCCTGACCTGCTGACTTGACTTTCTGGCTTGACTCTGGACGTGGTCCATCACTAGGTACTTATCTGTGATACCTGGGCTAAGGATGATCCTGGTCCCTATCTTTGACCCTGCCATACACTTCTCATTGGGCACAGTGGGATGGCACCCCAGCAGCATACCACTGACCTGCCAGCCTGCCCATCACCAATGGACCCCAGCTCAAGTCCCTTTCAGAGCAGCTCCCTCCCCTTGCTCCCCAGTACTATAACTGACAATGGTCAACCAGTAGGAGATAGGAAAGCAATGCTTTGACAGGAGTTGCTCAATAACTTCTTTGATTAATTTCATTCTTCCTGCCTATTTTGATAAACTTGCATCTGGAAAGACTATATCTAGAACATCAGGTTTTAGTCAAGACATAAAAGACAGTACGTATATCCCAGCTTAGCCAATAACATGTTGATTGTCAGGAACATAGAAGAGCTGAGTGAAATCCCTTTTTTGTTGGATACAGGACAGTGACTTGAACCTGAGCTCCTATATAGACCCTTTATGTCCTCAGTTCTCATATATTCCTTCATGAAAAAATGTTCTATGTGGCAAAGCAGATATTGTGCCAGAAAATGGATTATTAACTCCATAACCAAAGGATTAAGGTGCTTGTGATTTTGATTTAGGGATTCTAGCTTTGAATTCTGTTGTAATGAATGTTTGTGCAAAATGTAACACCCCAAAAAGAAGGACTCAGGGCAAAAGCAGTCAAACTCAAGGACTGCAGCATTGACCTGGGATGCTGGGATCCGGAAAGCGACTGCTTGAACCTTATTTCTGAAATACAGATAAATGAGAGAAACAGCACACAGCTGGTTGTCTTAGGAAAGCTGAATGGTTTATTCTCAATGGTTTGTCCTCAAATTCTCTTTATGATAAAAAGAGAGATGTGCTATGATGAAGAATGGAAAGCTTTAATTTTTTTCATTGGAAATTCCAGCTCTTTCCTGTCTGTCCAAAGGGGTATCTTTGTCATATTATGATGCACTAATAGTGTCACCTCAAACTTAGAAAAAACCAAACCAAAAAACCCCATAAAGTCACAGTCTGAGTTTCATGTCTGATCTCTCTTCTTGAACATCAAATGTAAATTTTGTCACTAAAAGGTTGCTTTTCAACATTTCTGGTTCTCTGCCATTTTCAAAGTCTTGGAATGTTGGAAATTATAAATCATGTATAATAAATTAGGTGAAAATTCTATATCTGCTTTTGCTTTTAATTCATTTAGGAATCAAATTAATCTCATTTTTCTCATTGAGTATATTTTCATTCCTTGTACAACAATCATTAAAACATCTGAAATAATAGAAGTGGAGTAAGAAAGCATATCAAATACGTAGTTTTAATAATAGATTGCACTGTTAAGTCAGAAAGAATTAAGTAATTGTACACAGTAAATATTTTAATGCATGTTCTCCTCGTGGCTTGTTAATTCAGTTACATTAGAACAGCTGCATAAGAAAAACAACATTTTTTGCTAAATCACTTATTATACAAAGTAGGTTTTTTTATACATTTAGGATACATATGAATGAACAATACTGTGTTTATATCTAATTTCAAAAACATGTTTCTAAGGAGTTAAGAATGTGTCCAGAACAGAAGGGAAGAGGAGGTATCTCTCTTTGTTAGAAGAAAAAAGGGACAAAGTTCCTCTAAGGTCATCTATTCAGGGTATAAGGCTTGGACAGAGGAACAGCCCCGAATCAGGAGCTTGACCAGAAGTGGCCCAAGTGGTTGAGTGAAAACTCAGTCTCTTCAGATGACAACAGGGAGGAAGAAGGCAATGGGAATTTATAGACAGCTCTATTAAATCAAGAACTTTTCTGAAGGTAAACTGCAGATAAAAAAAAATGCATTTGAAATATTAAACATATAAATATTCTTACAAATCTAAGGTATCTTTTTCAAAACCTTTGTAACTGCCTGTAAGCTTAAATTCCATTAATTCTGGAAGTCATTTAGATGCTTTTGAAAACCTAAGTTACTACCCAATTAACAGGTATTTTTAAAAATAGTTACCAATACTGTCCTTAGTGTCTAAATAACTTGTAATGGGAAAAAAACTATGGAGAGGCATGAGCACTGTCCAGAGCAAAAGGAATCATTTTAAGTGAACACACAAGTCAGAAAGCATAGAATTAAGTTGTGTTTCAAATACATATGTATAACACTTCATGCTCTGAATGATTCACTGAGTTTTCTTCATGAAAGTCTCTGCAGAGTGATGCCGTTATAACTCTTGAGGCACAATAGGAGTAATTTCCCAAAGAAATAAAGGCCTAAGTATGTGGTTTAAAGCCACTGCCACTTCATCAGTCAACTGGAGCTCTTGGTGTTACCTCTCCTGACCCTGGTGAGAACACCAACATAGCACAGACACCACTACCAGAAAAAAAACCCTTCTACCTCCTAGGGACTTCATGAATGTAGGAGAAAGTAGAGAGAGCTGAGAGAGCATTACTGACACAGTGCATCTCCAAGGCACCTATACCCCTCCCCTCCACTGAAGGCACTTGCTGACTCCTGGGTGGAAAGTCATCTCCTTTCCCAAAGAGCTGCAAAGAGCCAGCATTCTCTGTACCCTCGTTGCACCCACCAAACATTATATGTATGTGGTGTTTTGGCCATATGGAAGGGGTAGAGGACAGCTATATATCACCTTCAAGACCTCCTTTTCCTTCATTTACCGTAAAATGGGGAAATACACACTTAGAAGACACCAATTTTTCCCTCATTCCTAGTGAAAGTGTATAGATCAATGGCAAGTAATAGAAACCAGTGCTTTTACAGGATTCAACCTCCAGAACAGTTTTCTGCTCTTTACTGTACTTTGGTTTGGCTGGGTTTTATGCATTAGTACAGAAGAGGCTTTTCAATATTTAAATGAATGCCAAGCACAGTAGTACAGTGCATTAACCTTTCCCTTTGAGATATTTTAGTTCAATTGGTGGCAAAGAAAACCACAAACTGTGGCACAACTGTCAGTCTCATAAATGATTTGTGACTGTGTAAACACAGGTGCCACAGCTGTCATGTAATCTGCACACAGGCTATACTGGGAATGTAATTCAGACTCTTCTGCTCCAAGAACATGGGCCTTTTACATTTGTACTGTTCCATTAGCTGTTGAAACGGCTTAAAACTAGAACAATTTATCCTTTCCCTTTTGAACTTTAGCAAAATAGGACAGGGCTCTGAATCAGCTTTCATTTACAAACTAAAATTCTCTCAACGTGATTTTCTAAAGCAAACATTTAAATCCAGTGATATCTAAATAGCTGTCAACAGTATTATGGAAAGCTGCACACAAACTTTAAAAGTAAAGCTCAGAAACAGATACATTTTTCTGGTTTCAAGTGTCATTGCAAACCACAGATTCATGAACCTGGATTGAGTATAATATCTAATTTATGGGTTTGGGTGGAAACCACCTAAAAGCTGCAAATGCCTTGGAGCTTTTATTGTAAAACTCCCCAAATTGCAATTCTGGCTAAGATTTACTTTATGAGGGAGTTCATTTGAACCAAAAGATCACAAAGCAATACTAGGGAGAAATGAGACCCTGTAAACCAAATTCATCAAGGCATGCACCAACATTTTGGAATCAAAACAAGGCATAGATATGTCATGCACTTCCTTTGCAGTATAGAGGACAGTCACAAAGCCCACTGAGTATATACCTCTGTCCAACAGAAGACAAGTTGGCTGCTTACTCTCCTCTCCAAGACAGATGCAAGGATCAAAAGGAATTTTAGAGGCCACAGAAGTCAGAAACATAAACAAGTATGAAAGAAATTTGCAAATTCCCTATTATTTCATGATAGAAGGTAGCAACGCTGACTCCCCTTATTTCTGAATAACAGATTATTTATTCCTGTGTAGAAGAAAACAACATTTTCCTGAAACTTAATATAAAACCATTCTAAAAGTATTACAGGAAACAGTATTTTTTCAGTTACTGCATTTAAACATAAGGGCTGTGCTGAATATTATTTTGTACTTTCTTCGTTTGTTTATATTCAGGGATAGTTTGCAATTCTTTCCACCACACCAGCCTAATTCATTGAATCTATAGGTCTTCAGGCTATAGTATAGCAAAGACTAGAACAGAGATGTAGTGTTTAGTTGTTGCTTCCAAAATCTAGACTGCCAGTAACTTAATGAACCCTCTGGAGATACAATCCCATGTGGAGCAGGTTGTGTTTGTGCTTGAGGTTTAAATTAGTTACTTCTTAGAATACCCTGTGATGAAGACACTGCTATCAACTGCTTTTCTTGTCACTAGCTCGTCAGGGCAATAAACCAATTAGTTGTTGCTGTAGTAAGGATCATTTCTTACTACTTTAAATTCTTGGTAAGGATACATAGCACTTCACATATATGCAGAGTCAGCATTTTCAGTTCATTATGATTGCAAATGAATGTGTTTCTTCACAAAAGCAGTTTTGTTGTCAAAAAAGACTTGTTACGTTGCTGCTTTATGAAGTGCTAGCATAATATGGGGGTGTGGGGTGGAGGGGAAGAGAGCAGGAAGTAGTCTGATTCTTGAGATATTTCTACCATTCATTTTTTATGAATGCTTTTGAAAAACATTTGGTTCTCAATTAGGAGTAGCCACATGCTGCTCCTAAATCACTGTTTGCAAGAAATGCCAGGATATGCCAGAACTACAATTTGCATCCTCTGGAGGTTTAAGATTTCGCCTTTGAAACTTCTGTCTATAGAGAAATCGCTTTACCCCTGAAAAGATGCTTGAGAATTTAGATTGTGTCTTTTCATTTGTATGAATGTCCATGTACTTACACTTTGGGAAGAGGCATCAGAACCTTGTTTTGCCAAATTTGATCTTACAGTGTGCCATGTCCCTTGGAAAGAGGTGAATATCCTTACCTTCTAGTATGTTCTCAACATATATTTGGAAGGCTTAACTCCAGGAATGATCTCATTCAGACTAAGTAATTAATTCACATGTAAATTGCCATGGAGCAATGTCACAGCACTTACCACTGGTGTAACTAGCCTGACAGAAACAGTTGCCAAAGTAAGGCACGTGACTGGTAGTGTAGTGTTGTGGCTTAACCCCGAGGGGCAGCTCAGCCCAACGAAGCAGCTCACTCACTCCCCTCTCGTGGAACGGAGGAGAGAATCAGAAGAGTAAAAGTGAGAAGGATTGTGGGCTGAGATAAAGACATTTTAATAGGTAAAGCAAAAGCTGCATGTGCAAGTAAAGCAAAATAAGAAATTAATTCACTACTTCCCAGATATTTAGCCTTTTCCAGGAAGGCAGGGCTCATCATGTGTAATGGGTACTTAGAAAGACAGATACCATCACTGCAAATGTCCCTCACTTCCTCCTTCTTCCCCACAGCTTTTATTGTGAGAATGATGTTACAAAGTATGAGATATCCCTTTGGTCAATTGGGGTAAAGTGTTCCAACTGTGTCCCTGCCCAGCTTCTTGTGTACCCCCAGCCTGCTCACTGAGAAGCAGAAACGGCCTTGACACTGTATAAGCACTCTTCAGCAATAACTAAAACATTCCTATGCTATCCATACTGTTTGGTCACAAACCCAAAACACAGCACCACGCAAGCTACTATGAAAAAAAAAAATAACCCTACTGCAGCCAAAGCCAGTAAATATATTCAGGTTCCCCACAGTGCCATCACCAAAACAGTAGTCACACTTTGCATTTATCTGTTGGGCATTGGGCATTTGTCATGCAATTCTGGTAGGACATAACTAGAATTAGCATTGAGACCTTACACTAAAATTAAGACCTGGTCACTTCTCAGTTGATTTGAGTAGCTTATGCCAGTTGTGAAGAGCTTTTTTTACTCTAGGGAACTTGTCCTGCATGTTATTTGGGACCTAGGAGAAGAATTTTCATGAGGACAAGCATAAAAGTAAGTTCTTGCTCTGGTGAGGCTTGCCCTTCACAACCATAATTTCCTTAGGCACGCTCTGGAGTCCTGAAGAGATAATAAACAGTCAACAAGATGGACATGAAAATGAGTCTTTTTCTTCCTTTTGTGCCTCTCAAACAAAGTAATTCACAAACAATACCAACACTAAAAGCATACTTCAATTCCACTGCCTAGGGAGAATACCCTGGATATTGGAACCTAAAAAGTTTTCATGCAATATTTTTTCTTGATACACAGCCTCTTAAAGTACAGCAGCAGGATCCAAATGGGATAGTACCTTGCCTCTTTATTTTGAATGAATTGAAAAGACTAGAGAAAAACCTGATTTTTCCCATCCCTCTGTTGTAGTTTGTCTTTCTTTCATTTTATATGTTTTAATGTTTAGTTCCACTGAAGCTCGCATTTTTTTAGTTCCATAAGAAATTTGATTTTAGGTCCTGTTGGAACTCCTGAATTTCCAAAAAAATTTGAAGCCCTTTATTTCTGTTTTTAAAGGCATATATGTATTAAAAAAATAAAGATGTTACTGAAGGAGCCAGAAAAGCTACCAAATTAAATGTAAGCTGCCAGCCACAAAATGACAAAAGGGAATAAAAGGAAAAAACCTAAATTTTGTGGTAAGATTTCTAATCACCTTAGTCAGAAAATATCCCTAATAAGGAATTCCTCTTCAGGAAGCATAGAAGAAAAGTTAGGGAGAGACTGGCATGGTTCTTCCACCACTGCCAGAATTTAAGGTTTTGGTTGCTGCTTTGTGTCTGAATTGAAACCGTTTTGGTGCATTACTGGGCTCTCCTTCCTAGAATAGACTTCTGAGGTTCTAAAGAGTTACTTTTGAGGACAGTTCCACTTCCATCATGAGGATAAGGAGGCTCAAGAGATCGGGCCTGAATTGTACAAAGTGCTCTTTCCCACTAGGGTCAGAGGTGGACACTGAAGTCTTCAGACTGGGGAAGTTTTGTGTTGGAGGAGTAAATATAGCAAACCAGGAAGTTTGAGCAATGGACTCAATAGCTAAATCAAGGTTAGCAAACCTTAGCTCCTTGCATCTCTGGACCCATGGTGGAGAGAATGACTCCAATCTGTTGATATATTTTAAGATTTATTTCTAAGAGTAGAAAACACCATTTCTTTTGAATGTGCAGTTGAAGAAGGGAGACTGGAAAGATCTCTGCAACTGTAAGACTGAGGCCTGAGGCAACTGGTGGTCTGAAGAAAGGCTGTTGTGTTTACTCTGATGACTTTTGCACTGACGCTGGGGCAGGACGTCAAGCCAGCTGCACAGAGTCCCACCAGGGTATAAATGGGGATAGACAGAGAGCAGGAAGGAAATGTGTTGCTATGCAAACAGTACTACCTCTTTTGAAGTAGAGAATTATTCCTGAATACATCCAGGACACAAAACCTGAAAGGCAGGCTTAGTGGGAGGTAATCTGCTCAATGCCCTTCCCTTTTGCATGGCTAGAAATAGCTACAAGATCTGCCCCAGTTTATCTGTTCTTTCTTTATTTTGTTCATATCTACTTTTTAATAATATCTTGCATTTTTTAGTGTCTTTCATCCTAATGATACCTAACATGCTGTACAGATTTAACAAACTGATACATAAACTATATACTGGGATTATTCATCAACCACTGCAATGCAATCAGCGCAGCAGTTCTTAAAGGGTGAGAATATTGCTGTGCATGACTGGCAGCTGTTCTTGACTTTATGTAAGTGGTGACATCTTCACAGCTGCTTCTGAAAATGTTTCTTTGCAAAGTACAATACACTGTATGTCACTGGGAAACAGTGAGTTTGAGGCAAACACTGCATGAAAAACATGTCCACATGTAATTGAAGAGAAGGGCTAAGGAATTGTCAGCTGCAGCTGTGAAGTGTTTTGGTTCTGCAGAAGTACAGAGGCTGATAGCTTTGGGCCTAATCTTGACCATGTTCAAATCTACAGAGCTTTCATAGAATAACAAAGGAAATATCAGAGAGAAAGCAGAGGTTCACTGAATGAGTGGCTTCATTCTACTTTTTTGTGGTGTTGTAGATGATAGGAGTATCTTCTACCAGTCTTCTTGAGAGGCAGGCTCCTAAATACCGAGAAAACTGAATGGCTTGTCTGCCCATTGAATGGAAATACATAGACATATCAGCCACAGCAATCAAGTGATCATCAGGGAAAAAAAAAAAAAAAAAAAGACGACCCTCTGCCATGGACAGCTAGGAGTAGGGAAGCATGTTAAAAAGCACCTCCTCATGCTTTCATATTTCTGTGAAGCTCTAAGCCTCTGCAACTCTCTTCTCAATGTTTTCTTTTAAGGTCACTTCATGGGTGTTTTTGTACAGCAAGGTACAAAAATACCTCTGATCTCTACATGAAAGAGGGGAGGCTTCAGAGACAACAGAGGGCAAGAAGCTCAGTACATGAACCTTCTGTGTTCCTTTGAAAGGACAAGGCTGAAGCCAGAAAAGATCTACCCTATCTCAGGATCACAGGGTCAGCATAATTTTCCTGCTACAACTTAACATACCTGCTTTTTAAAATTTTGGCCCACAGAAGGTGTTTAGCTGAATAAATCTACCTTTGGTCACACGATCTCCTGTTTGGGTAACCGATACAAATGTGGAAGACAGGTGGAAGTGGTAACACCATTTGGAGGGTGGGTGGAAGAATCTCGGCAGATCATCAGTCTATCATCGAGGCTGCTGGCAGCCTGTCCAACATATCTATAATTCAAAATGTTGAAGCTTCTATGGTATGGATGTGGATTCAGCTCTATGCATTTTGTGCTTTGCTGTTGTCATATGGGTGGGTGATGACACCAAATGTTTAGTCTGGAACTGAGTATGCTGCATATTTATGCATTCAGAAACCTGAACCAGACTAGAATACTCACCTCATTTATGCATTTTTAGTAGTCTTCCTACTGTAAATGTTTAAAGCTTTGGTTACTAATAAGATATTTGATAGTAGTGCTCAAAAAGACACCACTTGAGAGTTATTAAAAAACATCTACAGAGCTTAAATGTTTTTAAGAAAAACAAAGTGATGTGGCCATCTTCCCCCTCTATATAAACACCACAGAAGCAGCTAAATAGAGATGTAAACCAAGTAGTTGAAAAGCCAGTTTACAACTAGCATAAAACCAAATGAGATAAAATAGGTTCCAATTGTGTTTCAGTAGCAAATAAATCATATTTTGCATTAGAAGAGTGTGTGTGAACATGTATATTTGTGCATATGTGTGTATGTGTAATTTACATATGCATGTGTTATACACAAATGCATCTATGAACACACACATATCATTAAAAAGCAACAAAAAAGGCTGATTGGAGGTTTGTGTTATGCTGACTGTTTCACCTGTGGTCATAATATGCATCATCCTACCAAACATTGTTTTAATAAAAATATAAACAAAAAATGTGATAAAGCCACTAAAAGACCTAATTTATTATTTGTATATAAAGTTTTTATATAAATTGATTGTGTGCCACGGATTTGTGTAAACTTGTAATATGAAGGAAACCATCAAGAACACAATATTTATTTTCCTTGTCTAATGTGCCATAGTGTTTCCAAGATTGCAACGCTGCAAATAAGAGTAATGTCTGATGGGGCACATTGAACAGTTCCCCAGAGACCCTGAAAGGACAGCATATGATAACTTTCAGGACAACATTTATAACAGCAAGATTTCCTGTAATGTTTGCATGTTTCTAATATGAACTATGTAAAAATTATAAGAAACTATAAGGAGAAATATTTTTTCCTATTGCATTATTTTTAATTGGTTTTTGTTTTTCTTCACTGCTACAGTACTTGCTTTCCTCCAGAAAGATGTGTAAATGCTTAACCTAGCATAATTATGCATGTACATTCTTATTCCATTAGTAATTTGTGCTTTAATTATATTTATCTTTTGGTCCCCTGTATATTTGTGTGACTCGGAGTAATTTAAAAGTGTTTCATTTTCACAGGTTTCTACTATTTTTCTATAGATAAATTAGGAAAGCTTCGGGAATTGCATACTGAAAATTGAAATGAGGACTATACAATCCATTTTGAGATTTTCCTTTTGGTGTTTACTTCAAAGCATGCTTCTGTGTGTGTGCTTGATTTACATTTAGCAATATCTAAGTGCAAATAGTAATCATACACCAAAGTAAACCGGACTATATGCAATTGCCTCCTCTGTTTCTTCAATTGCAGTTGCAATCCCATAGATTCCAATCTTGACAGGTAGCATAATTAGAAAATTCTCTTTGTCTTATTAAATGTGACTCTTCTCAATAGAATTCACTTCATTGCAGGCAAAGAACAGAAAATATACTTCAAATCTAAAATGGGAAATCAAGGGGGACTGTTTTATTTTTATCTGTCTTTGTGCAAGCGACATTATTATCAAAGGATATTGTAATGCTGAAAATGTACTTTTGGGATTTAAATCACGTATTAGCCTGGAAAGCAAAAAGTGCTGTAGGGCCCATGCAATATATTTTCTCATTAATCTGATTGAAAGATTATCCTTCCTATAGCTATGAAAAGTCTAATACCCATATATCCATCTTTCCTGCTAGTAAAATTCAGCTTTGTGCGTAGTCATTGTCTCTCGTGTCTGAGGTCCTACACTCTTCTTCATTTCTCTGTATAAGCCTATCTGTATTAAAATAAATTCAGAACAGGCCGCCATTTCATGCACACATTTTGATTATTTCATAAGCTGCTGAGGAAAATGGAAGTATCAGCAAGTCATGCAGTTTTCTGGTAATGTAATGCTGTCATTACCTCAGTGGTCATGTGAAAAAGTTTAGCTATAATATCTTTGACAAACGTTCAGTGAGTCAAAACAGTGCATTTAAATGAAATGCAGATATGAATGAGCCATTATTACAATCACAACTCCAGCTTAGAAATTATTAAATATGAATATATACACTTTCACAGTAACCTGACATTTGTAATACATAACTAGCTGTGCATTTCTCACCCCCCTCCTCCCGTTTTCCTCCCCATCATCCCCCAGATTGAGAATAGAGGAAGTCATTTTGATCAGAGGCTGCACACAGTAATTGAAGACACTCCTGATGATTTCATGCAATCAGAGTGGCACATTATTTGTGATGAAAATTAAGTAAAGAAGGAAAGCAGATTTATAGGTTGTCTTGCTTATGGTCAACTGCCTTTACAAAAGATTAACAATTCTATTCTAACCACCCCAACTGCATATATACTTTTCCACATCGTAGATTTACTGAAATTTTCATATAACCTTAGTCATAACTTGCAGTACCTCATGATTTTAAGCTTTTAATGAAACTACAGAAGATGTCTTAAACTGAATGATTTCTATTCTGAGCTCTTTGAGTGCTGATAGCATGAACAGTATAGATGGCTCTAGCCATAACTGTCACACAGATAATATTCTTTTATGCCTCAAGACACTAAGATGGTGCTGTAGATAACCAAAAGGAATAAGCTGCCACCATCACTAATCTGTAGCTTTGAAACACTATAGCTTTTGCATGGTTAAAAGAAAGTAAAATCACCTAGAAGTGTAATATAGGAGACATTTTTAAGTGAACGTAGAAGAGAGAACTAAAGGTTTTCATATATTGTAATCTATATCCACTCTGGATCAAATCAACTATATCCCCCTTTCTGTGTGTTTATGGATAACAATTGAAAATGCAAAAGAAGCTGAAGGCTTTGAATCCTCCTAGGATATTTTACACTAATATAGTGAAATTGAAGTATGGGGAATAGTTAGCCTTACTGTTCCCTTCAGAGTTTAACTTTCAAGATGTTTCATATAGACTTTTGGTTGGTTTTATAATACATGTAACAGATTTTGTCCACAATACTATCCACTTTGTGCCAGAGGAGTATAATTTCTGATGATTAATTTTCAATATGTAAAAGAAAATGCTACTGAGACTTTAATAAGAGACTGGATTTTATTTATATTTATCATAGTTAAGCTCATCAAATTAAAATAAAACTATATAGGAGCACAAAGTGATGCAAAAAGTAAAACTCTGACAATGTCTGTTCCACTTAAGGTGGAATTACCTACAAATAACCTTGTTTAGTCCTATTCTTTAAAAATATTTCTGAACAAATGTATTTAGCATTCATGTTGCATATAATTATACGTATTATTTGTCCTCTGTAACACCTCATGTGTCCTACCATTAGAAAAATTATTTATAATAAATAAATAAAAACAAGGAACTAATATCACTTTTGCCACCTAGATTTTTTTCCACATACAGTTTAGAAATCCCTAATCAAAAATCCTACTGTTGTGAGAACACAGCCTGACATGAAAGTGTCAGGGAAGCAGCGAAGGAAAAATGATGAACTAAACATCAGCAGAGTTGGACCCACTATAAAACACATTTTCTGGGTGTGTTTTTTAGATACTGCAGTACATTTTCCAGAGAAAAAACAGATTCCATTGCAAAGTCTCAAGCAATATGTACATTTTTCTTTTATTGACCACACGAACTATCAATAATAATCTGCTAATTTGTGCTCCAAAATACAATCATTGTTGGGACAAAAATACAAAGCATGTATGAAGCTATTAAATGCACAGCAGTATTTGAAATCAAACCATGGTGACTTCTTGTTATGGCATGCTGACATATTGGTTCTTGTATATAGTTGCATAATGATCTCTGAAGCCAGATTTTTTAAATGATCTGTAAAGTAGTCAAGGGACATAAAAATCTGGCTTTACAATCAACTTTCTAACCTCCACACTAACCAGTACTTACAATTCTTCTGTGTAAACAAGTGTGTGCATTTTAGTTGAGACTAAAACAAAACACAAATACATTGTTCCCACTGCAAGAGATTCTTCATTAAAGAATTTCAAACTCTACTTCCAATTAAAAATGGGGTTTTAATCGCTCATCTTGCCATGAATTCCAGTAATCCAAATGCCCCCACCCTCAATTCCACTTGTCTTTGGGTAGCTCTACAGTCTGTCATTGTTGCTTTTATGGCAAAACCAGGTCTTCAGTCAGTAGTTGATCTGGAAACTATGTATATTTTGATTGAGAAAAATCCCAAATCCTGAGGAGAAATACTGAGTCAGAAACAGGAATTCATCCCCATTCTGTGACTCCACCCATTACCCTGTTACAAATTGTCTTAATATTAATTCCAGAATGATTTTAAAGGAGCTGCCCAGCAACAAGGCATATTATTCATGTACGTAGCATTTCCATTTACATTTAAGAAATGTCATTTTTGGCCCTAATAGTGGGTGAAGGAAAAGGATTTTTACTTACTATTGTGCTGCTGCTGTTCACATAACCCATTTAAGTCTGCTGGAAGAGCTCAAAAATGGTCTAAAAAGAAAGAACTGTCTGTAGGTTTACCCCTATCTACCTATATCTATTTACAAATCATAGAAGAAGTATTACTTAAAATAGTTTGTCTCTAAAGTTTTCATTTGTATTCATCACAAAACACCTGCTTTTGGTTACTGTACATATCCAGTCCTTAAATTAAGGTAGTCTAATAGGAATGAAAGAACATGATCTGAATTTCTAGATGTTTACTATATACCAGCACAAAAATGCATGAAAACACAGAAAGTGATACTTGTGTTTGTCATTAATGTGGCTTTACGCAGAGCTCTGCACTGGACCCTCTCTCCCCTCCCTTTGAGTATGAATAATGTACAATGGACAAATAGCTTATGCTTGCAAGCTTTCCATGCTTATGTTGCTGCACAAGAAGCATATAGTGCTCTAAGTTCTGCTTTTGTCCTGAAAAGTGTAAAAGATGACCCTCCTCCATTTTCCAAAGGGTTTGAAAGAAAGGCAGCCACTTTTTTTTTCATCTTTTTTGTTTTTCCTGGATACTGCTCAATTGGCCTCATGTCTGTGCTGCAACCAGACACATCATGTATCTGGATACACAACACTTTGTGTTTAGAGAGCAAGTCAAAATTGCACATTGAAATAGAAGCGCCACAGGAAATTGTATTAGTGCACTTTCTCTGAAAGCACCTACTGGTGCAGTTGTCCGAAGTAAATCTAATGAATCTGCTTTACATGTTGCCATTTGGGTTAATGCAAATAAAGGCAATTGAAGTTATTAACAGAGAATTTGAATTCATGTGAACTAAAACAAAATCAAGAAATGCTAGCATGAGAAATACATTGACAAGCTGATATGAGTGCAGTGGTGGCCTACCAAAGCGGAGAGCAGCTGGACAGGCTGAGAGAACTGGGTTGCTTCAGCCTTACAAAGCAAAGACAACTTACTGCTGTCTATGATTTCTGAATGGGAGGGTTTCAAGAAGACATTCTGACTCTTCTGTAAACTAGATGATGGCTATCTGTCCCCGTCCACCTTAAAAGATTCTGTGATGCTATTATTTTGAAGTTTAGGTCAGTTAAGTTGGCTATTCAACCTCAAATTTAGACAAGTGCCCTCAAAACTGGCATTTCCTGCATAGTTCAGAGAAGAAAAAAGTGATAGACCTAAGCAGCATTGATCCCACAGAACAGTGGCCAGGGGTTCTTTAGAGTATATAAAATAAAACTTAATAAAACCCCCTAGTACTCGTGTGCAAAATTCAAACTTGAAATGTGTGGTTAAGTGCCAGAGCTAACTGTTTAAGGTATTATATTCATAACTTCACTTTCATGAAGATTCTTGAAATGTCAATGATACTTCCCAACCCGTTATGACTAGGCTAAAAGGAATGGCATGTAATGTTGAAAATAACTTTGAAACATTATGAGTGCTATTTGAAATTTCCAAATTACTTTCAGCATATAATTTTAGCAGTATACTGCAATTAGTACAGTACTAGTAATATACATATTGGAGAAATAAGTACTGCATAGATGAGTTTATATCAGTACTTGCATTTTATCAAACATTATAGTCTGTTATTCTATGCAGTAGTAAAGCAATGATAAATAAGTCATGTGTTAAATACAATGTTATGAAAAATACAACCACACAGCTCATCAGTTATATGTCATTTTGCTTTTTTTAAACTTACAGTGCTTTACACAGTATAGAATATAGACATTAGCACTGAATTTTTTAAAAGGGCAGATTAATTTATGACAAATAACATTTCTAGTTATATTGCAAAAATAAGCTTTATCAGATCTTGTGCGTCTGGACATAAACTGATCGTTGAAAAGGTTAGGAAATAATTTTTATGCACACATGGAACTTTTTTCTTTGGATAAAAGTTTTCGTTGTTGCTGCTCTTTGCTTTGTGTTTTGTGGAAGCTAGAGAATCAGTAAAAGTAGCAGACCACTGCATCTGATAAGACTTTAATGAATCTAGAACTTTCTTTATGATTCTAGAACATAGTTTCTTTATTCAAAAGGAATACATGACTACATCATGTTACTAGTCACTGTAACTGTCTAGCAATTTATGGTTTTTTATGCAGAGGCTGGTAATGCTTCTAAATGAAAAATAATGCTATTTTCCCCTCATGCTTTGGGAAAATGAAATATTACTGAGGGATACTATAAATCAAGTGTTCCAATATTGCAGAAGTATCACATGGAAACAGGTTACCAGTTAGAAACCAAGGACTTCTATTGCTGCTGTTGTTTTGATTTCCATTCCAGACAGATCTTGATCAGACATATCTGCATAGACTTTATGATGCAATAGTGTATAAAACATATGAATAAATCTTGCCTTGCATAGATGTAAAACTCTTCCTTATTTATGGCAAGAATTGAGAACAAGAATGGTCAAACTAGGAGAAAAAAAAGTGGTCTCAGTGTTGAGGCCTCTGTGTAGAATATGATTCACTATAAAATAATTAAGTTGTTCTGAGTAGTTCCTTAAAGCAAAACCTCTTAGATTTGGTTGTTAATTGAGTTTGTCTAACCTGAGATACTTGTGCTCTTATCTTCAGAAGAAATGAGAGCTTTTAGCTGCAACTAATTTTAGTAGGAACTATTCTAAGCATACTGTATTTCAGAAAAAATGCTATTAACACTAAAACCTCAGTCTGTCAGGTACAGCACCCAAACTTAGTTAATTTGACGTTCCTGTCTCTATGCATTTGATATCTGTTGCAAAATAAGAACAGCAAAGTTTCCAGTGTATTTTATACATGCTGTGAAGATAACCTTACATACATACAGCATTTCTGTTCTGTGGCAATGAACACAATAGAAAAGGCCGTTATAAAATTAATATTTTTATATTCAGTGTTGGGTTTGGCTTGTGTCAGGTAAGCAGCCAATGGTAGGGGTAAAAAGAGACATTAAACAGGCTCTAATTCCTTGAGCCTGTCTATCTTATGCAATGAATCAGGCTGGGCTCTGGTGGGAAAAATAAAATTTGATCATAATATTTTTATGGCTATTTGAACTTGCTCTGGCTCTTAGTTCCATGTGAAATATCTGAGAACAGAGTCATGGTAGGGTCTACTCAATTCTCTGTGGGGAGACTTTGAAAGTCAGAGTAGTTCTATTGCAACAAACTAGTCAAACTAATCAGCACTGCGGGAGAAGGCTAAGCTGGATTTCATCTACAGAAAACATCTCTGGAGAATCTAGCAAAATTTCAATTAGGGAAGTGGGCAGTGTAACTTTTTCCATTGCTTGTTGTTCTGATTAAGTTGTGCAATGAAATCATATCAAGGTTCAGAACCTGAGAAAATAACATCAAGAAGAATTATGCCTGTCCTTTTGGTTTCATTTATATTTTTAAATGTGTTCACGGATCAATTGGTTGCACAACAGGAAAATTCATGTCCAAAATAAGTTCAAATACATTTAAAGGGCTCATTCTTTAGACACGCTGAATATCCTCAATTCCTTTTACATCCCATAGCAACTGAAGGTTCTAAGCACTCAGCAGTATTGGGAAATTAATGAACAATTTAATTAATTTTATACTTTGAGAGGATCTATGGAATTTGAGAAGGATAATGTAATATCTGTAGATACTATGGAATGGTAAGAGTGTGTAATAGGAAAATAAAATATATTTTGCAAACTCTAGTTGAATGAACAGCAACTTGAATTATAATCCCAAGGACCAGTTCAATCACGGTTTGTGATTATAATGGAAAATTAATTACAGTGCAGCTGGATGTGCATAGACAACATTCAAGACAAACAGTACAACGTAGCTTGTTGTGAGGTTGCCAGATGATAACATTTTTATCTGTGGCAAAAGCAGAAAGCCTGATTTGTCTTCAAACCAATAGCAGTGTTTTTAGTCTCTTTAATGAGACAAATTTTGGTAGTGAAATGGTTAATATTTTTAGTTAGATGATGTGAAAATTCAAAATGTTTAAGAGCGTGTCCTTCTTGCCTACAAAATGTACTCCGATTTGGTGGATAAATAATACTTCCACAATGTAGATGTTGGTATTACAGTCTCCTCGCTACAGAATGATCTGTATGTCCGTTCCTTTTTGTTTCTTCTGCAGCTGTTCTTTCCCTTATTTGTGGTATCTTGTAGTTGACTTCAGGAGCCTAAATTAGTTTTCAGGTAACGTGCAAGAATTAATGGTATAGCTATCTGTAAAATACTATAGTATGAAAATAGCATAAACCATGTGTGTATTTGAGACAGATGTTCTTACAAATATCTATAAATAGATGGGAATTTGGTGGGGGGTGGGGTCAGCTGGTTTTTTGTTGTGTTTTTTTTCATAATTTTTTTTTATTAGGGAAAGCTCCCTGCCTGTGACTGGAGGTATTTTTACCTGTAACACTTTCAAAGCCTGCCAAAATTTCCTTTGGACAGACAGTTCAATTTGTTAATGAAGTAAAACATAATTTGCTTTTACCAAAAAGTCCCTTCAAAATGGCCAGTCTTGACAGTCCCTTCTTTTCAGTAAAAAGTAATTCTTTGCCTATTGATGGAATTTGTCAGGACACAACTCATCAGAGGCAGAAGGCACCACATGCACCCACAGAGACCTGTCAGTTCATCAGCACCTGTGCTGGGGGCTCAGCTCCATGAGTGCAAGAATGGTTCAGTTCTCACTGCTAGTCACTGTTTGGATGCCTTGCTGCAACTGCCAACACTGGTGCTAATGGAGACCCAGACTGAAAATCTGGGCCACCAGTGGCAGTATCTACGCTACACTGAAAGCAGTAAATCAAAAGAGAAGGCAATATGCATACTGTCTATTTCCAGAGCGCAACACTTAAGTTGTAAGGAATGATTACCAGGAAATCAGTGTTCATGCACTTTCCACTCAAATGGACAGAAATGGACATATAAGAGCATTAGGTCTTCTGTTCTTTCAAGTTCTTTTCTCCACTGAGAAAAAACATTTTCATGAAGATTTAATTTAACTGTAAACAAATCTCTGTGGATAAAATCGCTAATATGAATCTCAAAAGCAGTATTTCTGGGAGATGAGAACTTTCAGAGGAAGCAGGGTTGATTTGATTATAAGTCTACGAAGCTCAGAATTCCCAGTGGTGTAATAATCCTTAAAATGAAAATGATTCCTAAACAGAACACTCTGTATAGGAGCATCTTTCAACACACTTATCTGAAGTTCTTTACAAAAAAAAAAAAAACTATCAAAAACAAATTCTTATGGGATAAAAGATATCTATTGGAATTAAAGTCATGAGTAAGAGACAAGCTCAACAATACTATGGTGGTTTTGAGGACATGATATTTTTTATTACAGAAATAAAATGAAATGTTTACTACTAGAAAATATGTGCCAGCCTCTAGCAGAATATCACTCACATCTAAATGATCAATCCAGTGTTGAGGAATATTCTATTGACACATTTTATTAGTAAATACAGAAATTTAAATCTACAAGTAGTAGAGTACAAATCTTGCTGCTCCACTGCTCAAAACTAGCAAACAATTATAGCAGAAAATTTGAAGAAATAGTATGCAAAAACAGCAAAGAAGGTTTACTTGAAAGGCCTATTTTCCTACCTTTATCAACTTGCTATTCAGAAACTGTTTTCCTTTCCCTTCGTTCCTTTACCTTCCCTTTCCTTTTTTTTTTTTTTTTTTTTTTTTCAAAGACAATGCTAGATTTTTACTTATTTGTAGGGCTTTTCAACTTTATATTTACTGCTTTCCAGTCCTTTGGGAATGTTGTCATCTCAGGTACAAATAGTGGATTTTTCTGTTTTACGTAAAGATCACAACTGTGTCCTTCTGTCCCCATCATCACCCCCCTCCTCAACCCTCCCATCTCCCCACCCTCCCTCCCTGGGTACTTTTTATTCTGTCTTTTTAAAATATCTAGAATAGCAAGTAAATGGATCCTGTAGGATGATCTCATCTTTAGGAGGATATTGTGAGCTACCAATCTTTCTAGCACATAAATGTTGGAAGCAAACGAGTTTCAAATCATCCTCTAGTGATATCAAATATATACAGTGTTGTCAGTGTGAAAGAAGTCACCAAGAAAGAACTTTCTTTTTATTAGACTAGAGTAAACGTCACATCAATTAATAACTCAGTAATATTTCTTCAGCTACTATTTTCACAAGAAACTTCTATGTTTGCCCAGTGTTTGAACAAAACTAGGTAATGGAATTATGGTTTATCATTGTATTCAGATAACTGGAAGTGACGCTTGTCCTAAAATCTCTGCCTTTTTGTATAGTACACTGTATTTTGATTGTTAGTTCTACAGTATACACAATAGTATAGTAGATTTTTCAATTTATTTAATCTCACTGTCTTGATTTTATGATAACATTGTGGTGAGCAACTCCCATTTACTCTTGAGTTCAACATTAAGATAATTGCATAATAAACCACAATCAATGAGGAGCCTTAAAGATTACCACTTCATTTTCACTTGTTACTGTTTTTAAACACAAATTTTGACAAACAATTTTGGCTAACACAAATAAAGTGGTATTCAGAGAAGAAAGGAGATTTGTATATAGGCGTGAAAACTGATACCTGTTTTATCTCAGTTATCAAACATCTCATAAAAAGAACATTTACATTTTCTAGTCCAACATGATGTTGATATGTACTCAGATCTGTAAGTAATTTAATAAAAAAGTAAACAATTGATCATTAGTTCATGTTTTACATTTTAATATTTGCTTTATTGGTTGCTCTATTTTCTCATAGCTTTTTTTTTTTTTGAGGCTTGTCTGAAAGAAAATATGCTCTACATTTGAGCCAAACCACAGTAAAATGATTCTGCCTAACTCTGAAAGACCCAATCATTTCTTTTCATATTTTATAATGACATATGACATGTCAATTTAAACAAAATACACAATATTGCTGACTGCAGTAAAAGGTTGATATTAAAATAATGTGTTCCTGTTAAGAGCAGATAATTGAGCATACCGAAGTGTAGGTACTATCTCCTATAGCAAATGCAATACAAAAACCTCATGTTTCCTTAACAAAGGGTGCTCATACAGATAATATTTGGTATCTAGAATTTTACACTTTCTCAGTGTGACTGTTTAGTAGAAATCTCTATTTTTTCTACATTTATTCTACAATAAATTTTAAAATATGGGTATCAGCAAATATTGTAAAATATTAGTAAGATTTTTTTTTTCTGGGCAATTGTATGTGTGTGTGCACCTGTGTCTGTATCTGCATGTAGTTTAAAAATAAATCTTACTCTCCTGAGTTTGATTCTTTCTGAATTTAGCCTGGGTGAGCCACCATGTGTTCTTCTACTTGCTATATTTAAAAAAAAAATCCATAAAGCCTCCAAATCCTAGAACACCAATGTTCTAGTGCAAACAAAAAGGCATCCTGCTGTTAGAGTAAATCTTTTACACAATTGTCAAATTTTTAGACAAGCTAACTTACACTCTTTTTCCTGTAAAATTTTGTTCTCTCTTTTGCTTGTTCCATATGGACATGTATCCTGTTTTTCTTAGTATAACCCAAATAACTCTATACTTCAGGCTTCTTGCATCCTTGCTTTTTCCCCCCAAGTACTGTATGGGATGTAATCATCTGCATTTGCTACTGCATGTCATTTTTGTTCACCTTCTTCCCACAAATTATGCTTACCTTGGTCCAGCTTAACACTTGTCCCTGAAACTCTTGATCTCAGGAGGAGCTTTATTCAGGTCTTACTAGAGTTCTGCTAAAACTTCTTGTACAGGAATTCTTTCAAGGTTTCCCCTTTGATTACCAGTCCTGCTCCTGACATATCACTCCAAATTGTTGTCTACAGCAATCAGGCTCTTCCCTGCATAGTTCCATACTCTGGTGCCTCTATTAGCAAACAAGAGCTGTTCAAGGGAGAGGAAATGTGGTGGCAACAGCACAGGCACACTGCCCAGTGCCCCGCTCAGTGCCACTCATGCCACTGTGCGTAGAGCCAGAGGGTAGGGTGGCTGCTCAAACACTCCTATCATTCTGCCAATTTGATGACTGACACACAGGAGAAAACATCCCAGTCTGAGCTGGGCACCTTTTCATCTCCCTTCTTATCATTCACACCCACAGAAAATTATATTTGCCTCTTCAAATTAACAGTTTATGAAGAATGGATCTTCTAAGGCCATTGTAGCAGAGTTACTGTCAGCAAGAAGCAGGTTTTAGATGCTCAGCCAAACAAAACTCCAGGCATTCAGGTGTTCCCTTTAGCTCAGATTATAGGCTCATTCTTCTAACAGTATATTTGGTTCTGTCATATTTTTATGTATAATGCAAAGCTGAAAGTGACATACTGTATCATTTTCAATGCATTTTTACTGCAGTGAATCTGTGACTTATTGTCTTATATGTAGAGCTGCAAAAGGTAGACTGTTTTGCTATGCATTCCTACACGTAGTTTTTGTTATAGTAATGATACGAGTTGTATGATTCTTAAAGCAGGAGTAAGGAAAGACATTTTTGTTGATAAGAACAAGAGTGCTATTTCACTTTGGAGTACCTGTGAATAAGAATAGACTTAAAAGTAGAAATAATTTCCTATTCATGTTGATCAAACTTCTGGACGAAAACAAAACAAAACAAAAAAACAAAACCCACACTCTTGAGGCAGGATAGGTTTGTCCTTTTGAGAACAAAATATAAAACTCCACTCCAAATTCTTTCATATTTTATGTGTTTGAACAAAATGTGTATTTGGCTTCTCTTTTCAAAATAAAGATAAACTTCATAAGAGTTTGGGTTATTTTGCCTTTTGTCTAGAGGTCCTCTAAATTTTAATGGTTTATGTTATACCTGTGGTCTGTCGCTGAAATTTACCTTGGGTTTTGAGGTCTTTACAGTAGTTTGCTGTTGAAAAGGTCTGCTCATGTGTTGCCACATTATCACGTTAACTATATATTAAAGCTATGGAAACTTGTACCTATGTCCAGTGAGCTGTAGTCATTGTCAGCAAGCTTGCTACTGAAACCGGAGGGCTAAAATCTTGCAAATCTGCCTGCAATGTCTGCTTAACTTCATCACTTCTCTTTTTCTTGTGACTGCTTGTCTGCCACACAAGAATAGGTTCCTGAAAACTTTTGAAGGGATTTTGAGGTCCTATAAACATTAGAATAAAGTCATTGATATGCCTACACACTTTTGCAGTCCATGTATAAATTTTGCAGTCGTGTAATGCAAAATAAATTTACACACAACCAAATTTAAACTGTCAGTCCAATTTTTTTCCATCTCCCCAAACAAGTGGCAAAACTGTGTACAAATACAATTCAATTCCCAGTCAAAAATCTTGCTAGTTTTTGTGGGAACTGGAAATGCAAGAGGGTCCATAACTGGGATACAAATTTAGTGTAGGATTTTCCAGAAGGGGAAGACAAATTTGAGAGTTTTAAAATAGTTTTACATACAGTAAAGTGTGTTTTATTTAGAATTTACACTGCCTTTTCCAGAGAGCGGGAAATTGCTTGTGTTGTAGTTCAGTTTTACCTTGGGAGAGTGTGCTCAGGTTCAAGGCACATGGTTGTCATCAGAAGTCTTATTTGAAAGATTAATTTTTAACATTGTCTGTAATGTCTTTGAATAGTTTTTTCTGTCTTACCTAAGTACTGTGGCCAAAATCTTGACTCCTTTAAGTATTAATAGAGAATAATTTTGCCACAAAGTGGAACTGAAGGAGATGTAAGTGAGGATAAATAGAAACTAGAGAGTTCTTAATACTAGAATTGTATATCTTGAAAACCTTGTCCTGCTTCTTCCCCACCACCACCACCCCCCTTCCCCTCCATCATCGAAGATATGAAAGGCTGAAGCCCACTTATCTCAAGCACTGTCTTTCACAATTTCCCCGTGTGATTGCTACACTCATTTGGGTTACTTGGCTGATAGATCCCTGGCTTTCATCTTGTGACAATGGAAAGGAGGGCATTCTCAGCAACAGGACAAAAATATGAAACAAACTTCCTACAAAGCTGATCCCAAACAAGTGGAGCCTCTTTCACATGACTTTCAAGCTCAGTACAAGGCATATCTGTATTAACTGGCATTCCCCCATAGGTATGTAGTAATGACACTGAACACAAGAGGAATCAATCTCCAGAACATTATGGTAAAGAAACAGCTTCAAAGCAGAGAAAGAAAAGTGGTACCTTCTAGAAGTAATTTTGATGTATCTTTAATCATTTCTATGTGCTCAAATACTCCAATGATTGGTGCCATAGATATATCTATAAATAAATCACAGAATGTTGGAAAACCTCTCTGAAACATAAACCGAAGTAGCCATCATATTAATGCACATAGGAAATATTTAATTAGCTGTGCAAGTGAGCTGGCATGCAAGTATGGTATGTTAATTTGCAGAATTTGCTTTGAGGAACACAAGCTGTTCCTTAACTGTACAAAAATGAAAGTAGTTTATACAAAACTAGAGTTCTGAAATCAATGGCAAAACTTCTTTAGCATCTTTAAGTAGCACTTGGTAAAGACACTGCAGTTAAGAGTTGATCAGTACTCCAATTATAAATTCAAATGTTGGAGTGTGATGTTATTACCATTACAGTATTATTCAAGTAATTTCAGGACTGGTGGAAATAAATAAATAAATAAATAAAAAGGAGGTTAACACATCAAATATGTGACAAAAGTGAATAAAACGACAACAGCAAAAAAAATGACAACTAGAAGAAGAAAGTGTTACCATTAAAATATAGTTGTCAAGATTCAGAAATATTATCTCATGGTCTGTAATAGTGTAATAAAATATTAAGTTCTGTATTGCCAAATGCCATACTGTCATCTAAAATAATGAGGAGGGGAAAGAACTATGATCACTAGGTAAGATTTCAAGAGATCTTCAGCTCTTGTAAGTTGAATAGAACAGTTTCGTTCTATGTTGGAAATGAAAATCTACCCCACTTGGAAACAATCAAAGAGATTATTATTAACAAGGTGTTTGGAAAGTTAAGAACAGAATATCTTTTCAAGAACTTTACCAAGAAATAGAAGGGTAGAAATAACATGATAGTTAGCAATGGAATCTGAACCACATAAAAGCTTCTTAAGGGAGGGTGCTGAGAAAGTAGCCACTTTAAAAGCTCTAGGAAATGTGTCACTGAAAAAGCGATCATTAATAATAGCTGTTATGTGCTGGGAGAATCAGAAGAAGGAAAATCCTCAAATATAAGGTAGTGAAAGTGCTTGTGTTTTTATATAAGGTGATATTAATTGAATCATGTAGGCAGAGCAGGGAGAAACTAGACTTGGTAATAAGAGAAATATGATTAACAGATACAGTAAAGGAAGTAAAACACACTTGGGTTAAGCAGTACATCAGATGTGCATTGGAATCTTTTTTGTAAATGCAAAAAGTTCCATTTATTATTCTTTGAATAACAGATTCTAATTGATTTAAAAACAGTGACTACGTTAAAGAAGAAAACATTTGCAAGGCTCTTTCTAGGTGATAGATTTATAGGTCAGAGTTTCAACATTTAAAAGAATTTCTCAATTTCAGAACGGAAAATAGGTTACATGGTACCATAGTTTTTTATATCACTATGATCAAAATCTTGCACTGCTGTTTAGGAGGTTAACAGGGAAAATAGCTATATATTGCTCAAGGGGGATGAAAATCATCATAAGAATAAAACTAAAATCATCTAAATTTTTAGGATTATTATACAATGGAATGACAACACATACTTGCAATTACACTTAGTTTCTTCTGATCTTGAGCCCCCAACATTGAGGTGAATTTGGGGTTGATGAAAAGTTTTTCTAAAACCAGGATGTAAATTGGATAAGGCGTTCTTTGAATTGTGACAACTTAAAAAAGAAATTTATAATCTTCTTTATTTCACTCCCATCTCTGATTTTTTTTTAACTGGTACTTGTCCAATGGTAGATATTTGTAAATGCAATTTCATCTTAAAGAAGAAACATTAATGATATACTTAGGACATCAATAGAAATATATAATTTTACTTCAGATATTGAGAACAAACACTGTCAACATTTACCAGAAAGTTATGAGCAAAAAGTAAACTGTGTTTAGCTAAAAAGCAGAGAAACAATAACAACCAAAAAGGCAAGAAAAATGTCAGATTATGGCATTTAAGGACAGGAGGGATAGTTAGAAATGGAGAAATAAAAAATATAGTTTTAAAGTCTAAGAAAATTATTGACATAAATTTAAAAATCCCTAGAGAAAAATATATTAGCAAAAGAAATGATAAAAGAAGCAAGATGATGTTTAGAAGAATCTTTTTTCAGAGGAGCATTTTAGTTTAGCTAAAAAAGAAAGGAACAAAATGTTAAGTTTCCTCAAGAGTACAAATTGAAATTGAGAATCTACAGGTAATAAGACAAGGAAGATAAAAATGGCTTAGAAATAAAGGGCTAAGCAGAAAGCGTGGCAGCTATGACAAGGAAGACTGCTTCATATTGGGAATCTACATGAAAAGAAGTAAGGCACGTTGAAGTATAATTTATATAGCAATAACATTCCCAAGAACAATGTTGTGTTGTAAGGTGACTAACTGAGCAGATGAGTTTTGCACAAATTTTAAAGAAATTATTTGTTACAAGAAATGTCTGTAAGAAAAGGTGAATGTCCATGAGATAACAAAAGTGAATGATATAAGAAGAAAAAAAAGGAAAAGAATAAAAAGGTTAGAAATCCCAAGAAAAACAG
This sequence comes from Falco cherrug, assembly GCF_023634085.1. Classification (NCBI taxonomy): domain Eukaryota; kingdom Metazoa; phylum Chordata; class Aves; order Falconiformes; family Falconidae; genus Falco; species Falco cherrug. Next base: position 39,661,540 of record NC_073699.1, on the reverse strand, counting down.
GAAAGCATGAAGCTTTAGAAAAAAAAAATAATCCAACAACAATGTAATAGATGCATTGTAACTGTAAAGTAATAGGGATGATTAATGAAAGCTGAAATTAAAAGAAGTGATGTAAGAGCAAAGAGTACTACAAGGTCATCTATAGCAATGAGCTATATGAACCCTGACATTTTTACAATGGGTTTTCAACAGAGTGAACTGATCCTAAAGTATAGCAGCTTGAGTGGGACAGAGGAGAAAGAAAGAAAAGGTTATGTTGCAGCATGATGGAAAAAAAAGGTTGTCTTAAAAAATTAAGTCTTTTCAACAACTAAAGCCTCAGAGAGTTCCTTAGTGACCTGATTTGTCAAATAGATTTTTGTCCCTTGCTTGGTATTTTCAGTTCATTGCATTTTCTTACCCCAAGTTTCAGTAAACAATATCTAAAAAAACTTAAAATGCTGTAATGTTTAATTTAATACCATGGCTGAATTGGGTTTCCCCATCATTACATTAAGTGTAAACATCTTAGGATTAGTCTGGGAGAATGCTTTCTGACTATTGATGGCAATTCAAGGGTCCCAAAATGCAGGAAAAATATCCAGTTCAAAGTACCACTCCCTACAGCTATGGATTTCGACTTGAGAGTTTATCTCAAAAATCACTTTTTGTAGTAACCTACTGCTCTACTAAACACTAGTAACACAAATCAATCCGGCATTCCCAGAAGCCCAGCGAGAATTCTCACACAGCTTTCACTGTAAGTGCATTCAGGTTGCAATGGTTGATCTAGAATCAGGGTATCTCAGAAGAGCATACTGATAAAAGAAATAGATGCCTTAAAAAAAATAAAAAGGAGATTCACCTACAAAATTGAAAAGTCATCTGGCCAGAAATGTGTACGCCTGCCCTTCTGTACCAGGCAGGGAGTCAATGATAATGCATTGCTTGGAATGCCAATCACATTATAGTGTCTGAGAAACACCTGAAAATTATCATTTTTACTAATATAGGAATTACCTCTGTGTGTTTTACACAAAAATTACATCAACTTTTTTGGTTTTTAACTTTTTATCCCTTTTCACACAGTATACAAAAAATCCCTCCTCTTTCATTTTTCAATACCACTCTTCCTCTCTGTGTGTGACAACTGCTTTATGTTTTGTTTTCCCAGGCACTTTGATGGAAGTGAAAATGAAATATGTGAAATACCTGTATCATGATCTACATAATGCTCTGGTTTTGTTTTCTGTTTTGTTTCACAAATGAATGGGGGAAAGGGTACACTCATTACTACAGCACATTTTCATAGAAAGTGAGTTTTGGGAAGGGGTGAAGTATTTCAAACAAAATAAAAACAGGCACAAACTTTATCTCACCTCTGAAGAATGCTGAAGTATTTCAGGTGCGGTATTACAGGGCGGGGGGGGGGGGGGTGGGGAAGCAAGCAGCTTCAGTGACTTTGGCCGGTACCCTAAGGAAAAATCAGGTGATTCTGCTTGTATTTGTCCTAACATAGGAAAAAGGGGAGAGAAAGAATATGAACAGCTCATCAGCAACAAATACAAAGAAGAGGAGGGAAAGGCAGCTGCTGAAAGTTGTTTACTGCCCTTGTCAAATGGCAGTTTAAAGCTGTTGCTTATTTAAATCTTCTTAGGGTGAGAAGGACATTCAGGATCCGAATTCAACTGAAGATGCATCTTTAAAATATATTAGTGCAACTACATTCAAGCTCTCTTTGGTCATTTACATTCAGAATTAAAGCAATTAAAATATATTAAACCTTAGTAGAGTAAGGAAACTTTAATTGTGAAAAAGAATGTCTACACAGAGATTTTATATGGTTTGCTTAATGCACTTTACAAAACAGTGTTAAGTTTCTTGATGGTTCTGAACTGACAAGTCCTTATGAACTTGTGGCAGCTGTCAAGGACTCCTTTGCCTGCTTTGTTCTCCTTGTCTGCCACACAAGACTCAGGCCCCACATGAGACTTTGTGCATACTATATTTAATTAGGCTGTTACTCATTTTGTTGTTGATACCTGGAATTTAATGAAATGTCTTGGTAATGATATCTACCCTGCAGTAACAGTTAAAATCTGCCTTTTAAAATGAGGTTCAGAGGTGTGATCTGTTACTGACTGGGACCCATGAGCTTAACCATAGATATTAACCATCTTAAAATCTCTGAGAAAGCACATATTGGAACATACGTATATTTCAATTTAACTCTAAGGTTTGGGGAATATTGTTATTACCAGTGAAAAGGGCAATGCTCTGTTAATAGGCCACTTGCCAGGTCGGATGTCTTACATTTTGCTTTTGTAAAATTGGTTGGTTTCTGCTGAAGGTAAGGCGCTCCAAAACCTGGCAAACAGCACAAATCTAAGGGTTTTCTTCGAGTTGTATAAGTCCATTGAGTACAGGCGTGGACACACATATGCTATATTTCTAGATGATACTCAGTACTGGCAGCTAACCCACTGGTATATTCTGTTTTATGAGTAAACACATATTGATAGGTAAAAGAGGCCTTTGTAGTTTTTCTATTAAATTTTTCTGTTAAGCAGCTGGTAGCTTTCTTACTACACAATTAGTCTTCTTGCTTCTCACAGGAGGGCCCATTTCTTTTCTTCCTCTAGAATTTTTAGAGGTTGATCTCACTCCTTCTTGTTGTACTTTATCTATTTAAGGAAGATGGGTATCTGGCAGTTTGAACACAGAGGGCAGAGCCCAGGGAAGCCCAGCTTCCAGCACAATTCCACTGAGCGCTCAGAGGCTACGCAGACCACAATTCTCAGCCCAAATTCTTGTACTGACCTAGCTGGTGTCCTTCACTTTTGGGATCCCAACTGAAGATGCTCAGTACAGGTAAGTTACTCAGGAGACATCCTTAGAATGTTGAATTTTGCTCCTACTTATGTCTCCTGTCAGTAAAATGAAGACAGAAATTTCTGTCAAGTTTTTAATAAAAATAAAAGCAAACCAAATCACCAAACATTAGCTGTGATAGTGTAACTTGCAGCCTTTAAGCAAACATGAAGAATTGTAGTGCATTTTACTTGCAAATTTAAAATGCAAGTTGTAATTGCATTTGTAAAACTAATTGTCTGTAGGCCAGAGGGGTAAGGAAGACAGGGGAAGTTTAAGAGAAGAGGTACTGTTCTTTTTCCTAAAAAAAAAACCAAGCAAGTTTTCACGACAGCTCAGACTTCCCTAAAATGTTAAAAAAAGCAGCATTCAGCCTGTCTCCTGACATTTTTCTAAACAAAGTTACTGTTGAAGCTCCCTCCACAGACCTGGACAGAGAAACCCATAAAACATTTATAATTCCCAGATTGTTAATATAGAAAAATCATTAAAATATGGAAAGTAGTGACTATGACTGCTGGCAAAGATGCAGAGGAAAGAGAATGTTATTAAGGTAGAAACTTATTTCACCAACAAGAGGAGGGGGTGGGGAGACACTTCTATGATGACTTTGGAGCAAGCTCTGGGTTTTAAGTGGAGGGATGGGAAAAGGAAAACAAAGATCAGGTGTGTGTTCCCCCCTGCCTCACCTCCACAAGTAACATTTCCCTGCCTCTGCCCGTCCCCCTCCCCAGAAATATTATTCTATCTGTTAAACAAAGAAAGAAAACAAAATCCAGCAGGGAGATCTGTGCCTTCTGAAGGATTTAGGAAGATTCTGGCAAGGCTTAGCCCTCTCTCATCAGAGAAAATAAGCCTGATTTTATCAGCAGAATGAAAACATTAAATAGCAGTTTCTACCCATATCCACATTTTTAGTTCCTTTTCCAGACTGGAGGGTCAGAGGAATAAGCTTTTTCCTGATCCCTGTTACAACACTGTCAGCTGTGAAAAGTCATCTGCTCCATCAGAGAACCTAAATGCCACTAAACAGAACCCACAGGGACGAGCAGAGAATTCAGACATGCATACAAAGGAATCACGAGAACATTAATCTTTTCAAGAACCAACTGACAGTACATTTCAGAAAGCACATATAACTCAATTACTGTTTGTGCTCACAAAACCTCTTAATTTATGAACCATAGCTCTTGGGGTTTGCTAAACAATTAAAATCAAATCTAACTTCTCCCCTAAATTTTGCAAAGCATATTTTATAAGTTTAATTCCTGCAACTTCAGCAGGAACAGTTCTTCTACGTGACCCTGATAATAAGAAAGGAAATCTTATTGCTCAGTGATCTGCTGTCATCAATGGACAAAAATTAAATGCTTTGCTAATCCTTTCACTCCCTCTCTAACCATTGACCATGAAGCTTTGTTGACCTTGCTGGAAACCCTGACAAGTATTATTGAGAGGCACTTGAGTGAGCTATTCTTTTCTCTCAGGAAAGAACCAGGGGGTAGCAGCTGATGATTGCTCTTTTGCCTCGATGCGGTCTTACGCAAGATATTCTGTTCCTCCTATTTGACATATATGCTACATTGTTAGAGCAATTCAGCAATATGTTGTAAACACCGCTTTTGGATCAGAACTGTACAGTCACGGCCATGGTGAAACTGGAACTATAGTTCAAACCAGATAAAATAGAGCTATTGCTGCCAAATTACTTGAAAAACTTCAGGAGGAGATGAATAAGCTGTTTATTTCTCTTTTAGCGTTAATATTTTTAACTTGCTTTTCACAGTAATACCAACTATTTAAGTGTGTTTAAATGCTTGGGTACTTTTAAATGGTCAGCAGCAGTTATTCTTAAGTGGTTTTCAAATATCATTTTGAGTTAGGGACTTCATTGCAGTAATCTCTGCTGTGCCTCTTCAATGCTGGAATTTCAGTGTTGCACCTTTTAGCTCTGGCTCTGCCTGGAGCTCTTTCAGTTTCTCATCTGTTGGCCTATAGTGAATTGGGCCCATCCACCTTCAAAAATTACTCCTATTTTAAATGGACCTTGATTAGCCAAGCTGAGATGACCCAGGCTAATGGCCTGCTGCCACTGGAGAAGGTAGTTGTGCTCTCTCCATCCCTCAGGTAACTTCTAGGGCCTCCCTGGTGTGTGCTGTAGCACACCTCTGGCTCTTTGCTGAGCTCATTCAGTTCTCTAAATGGCTATAAAATTCACCCAGGAGTGAAAAGCATCTTGTTCTCTAAGAATGAGCTACTTTGTTGATGCACTTTTATCTTGTTCATCTTCATCCTAAAAGGGGATGAAGAACTAAAAATTAGGACCTGGCATGCCATTGTCAGGACTTCTTAAAAAGTCATTCATCAGCATTGTGGAGTTTGGCAGCCTTTAGGGGATGCTGCGAGAAACGTGGACATTATGTTTTGCTATGTGAGGAATGGGACATAGGCCGGAGGGTAGATTTTACTCCTTCAGTTGTTATTGGCTTAAGATATTAATTGTTAATTTTCTATAAAACTGTGATGTGGCTCACATTATCTGTGAACACAGAATACAATGGGTGAGTTTTAGAGACTACCATGCAACGTTTATTCAAGAAAAGAAGCCATTCCACAGTTCTGTGAAACTTTCATAATTCCTATTTACAAGAGCACCAAAGTCCCATTAAAAAAAAAAAAGGGGGAAAAAAATCAGCAGGGACCTTTTTTTTTCAGTGATGAAATAGGTTAATTTCATAGCTGACTTGAAATCTTGTGACAAGTTATGGTATTCTATTATGCCATTATTAGTGGAAGACATAATCCCTTGCAGCTGTGGTAACTCATGATAACGCACAATATATACCCATCAAGATATCTCCTGACAGCAATGAAATTAACTCGTGTCACCCCTGTGTCTAACAGAATGTGCTTGCAGCTTCTTCTTAGTATGCTATTTTGGTTACCAATGAATGGGGAAAATGTATCTATTAGAAACAATTTCTTATACCAAAACTTTCACTGCCTGCATTGTACATTTGATGACGGATGTTTCAAGCAAGGTAAACAAACATTATAGTTAAGTGATCAAAAGTGAAAGAATTCATCATTATTGCTGACTTCTCAGATGTGTGTTTTCTTGAACTTCAACAGGGTATGTGTAACTACCCTGCACAGTTACTGTTCCTCCCAGTGCATCCTTGGTGAGGTAGCAATCTGCTTCTGTGTCCTCTGGCTCAGAATTGGTGTGTGAGCTGAAGCCTTAAGCCATTGCAATGTCTGCTGTTGCAAGGTGCTATTTTGAAATTACAGGATGATGAAAAACCTGTTACTTACACCTTCTTTTTACCTCCTAAACTAATACTTCTAGTACAGAATTATCCATGTGTCTATGAAGCCTGGAGAAAATGTCTTTTATGGCTAGTTCCAAATTTCTGGGATGAAAATATGTTATACAGTATTTCTAAGCAGAGGAAAAAAACAAATCCTATGAGAACAAACACATTTCAGCAATACTTTAAGACTGCACTTTTAATGACTTTTTTAAATAAGTGTTTTGAAATAACAATTGAATACACAAAGAGATAAAGCTGATTATTTACTGCCATACAAATACTCACCATCTGACATGCTTCCATAATCAAACACTTCCCACATCACAGACATTATCCAAACACTTTGCAGTCCCAGCACAGTATGGGTTATCCCTAACTTAACTTCATGTACTGCTTCCCTGATGACTAGACCACTTCTGGCTTTCATTTTTTATTTAAAAACAACAACAACTGAATTCCAAATTAGGCTCATGGAATACCCTCAATTTAGCTCTTTTAATAAAATGGAAAAGTTGAAAGCAGCCTAGTCACAAGGGGAAGTGTTACTTAAAGCTCAAGTTTGGCCATCAGCATTACAGAAATAAAAGACAGCTTTAAAAATAGAGGCTACTGGCTTTACTGCTGCTCTGTGTTGCTTCCCTTGTGGCTAAGCAGCTTTTAGCTTTAAATTTTTATTAAATAAAAAAAAACAACAAGCAGAATGGCCTTTTTTTTTTTTTTTTTCCCTGATTTGGGCAGATCCTATTTTTGGGGGAAAAAAAGCCAATAACTAGAAAAATAAATAAAATACTTACTGTGCAGAAGGTGTGATTCTCAACATTTGTAAGTTAGAAAAAAAAATCTTCCTGTAAATAAAGTATAGATACATTCTGAGACTCACAGGCATCTGACAGCACGAATGGACACAAGCTGAATTTGTAAACGGCAGGAGTTTACAGCCTGCATTTTATACAGTGTGACATGAGAAATTGTAAATTTATAATATGTAACTAATGAGGATGTAAGAAATACTGGAGCTGTGTCCCAAAAAGCAGTCCAATTATATCTTACCAGGAAAAAAAAATAAAATAAAAAAATTGGTTATTGACACTAAAACTCTACCACTTAGGTTTTCGAAGCGGCATGCAACATTTTAATGGCAGTCTACTGTGAGGCTAATATCCTTTGCTGGACTTTGAAAGTGTAAGGATAAACGTTTTAAAGGCAGAGGTTATTAAGGGAAAGGTGTGTCAGTAATAGTGTACGGTGCTGCAAGAGTTTTGATTGCACAGCTTTGGGATTGCTACGTGGATCTTGCCTTCCGAACCTTCAGGCACCTCTACCCCCTAAGACATTGAACCTCTTAACCGATACATTGATTTAAAGCTGTTTTAGAGAGGCCCGCTGTGATCCAGCTGATAAAGGTTAGGTGCCTAGACCTATAAAACCAAACATGAGAGAGTTTCTCTGCTACACTAAAGTGGCAGCCTCCCACTTTTATTTTCAGTCTGTTTACAAAGTCTGCAAAAACGCCTGGCCCTTCTCGCAGAAACCACCTGCTACTGCTCTTGCAGATGTTGTACTTCTGCTCTGGAGAAAAGACTACAGAAAACTGTAAATGGGATCTACACAGGCAGCACATTCATAATTTCAGATAATTTTCATAAATTGTGTGTATTGTTCAATGGCTCGCTCTTATCCTTCAGCTTTCAGGTCCCTTACATATCACCTTGGAATAGTATTTATTTTCCTCTCCTCAGCTTCTGTTTTCATACTGGCTGGGTTGGAAGTATCTTTCAAGGTAGGTGGGAGTTTTATGCTGCATTTTCCAAAGAACAATGTATGTTTGGGAAATCATGAAATTGACAGAAAAGGTAGCACCTGGGTTTGCAAGTATCATTAAAAGAATGGCTAACAAATTAGAGAAAGTACTCTATTAAGAAAAAATAAAAAACCTCAGCCAACCAACCAAAAAAACCCAACACACACACACACACACACACACACACACACACACACACACACCAATTTTATGTAGTATTTTAATTTGAGAAGTTTGCAAACAGTACAGCAGGGGCCCAAACCATAACAACTCTGTAAAACTAATTACTGAGGATCAATTTTTGTTCAGGGGAGTATTCAGACTGGAACAGGTGCAGAGGAAGGTTACTAGGGTGGTCAGGGGAAGGAGAAGAGGAGATGCTGAAAACCTTGGATTGCTCATCCTAAGATAATGCAGGCTGAATGTAGGATACTGTGACATAAATACATCAGAAATGTAAAACACCAGGCAGACAAATGAGCTTTTATACCTGGGTGTCAACATCGTTAAATGGCCCTGAACAAGTTCTGCCTAGAATTAGTAAGATGGTTTCTAATACTTGCAGATTCTGAATCACACTTATGATGAGAGGAGTAGCACTTAAGCAGTTAAGACACCAGTAGATGAATGGGATGATACATCACATCTGTCAGTGATAGCAGGGACTTGATTTGATGAACCAAATTGTCCTTGTCTAAAATTGTGATGTAGATTATTATAATTTTAAAATCTTAGTAAAATATACAAACTGATTGGGGCAGCAAGCTCAAGGCACAGAACTCTTGACTCAGAAATGTTAAAACAGCTAAATAGCTCACTTAGCCCACCCAAAAAAAAGGCTGAATTAAGATTTTTCAATAATTTTTAAACCTAAATAACATTACTGAAGTCTTCAGTTCTCTGAAATGTTGTAAGTGATCTCACTACACTGTAGTCTTTGGCAAATTATTGTGCTGATTGAAAGTTTCCATTATTTTTGTATGGCTTAATTTTCTTTGGCTTGTGCTTTATGAGGAGACAAAAGGATAATTGAGAAAGCACAGAATGCAGCATTGTTTTCACCATTCTACTAGTGTAATACTGCAATACGTTTCTTTTGGAAACATAAGGAAGAAAGTAAATAGCCAGTATGGAAACTCCAATCTCAGATTCAAGTTTTTTATATGGACTTCTAAAGTAATTTTCTTTTTGTATATGATAATAACTTCTCATGTTCAAGGTACATTTAAATATAAATCTTTTTTTATATATGGAATTAAATGTTGTGAAGCTGGAGAAGTTTTGTAGTAGTAGAAGCTTCAAAGATGGAGAAGCAGCAGCTAAACTGCTAGAGAAGTTTGAGCTCTGGTATTTGAAAAGACAATCTATCCTTGCAAAATATGTTTTAAAGTATATTGCTTAATAAGCATGTTCTGTGTCAGCTGCTTACTCCAGTGTTTTATTCTGAAAAAGTAAACTATGTATGTAAGTAGTTTGGGGAAATATTTTCCAGGGAATGAATAAGGCTGAGAGCTAAGTAAATTAATTATAAGTTGGTGATGCAAATTAGGGGAATATATTTTTTCCCTGATTGCTAAGTATGTTTAGCGAAAATCAAATTCATTAGTAAAGAATAAACACACATGCTATAATTAAACTGTATTTACCTTTGACGTATGCCTGTTAGCTGAAAACATCCACAACTGGTGGTTATAAACTTTCTGATGAAAGTGTCTCCTGCCAAAACCCTGGTGTTCTGTTGAAGATTAAAGCAAATAACTTGTGGTTTCTTTATTATAGCTGGCTCTGACAGCATATATAAACTGACAGGAAATTTCCATTGAATACATGGCGCTTCAGGATTCTGCTAGATGTGCATATGAACATACAGCAAGCTTCAGTGGAATTTCAGCTTTAACAGAAATGGTGGGATGTGAATTGCTGAGGAGACAGGGCTTTGGGGATGTCCCAGTCCCCTCCAAATTCTGTAGAGGGAGGTGACAGTACCTGCTTACCTACTTCAGGCTTGGCACAAAGGTGTATTTTATTCTTCCCTTCCTCCCACAGACCACAAAATGTAAACACGTACCTGTCGAAGCAATTCCTAAACAGGCACTAAATGAGGTAACTCTGGAACTGGAAGCAATAAAGCTGCTTCAGACTGAGGTTACGCCTGAACTAATTGCCCAGGTGCAGTGTCATGCTTCAGAGGCTATGCTGCTCCAAGTAATTGTAAACTTACCTGCTCAGGGATGTCTAACATATTGCTTTATTGTAATATTTAGACATAACCCAAATGAATCATCAAAAATCAAGAAAACACTGAAACTGAAGCTCTTTGAGATATTGTATATAATCACCTGCATTGGGTGCATTGCAGTAGCATTCTTAATTAACAGCAACAGTATATTATTTCTGTGGGATCACTGCCTCATCCACTGAACACACTTGGTGTCAAATAAGTCTAAGCTGCACAGTGAATTGCCATGATATAGAGTATTTTGTGTTATACTTTAATATCTGAATGATGTGTTGTGAAACAGAATGATGTCTGCTGCTTCTTGTGCTAAAAGAGCTATATAGTGCACAGTAAATGGAATAAGGATCTGCTGCAAGGTGAAGATAGTTTCATGGTTTCACGGACATCTGGCTTTCATCTCTTTTTTTGCCAGGGACTTTGTGTATGACTTGCTGGAAGCTCCTAAGGATGTCTCCAATTCAATTACTCATTAGTAAAATGAGGGGTCATAATAATTCTTGGTTAAACAAGAGTTTTCTTACAGGTAGTGTATAAAGCTTTACGAAGCAAACAAAAAGCTAACAGAGCATCAAATGAAAATCTAAGAAAGAAAGTAAAATCTTTACTCAGTGCAGGGCTTTGCCAGTATGAAGTACAGGAGACACAGTTTTGAACAATAGACATAAAAAGTAGTGTTGAAGACTTTTCTCTTTCAAAAGTGAAAACCAGTATGTGTTCACCTAAGAATGGAATACAATATCACATAAATTACTCTGTGTGATATCATGACTTTTGAGCACTTTGCTTGCAGACCTCTCATGTTCTAATGTAGCTTTCCATACTTTGCCTTTCCATCTGTTAATGTATTTGAAGGTACAACAGTCTCTTTTCAATCACCTAGTCTTAAATTAGCTGACTAGAAAAAGAAATGAAAGGCCAAATAGTTAAGTGACTAGATTTCTTTACTAGGGACGTAGAAGGCAAGTTTTCTTTGCAGGTCTATCACGATTTTTCTAAAAGGCTTGGGCAAGGCTTACTTCTTTGTGTCCCTGTGACTCTTCTCACCTTGTATCTCTTGTGTGTATTTAGACTATCAATGCGTACGTCGAGCTGGGTTGTCTCTTTGTATAAATTTGAATAGTGCATAGCACACTGAAGGTCCGGTTTCATCTGGATTATGTAGGTGTTAGAAAGTACAAGCAAATATGCTGATAAATGAAATTTGCCAATTAAATGTGTATTAACCAGAAGAAGGTAACATTTAAATGGATAAACATATTAATCCAAACAAACTTACATATACCCATCAGCAAACATCAGAACACAGATTTACAGTTTTGTTGCCAGAAAAGCTTGCCTTATCTGACCAATAGAAATGATTAGAAGTTTCTCCTCAAGTTTTTCAGAACCTGAAACTTCTCTGCTAGAAGAGTTTGCTACTTCTCTGATGCTTTTCCAGACATATTTAGGGTCAGACATGCAAAACCCCATAAACATTAACCCAAGAATCACTTTGGAATATGTGTTGTTTAGCCATTCTGTACTTCAGCATTTCCAATGGTAGAATAGGAAATGTCTTCTCATTTCACACCAGAAGAGTTGCTTTGTGCTCTGTTCCTCACTGTAAAGTTTCTTTCAGATACCTCAGTACATGGTGCAGTAGAAAATAGACATTGAAAGTAGCATTATCAAGTTTTTGTATTATGTTTTGATTACTGTATAAACATAATGTCCATTAGAACAGAACAATCTTTTATACCTATCCCACTCAAGTAGATGCAAAAGAATATGTCTGTTCATACATAACAATAGGCTATTATATCTTTGTATTTTGTAATTTTCATGCAGAATTGCAGGTTAAATTATTAAGTCAAAAATCAAACTGTCTGAGGTTTTTTTTGTCTTTTCTGCTATCTTATGCTGTGAAGTTGAAAAGTAAAATCCCTTTTCTAAAGCACGTCAAAGAGAACACAATGCAACTTATGTATGCTTTCAACTTCTGCATTCTTTCCAGTGTATATAGCTAAACTAGATCTCTATTACTTGTGAAGGCCTCCAGGCTGGCTAAGTTATCCTATTAATTTGTGGAAACTATGTGATATTTTATCAGAAATAGCGTGGTCAGAAGAACTAGTGAAGTGATTGTCCCCCTGTACTCAGCACTGGTGAAGCTGCATCTCAAATACTGTGTCCAATTTTGGGGCGCTCACTTCAAGACGGATATAGAGGTGCTTGAACATGTCCAGAGAAGGACAATGAAGCTGGTGAAGGGTCTCGAGAACAAGCTTTATGAGGGACCTGGGGTTGTTTTGTCTGGAGAAAAAGAGGCTCAGAGGAGACTGTGACATATCTTATTGCTTTCTACCACTGCCTGAAAAGAGGTGGTAGCGAGGTGGGTGTTGGTCTCTTCTCCCACGTAACAAGTGATAGGACAAGACCAAATGGGCCCAAGTTATGCCAGGAGAGGTTCATATTGGATATTAGGAAAAAATTAATCACTGAAATTTTTGTCAAGCACTGGAAGAGGCTGCCCAGGGAATTGGTCAGTCACCATCCCTGGAGGTGTTTAAAACCCATGTAGATGTGGCACTTTAGGGACATGGTTTAGTGTTAGACTTGGCAGTGCTACGTTAAGGGTTGGATTGAATGATCTTAAAGGTCTTTTCCAACCTAAATGATGCTGTGAACCTATGATCTGTTTTCCTAATATGGAAAGATTGCTCTTGGAGCCCAGATTAGCTTTGTCTTGTCTATACTGCATTGCACCATATGGTGTGTACATACCTCAAATCTCATGATAAAGATGAGGGCCTTGGTCTTCACAGATAAAAAAACTGAGTTCAGAACATTTCTCATGGCTTTTAATTAAAATAATAGTTGTTGTCTTCTTCTAATTCTATCCCCTAGTAATCAGGATTTGATTCTATTTGAGTCTTATGACCAGTGATATTTTAATGAATTTTGAATTTTTTGGGAAAGTTATTCTTATAATTTCACACAGTTCAGAGTTTCGGTCAGTACCTACAGCAAGAAATGAAGGTTTGGATTCAGCAGCTACAGGCCACTTCTGACATCTTGTACCTCATGAAGATTAGATCCAGTGGCAACTGCAGCAACTGATGCTGCTGCATTGCACTGCTGGGAAAAGGGCTTACTTCAGCCATCCTTATAGAATTAATTTTCTCTTTGCTTTGGTAGGGAAAATAAGTTATGGAACACTCTTCTATTTGGGAAAAGATGGAGGGACATTATTGAGAAGTGTTGGAAGTATTTTAAACCAGAAGCTGTAAAAATGTCCCTGAGAGTAACAAATAGACTGTAGTACGCTTGGTACCTGTGGTAGTCCTAAGGAAAAGAGATGCTGGTGGTAGAAGATGTATTATTTGGAAAGGAAACATACAGTAGATGGGGTCTTCATATTTCATAAAATCATAGAATCCTAGAATGGTTTGGGTTGAATGGGACCTTTAAATGTCATCTAGTCCAACCACCCTGCAACAAGTAGGGACATCAACTAGATCAGGTTGTTCAGAGCCCTGTCCAGCTCGACCTTCAATGTTTCCAGGAATGGGGCATCTACTATTCTGGCAACCTGTTCCAGTGTTTCACCACCATCATTGTAAAGAATTTCTTCCTAATACCTAATCTAAATCTACCCTCTTTTAGTTTGAAACCATTGCCCCTTGTCCTATTGCAACAGGCCCTACTAAAAAGTGTGTCCTCACCTTTCTTATAAAGCCTCCTTTAGGTACTGAAAGGCTGCAATAAGGTCTCCCTGGAGCATTCTCTTCTCTGGATGAACAACCCTAACTCTCTCAGCCTTTCTTCAAAGGAGAGGTGTTCCATCCTTCTGATCATTTTTGTGACTTCTCAGAAATCAGGTAAACACCTTCTTGGCTTGTGTATTTTGTTTGTATGTTTTAAGCTGCCAGTCCTGTTCAGTGTATGTCCGGTTCAAAATAAGGGCTCAAAATAAGAAGATGGACATACAATCCATTAAGACACTCTCATAATATTTTGGTTCAGAGTATGTGTTCAGGCTCAGAAGATAGTAACATTTGCTATGTCACATTAAAGTGGATTTAAATGCTAATAAATGAAGCTCTTTCCCTTAGATCTTTTGCACCTTCTTAGCACACGGTAAATATTAAATAAAATGAGTGCATAAGAGGATGGATGGATTTAATTCAGTTTGAATATATGACCCTAGTTGATTCTCCTACCCGGGATTAGGCACTTACCCCTCCATTCTGTCCTCTGTAGCTCTGACCCCTATCTTCAATTTCAAAGGGTATTCGGTAGCAGGGGAGCAAAAAGCTGCCCATGTCATTGCTGCACAGTACTTTAGAGCTAGGCAACCAGCTTACAGCAATTGCATCTCCTCATTCTATGAATTCCCACGAAATCCTGAACTTTCTCAGTAAAGTTATATGCCACCTTCTCCTCCTTTTCTCCAATGGCCACATTTCCAAGCGGTGGGTTCTAACACTCACACCCAGACCTGGTGTGCAATTCTTATTCCTAAACTGACCTTGCTGTGACCCCAGCCACTCACTCTGTGCCTGTGCTGATCTGGTTAACACCACACAGATAATGAGGTCTTCCAATTTTGTTTCCAGGCATTGTTTCCTACTGCATTATTTTGATTATAAAATACTGCTGTATCTGTACATATGTATCAGGGTGTCAACGCTTACATACAAATATGTGTTAGCATTTCTTCAATCAAGCAAAAACTTGCACATTTTTTCTTCTTTAGCTCCTGCTTCATTACTTGTGATTCATCATTTCCAGTGTTTTCTTCTGATAAATCTTCAACATGGTTTCATTTTTCTGCTATTATACAGTGTCAACTAGCTCACAAAACCAGAAGAATAGTTATTAAAATGTTCACGCTTCACAAATAATATTTTGACTGTTGGATAGATATAAAAGTCCAGTAGGAAAAATATTCTGACATGATTTGTAACATGCTATCTTTCAAATGGCAAAAAAATATCAAAATATAATTGAAACAGCCTGCTCATGCTGCAATCCCCTTCCCATTTTCAAATGAATGAAACAAGCACACTATGCATTTTTCTGTG
This sequence comes from Falco cherrug, assembly GCF_023634085.1. Classification (NCBI taxonomy): domain Eukaryota; kingdom Metazoa; phylum Chordata; class Aves; order Falconiformes; family Falconidae; genus Falco; species Falco cherrug. The sequence goes on along the minus strand of NC_073699.1, from coordinate 39,646,270 downwards.
AATCTCAGGGCTTAGATTTACACAATATATCTATTGAGGTAGATAGTTAAGCAACTTTTCACAAAAGAAAAATAGACAACAAATATTGTGATGGTTTTGATAGTGTGTGACAGAATTAATTACTGAAAGTATTTCTATATATGTTTAATTTTAATACCTAATTATAAGATGAAATTGTCTATGAGTATTTGCAAGATTTGGGCCATCACATTTAATGGAACAAGAGGCTGAAGGTGTAACTGTGAAAACACAAGTCTGCTTGTTAAAATGACACCATTACTTAATACAGGATGGAGAAAATATACTGAAGAGGAGAAATCCCTCTTTTCAAATATTTATGACATGCACCTTGTTTGAAAAGCTGAATGTTTATCTCTCCCTCTCCCTCTGTAATGTGTTGACCAGATTTTTTTCTGCAGATTCCTTTGGGCAGGGAAGCTGCTCTGTGTAATATAAGATTAACAAAATACAATGAATGAAACATTGATAGACTTGTACATGAAATACAGTAAACTGTGCCTTTTCTATATATTCACTGTAACATAGAAAGTGAGACATGATAGAACTGTATGCCTAGAATATACACATATGCATGGACACATATGTCTGAAAAAAAAATATACATGTGAATATGTTATATAGATGTCTGTCTTCTCCCTGCAAGGTTAAGCTATCTGATCAAATCAAACTCTGTTCCTTCTGTTTCATCTATCACTACCAGCAGATAGCAGAAACAGCATGCACCTTCTGAAATTATTAATTTTTTTTGCTTTTTTGATGTGTGAGGCAGAGAGAAAAAAGGTCTAATTTGATCTCTTGGATTGACTTTGCAAAGATGATAGTAACAGAAACACTATCCTCAGCTAAGTAGCCTGCACAAACATGACATAGAAATCAAAAAGGAGATAAATACAATACTCAAGCCTCACTTTCACCTGCCCCTTTTTTAAAGATACTTGAACAAGCCAGCTCCTATTACAAGCAAATTTGCGATAAACAGGCTGGTGGTTTTTCTGTTGTGGGGTTATGATTTTTGGTGGGGGTTTTTTTGTTTGTTTTTGGTTTTGTTTTGTTTGGAGTTTTTTGTTTGGTTGGTTCTTTTTCTTTTTTTTTTCCCCCTTCTATTTCTCTTTTCCTTGCTTCTTATTAACTTTCTGGAAGATCCCTTTGATGTACATGGTCGTTACTTAGTGATTTTTTCATTTGGTTACAAATTAAAATAAAAGACACAGAATAGCTATAATGTGCCTTGGTCTATACTGAATCTAGTACTTTAAGCAGTTATTGCTTTGTTTGTTTTTTACAGTGATACATATTTATTTAATGAAACTGTCTTAGCAATAATGCAGATTCTGAGGAACAATTTTCTAGTTTAAAAGCTTTTTAAATTGGAAGTGAAATCAGAAGGATTTGATTTTTTAATGACTTTTCCATGTAGAATAGTTTGATTTGGATACCAATAAAATTTAGAGTAAAAGGAAATTTAGAGTATATTATAGCAATAGAAACAGCATGTGTTTCTTGAAGACCTCTATCTCACCTCTTCCTCACCCAAAGAAACTCAATCGAAATTTGAGTTGCGAATTAAGAAAAGCCTAATCCTAACCCTTTCCCAGTTTAGCAATCACTCACTCACAGACTGCCATATCTTCTGAAGCAAAAGGTAAAAATACTTCTGAGATTCCAACTATAATTATGCAAATAAATGCTTCCTTTCATTAGCAGAGTAGCTGTTTAAAGCATTAAGATTTCACTTCTGGTTTTATTTCAATTTCGTGCTAGAGCGTGACTTTCAATATACCAGCAATCTCAGCTGTTTCTTTACAAAGACAGTCAATCTCTAATGCTTGTCATTCTTACCTGCATCCATCCTGGAAAGGACTCTAGGAAGTAAGGTAGTTACAAATATTGAAATGTGTTTTACAGGTACTGCAAATGTAACTTTGGATATGTCATAGTTTTCAGCCCTGTGTAAAGGAACAGTTAAGGTGGATTTCAGTCATCTCTATATTATTTCCATTTCAAAAATGAGTGCAGAGTGGCATGTGAATTTGTGCCACTGGGTAATTTCAGCAGCTTCCTCCACTACAGCAAATGTGGTTTTTTTTGCTGTTGTCTGTAAATGATAATTTAGTTTGCTACTTCTGAAGAATTATGTACCCTAGATCTCTGCAAGGCAACACTGAGACTTTGGGAAATGTTTGTGCAAGCTTATACAAAATCCTTTACAGAAGCCATATCACAGCAAAAATTCTCCTCCACCAGGTCCAAGATCTGGTTGTGATTTTATGCTACTGTGGTACTGCAAAACTTCTGTAGCCCATATGAGATCCTTCCTTACCTATTCATTAATTGTTGAAATTACCCTAAGGGTATAAAAGTAAGAGACTGACAGTATTCAGAATTCACTGATTTGGAATGTCAGCTTTATAAACTTGTTACTTAGTGTACTTTTCAAATTGTCAACTATCAGCTTCTTTGTTTCCTTGCCAAGCTATTCTAACTTGGCACTTACACAAAGTTTTGGTAAGGAACAGTATTAGGTTTTTACACTTTAAGAGAAGTTGATTCTGCCTATGAAGTCTTCTTGGGTAGCAATGAAGTACGTTCTTAAGTGGACATAGTACAGACAGAAGGAATGGTGTTATGCTAAAGCTCCTACGTTAACCTTATTAATGGAAGTTAAATACAGGATAATTTAGCAATGACTGCAATATATAAGAACAGATGGCTGGTGGATGACTTCCTTCTGTGTACTGAAAAATTCCAATTAAGCCAAAATTAAATGAATTAATAATATCATAAAACTGCTATTCCACTTTTTACTATGGATTATGCCCTCCTTAGTAGGGAAAATTGCATTAATTTCTTCAAGAAAGGAACCATTCAGTGGCTGCAGAGGACTTAGTGGTGAACTGTTCCACTTCCTGCCATTGTACAGTCATGCATAATGTGACCACATGGAATTCAAAAATCTTAAGTAGGAAAAGAGCAGAGCAAGTTTTTTTGCTCCAAAACCAAAGCATTCTGTCATTATGTAGCTGGAGAATCTCCAAGAACTGTATCATAGTATAAAAAGTTTTTATCCATGCTGGGTAGCCACTAGAAAGAGATATGCATAAGAATACCTGACATTACATTCATTAGAAGACATTGTTGCGCCTGGTGCATTGCATATCCTGCAAGAACATACTTATACTATGTTCCATAAGCAGCACTAAATATGATTGCACTAATAACCTAATAATTGGCTGTAGAGGAGGTTAAGAGTAAGCAACTACACTATGTTGCTTTAAAATAGTTTATTTCAATTCATAGGGTTTTGCAGTTTCCTTGAATAGGATATTTTCACCTTCATTTGTATGAAGTGTTAATTCTTTCTAGTGAGTGAGACACTGAATCAATGCTTGCTGTTTCCTAGGTTTCTGTGACCCAGCCTTGTCCAGGTCTCTGGGGCCAAGCTGTGCTCAAAGTACAGTAAGAGTACAATCTATCTGTATGCTGCAAATAATAGAAGTACTGTGTCACCAAAGTGTGGATTTGCACTTTTTATTCATTATTTTTACAGGTCTTTCATGTCCAAACTCACCTGATGTCTGGTCTGTTCAGATTGAGTTCCCATCCAGGTAAAGGCTTGAGGTAAATTCTGAAGAAAAACTCAGAGTTGTTTTAACTTTTACAGTCTTTTTGTTGGATCTGGCATGGACAGGTTAGATATCTGGCACTCAGCCTAAACTATATGTAATGCCCACCTGCCCAGTAGTTGTGCACTGGCCTTGTATGCACTGGGTAGAGTCACGGTTGTGAGGGTCCTTGGGGGGTCCTTCTTTCAGCCCTGGTGTCTCACACAGGGAGGGCTGACGCGGTGTGTGGCAGCCTGGCCTCAGACTGCTTTTGCTGGTCAATGGTGTGGTCACACCTCGCATGGGCTGGAGTCATCCTCCAGCTGCTGGAACATCGTGACTGTAGACAGCCAGAGCTCCAGTGTCGGTGTCTGAGCTAATCTCACCAGCTTCCCTGTATCATCAATGGAGAGAAAGACAGACTTTTAGGGAATGATTAGGTGAATCACATGGCAGAAGTGCAGGCCTGCTCTAGAAACTACACAAGCAAACCAAGTAAATGAGCTGTGCATATCTACAGGTTAGCTATAGGTGGTCTAGTGAATCCCACTCAAGCACGCTAAAGGTCGAATATATAAATTCTCCATGGAATGCTTTCCTCTTTTAGTGTTTCATAGCAGCATGAATTGTCTAGGAGCACATATCAACCATGTGGAAAGCATAGAAGAAAGCACATTAGCCTGTTATTGGACCCTGACTTGTGTTAGTTTTGATATGTCTACAAAGTAAGTTTGGAAGAATGGCAATGGCATAATATAAATATGTGCAAATAACATCAGAGAAACCAAAAAGAATCAAGGCAAATCTCTTAAACTGAACTTTACGGGAAAGCATGTTATCAGTTACAGAAGAAGATAAATAGTTGTTTGGCACCTGACATTTTGCACTACAAGGATTTCTATTAAGCCACAAAGGTAACACAGAATGCTTAAAGACATAGGTATTTGACTGTAACACACACTGGACTGTGCAGCTAATTAAATTGTGACAATGGTCCATACTAGATGCTTGTAACAGCATTAAGCCTCTACACCCATCCCCATAGCAGGAGCTCTGGAGACCCCAAAGGAGATGAGTGATATGCCTCCTTAGTATTGAAACATACTGCTCAGTTGTTGCAGCAGCAGGAGTTTGTAAGATCAAGAGGCTTAATAGCTTTGGTACAAGAGGCAGTACTACATTAAATGCAGTAAAATGCAAGAACTTAGCGTATGTTCACAGCACTGCAAGCCCCCTAGCTATACCTAAAGGGGCTGACAAACTACATGCCTGTAGAGTAAGCTAAGTTTAAGAAGAATCTTACTATATGTCACTTCAGACAGTAGTTTTATTAAAAAAAAAAAATGTGTTTCTGAAAATGTTGTCCACAAAAATGTTGTCTCACATGATTACAAGCCCATCAAAGATGGGGCTGTTTTATAGCATGAGGTGCAAAACTAAAACTGTAAACCTATTTTTGAAACATATTTTCAGTATGTGTTAAATGTTTTGCTTTTAATTATTTCACAACCGTTACAAACAAGTTGTGATGTTTATTACCTTCTTGTTTGTGGTGTATCTTTGTATCTTTATTTTGTTCTTCTCATCCTGGTTTGTGTGGTAAATGTGAGAATTAAAACAAAGAATGAAAAATTTTTATTTTTGTAAATTAGATTATTAAAATATTTTGTGCTTTTTTTTTTTTTAAGTATGTAGAGAGTCCAATTTAAAATTCTCCTGACAAAAATATTAGTATGGAACAGTACTGCAAAGGCTTTCATAACATATTTTTCAAACCTGAAACTTAACATTGAAGATAAAGATAATAAAAGTTCTATCTTAGATATTACACAAGAACATAATAACCTAATAGCCTTTTTAGTTACTTATTTATGTGAACATATACATTCTGTCACAAACTGACATGTTAACTCAGATTCTTTGCTATAATATCATCTTTCTTCACAGCACAGACCCATTTTACTGAGGCAGGTCTCCATGGAGAGGGGATTGGTAAATAAAGGACTAGAGTTATTGCCTCTTTATATCCACCCAGCCTTTGGGCTCCGGTGGCTGCTCCACCTGTACAAATTGCCCCAAGTCCTTTGCAGCTGAAGATTTCTGAGAAGCATTAGCAGCCCTCCCTGCCACCCAGTCTGATTCTTACCTCTTCTTTGCTGTCTCTAGCTTGTGTTTTTCCATCTTGGAATACAGCTGTTTCTGCTTCAGAATGATCGGTACTTAAGCAACTAATTTGCCTGTGTCTATGTCAGGTTGGGGCTGATTGCTGGAGAGTAACTTTGCCTCAACAGCTTCTTTCAGACCTGGTTCTCTAAGCAACATTTTAAGCTCTTAAAGTTTTTCCTGCATATTCCAATATTTTTCTGAGAGTAATTATTCACATTCCAGTTTACTAAGTTCAGAATATGCTTTTGACTAGCTCATTTTACTTTGCATAAGATATTATTTCAACTGAAAACCTTTTACACAGTTTTTCTGGGAAAATTCTGCCTTTTCTCCAGTGAATTGTTTCTTACACATTGTTGTGTTTTGGTTTATTTTTCCTTGCAGACTGGCACCTTGTGGTTGACACAATGCTTTGGTTTGGGTTTTTCTGCCTTACCTGGTTTCCACAATATGAAAAAAAACAAACCAAACAAACAAACAATAAAAAATAGAAACAGAAAAGGGGTAAACAAAAGATTCTTTCCATCACTTGGAGGTGGCAAGGCTTACAAGTAGACCTACCTCTGAGTTGTTATCAACCATTGGAATGAGAGGGAATAAAGGTTCATGACTTTCCCTGACTGTTGCATAAAAGAAAATAATATTGCTAGTATTTACCCATGTGAACCAATTACATAAAATTATGTGGAGTTACAAATGTTTACTAGTGGTGTCACCTGGTACTAGAAAAGCAGACTTCCATACTGTTTGCACTCCTTTTATTCCAAGATCTCTTGGACTCTTAAATAGAAAAGCACATCAGAGAGCCTGCTTCCAGCTTCTATCCAGGAAACTGTACATCCCCACTGCAGGGAAGAACAAGCACTCTGAAAAACATAAATTATCTTCACACCATGGTATTCCTGGAAATCCCCTAACAATAACCACTTTGCACCTTTGGAAGTGCAGCCAAGAAAATGGATTTTGGCATTATGCTGTTCAAGGCTCATTGTTAGAATAGGGCGACCTGAACATGTGTGTGGACCTACTTCCTGTCCTATTGGCCTTTGAGTTTGCATCATCTTTCTCGATTAGTCATTACCTTAAGAAGACTTTGACAGCCATGGCTTCTTCCCAAGCTTTCTTACTCTGGATCATTGTTCATGCTGGGAAGAAATTCCAGGTCTCGAAAGAAATACTAATTTATATCTGGGCACTCAGATCCATCATAACTTGTGGCAGCTCTAGTTATGGAGAAGGATAACAAGGAATAAGCAGAAAGTCCTTTGCTCTTAGAGACTACAGTACAATGGTTCTTTCAGCAGGAAATAATATCCCTTTCCAATTTCACATATCTTGTTCATTTGTCAAGATATACTTGACCAATTCTTCCCATCTTCTAATTTTTTCTCAAGAGTTTTGCAATTATTTTGAGTTATTAATAGCTGACGGGATGTTTCAGAATATAAGACTTGTGTGCTAAACCCCATTTAATGCTGTAGGCATGGCTGCTAGTACTGTATTTGTGGCTATGGTGTTACAGAGGTAAGCAAGGTTGCAATGCTTTAGTTTCCCTAAGGAGGCCCAATCCACAACTGACAATGTCCTGTCTAAGGGAAAAAAAATATCTATTCAGTGATGAAGTGCTGCAGTCATTAAACTGCAACATTGCAATCAATGTAAATCTTCCATTTACCAACAAAAGAAGGCAAAAGTATGATCAGTGCCCTGTGAGGCCTAATTTCCTTCAGCTTTCTCTCCTTTTCATAATAATTCAAGGCAAAAAAGCTTGTGTACTGAAGAAAACTTCTGGTTCAGGGTCATTGACTCCCTGTTTGTTAGCACTGAGACAGATCTTTGTGGAAGGTCCATTGAAAAGGCACAAAGCGATTTTCCCTTTCACTCTATATCAGCATCTTTTCCTGCTCTACATTTTTTAATGAACAAGTTGTCATGCTTCCATATGGAATAGCACTTTGACAAGTGGTGAATAGATGCTATTAGCATAGTTACACTGACCAAAATTTTATCTAGAACCTCCAAATCCTACTGGTGTTTCTTTGGCTGCGCTTCCTATAAGGCCATGCTGTAATGTGATTTGGATATGCATTTCTGTTAATCTCAGGTGAGAATATTCTGCAATGGTTGCTTCATGGTATTTAAAAACAAAACAAAACAAAACAAAACAAAACAAAACAAAACAAAAAACAAAACAAAACAAAAAACAAATCCCCCAAAACCCCCACAAAGGCTCAAGATCCTCATTGATGTAAAAAGATTTGCAGGCTTAGCCAGTAATCTGGATAATGAATGATGATATCTGCAGAGGTGATTCTGTCACTTCAGGAGGAGGCTGATTCCTATCTTTCAGCCTGCAAGATGTTTTACATAGGCCTTCTCTGTTAAAAAACAAATTCACCATAACTCAACATCACTTCTAATCCAAGATCATACCATTCAGTATGGTACCAGAAATCTTGCCCTCAGCTTCTGCTTTCTTTATCCCTTTTCATGGATATTCTTCTCCAGAAAGATCTTTACTGTGAAAGTTAATGAATGGCTGCTCTGCTCTCAGGTGTATCATCTAGTCCTACCAGTTTTGTGTCATCTGCAAACTTGATGGAGGTGCACTCAGTTACCTCCGTCATATAATTGACAAAGATCGTAGTAAGGAGTGCAAGAATAGACCACTGTGGTTCTGGAGGTTCCCTGTCTTCAGTTATGGTATGACCCATTAGCTGTTACTTGCTGCACGAGATCACCCCACGAATTTTTTTTACTGCTGCAGAGTATGACATACTACTATGACTTACATACAATTCTGTGAAAGATGGTGTTAAAAGTCTTGTTAAAGCTAAGATAAAAGATAACCACTGCCCTCCCTCACCCACAAACCTGGGAGTCAATATTTTATGTTTGTATCTGGGTCATCATATGCAGATAATAGCAGATGATACCACCAACATATTCTGTATCAAAATGGAATGAAAACTCATCCGTACTGCAAGGACATGGTCAGTCTATTAACAGACAACTTTGAAACACTTTCTCACAGTTTATCTGCTCATAGTCCAAAACATATTAACAATAAATTTAGACATTTTGACAAAACATTTTGAGTATGGGGTGATGTCTTAAAAGATACATTCAAGGAATGGGAGTATACCAGGAGTGATATGTTTTCCATAGAAGCCAAAAATTATCACAAGTATTCCTGCTTGGTTCGTCCTAGTCAAAGCAGTTGATACATTCCAGTTTCCAGTTCTTCCTATGCCTTAAGTCATCCAGTCATGGAGATGGTGGCATGTGGCAACTCAGTCTCCTGCCTTCAGAATGGATGAGGTTTGGTTAAAATCTTGAGGGTCTTTCAGTGTGGGACACAGTGACCACACCACTATTTCTAGACTTTCTTGGGTCAGGTACATCACCTGATTCAATATTCTCTGCTTCTTCCCTTGGATGGTAGAGGGATCTTAAGTCTGGGCTATATATTTTCTGGCATTCTAACATCATGAAAGATTCAGTCAAATGGATTGTATTTTCCAGCAAGTGAGAAAATCAATTGTTTTCTCTGTTTAAGTTCCTACACTTATAACAAAGTTCTGTCAGTCCTATTTAAATTTACCTGATATTCTGCCTCAGAGTAAGCATTGCTGATTTACTTTCATTCAGCTGCTGACATGATTTTGGTCATTTTCTACATCAGAAACATTAACAATAAATGGACTAAGACCTGATGAGCAGGCCTTTTGAAACAGAAACCCATTGATTTCTCTGTCATTAAGATTCATTAAAGCAATGGCATTGACAGCTAAAAGAATATAAGGAAGAATTTAGTTCAAATATCTGATTCTGTTCACTCTCCAACTTTGGGAACAATATATTTCACCTTAAGTAGTATCAGAGTTTAGCCTGAGTTCAGAGACTAATGTGCCTTGAATAACAGGCCTTGAAATACCTCAATCTTATGTCTTCAAATCTGAAACCATATTGTACGTCTTGAATTTTGGACATGCATAATTTTTGTATATGGAGTAGAAGTTATTGGCAGTTCATCACCTCAAGTCTGCAGTTAAGTTATATAACTAGAGATCTAAACTCAGAGTACTTCTCATTAAATAGCAAGCTCCACAAGGATGCCTTGGAAAAATTGCTGAGATTAATTATCTTGCTTTGATTAATGGACACATCACTTAAGAAACTTCAGGGATCTAGCAAACAAACATCTTCATGCTTGATCTTTTCAAGCTATCATATGGAACTCAACTCATACTGTCACTGAAGTCGCATGCTTTACAATGCCAGGTGGGACAGACCTGGCAAATGGGATGCTGATTAAATGGACAAGGGAAGGTTGTCCCTCAGGCTTGATTCATCAGTCAGTGATCCTCCAAGTAGCTGGTGTTTTGTAAGAAGTATTGCTCGGGGTTATGTATATTTGGATGGAAAAAATAGGTAAGTGCTTTAAGTGAAGAAAAAGATTTACTTGTAACTTGTTTGCCTAAACCTTCACTTAACTAGCCATTCTTCCTCCCTTCTAGTTTCTGAATGTTTCTAGGGATTTAGGAGCTGACAGGAAAGAAGGATTTGCATTGTAAGACTGTGTTCAGAAGAGGGTTGGCTGACGCTGTAGTTAGGGCTATGAACTGGTAAATGTAACTCACAAATTGCATGTAGGGCTGTCAAAAAGTGTTCTCATATATACATTCACTACACTAATAAAGAGGCTGTCTAGATGAATCTACATGGAATTCCTTCTAACAGGCCTCACCATAACACAAGCTACCTCCTCGAGTACTTTTTGTATAGGTACAGTGTAGGTATAGTATGAATATAGCTGTGGACAATGCATTTCAAAGAGCAGTTATAGCTAAATAACCCCTGTTTTCATGCTGAGTTATGTCTTTCAATATTTTTTTTTTAATTAAAAAGGTTATATTGACAAAGAAACTTTTTTCTTGTTATTATCTTTGTTTATACACCTTTTGCATATTATTAATGCAGAAACAGAGTAAAGTCTATATTTTTATTAGTATCTCTCAATCTTTAATCTCCCAAATACCTCACAAACTAATGGCCTAAATATGGTTATAAAATTCTTGGGATAAAAGCTTTGCCCTGATCTGATGGCTCCTTTTAATTAACTGCCAATAAACACATACTTATCAAGACTATATAGTTCTTCATCAGTAGTCCTTTTTATATTATGTTTATAGTCCACCTTTTATTTCAAAAGACTTTACAAGCTACAAAGCATGTACAATAGTCATTTGCTTTATATGGTGCTTGGGGGCATTACACAATAAAGTACAAGTAGGTTATCCTTCACCCCCATTGAAATGTAGTCACCTCTGAAGTGAAAGGTGGCGGCTTTTTAATAGCAAAAGGCAAACACAATATCTAATTAAAGCTGAAAGCTACAAGTAGCTAGAAAGACTGTGGTTGTTCAAACTCGAATCTTATATATGACTTATTATTCCTTTTTTCCTGCTCTTTCTCCCCCTCTTCACTTTACATGCCAGGACAGGAAAATGCCTTAATGTATGACCTGCTCTTTACTTAGACCTTTTAGTTATCCTCTGCTGTTCTGCAGGACTTTCAGAACTTTTGAGCTTGGTCCCTCTATGTTAGCTGTGAAAGAATCCAACAGCTGCTGCTTCATCTGAAGGATTTCTGTGGGGAAAACGGGTTCTTTTAAACTAATTCCTCAGGCTGCTCACAACCTGGAATTTCCCCTTTAGTTGTCCTCCATGGCTCCCTAACACTCTTGGGCTTCTTTGAGCTGCCTGAGCTGTCTTCCTTTCCTGATGGTGGCATTTTCCCTTCAAAGAACAATTTTTGCTACCCCTCTATTCTGTGCAGGGAGAAAAAAACTTTGAAATCAATGTGGTCCTGCAACCAGGTAATAAGCATTTAAAAATATATATCTGCTTCTCATTTGCTTAAAATTTGCTAAACCCTATAGCAGTTAAACAGGTATGAAGTGATTTTCCTTTAATGTTGCTTCCTTCTGGTAGGCTGTGCAATGAAGCTGCATCAGTTTCAAAGGTTCCCCACTCCCTGCCTAGAATAGAGCTGTTATAGCAACAGCCCTTTGAAAAGGACATGGCAAGTGGCACCAGCAGGACAGACAGTCAGGTTCCTGTAGCCCCAGAAGTGCTTGGAAGCAGAAGAGGACATGTGAAAGAGGGTGGAGGGAAAGGACTCCAAACTTAGAAAACATCTGTTGAAAGAATTAATTTGAAAAGTCACCCCACCCCAAACAAAGCAATAGCAGTTGAAAACAGAGGACAACAACTGCAAAGACAGTAGCTGTAGCTGTAGAGGGCTCCCACACTTGTGCAAATATTGAGAGACTTATTATTTAAAACAAAATTTAAAAAACCAAACACATGTTCAGACAGGAATCCTCTCCTTTCAAAGAGACTATCAAATGCACATTTGGTTTATTTTTTATAAGTATTTCTGATGTTAAATATGACTACCCTGGTATTAGTTCCTGGATGGCCATGTTTATTAGTATGGCTCTCTCTAAGCAAGGGGTTTTCAGGATTTTTAAGACCTTACTGCTGTACCTCTATTGTTTGCTGCACACTGGCTCTGTCAATGCCACTTGTAAATACGATAGATCAAGAAGCAATCGCCACACAAACGGCCACACTCTCTTCCTCTCCACAAGCCTGCTGGACTTACCAATACTGCCTACTGGGGACAATTACTGATGCATCACAACTGGCCAAACTATGTCTGGGCAATACCTGGAACAGAGCTACTTGGAGCAGAACAAAATCATTCCAGGGAGCATCACAGCATTAAACAGTATGGACACTCATTTACCAGTGCTTGCATCCACAGCCTAACCCCATTTAGTTTACTAGCATAAGCATGTTCGGACATTCTCTGAACAGTGCTCATGCCCCTACCCACCTCCACTAAGCAGCAAGGACACTGGTTAGTAACCTCTGAAGCTATGAAGTCCTCACTATCTGTGCATTCAGGGATGCCCAGGCATGGGAAACAAATAGGAAAGATACAAGTAGAAGAAAACCTTTTTTATGCTTTTGGCAGTATGCAACTGTGTAAAGACCATCCTTTCAGACAGGGTGAGTATAGCCATTGGTTTAAAACTAGGCCTGTGTGTAAATCTTTTGAATGGACACATGAGCATTTTGTCAAATTCTGTGTAGCTTGGTTCTTGAGCTTATGGAAGGTTCAATAGATCAAGGTATTGAATTATATTAGTTTATACTTTTCAAAAACTACCATGGGAGGATTAGTGTCCATCTAGAAAATTTTCCAAGAAAGATAGACATGGAGAGTAGTGGCTTTAAAAAAAGTGGTGAAGAGTTAAATAATCATAAAAGGGTCTATCATTTCAATGTTGCTCAGAAAACTTGTGAAGAACTGTACAATTCACAAATGATTTTGTCTTCAATAGAATCCTTATTTTTGCACTTTTTTAAACATGAAAATTGGGAAAACATAGTTCTTAGTCCAGAATACAATGTCAGTTTGTATAAAGTCTGGGCAATGTTTCTGATATATTTTTTATGCTTGATGATAGGGAAAAATAAACCCTTAGGAGGCTGTTTTGTGTCTGGTTTATTTTTATTTGTTCACCTGTTTCAAGAAATAGCTGAGTTTAAAACCACAGTAAACAGGCAAGCACTTAAGGATGCATGTGGGAATTACGCACAGATTTCTCTCTATCATTAATAGGAACTGTGCATCTAACACTTGCTCATTGCAGTGGAAATAGACTTGAGCCTTAATCTAAAGTGCATTGTGAGAAATTACTTTATTTTTCCATTGCAGACTCTTGTATGATGCATCTGAAGCGGACAAAGCAAATCTAAAGGCAAGTGAAATAAACTGAAAGACCACTGTTGGTTCAGGGGCCACTGGACCAGGGACCATAGGCACAAACAGATGCCTCTTAACCTATCATCATATCAATAATTTAATACACTGATCTCTCATAAACGACTGAAATAATTAAATTTTTTCCTTTGAGACAGCATCTATCTTTTTCTTTTTTCCCCTCACCTCAGATTCTGTTTCATGTAGACTTTCACCAAACTAAAGAACTTACCCAGAATCAGTGGAACTACTGTGTATAAATGGACATGAGTTTTTATTTAGATCTCTTGTCAGCTTGTATAGCAGTTGTGCAGGAACCCAGTCTCTGTTTTGGACTGTTCCTTTATTCTTTCTTATTCTGTGAAACGCTAATGCGAGAGATAAACCAGGGAGATGCTTCCTGACGGATTACTAATTTTCCAATATTATGCACAAGTTTGCTCTTTCCTTCTAAGTGCCAATTCTCACATGTGAATAGCTACTGTGAGACACCTGCTTATGACAAAATTTTGTGGTGTCAATTCCCAAGAAATAGCTCAGCAACTTCGAAACTCCTAAGTTATTTACTGAATAAGGATAGCTTACTAAATTGCTAATTGTAGATTCAAGAAATGCTTTTAAGCTCCCAAGTTTCAATGTGCTGGCCTCTTCTAATTTCATCTCTCTGATATCTCTTCCTGGAGACTGAAGAGGAGCAGAGTGTGCAATACTTTAACATCAGTACCTTAGCAGGTTGCGTTCCACCTCTGTGGTCTGCTGGTCACCAGGAAGCAACCAGTGATTCCTAATTCCAAGTTCCTACAGGCTCTTAACCTTTCTTTTAAGCCTTCATTTTCTATATACCTCAAAATATATTTTAAAAGAAGTCAAAAAAACTTTGAAAAATTAGTTGTACTCTACAATTCACATAGAAAATCTACGTCCACAATAAATAGGGTAATACTTACTAAACATTAATTTATGAGCATATCGACAAAGGAGCTAGAGTTGCTGAACTGCCTTTCCTCTGCCAGTTATGAGTTAGCCCCAGCTGACAGCTAACCCTACAGCCACTCACTTGCTCTCCCCCAGTGGGATGAGGGAGACAATCGGAAGGGTACAAACAAGAAAACTCCTGGGTTTAGATAAAGAGGTTTTAATAGGTGAAGCAAATCTATTTGTGCATGCAAGAAAAGCAAAATCAGGAATTCCTCTACTACTTCCCAGCAGTAGGCAGATGTTTAGCCATCTCCTGAAAGCAGGGATTCATCACCTATAATGGTTACTTGGGAAAACAGATGCCAAACTCTGAACATCTGCTTTTCCTCCTTTCCCCCCCAGGTTTTATTGCTGAGAATGACAGTATCCCATATGGTATGGGAAATCCCTTTGGTCAGTTGGGGTCAGTGGTCCCATCTGGGTCCTCTATCAACTCCTTGTGCACCCCCAGCCTTCTCACTGGCAGGGCAGCTGTCCTGGTTTCAGTTGGGATAGAGTTAATGTTCTTCTTAGTAGCTGGTGCAGTGCTGTGTTTTGGATTTGGTGTGAGAACAATGTTGATAACACACTTACCTTTTAAGCTGTTGCTGGGTAACATTTAAACTAAGCCAAGGACTTTTCAGTTTCTCGGGCCCTGCCAGTGAGAGGGCTGGAGGGGCATGGGACATTGCAGGGGACACAGCCAGGAAGGGTGACCCAAACTAGCCGAAGGGATATTCCATACCACTGAACATCATGCTTGATATATAAGCTAGAGGAAGAACCACAAAGGGACAGGGACATTCAGCATTATAGTGTTTATCTTCCCAAGTAGCCATGACATGTGACGGAGCCCGGCTTTCCTGGAGATGGCCGAACACCTGCCTGCCGGTGCGAAGTGATGAGTGAATTCCTTGATTTGCTTTGCTTGCGTGTGTGGCTTTTGCTTTACCTATTAAACTGTCTTTATCTCAGCCTATGAGTTTTCTCACTTTTCCTCTTCTGATTGTGTCCCCATCCCACTGTGGGGGAAGTGAGTGAGTGGCTGCGTGGGGCTTTGTTGCTGGCCAGGGTTAAACCACAACACCAGCATGAAAAACAGAGAAAGCCTTGATGCTGTGTAAGTACTGCTCAGCATTAACTAAAACGTCCCTGTGTTACCAACATTGTTTTGGTCACCAATCTGAAACAGCATTGTACAGGCTGCCACAAAGAAAATTAACTTCACCCCAGACAAAACTTGTACACTTTCCTACCTTCCCATCCTTACATGGATTTCACATAATCAACTAGGTGATAACAAGGAGGTAAATCTGTTTTGGGATTATTTTTAAGAGTTAGCTCAGAGTGAGTTAGGGAATCTTGAACAATGCCATAGTTTCAGGTAATGCAGCACAGTTTCTACCAGGTACGTAAACATTCAATGCAGGAAGTCACTACAGTGAGATAAAGTAAATATAGTGCATTATAAAGTAAAAGCTGTGGATTAAGGCAGGATGCTGAGAGAAGAGCAGACAGTCAGGAATAAAATGAATCAGTAACTTACCAGCGAGGGATAAAAGTCTGGAGGTATAAAAGGAAAAGAAAAAAGAATATGTTAGCATTAAAAAAAAGTGTGAAATTAGAATAATGAAACTTAGGAGAAAAAATGCCTTTGAGACATCAAGGTTGAAGAAAATCATATAAGTAACATGAAAAAGTATCTTGTGGAGACTCAGAGAGTATGAAAGTTCATCTCAGGAAATTTTGGTGATATAGATCAGAAAGCAAGGCATTTTCCTGGAATTACCTAATACAGATTTTCTAAGAAGTATATTAAGGGGACAAATGAGAAGACCAAAACTATCTAAATCCTTGCTGAGTTCCCATACAAAATGTGCTTAATTATGCAGGTTGATATACCAAATCATCCTGAACTTTTGCTGTCATGAACTGAGTTAGGTTTTCTTATCTGAGAAGATAAGGCATTTTTTTCTTTCACAATTTAAATTACAATGGTTTCTGAAAGACAATGAGAGAAAATGATACTATTCTGGCGGATGTGGAAACTGATGACACAAGATATTATTGCAAAAGAATCAACAAGCATCGCAGAAACAAAAAAGTTTCTTCTTAGGCATGAAATTTGACATATTGATAGATTAGAAAATAAATGAGGTAAAAACATCTCATTGTTCTCTCACACTTTATCAATATTCATTTGATGTAAGTGGAATTTATTCTAGCATAAACTGTTGTCAGAGGAAACTTAATCTAAAGAATTTAGACCACGTTATCTTGTAATTTTGATTGCACTATCATGTAGAATAGTTCTGTAAGCATGTTTTACTGGCTTTAAAGTTTGTGAAGGCTTTGTTAACATATTGCTTTGAAAAAGAAGGTACAGCTTTTGCATGCCTATGCATTCTTTGATTATATAAGCTGTGCAAAATCCAAAGTGATTAACACTGATAAAATAACAATTCATTTCAGTGAACAAAATGTATGAATCACAGCTCAGTTTTTATTCAACAACATTTGTATACTGTTCTCAATTACACTTTAAAAATGTTCTCAAATAGCTCTTTCATTGAATTAATTCTTTTAAGTGCAATTAAAACTGATAAAATATTAGTGAAAGTAGTTCAACAAGTTGGACAAGGTGCAACCCTTAGCGTCAGGTTGATAAGGGTAGCATACTATCTTTTCATGCAAGTAAAGCTTGGTTGGTATTTCCCATGTTTTGGAATTGACTGGAATTCAGAACTGCTTAGAACTAATGAGGAATGACCAAAGTTTTAAGCTAATTTATACTTATCCCACTCTTATTGCTGACTCCCACCACTTCATTTCACTCAGCATTAAACCTGAAAGTGTATTACAAGCAATTAATTAATTGTGGTGTATGATACTTACTTATGCATCAGAAGAGCTTTAGAATATTAGCAGAATACACGCTATCCACTTTGACTTGTCAACAGCAGTTAAGTATTTACTTTAAAGGGTCATGTACAAAATATAGACTGATGCTTGGTGAGAATAACGATTCCTTAAATTCAGAATTAAATATCCAATAGATAGCAGCCCATATGGAAAGCAAAATACCAAAACGCCTGCAAATGAGACAGCTGGTATCTTTAGTTCAATAACTGAACTAATGGAGGGTAATTTAGCACATCATCAAGATCTGCTCTGCTTACAGTTACTATCTATAATATGTTGATTATCATGTTTAGAATATTTAGACCAAGCTTTACAATTTATTTGAAATATGTCTGCAAATAATTACACTGAGTAGGTAGACTGGCATCAATTAAAAGATAATTCCACATGAATGACAAAAAATGATGCAAGAAAGGGTTGTGATCCTTAAAATCCTTTTGCCTAGAAAAATGTTGTTCAATCTCTGAATTACTTGAATAAATGTGCTCTCTTTCATTCTGCCCACCTAAGGTACTTTAGATTATGAGTGTAAATAAAGGGCTCTACTTTAAAAAAAAAAAAAAAAAAAAAAAAAAAAGAACCGTTACACTCTTGATTCACTCATGTACTGGTTTTGGCTGGGGTAGGCTTAATGTTCATAGTAGCTAGTATGAGGCTATGTTTTGGATTTGTGCTGGAAACAGTGTTGATAACGCAGAGATGTTTTCCTTACGGCTAATCAGCGCTTACAGAGGGCCAAGGCCTTTTCTGCCTCTCACCACCCCCACCAGTGAGCAGGCTGCGGGTGCACAAGAAGTTGGGAGGGGACACAGCTGGGACAGTTGACCCCAAGTCACCAAATGGATATCCTATACCATATGACATCATGCTTAGCACATAAAGCTGGGGGAAGAAGGAGGAAGTGGGGGACGTTCAGAGTGATGGTGTTTTTCTTCCCAAGTAGCCATGACATGTGATGGAGCCCGGCTTTCCTGGAGATGGCTGAACACCTGCCTGCTGGTGGGAAGAGGTGAATGAATTCCTTGTTTTGCTTTTCTCACACACATGGCTTTTGCTGTACTTACCAAGCTGTCTTTATCTCAACCCATGGGTTTTCTCACTTTTCCAATCATGTCCCCCATCCTATTGTGGGAGGAGTGAGCAAGTGGCTATGTGGTGCTTAGTTGTCAGCTGGGTTTAAACAACAATGGTACATTAGCATATTTTAAATGGATAAACACTATCTTTTAAAGTAGGAATTATCAAAATGGATGTGCACTGCACTAACTGTCATCCTTGTTATTGTATTTTCAATATGGCAAATCGTTCAAATGGGAGGCAAAGAAAAATCAAAGGTAAATTTTAATTGTTCAGATGCAAACTTATAGCTTTTATTAAAGTTTGTAAGTGTGGTATAGTGTTTCTGTAAAATTTTGAGACTGAACGAGGGAAGATTCTGTGCAAGAATTCCACAGAGAGGCAGAGAAGGTAGTTTAAGATTAATAGATCTTTCTTTACTCTGTTGAAGTTTCATGTCCTATGTTAAAAATTTACATTGCCATTGATTTCCATGGTCATGTGAAAGAATTCACTATGTATCTTTGTACATTTTTAACCATGAAGTGAATTCTTCAAATATTCCATTTTCTGGAAAACCGTCTGCTTTTAATTACCTTTCGGTTAAAACAAACTACATTATAATCGATTCATTTTCTCATAAGAAACCCCTTTAGTCTCTCTAGTATTCTGTATGACAGAGGCATTTATTGGCTCCCATTTGCATGTCGTTATAGGATGCAGTGTCATAATTATTATAGTAAAATAAGTTTATCCACGTCTCATGTAGATATTCAATCTTAAACTATGGAGAGGAAAAAAGAAGCATTAAAGGAGGAACTAAGTTGTTTCTACCGGAGGCACATTAAATGTACATTCATAACTTAGTGAATCTGTTGTCATTATTCTGTCCTGGGTACTGGCAATTTATAATTCATTGGAATATAACTTGTTACCTTGAAACATGGAAATAATCTATGAATGTTTTTGTCTTATCTACTTTGATCTAATTTTGTCAGGACAGCAATGAAGGTGCTTTTTTTCCCACAATTTTACCAGAATGAGCACCATGAAATATAAATCTGTCTCCTTCATATCTTCTAGACTTGTTCTTCCCCTTTGCCTCTATCACTTTAACCTTGATGTGAACCTTTGCTATGGCCACAGCTCTGGGATCTGAAAATCCTTCTCTTGCCACATTGCAGCTTTTATCTCTGTCAGGTTCTGCACTTTGTCTGGGCTGACATTCCCAACCTGTCGCATATCCTGGTGGGGTGTTCTCCTTCAGCCCGGGCTTCCCTGAAGTAGTGTCTCAGACTCTGGTGTTCCTGGAAATGTCCCCGGCTCTTAAGTTACACACAGCAATGCACAGCAACATCTCTCATATCTCTTGCTTGACTAATTTAGTTGCTGTCCTGTAGGCATCTGGGGCCTATCTTTATTTTCAGGATGTTGTCCGTGTTGTGTCCCTTATACTAGCCACTCCTGTCTCCTCTCTGTTGTCACTGTCAGGGCCAGAACCCCCTCTACAGCTGTAAGCATCTGGAATAATCTTCAATATTTATGCCTCCCCACACACTATCTGTTTTAAGTGTCAGCTGAGAACATAACTTTCCTTCCTTACCTGAATTCCTCTACGCCTTTAGTATTTGTTTCTTACTCAATTCTTTGTATTTTTTGATTAAACCGATAAAATAGTCATACAATTCCTTTAAATAGTCTATGCAGAGATAAGTTATATTTATGCATTGGTAATTTACACTGCACAGATTTTATAAGCCTATTCCTTTACCATTCATGAGAATACTTACTGTTTATTTAATAACTACCATATTATAAAGTACATATGCTATCTATAAGCTACAGAAGTCTTAAAAACCACACAACCACACACTAATTTAGCATATAAAACTTTGATTTTTTTAAGAGTGGTTTCACAGAACATGTGTAATAATGAGACCACATGCTTTTCCAATTTGCCAGTTGTTGTTGTTATTTGTTGCTTTCAAACTTTGAAAGTTGTATTTGTTGCAGAGGGAAAAAGTAGGTTTTGGTGACAAGAGGAAACTAGTGACTTTTTTGTGTGTGTGCTTGTTTGTTTTCTTATTACAGAAAACTAGCAGACAATACATCCAAGTAAACAATGTAGATGTTACCATGTAAAGTCAATTTCTTGCTTGGTGTAGGGAATGACCAGTTTGTTTTAAGCACAAGCAGATGTTTCTGTCTGACCATCTGGCCTTTATTTGCTTTATCCAAAATCCTGTGCTCTCTCATATACATAGGGAGGAGAAAGGTGGTAATGATGATTTTGTTGTTGTTGGTTGTGGTAGTAAATCATAAATGAGCTATTTCTTGGTAGTGATAAAGAGGAAGCATGAAAATAAAACATTGCAAGTAAAGAGAAAATTTTTCAAGTGAGGTATGAGAAAAGGATTTCTCCATTTAGCAAATCAGCACATTTGACTGTTCTGAACTGTCATGAGCTCATCTCATCCCTGTTCTGCACAGAACCTGTCACTGAATATCTATGTGCAACTGACCTGTAGGGAAAGCATGGCTGAGTCTTCAGTTATGCATAAGATTTGTATATACAGTCTGCAAAGGAGTATGTTTTATTCCTCATTGACCAGTTTTCATCACCTCTGTAATATTTTAATCTATTTAGACAACATTCTTTTTATCTTGATTAAGATTGACAAATTAGAAATACTAGGGCCAAGAAAGAAAAATTCAAGTAAACACAAACCTGCTTGATTTAGCTTAAAAACTCCAGGATAGTTCCTTCTACTTAAATTTTCAGTGACGCTGCAAAGCTATTAGGAGTTGTAAATTGAGCTTAAATTCTGTTCAAAAGTGATGTTAATATCAACAAGTCCTTACAGTGATTTTTGTGACATCCAGAAGTTTCAGGAACTGACACCTTTCCTCACTCTTTACACTGCAAACTAAGCAAATGACAGTATTTTTCTTTTTTTTTTTAACAATAATGCAAATGAGTAGGATTGAATACTGCCCACAGAGACCACCATCAACCCATTCAAAAATATCTTTTCAGGTTTCAATCACATGCAAATCCATTGATAAATAGAGTTAATATATTATAACCTAAATTGTCTTTTTGTAAAATCGAAATATGTCTGCCTTTCCTTTGCAAGCTGAAATAAAATGAGCTTTGTGCTGGAAACACTTTTGTGTCAGCAAGTGTCAGTTGAGCAGAGCTACAGATTCTCCTATAGCCCACTGGCTGAAGTTAGGCAAGTAGGCACTTTTACTGCAATTACAAATCACTTCCCCTATAAATATATTATATTAAAAGTTTGGTCTCTTTTTCTTTTAATATTGGTTTACTTTAGAAATTGCACTTGCCTACTGGAAAACCTTTTGTTCTTATATGAGTGTCAAAATTTCCACCTTTCTGAAACATGAAATCAGCAACCTATCATACAAATTCCTGTAGCAAGAAAAAATTTGAAAGACTTGTTTTCTACATTTACTGTAGCACATTACTACTTCCATGAGTTGCATTGCACATTTTGTGCTTAATTTTGTTTAATTCACTGTGAGACACAAAATATTAACACTGTCAGCTGGGAGACTCAGACTGAATGAAGTTGGTTGCGACAGTAAGAAAGGCAATTAGTTTTTTCCATTATATCATTGCAAATCAAGACTAACTATATTGACTTTAGCAGGGAAAGGGGTTGACAGACTTACTGCTACTTCTACAAAATGATTCATGCACCTCTAATGATACAACAGCAATTTTTTAACTCTGACTAAGAGGATGAGGGCTGAGAACAGTCATGGTGACTTCCAAGGTTAGAGCTACAGGTGAATTTTATGCAGATTTCAAATGGGTGAACCTAGCTATTTTACATGGATAAAAACATCTGTTCCAATTTGTTGTGGTTTTTTGGTCTCAAATGTCACCTGTCTTAAACAGGACTTAACGAAAGTTAGTTTAGGATCATTGTTTGGCACAAGCCCCTAACTCTTCTTCCCATCTATACATTATTTTTCTGGACAGAAAGAGATTAATCTCTTCATTGAGGTAAGCTTTTATTTATCTGTCACCTTTGTTGCACTGGAGTGCATCATAAGCATTAGAGAGGAATTCTCTTAGGCAAGGATGCAGCATTTTAGAGATCGAAGGGCTGAAACACAAAGAAATTAAAGTCAGAAGTATCATTTTCAAAGGCCCAACATCAGGCACCAGCTATCTGATTCCTTCAGAGTACTTAGGCTTTTTGGCTAGCTCTTCATCTACCCAACTATAATATCCATTTAATTCTGCTGAAATCAGGGGTTAGAGCTCATACATGGAGTGAAATACACTCTTAAGTAACCCAATAAAAGGCAATATATTATTGGTTTTGAAAACAATGGTTTGAGTTACCTGCCTGCTGTCACCCAAGAACTTTGTCGCACAGCAGGCTGTCGAGAAAATGATTTCACAACAACCCAGTTTCTCAGGGTCATGTTCCCCTAAACTAGACAGAAGGTGAAATTTGGTAGTTTCATACCCCGTTTCTTCTGTATGCACCTTCCATTTTCTGCAGTGTATGAGGAAAAAAGATCCTGGTCAAACAGGTTTATATATAAATTAAAATTTATTAATGTAAACTTTGTTCTGAATCAGGCAGTGGTTCTATGAGAAAAGTAGTGTAAGACTACGGAAACAAAGTCTATATCAAAACACTGTATCATGTCCATATAGGCAGCATTAATTTCATAATTTCCTAACATACTGAGTTATATAACCTATGCCAATACCTATTCATACATATTTTATAGTTTAGAATGAACTGGGGACTCACACAGTCACTAACCAGATGTTCACACTTGAATTAGTGGACTAGAAATATCAACTGCTCTGCTTCAGAAAAGGAGGAGACATACTGTTTTCCACTGGATTTCACTAATATTTGGTGACATTTTTTTCACATCTTAGCTTCTCATCTGATGTGATTTTCATCCTTACTTGTTATTAATTCCTTAGCTCTAGTAGTTGTAAGGTAGTTTAGTTCTCCTTCAGTGAGGCATGACTACTTCAAATTACTTTGCTTTCTCTTCACATTAATATTATCAACACTGACATTTGAGTGTTAGATCTCTACCAATAACACTCACCCTGAATTTGAAGGTGAAATTACAGCTATAAAAACAATGTAAAAGAGTACTGGGACTTATCATTGACAATGCAAATTCAGTGAAGTATCTTTTTAAAGTTATTTCCCTTCTTTTCCACGAGCACATGAGATCCCAGTCCAGAAGTACCTCTTCAGCAAGACATGAGCTACCCATACCTCCCAGAGACGGTCTGTTTCTTGAGCATCACAGCTCTATGCCCCTATGGAACAGTTTTTTTCAACTGGTGTCTGAGACAAAATGCACTACAATCAATGAAAATGTTCAGAGTGACTTCAGATGTCTTCTGACCAAGTCTTCACAAAATGTGCAGTTATATAGTGATTTTTAATTCTTAAATCTGCTTATTCTCTGATCACCTTTAAAGTGATGTACTATTAGTTCTGACTGGGTTTTTACTGGCCCTCACTTGCCAGTAGTGACCAAGCAGAGAACTAAATCAATCTTTGTCAGGCATGTAATTGAACACTTCCCTAATTTATGAGACAGCTTTTCCATTAACAACAAAATCTTGAGAATTAAATAAAAACAGACCTTCACAAGTGCTGCTGCATTGGTGAATAAAATAAAAACATTGGAAAATGTATGTCCCTTTTCCCATCTTGACTTTGAAAAATTCTGCATCACAGACTCAGGTCATATTCTGACAACAATTAGGAACACTAAAATAAATAGTTGGCAATTCTTTGTTATGACAGTCTATGCAAAGTTGGATTTTTTGCCAAATAATACAGTAGTCTGTGATTATGAATTATGCTATTACAGTGTCTGCTAGTATCTGTACTGTTATGCCCCTTTCACAGCATGATAATTTCTTTGGTTTAAATCTGATTCAGCTAAGAATTGATGAAATTTTACACAGAGAGATGGTACTACTTCCTTAAGTTTTGCTGGAACTGTTTCCATTGTTAAACTAAACCACTTACTCAAAACTCAGTCTGAATATTTTTCCTGTGGTCTTTCTAATAAAATTTTGAATGTCTCATCAATTAACACACTTAAACTAGACCAGATAAATCACTAAAAATTGCAAAAGCCATGACAGGCAGATGGATTGATTACCTAATAGGTATTTTCTGCATCGAAGGGCTGCATCCTTGAAACTTACATTCATGTGAATAGTTCATTGATGCCAATTGTACTGTTTTTGTCAAGCTTGAAGCAAGCCTTATATTTTATGATTTTGAGAAGTTAAAAAGTAATATTTACCTGTTTCATTGATTTTTCTACAGTCCTTTTCTTCCACTTTCAGAATGTGTTTGGATTTGGAAAAGAAAAGAATGTCATTACAGAACTCGTTGACACAAGAATTTCAACATGCCTTTGAAGCTAAAATGGTGTTTACAAGGTGCTTACTTTAAATAAATCCAAACTGAGATTTATTATGCTTAATAATGTTGCATACTTTTTAATTTTTTTCATTTATGCAAATATACACATATATATTATCTAGACTACTGACAGTTTATAAACTTCTGTGGACTATGTAAAGCTTTTGGATAAATCATCATTAAGGCTAACATAGTCACTCAATCAAATTGAACCTAGTTTTTTTTAAGCACCATAGGTCTCCAGAAAAAATAAGAGGTCATACATGTTGAAGAAGCAAAAAACCCAGGAAATAAATATAGTCTCTGGTTTTTTGTTTTGTTTTGTTTTGTTTTTTAACCCACTGATGACAGATTTAAAATTGTAATGTTTAAACCTTTACTATTGCAGATATTAAATGTGGGATTTTTTTTCTGGTTTTAACAGTTTGATATTTAAAAAATATGGCAAATTTATATACATTTACAAGCATATAAATACATAGATATATGTGCATAGCTACAAGCACAACAGAACATGAATGTAAGCCGGTGGAGCAGGGAACAGGGATAGATGGAAGTGGAGGAGTTAATCCCAGCATTTGATGTTCCAGAGAGAGCACTATAGCATTCTAATGGATATTCATCCATTTGCAGTAATGTTTACATACACAGAAAAAACCCTAAACAACGCAGATTGGCAGTTGCATGTAAGTAACATCAAGCTGTCTAAAATCAAGCCTAAAAGATAAGTCCTAACCTGTAGAATTTTGAAGCACTGGAAGGAGAATCAAAATTGGAGTCAGAAGCATAAAGCAGGACTCTTAGAGGGAGAAGAAAACTGAGAACACACATTTCCGTGGAAATGAATAACTTTGGAAGAAGTAATCCTTACAATGCAGGATCAGAAATGAATCTTATAAGCCTCAAACTGCTGGAAAAGGTCTTGCAAATTTGGCCTGTGTTCTGTATATAAGGTACTTCACTGGGAGGCATCCCAATGTTTCCATTCTCTCTGCAACTGAGACTTGCCCTCCCTTTCAGGTAAGAGGAACATTTGGGATCAGCAGCTCTTCTTCTTATATTTTTATTTCTTCTCCCTCAGCAGAGGAACAACAAAGGCAGGAGACCTAACTTTCACACCTACTGGTTGTGACTTAGTGTTGGAGTTTTACTCCTTCGGTCCCCAGACCCCACGCAGTTGACTGCACTCCCACACCTGCTGCTGTTGCTCTTACTTCTCTAGGAGACAGTGAGAGGAACAGAGCCAGAGAGAGAACAAATGCAAAGTGGTCTGAAATCCCTTCATGCCACACCAATCTCTGTTTTAATAGTGGACAGTGAATAAAAATTTGTATCTCCACTCTTTAGATGCTGTAGATTCAGCTGCTTTAGACTGCACATGCCTATATTATAACAAGGCTTTACTTTTAGTATCCCCAGACGATTACCTAAGTATATTTCCAATTGCAAGTCTCCAGTGACCACAGCAGTGGTCCTGGGCTGTAGCCCCCAGCTCAGGATTGCTTTGACTTCCTGCAGCAAGCAATGACAGTGGTTCTTGTGTCCCTTCAGGCACAAGGAAACTTTTTTCTTCTGCACCATTTGGGCCTCCTGAACTCCTCTGAGCTCCTCAGCTGTCCATGGCTCCAGATACTGAGGCAGTGGTTTGGAGCATTTTGTGGCAACTGTAACAAATTTTTGTCTCTAACTTGGTAACCTAATGGTGCATTCAGAATAGGACAGTCAGTGGTTTATTCCCTTGATCAAGGATTAAATCTAGAATTTCACTTATTCTGAAGATGGCAATAAAAAGGTTCAATAAGGCAAGAGTTAGGTGAAAATTTTAAAACATACTATAAAACAACAGCTCTTCGCTGATTAATTATGGAGAATCTTCTTTAGCTCTAACATCTACAATCTCATTTTGCTGGCCATTTGGCTGGTTTCAGTTTAAACTTCTAAACATATCTTGTTTAATTTGAATGTTTAAGTCACCTCACAGTCAGTGGGTTATTGGATGTTTTTTAGTAATCATAGAATCACAGAATGGTTGAGATCGACAGGAATCTCTCTGGAGGTCACCTGATTTAACCCCTCTGCTCAGTATGGGTCACATAAAGCAGGACACCCAGGGACATGTCTAGTTGGGTTTTAAATATCTCTACAGTAAGAAGCTCTGGGTAACCTGTTCCAATGTTTGACCACATTCACGGTAAAAGTGGTTTTTGTTCAGCCGGAATTTCACATTTTTTAATTTATTCCCATTGCTTCTTGTCTTGTCAGTGAGATCTGCTGAGAAGAGTCTGGTTCCCTCTTCATTCCCTCCCATCAAGTGTTTATACATATTGATAGGATCTCCCTGAGCCTTCTCTCTTTCAGACTGAATAGTCCCAGCTCTCCCAGCATCTCCTTGAGTGAAAGATGCTCCTCTCCCTTGATCATCTTTGTAGCCATGTGCTGGACTTGCTCATGTTAGTTCATACCTTTCTTATACTGGGGAGCCCAGAATTTGTGGAAGGGATCAGTGGTCTCATTCAAGCGAACTGTTGACCGGTCACCATTTTACAGGAAAAAAAGCATAAGCTGAGGTAGCATAAATAGGCACCTTTATTTGTTGTTTTTTATGTCAGCAGTGAGATGAATTAGCAGAGAGGCTGAAATATCCTCTTACCCTTACTTTTAGTCCTTCACTTCCAGTTAAGGCATGCTTTGTGCCCCCACCACCACCCCTAAGAGTTCTCATTCTGTGGATAAATAGAGGGCTTAAGTTTCCAGGGTTGTTAATCTGGCACCTTTCACAACACTAAATGCATTTAAAATTCTGAAAACAATTATTCATACATTTAATGAGGCATTTTCATTGGCATTGCATCAGAGCTGCTTGTCCTTTGGATATGATACTGTGTCAAAAGAATCATTTCACTTTTATCATAACGTGTTATCAATGCTTTATGCAATGGAGATTTTTTCTCTTTGAAATGCTTAAAGAAGTTACATTTTGTAAAGTAAATGTTTAGGTTTCTAACAATATTTTAGCTTACAAGCTGTCAGTTTTAGAGAGTCAAAGGACAGAAATAAAATCTTTCAATATGCTATCTAACAATATCTTCATATCTATATGCACACTAGAATTACTTTTTAACAGCTTTAACTGACTTATGTTTTTAATAATGTACCATTTTTATGCAGACTGACAATGTCTATGCCAAGTTTTAGCCTGATACAGATTAAAACAGCTAAGGTATAAACCACTGAAAAATGGGGTTTATAATGGAAATGGCAACTGACCCTTAACTGTAGCGGTGCTACCGGATGCTGCTGTAATAAGCTTCCCTAGATGCCATGGTGTAAATGTATTAGCTGTACTAAGAGACCCACTCCTGGTATAATTATGTTAGGAACCAATAAGACAGCTCAGAAATCAATATGCTAAGACAGATAGAGTAAAGGACCATGGCCAGCAAACTGGGAATAGATTAGTCTGGCAGGTCCCTAGCTGAGCCATGAAGAAGGGGATATCTCTGCTGTTGTAAGAAAGCCATTAATTGTAAATTTTCCTGAACAAGGAACTTGAAGGGAGAGCTTAGGCTGTTGTTCATACCACTCAGTGTAGGCTGCAACTATTATTGATCAACAGTTAAGCTTTTTATTCTTATTTTAAAAACCAACAGTTAGAAAAAAAAAAAAAAAGAAATCGAAATGTATAGGAAGACAGTGCTTCTTTTGTTTAATTTCTTAAAGAGACAGCTCTACCCATTCAAGAATAGGTTTTCCCTTTTAACTGGATGTAACTATTTTTAAAATAATGGGACACTAAAATTTTGCCAGGTTTCCTTCTCCAAAAGCAGCTAGCCCTGTATAACTGCACTAATTATCTAGTCAATGAAATTCTACAAGTGCAATATGATTATGATGTGGTAAAAATAGGTACTGCTCTTAAGAACATTTTTAAAGAGTTCAAGCAAATTAACCTGTGCCATTAAATACTATCATGCTCTGTAATAATTAAAGCTATGACAATGAGAATTTTGCTGCTGCTAATGTTAACTAATTTCAGTTGATTTTTTCCTGGCTTTTTTTTGGCATGAGAGAGTAATTTGCTTAATAAACAGAAACATAGTATAATTCAGTGACAGTTCTAGGAAAAAAAAATAAAAGAAATGGAAAGGAAACAAAGGACAACCTTTTGTGGTTACAGTACAGCACATCTGCTCATGTCCAATCAAACTTTCAAAAGCGTAGTAGTAAACAAAAGCAACCATCAAGCAGGGACAAAGTCAGAGACATAAGTGGTTTGAATGAGTGTGCAATTTCTGCCCATATGACCATCCTGACACAATTGCTCTAATTTTCTTTCCAGAAATGACTGATAAAAGATTTAGGTAATTGCTATGGAGACAGACTTCCTTCCATCATGGGGTATCTTGAATAATACAGCCTCAGGGTCATAAGATGGAGTGTCAGTTTCTGCAGAGTCCTAAATTAATACTTGTCCCTATTTCAGCTATACTTCCTGTACATCTAATGAAGTGAATGTAATTTATTTTGACAATGTATTGAAAATCACTTGATCAAATGACTATTCTGTAATGAACACAAAACACCATATAGCCTTGAAAACTATACCTAAAAAAAGACATAAATACACATCAATTTTTCAAAGCACATATTCCTCTCCTGCAAATGTTGCATGTGTTCAACGTAAGATAAAAGAAAATAATTTCTAAAAGCTCAGTGATTCATGTGACTGTTAAAAAGAAAGCTTTCTGTGATGCCTCAGTTCAACCTGTGTCCATTCAGGTCCTGACATTGTCCCCTGTAACCAAACAATTTATCTAGGTGATCTCTGTATTTCCAAGTAGAGTAGTACTCAGAAAGAAATTCAGAAAGCTTCCCCAAAAGTGAATGGTTAGTAAGAAGTTGTAAAAGCACTGTAGATCAGCTCCAATGCAAACTAAAGCTCATGCATGAGAAGTGCTTTTTGAGGCAAATCTTACACATGCCCCAGTAAAATTTCATAGCTTCAGACAGTCCACTGTCTGGAGTGTTATGACACATCCAACAGCTAATGAAATCAGTTGGGTGCAAATGAAAGATACCTCCGCAGCCATCATATATTGCTCATAATTGTAGGAGTTATCAAAAAACCACAATTTGTGCCATTCCTAATGACAACTATTCCTTCAGCAGGATTGTGAGTGCTTTATAACATTTTAATTTTAAAGTATCTGAACTTTTTATAAGGGCAAATGCAATCATTTCCAAACACACAGCATGAAATAAAAATGTTGATTGTTATTTCCTTTCCCCAGTTTTTTAGAGGAAATATAGCTGTTTTCAAGACATGGGGTTTTTTTAGAAAAAATACTGCATCTGAAATGTACATGAAGTGACTGAAGATGTTTTAAAAACTAAAGTAAACCTGTCATGAGCTTGACAAGGCTGCCAATGTAAAGGCAAACAGCTGTACAATGGCAGCAGAGAGGCACTGTGTTGTGTTTAAATACAGTCAGGCAGAAGCCAGTGGATAATGCTCAGTAATGGGTTAATCAATACTTATTATGGTTTTATTGGTTCACTAAAGAGAGAACAGAACCTAGTGAGCACAGAGTCAAAAAATCACTGCATCTGATCTAGATAACATCTTCTCTCCCTTAGGGATTTCCCTATTCAAGAATCCAATTTACCATGCCTGATTGACAAGGATTGGATCCTAGGGAATCACATAACTCTTTTTAGGACCCAATAAAATCCTAATGGATTTGTCTCACCGGTCAGGAGATTCAAGTTTTACTAAACTGAGGGGCTTTGTTGCAATTAGCCTGTATTCTACTTGCAGTTGAAAAGCTATTAGGAGTCATTGCTTTCTAAAATGCTGGAGTCATGCTGGGTTGTGAATGCCAGATAGAGTTACTTTTCTTTGCAAAAGGAGACTGCTACAATGGATCACAAAATTCAGAAAGCTTAATGTTACATCACATTAAATTGGTGGCCCAAATGATGAAAAATAGTATCATTCAACTTAACGGCAATACTTTTCTTTTGCATCTTATGTGATTAAAAATATACTATACAACAGATTTCATCCTTTCAAATACATTTTCAAGAATAAATGCATTATTTAAACTAGTGTATTTAGAATCTCTAAAAAACCAGAATAAACAGATAAAGGCATTGTACTCAAAAACCTTTCTGTTGATCTGTTAATCGTCGTGGAAAACTATTTGCTAATGTTTCAATTTTGTTGATATTAGTTTTTCTTTCGTTTTTGTTCTTGTGGATATTTGTATGAAAAATAGGGTTTGTTCTGCTTGTTCTGTTCCGAGTGTCTGCCTGTTCTACTCAGAGCCCTAGCCTGCATTGCAGTAGTGAAAAGGGCAAAAGTTTTGGGAACTGAAATGTTGTGGAAGCCTATTCCTGACCTGGAAAAGGAACAAGAATGCCCTAAAGTGAACCCTAAATATTGGGTATCACAGTTTTGTATTAATGATCTAATCCTATACCAGACCATGCTTTGCCTGCATGTCTCAAATCTAGTGATTCGTTTCTACCACAATTGAAACAACTTATGTTTTCTGAGCAGCAAGTTTACATAGACAGCAATTGTCATGCCAGCTGACTTTGCTACAAAGGGACATCTACTTTTTGCTACAAAGTTATCTACCACATGAGAAAAATAGAGGCTATTTAATACATTGTTTTTTATTAAAGCTATACAGTACTATTTGCAGAAATTCAGCAGCTGTTACTTTCTATTCTTTTTAAAGCATTTATGTAATAAAAATTGTTGTATCACTTTATAGATGATCCTTATTTATGTTGTAGTTCTTGATTGGTTTAGAAATTAACATAAAGGCAGAAAATGCTATAAAACACAATTAAAAGGAAGCAACAGGCACAAATTAAAGCAATACGAATTTTTATCTACAAATCTCTTCTTTTGGAAGGAAAAAATAAAGAAATAATGGCAACACTGCTTTTTGGATTTTCTTACTTCTTACTCATTCAAGATGCTAGAGTTGTCCAAGAATATCAACACAAATCTGGCAAACTTTCAGTGGTCTGCTTCAGACTAATATCGTATGTACTCCTCATTTTTGTTATCTCCCAACAACACTGAAACATCTCGAGTAGGATTTTTCGAAGGACAAAAACTTTAAATTGTATTATGCTTTACTGTGTTGCTTTACTCAGTGGAGTAAGGCAAAAAGCTCTTCTGAACTCTTGTTTGCAGCTTTCAATCAACTTTCTTTAGAAATCCCAGCCTATGCTTCATCTGTTTTCACAGATGGTCTTCAACAGATTGAAACTTATTCACTTAATTTCAGCTAAAAAATGAGTCATTTAACAGAATTTAGGTATCTAAGGTACTTCTGCAATCAATGGAGAAAAATAAGTGTCTTTGGAAGGTGCTTAATCTCATGCTACAGGAGGCACCATGAATGTCTCTTGGAAGTGTTTATATGAATGGAACTCAGAAGACCAGCAGAAAATAGAAATATGGTTTTTAAATGGTTAAAATTAAACGAAGCACATCTCTCCCATAGACACGAAGGTGTCTGAGGGAGAGGGAATGAAACTAAAGAATTGTTAAATCCTCAAAAGATTTTAAATCTTTTCTAAACACTGGAACTTTTTTTGAAGTTCAGATATTTAAATGGCTTGTCTCTCTCTCTTGTAGTTACATATATAGAGACATCTGATAAAAATTCCTAAGGAATTTCATTAGAAACTATTCCTCACCCACACATCAGCTATTTTTCAGATCATAGTGACTGATTTTATGGAAATTAATGCTCAAGGAAAGTATATATTGGACAGAACTAGAGCCTGAAGTCTTTCATTTGTTTAAAGAAAAACAGCAGTGTGGTTAATGGCAAGTCAGTTACCCCATATCATCCCCCTATTGTGCCTTGTTTTATGGTAAGTTTTCAACCTTTTGTAGTGTGGAACATATTTTAATAGACAGATTATTTAGAGTCTGCCTTACCTTTCCCAAATAACAGTTACACAGACCACTTCCCGTCCTTTTGACTGCCTGACAGTTCTCTGGTAACTAGACTAATTGCTTCCAATGAAAATGTATGTTAGGAAAGTATGTAGGTGAAACTTTCAAAAGTGAATATTGGTTTGCAATGCTGCCTTGATACACAGAAGTGGCTTTCCTTTTCAGAGGAAACAACCATCTTGTGAAAATTATCAAATTTCTTACAGATTACAATGTGCCTGTAAGATATCACCACCTCTTTAGAAAATATTTTTCAGCTTCAGAATTGAAACAAAACTGCAAAATTTAACAAATTTTTACTTCAATTTCAACCTTCAAAGTATTTAATTTGGTTCTCAAAAAACATATTGCAATTCAGCAGTGAACATGACTATAATATTATTTAAAGCAATTTCTCATTGAAAAGTGTCTCTGGTTTCAGCATTCATAACCCTTTCTGTGTGGAGATGCAATTGTCAGATATGCTGTGGTCAAGCTGTGCCTATTAACTGCACCAGTTAGAATTCAATAAAAAGAAAACAAGGAGGTTCCAAACAAAATCCAAATTTCCCAAGTTGTACTCCTAAAATATGGTTCCAGTGTCTATGTAGATGCACATGGAGCACATAGTCTCCTGGATTCTGACCTACTTTACAGTTCCAAAAATTGGTCTGATCTTCCTTGGATGCCAAATACTGAGATACATTAATTTGGACACTTGTCCTTGAATTTCACTGTTTTTGTTAACAGCAGCATTTCCTAACATTATCAAAAAGCAGCTTTCTGTCTGTGACTATGAATTAATTACCTGCTTTTCTTGTTTTCTGATGTGATGATGGTATGGATACCAACTATGCATTCTCAGGATATCTACTTCAATTAGCAATCAAAAATTATTTTAAAAGGATCTAAAGTTTCAGTCCAATGGTAGCTATTTAGTCTTGTTTTCTATGATCACTCTGTTCCTTTTTGAAATATAAGTTTATTCTTACACAGTTAACCCCCCCAGATTTTATTTTGCTTTTCATCACAATTGAAATGGAAAATAAAAAGTGCTAAACTTACTGGTTGCAAACCAAATTGTAACCATAATCAACATAATTTATATTACACACATAATTTTATACACACACACATATATATGGGGTTTTGCTTTTTTTACTATAGTATATACTTAACACAATATAGGGTCTTCTTAACAGAAACAAAACAAATGTAGAAGACATTATGCCTTATGAAGTACCCTGCTACGTTATTCTGTTGATGACCCCATTTTTTTTTGTTTGTTGTCTTTAATGACTGTTAGTTCAAAGAGACTGTGGCCTTTTAAAGCTATTCCATACGTTTTACTGTCTTTTACTTGAAGATTTGTTCCCACTTATTATGGTAATAAATAAGTTCACTTAACAGCAGTTCAAAGAAAAAAAATATTTTTTTTTCCTTCCTCTTAAATTAACTGCCATGTCTACTTTGGGTGCCTTTGCCTGCCACATGAATGGCATTAAGAAAAAAATACATATCAATGTTGCAGAAAGGGAAGTTCAGTGTTAGGCCCTCTTTCTCATGGTGAAGCACAGGTGCTTCAGATACACCTAATTACAGCAGTAATTAAAGTTATTACCTTACCTGTTTATTCAAGGGCACAAGGACTTCTAATGGGAACAAATCAAGATATAAAGGCTTGCTGTCAATTAGGCTTGAAAGCTTGAGGAGATAATGAGGGAGGTTTGGAGTCGGGTTTCAGTTCTGTACAATAACAAAAATAGTAATTCAGCACCTCTTACTTTTCCTGGAACCATCCCAACAGTTCAGGAGAAGACAGACAAGAAGATTACCTGGGTAACATGATCTGAAGGGTACCAGACAATAATGGTGTTCTCCCCTAGCCACGTCCGTGGCAGAGCCTGCTGCCAGCAGAAGATGGGACTGCTACACATATAAGCTCGTCCACCTGAGAACAACAAATCTGTTCAGCTTCTTGTCACAGATCCTGTCAATACAGTGCAGGCCGCAGAAGGACAGGTGAAATGTGACTCTGCTGTGGGCAGTGCACTCGTGAGTCCTTGTCTTAGTAAAATGGCATGACATGACTAGTGGTACTTTCACAGAGATGTAATTTAGGACTGACAGTACATTGAAAATATCCTTCTGCTACATGTTTTCTTAGACAGTGTGCCTCCATTAAAGTAAGGAAAGAGGAACTGTGGCAAACACAGGGCAAGGTAAGTGATTTACTGAGCTTCCGTACTTGTTCTATCATTAGTTCTATCACTTTGAACCTAGCAGGTTCAAAAAGGTATGTCATACTGACTGGGATTATTTGTATTGGATTGATTATTTACTTTAATATAACTGTGTACATGTACATAACTCAGGATAGACAACTATAGAGTTTGTTTGTATATTACCAGCCAACTGAAAATATCAAATGTGCATCACTTAATGAATTAGATTAGTCACACATTTTAAATATTTTGTTCTTGCTGTCTGATTTCATTATGTATATTTTACAGCAAATTACTAGAAATGTTGCTTGATAAGTTGGAAGGCAGTATATTTCAGTTATAGCCATTATATTTTGTTTCCTTGGAGCTGGCTGTTCCAAATATTAATGAAAACACAGAGCTTCTTCTGAAAAGTAACTGAATATAACAGGGAAAATTACATGACATAAAAGGAAATACTTATCTTTTCCTTTTTGATCTCATAGGTATCGGTCTGCAAAGAGAGGAAAATATTAAATCGGGACAACAATCTCTCTTTTATTGCACGTGTCCCACAAATAAGGAAACAGGTTGCCATTGATCAGAGCTAGGACTAAAACATGTGATTTCTCTACTTTTAAAATAAGTCTAATTTTTTTTTTGTTTGTTTCCCAAGAAAAATTGGGAAATATGTTATAGTGTCATATGTAGGTGCTTCGCAAGCTACACATTTATAATGTAGTTAAGAGGAACTGGTCTCATCGTCTAGGTGATCCCACAGTACTACGTTCCTATGACTTCCATTCCAATGCTTATTTTCCCAGCCTGTAGTGTCTCTTAAGAAGCCATCAGGAAACAAATGGGGTCTGGATGTTAATTTAAAGCCAGGACCTTGCAAACAGATCCATTCACACATGTCCCATTGATTTCATTAACTTTGCAAGATGCAGAATTCAGGCCCAAAGGGTTATGTTAATTCTGTATAGGGACTTTGAGGAAGCTCTCCAAGATTAGGGGAGGTGTGAAATAGGTTTCTTCCTTCAATATGCTGAAGCTCTTCTGATGTTGTCTGGGTCACACTAAAGAAGATTAGAACCTCAGGGAAAATTTTAGGAAAGCATTTTATTTACAGATAATTCACCTTATCTTTTATTTATTTTCTCTTTTCCTGCCACTCTGCTCTTTTGTTAAAAGAAACATCATCAAAACCACAAACCACAGACTCTTTTGTAGTTTCCTACTGATTACTCCCAACCCAATGTCCTAATCCTCTATTTATTACATCACAGGTGGTTATTATAGAAATTACCGAGGTTATAAGCAAGGTTATGATTTTAGTGGTGGAAAAAGCAGTAGAAAAAAACGGATATTAAGTAAATATGTAACCCTTCAGGGATTTATAATTTGTTCATGAACCGGTAATTTTTCCTTTTAAAGTCAAGAGGTTTCATATAAATACAGTCAAACTTGCAAAATTGACTCCAGGACAAACACCATCCCAAAGTCTTCCAATGGAATCATTGGTTTTGATTCCAATTTCCGTAGCAACAGACAAACAGCTAGGTCTTCTGAAGTGGCAAAGAAATATCAGTGGACTTTTCCTATTATTCAGAATTCAAAGACTTCTCCACCATGAGGTGAGATAGCAAAGAGTTATTAAGGAAAACCCTGAAACTTGGCAAGCATACAGACAGCTAAGTACAAACTTCCTACTTTAGCTACTTAGTTTATCTAGCCTAAGGCCTAAAGTACAGATGCTTCAACACAGGAGCAGAGATCACTCCATTTACTGTCAACTGGAGGCCACTTTTTCAGGAAGTGTTGTAGTCAGGCCAAGGCACAACACAGCTGATCTCACAAGACATCTGTGATAGTCATAAGTGTTACACAATTTTGTCCCTTTGTAATGCTCTGACTTAGAAATCCAGCATTCTGGCTCTTGCTCCCTCAGTCATGTGTGCACACATGTATAATATTTTGCATTAGACTGTAGTTGGTCTAAGAAAGCAAAATAATAAGGAGTAGGAGGTTTTAAAATCTGTTAGGGTAAGGATGGGCTAAAATTCAGGACTGTTAGTTTTTGGACAAGTACCCTTGTTTATGTAATTTAAAACATTCCCTAAGCTGAAAAATGAACTTCACAATTACTAAGTCGCTTCTGGCATCTTCTGCAGGTGCCCAGCAGCTTCATCTGAGCTTCCTCAGCATACATTGCACCGTGATATCAGCACAGAGGGAGACACAGGCTGACCAAAGGAACAGCTAGAGTCTTTGATTCTTCTAGAGTCAGAAGTTGTCTTTCCATGACATTTACTTTCTTACTATGACTAATTTAGATTATAATTTCCTCCAGGCAGGGATCTATCACTGTTTATTTTAGAGTGACATCTCCCACATACCATAATGCTCCGATATTCTCAAAGCAGGAGTAGAAAACAGAATATATATGATGTTTCAGAGAGAATTGCTTCAGAATACCTTATCTTTCTGTTGTTCGTTACTGAGTCAAAAATCTCCCTCTGAAGGCAAAAAAAAGACACTTGCATGAGTAATGATCAAACCTGGACAATCTACTAGAGCCATGTATAGCTCATCTTTTTCTTCTCCACTCTCCCCCCCCCCCCCCCCTTTGTTTTTTTAAGGAGCGTCTTCTTTTCCTCTCTCTTAAATATATCTGGGTCACTATATTTTTATTTTTTGTATATGTACAACAAACCTCAGTGTACTCCCAGTAACTCAATCATGTGAAAGTGTTTAAAAAATCCTTTGCATTGCACTGTATCAGTCTTGTGACAAAGGACTTAGTACTGGCACTATTGATAGAGTTAGCAAAAATAAATACATAGACTCTCTAAATTTTCTCATTTTGCTTGAAGTCCTCTTTCCAAGGTGGTTGTGCTTGTCCAGTAACAGTCTTCTCAGACAAACTTGCCTTCATTTGTTTATTAGTGGGAATGACTGCCAGTATTTATAGAGAAAATCCCTTTGTGAAAATGCTGAATTATTGGCACCATATACCTCCTTGATGACACCTATTCCCACTTAAGTGCCACTAAAAGACAATGGAGGATAGTAAGACATGAAGTCCAGGGCACTCACAGCAGACATCTTGACAAATTATGTAACAGCAAGCACCTGGGAAACCCATGATTATTGCTTAGAGTGTCAAAATATCTGCAGACTGTAACAGGAAAGTGCTACCTGCTTTCTCACTTTGTTTTTTAAATATTCCATGCACTCTTTGAAGGCAGTCCCATGACAGCAGACAGCAAACTGAACTTCAAAGAAATAATGGATTCTGACATAGTGCATGATTTTTTTCGCTTTCCTTGAATTTTCACTCTGCAGTTTTACACATTCCTGGAGCAAGAAGCAATCTGCCAAAAGGGCACAACTTGAACTGATCAACAACTGGGTCTCTGATTCCCTTTCATGCTACAGAACCAAAAGTGATAGATATTATGTTCTTTTTCAGTTTAAAAATGCTCTTGATTTGTGCATGCCAAAGTACAGGGGGCAAACAGAGAGTGCCTTTCCCACATGCTTCTCTTGCTAGCTTGCTTATAGGTGACATGCTTTTCATTGCCATCATGATATCTTGAATCTTTTTTTTTTCCTTAGTGATCCTAATATTCTTTTTCTAATAAACAAACAAGAATATGCTAACCACAAGAAATAGTGCATTTAAGATAAATATAGGAAAAATGGACAGTCAGGTCATTTCTGGCCATTCCCAGAAATGTCACAGTTGTTCATACATGGACTAGATCTTGTAAGGTGCTGAACACTGTACTTCCATTGGCCTCACATTGCAAAGACATCCCTCTAGGAAACCTGGGTCGTTTTATCGTGTTCCTCTAGTGCAGTAGATCAGGGATTAAAGATCAATATAAGCAGCTTTGAGCTTTAAAGTCATTTGCCTAAACACATACTATGGATACAGGACAAGAAAGGAGTTTGTCATATACACCTCTCTCCTAGAGAGAAGCTTAAAGTGCCCTCTTAGTGCAATTTACCCTGAGTGCAGATTGCATTACAAAAGGGTGAATGGCCTCTACAAGGCAGCTATTCCCACTCCTTTGCAGATGCATGGGGAGTGAGTAATGTCTGGCTATGACCTTTGCCCCGACATACTGACCAGCACAGCCTGGCTGGTGCAGAGAGAAGAAATCATCTGTACCAGGTAAAAGGCTAATGCAGTTTATTTTCTTCCTAGAGCAAGGGGTAATCAGGGACTATATTGTGCCTCTCTGAGTCATGGTTCAGTCCCTGATCTCTGGAGACGAGCAGAGAACAACTGCTAGGGATAATTCAGCAGCGTGCCACATGAAAACAAGATGGTAAATACAGAACTATCAAAAAATCTGCAAAAGACATGTGCTAAACGGTGCAGACCCTTTTCTTTTGGGTGACTTTTCCCCCCGTGTAACTACAGCAGACTCTGCCTTGCCCATGTTCCTGCGTTGTTCCAGACTATTATGACGGACACTCTGATAATTTTTACAATTGCATTGATTTTAACTTTCTGTAATTATTTTACTAATTAAATTTTCCACACTTTTCTACAAAAATTAAAAGATAGGACCAAGTTTAACCATTTAAAATACATTTATTTAATCTCAGTCCTAATAAGATATGGAGTTATAATGGAAAAATGTATCCAGCATAACCTTCAGTTAAAGCCAAAGGCTTTGTTAACATGGTTCTGTTTATGAATAATTACAAAATTGGAGTTCAGCTTTCTTTAAAATTTTAAATAATATGGTTTTCCAGATTTTATCTCTCTAAAAAATATTTTCATTTATGCTGTTGTTTTATTTCAAATTGTATAACAAAACCCTTGCAAATGTTGATTTCCAGCCATCAATATGTATGAACTGCTTAACTGATTACTTTTTTTTCCATGGTGTGGGACCAAGAATTTTCACTGAAAGTTTTGCTGGAGTGATACTTTGGACAAGAGATACAAATCTCAATTTATAGATTTGACCACATCCACCTGCAAATTTTCCTGAATGCAAATTATTATTCACTAAACTTGTCTGAGTGCATTTCATGAGCATGCTTGGGGGACTGTAGATTACTTGTATGATAAACATATTGCAAGATCTGGCCAATATACATGAAGCAATATTATATCCAAGAGTGGAGATCCTGTGTGAGATAGGCATATCTCTGTTCCCCTCAGGGTAATGATCATTCAAGGGTGTGTCTAATGCACCCCAGTACTTCTATTTTTTGCACTCTGAAAAAGTATAGGGAGATGTAGTGAGTATGCAGTACCAAGCCTGCTTTTACTGTTGTTGATCAGGGATCAGGCAGACAGTTTCCTTCTCTGACATCACTTTATTGCAGTTTTCAAACAGACACTTCACACTTTGTGTGAACACCAACCATAATTTCTGTCACAATTTGTTAAGATCCAGCAAACCCTCCTAAGGCTACTGATGAAACTTCAGCAGTTAATATTCAAAACATGAAAATCTAGGCTTGGATTCTAATTTGCTACTGATGCAATATTAAAGCAATATATGTATAAAATATTAATGTTGTATTTGTTCTGAATTTATTTTATTTAATTTTTTACACACAGAT
Organism: Falco cherrug; assembly: GCF_023634085.1. Lineage (NCBI taxonomy): Eukaryota > Metazoa > Chordata > Aves > Falconiformes > Falconidae > Falco > Falco cherrug. The sequence continues at coordinate 39,605,481 of NC_073699.1, read as the reverse complement.
AAAACCCTTGCGGCCATAAAACAAAATGTCTCATTTTCAAGGATGTCCTGGGGGGCAAACAGACAAGGAATACACACACAGCATTGCAACCTGAACAATAGTGTGGTAGAGGAACTGTGCTGAAAGATATACTCTTTCATGAGCAATAAGGGTTTTACTGATAAAAATAAAAATGTTGTCTTATCTGTTTGACCAGTTGATCGGATATAATTTCTAAGACTACACCCTTGAACCCATCCATAGAAGAAGAAGCCTGCAGAAAACTTGGAGATAAGGTCCTTCGCTTATTCCATCAGTATCAAGAAAAACTCAGATTTACTTTTCTGACAGAGCCTTCCTGTCAGATTAAGTCATGCAAAAGAGGTTCTGTACATGCTAATTGTTCTAATCAGGAAAGAAATTTTGTGGTAATTCTGGCTTCATCTATAATGCTGTCTGAGTCTGAAGGTTTAAAACTAAAAGCCCCAGAGTCTTAGAATTAGATTATTAAATGTGTATTTGTACAGTTCAGAAAATGCTAAATTCTTGTAAGTATAATTTTTTAATTTTCTCGTCACAAATATGAAGATAACATATACTGTGCCATAGTTGATTTTTGGGCACTGCCTATTCCACATTCATTCCACCCAGTCCCACTGAACTCGGACATTTACTTAGTGATTTGGACAGAAATCAAAAGAAACTTTTTCTCTGTTTCTCTTTGTCCAGTGTTCATCTACACTCAGTATCTGCAATCAGTAAAGTTTCCAACTATCAGTGCAGTGAGGTCCTGGAACAGTAATGGTGACAAAAATAATGAACTGCATTTTATCTGAAGTTTAATAAGGTTACGAATAAGATTACACTGTGTGGCTTCCTGGAATACCAGAGGCCTGAAACTGATGATCTCAATGATCCCTCCCAGACATATGTTTCTAAATTTGAAAGGCTTTTTGCCCTTAATATTTGAGTTGCTAAGCTGTGTAAAAAATTAATACTACTTCATTTTCTTAAATTCTTTCTTTTCTTCAATCAGGGGTCTACATTTTGATTTGTAAACACATCGTCATAAAGCAGGTTATATAATGATACAGTTATAAAAGGTACTTGTATAATGCATGAAACAAGGACTCTAATTGCTCATATTCCAAACCTAACATGGTAAAAAACACCTGGCAAATACTTGGGGTAGGAGGACTCAAGATCTGCACAAAATTTTCAAAGTGACAAAGTTACAAAAAATCAGATGCATTTGAGATACTGCTCATCATTTTGCAAATCAATTCAGGAATTATCTTAATAATTGTTAAATTGTTACCCGTCTGTCAGTTCCTGAGGTATCCAAGGTATAACATTAACACTGTGAATGTTCTAAGTGATTTTTTTTTCCATTTGCAGTGCAAATAAGTAGATGTTTTTTTCTGAAGCTCTTTAGGATATATAGGAGCCTTGAGCTTTCTACCCTCAGGATATTGATAGTAACAGTGTTCTTTACTCATTGCAGCTAAAGGTTACACTTAGCTTGTCCTATATTTGCACCCTTTTTTAAGAGAGAGAGATAGCAGCCAACGGAAGCACTTATGTAAGTGACAGATTTCATGTCCTGCTTTGCCTCAAAGCTGCCTTCATAGAGAAAACTAGGGACTGTCAAAAGGAGGATTGTCTGACAGACAGAAGATGCATCTTCTACTTGGACATCCTAAGTCTGAGTCACAAGCAAGGGAAGAAAACATAAGGAGATAGGTCTGGACCTAACTGGAGACCAGTCACTTCAAGATTGCTATTATAAGAACGTAGAGAATGAACAAGGAACAATATAAGAGGAAAGTTTAAACATAAGATACACAGGTTTAACATAAAAGCTGTCCTATGTAAGCCAAATTCAATCTTGCATAGCAAATATAATTTAAAAAAAAACAAAAACAAAAAAACCAAACCAAAACAAAAAAAACCCAAACAAAAAAAAAAGTTATTTAGCTGTTTAAATTAAAAAAAAGAGCAAAAGAGCAGTGGTGCTGAATCTATACTGAAAAAAATATCTATATCTGTCCAAGAACTAAATTAACATCTTGCTTCAGTTTTCAATGGGTGTATCAAAGCTGAATGTGAAATAGACTACAGGATTACTAGTGAATTAGTAAATTACAAAAGAAAATTCAAGCATCTGAAGCAGAAGCAAAGCTCTAGTAGTTTAATGAACCAAAATCAAATCAGATAGCTTGATGTCATTGTAGAAATCTGAAAGAGCTACTATATGAAATTGCAAGATCTTGCATTAAAGCTTTTTAAAAAATATATCAAGTCACAACTCTGCTTTTTGAATTAACTGCTTTAATTCAAAACAGAAAATGTAATTTCTTATTTGAGAAAGGGTAATAAAAATGGTCAAGGCACTATCATAAAGTCCCCTTAATTTGATTCCCAGTTTATGCAAAACAATAGAATGAAATGCACAGAAGGGAGGAACTTAAGCCGCAAGTTATAACTACAGAGATCCTCACAGAGCTCATACCACTATGTGATTGTGTACCACTGTTGTACTTGGAAGCCATAATAACTTGTTCATATGGAATTAATCTGAGTGGTTGTCTTGGGTTAACCTTGGCTGTCTGCTAGATGATCACCCAGCTCCTTATTTACTCCCACTCCCCAACAGGATAAGGGGGAGAAAATAAGATAGAAAAGCTCATGGGTCAAGATAAAGACAGGAAGATCAGTTACCAATTACTGTCATCGTCAAAACACACTTGACTTGGGAAAAATCAATGTAATTTATCATTAATTAAAAATAGTGTTGGGTGGTAGGGAACAAAGAGAAAACTATAAAAGCCTTCAGCATCCAACCCCTGTCTTCCCAGGCCCAGCTTTACTCCTTCATTCCCAACTCTTCTACTTCCTCCCCGCTCCTACACCAGGTCGTACAGGTGGGATGGGGAATGGGGGTTCGTAAGAGTTCCTCTCTGCCAGCACCTTGCCATGTAAACTCAATACAATGATTTCTGTCTGTTTAAAAAATCAAGTTCTTATAGCTACTCTAACTTAGCCATGTTGAGTAGCATACACATATTTAGTTCTATGTGGTGTCATAATATATACTCAATATGTACCTTCCACAAAAAAATAATCATTAAAAAGTGTATGCATGATATAAACTACTGTTTTCTTCAATAGCTAGTTATTTCAAAGAGTTCTTCATTTTTCTTTTTGTTTGTTTTCTTTCATAGGAACAAAAATTCTCTGAGTTGCAGACTTGTTAACGGTAGTGGTAGTAAGGTGACTGATCAGATTTCTTGATTTTTTTAATTCACTATTTGAGGTCAATAAAGGATTAGGCCTTTAGATATCTGGGTAGGGCCATTACACTGATTTGAAAAATGTAGTAATGCTCTACATGGATATCTGAGATTTCTGGGAATTCAGAAAGAGTTGCTGAGTTTTGTACCAGATAGATACACCATCACTTCAGTGCTACGTTGTGTGATGTTTTCATATTAGTATGGCTGTGTTACAGTGCTGGAGTCTGAAATAATTGTTTAAATACTATATAAAGTATAGATATTGTTGCAAACTTCCCTACCTTACCTCAGTAATGTTGGTGTCAGACTAGGAGGACACCTTCTAATCATTCTAAATTAGCTATTTTTTCATGTACTTTCTATTGATATCTTACACTTACACTATAACCAATACAACCTCTTTTATATTAAGAGAAGTTAGATTAGCAGCATGTTGTATGTTTAGTGGTCATCCTTAAAACACCTGTATTAGACACTGAAAAGAACCTGACTACACCACGTCATTTTACAGTGTTCCCACATTTATAGTAGTAAATATCTACAGACAGAGAAATCTAGTCAGATTTGGTGCTGTAATAAATATCGCTATTTTTAAATGCCAATATTGTTGCTGTCTTGTTGTTTGTTTTGTTGCTGTTTAAGATGTTTAAGAGAAACATTTCTTGTTGCAAATAGATAATTTTGTAAATATTTCCTTCCTTTACTGCTCAGTGCCTTATTTTGTTAAGCCTTCCATGAAAGGCTGCAAAATTCTGTGAACAGGGACTTTGTCATTCCGTATTTTTGTGAAACATGTTATACACCTTAGGCATTGTAAAAAGATAATAAACAATGCCCCAGCTAAAAACGGGAGAATCCCAGAGAACAGTTTTAATCTTCTAAAACATCTAACAAGAAATGAAAGATTTGTTCACCACTCAAATTAAAAAAAAAAAGTACTCTCATATTTAAAGCCAGAAGTTGTAAGTATGTTTGAATACTGAAAACAAATATCACATTTACTTATTAAATTGTCCTGACTGATGATAACAGTAAATAATTTTTCAGTCATCTGAGAAGAAATAATAGAAGTGAGTTCATAACAAACACTTGAGAACTACTGAGGCTGCATTTTAAGCACTGAGAAATACTGTTCTGGATTAGTACAAGCCTTAGAAAAATGTATTCATACAGAGGAAAAATTGTTAAATTGCACATTTCATCAGTAGATTTTTGTTCCAGTAACCTTTCTTTCTGTTCTGTTGTGGGTGTACACAGTCTTTGTTGGCATGGTTTAGAAGACTAAGCATTGGCTATGAAAAAGCTCAATAAATCAATAACAATTGTTATGATAACAAGAAGTGGGACAGTGTGGAATGGCAGTTGTAGCATTATGCATAAGTACAACCATGACTTGTTTGGGTCTATTAAGCTAGTATTTATCTATAATTACATAGAGAATTTAGTCATAGAGATGGAAGCTGGCAATTATGATCTAATAATCAACTTACTATTCCATAAAGATATAATAAAGGTAAAAATAATCAATCTAGAACTTTGCACTGTTACAAATGGGTGTACAAACAATACTGATGTGTTTTTTAATTTGTCACATAAAAAATGAAACTGTATCATATAAATCAACGTATAGTAATAGGGAAGTTGCATGAGAATATGAAGCTCAATACTCCTGAAATATATTTGTGCTGGTTTTTATTGGGGTGTAGTTAACGTTCTTCATAGTAGCTAGTATGAGGCTATGTTTTGGATTTGTGCTGGAAACAGTGTTGATAACGCAGAGATGTTTTCCTTACGGCTAATCAGCGCTTACAGAGGGCCAAGGCCTTTTCTGCCTCTCACACCCCCACCAGTGAGCAGGCTGCGGGTGCACAAGAAGTTGGGAGGGGACACAGCTGGGACAGTTGACCCCAAGTCACCAAATGGATATCCTATACCATATGACATCATGCTTAGCACATAAAGCTGGGGGAAGAAGGAGGAAGTGGGGGACGTTCAGAGTGATGGTGTTTTTCTTCCCAAGTAGCCATGACATGTGATGGAGCCCGGCTTTCCTGGAGATGGCTGAACACCTGCCTGCTGGTGGGAAGAGGTGAATGAATTCCTTGTTTTGCTTTTCTCACACACATGGCTTTTGCTGTACTTACCAAGCTGTCTTTATCTCAACCCATGGGTTTTCTCACTTTTACTCTTCCAATTCTCTTTCCCATTCCACAGGGTGGTAGTGAGTAAGTGGCTGTGTGGTGCTTAGTTACCAGCTGGGGTTAAACTGCAACAATATTAAACTGAAATCTGAGTAGAATGAAGTCATATTTTTCAAGGAATAGTTCGTTGACACTTTTGTTTACAGTCCTACCAACCTCCTCTGTAAAGGCCTCCTACAATTAGGAAAGGATAGGCCATCCTCTAGGACAGTTCTTGGTATTCCTGCGGTTGCCTGTTGAGCTGCTGAAAATATTTGAGAGATATCTGTTGCTGAAGAATGAGACCGCGTACACCAAATCACTACATGGATGCTATCCAACACACCACATGTGTGAGAGTACTTTTTGGTTATTGCATTAAATTGTCTTAAAGAATTAGTTAAACTCAAATTGTGGTCAAAATTATATGGACTGTTCAGTTCTCTCTTCTTGGGCTAAAGAAGACAGAATTATTTGCTCCTACTGTAAAAAGGTTTGCTAGTAAATGTAGACATTTTTGTACCAGAGATGAACTGGTTTGCTGTAATTTATTTTTTGATACATGTGAAGTAAACTGATAGCTCTTTAAGTACTAATGAGAATGTTCTGGGTTAAACTTAAACATTTACCTGACACAGACTTTATAGTAATTACTATTGCATATTGCCTGCCATTCATTAACATAATATCAATGAAAACCACAATGAAATGTTTGTTCTGGAAGAAGATTGATCTTAAAACTTCACAAAACCTATGCATATCTAGCTTTAAACATATTTACAAAATCACAAAGGCTGAATGTGTAGCTTCTCTTCACAAAATCCCAGAGTACTACAAAGAGGCTGCATTCAATGAATTACTGAGGCCCCGGTTCTGATGTAGGGACATCTCAAAAATTCAGGGAAAATGTAATTCAGTCCCTCTATCTTTTCTTTTCAAACCTTTTAAATTTTGAAATTTGTCAGGAATCCAGGCTTCACAGACCTGGAAGGTACACACAGAGGTACAAATAATAGAAGAGAGAGAACTTGTTATGCAAAGACACACTCAGGTGTCAAACAGCTTTTCCATAAATTTTAATTCAGAATGAGGTTTCCAGATAAATGTCATTATTTACAAAAAATGTAATCAGAGAAAAGGGAGAAAATTTCTGCATTTCCTCCTTTCCCCTATTTTTCATATAATCTAAGGTTAATTGTTTTCATCTCATTTAATCGCATTTTAGAGTAAGTTTTCAGAAGTTATCTGTCACCTGCTAATATCTGCAGTATCGCAAAGCAATTTGAAGGGAAAATTAAGTACAAGTAAAGACATTGTTGAAGACATTTTTAAGCATACAAACAATCTGGCAAAAGAAAATTTTAAAACTTGGAAAGATTTCATGTGAAAAGTAAGAGGTAGAAAGGAGGGCTGAGACTATAATGCCATTTCAATATCATACCACAGTACTGTCTGTCATTACTCTCCACCTGCAACAGACTTTTTTTTTCCCCTGCTGGATATAACCAGCCTTGTGCTTGCACTGTCTAGTAAGGTGGAGAGAAACATGTCACACATAAAAACCCTTGTACCCAACTTGTCATTTAACTTCCTTCTGTATCTTCCTAGAGAGGCCTTAGTTCTCCGCTTTGTGTGTGCACTGAAAATCACAAGGCCTAATCATACCCCAGAGGCACATAAAGCATTCTCAATTTTCTTTGCAGACTGTTTAGGTTGAGAATGTGTACAAATGTTTGCAGAGCTTATTGCATCAAGATCATCAATGAAAAGATTGGCCCCAGCACTAATTTCTGGAGAACTCCTTTCAGCACAATACCGTTCCTTTTACAACAGTTCATCTTCTATTTGCTTGTTTTCTCACCACCTATTTCCACCTTACAACTCCTGTGCTAACTGCCATCTTTACCATCTTAACAAATAATTTTGAAAGTGGCACTGTACCAAAAGCTATTCTGAAGTCATGACAGATTAGATCTACTGCATTTCCCTTGTCTGGAGAATCAGTTATCTTATCAAGAAAGCTATTGGGTTAGTCTGGCATGATCTGTCTTTGGTGAACCCAAGATGCATTTTATCCTGCTTTCCATCTACTTCCTCTCCTAGTTATTAATAGAAAGTTACATTGGACATGATGTGCACTTCAATTAGTTTCATAGTTAACTGTCTCACACCCTGAAGTACACTTAAGAATGTATCTGCTGATAGTGTAAGTATACAGAATGTTTCTTTGACTATAGTAAAGTATATCTTGAATATGACAGATTGCTTGTGACATTACTTACATTTACACAATATGATGCTAAGTTACTGAAGAAGTATGAAGCGTTAACACTACCATAAAATATATAAATATATGAATGTATGTGAATTTGAAATAAAATACTTTGTGTTAAAAGACTGCATGTAAACTCCTCAAAATAAAGAATGAAATTGCTCATGGTTAACGTGGTTATATGTTATCCCTGTTTCAAAGTGCTTATGCAACATTCTTGAATTTAAAACTCAAAAAAAATCTTTATAGGAAGTTTGTTTCTTTCAAAAGGTTTTCTCATGATTTTTGAAGTGAGAAGAGTGATTCAGGCACCAAAGCATAGTTTCCTCATGACATTTTAGACTCTCTAGGATATCCTGGATGGCCTCTAGCAGCCATTCCGAAAAGTGCAGAGGCCCATAAGTCTCATGTCATATCTATTAGGTTGTGTGCATACCTTCAGTGTCACAGTGAGTTTGTATGTTTAGCCACCAGAATCATTCCAGAAATGTGGCACATTCCAAATAAATTATATTTTAAAAAATGTTTATAATTAATACAATTCAGTCACACATACTGCAGGCATTGTTATAGGTCATGTAATGGAAATAGACATATAAATTCTTTGTTTATTTCTGAAAGATTTCATATGAATTTTTAACGTACTCTTAAAGAAGATACTGAGAAATTCTGATCTATTTGTAATGGGCAATGCAGTTACAATTGCCATTATTGCTATTATGCTATCACCCTGACAAAAGCCAAGATTTTTTTAAAAAGAAAATATGTACTAAAATAAATATTCTTAAAATCCTGTCAGACTTGAAAAACAAAGGACCTTCATTTGGGGAAAGCTGTATGCCACATTTGAATGATCCATTTTTGTGTATTAATAGCAAAGATATCCATGTCAATCTCAATTGCCTTTATAGGGTACAGAGTAGAAGGCATTGTAATTAGGAATAAGAGCTATGGTAGCTGCATACAGGATAATTTTGAAAGAGAATGTACATTTAATTTTGTGTCTGTACTTCATCCCTTTATTATATGCAATGCTTAAGTGCCCATTTTAAATAGCATTCTTTTTCTGAACAGAAGTCTTATTATTTTACATCAGGATCCAGATCTTCAGATGCTCTGAATACATATAACTTTCTTAAAATCAAGGGAGCTACATTCACCTTAAAAGTCCCACCTTTGGGCTGGAAACAAACAAACAAACAAAAAATAATTTCTTTTTTACCCCCGTGTTTTTCATATATTATTTGAAAATATATATTTATAAATATTTTTCCAATATAATTATAATAATTACAAATATGTTGTTCCATAAAAAAATTTGAAACTGATCTGTTATATCCATGATATTATAAAGTTTTGAGTCCTTTTTTTTTCCCTTCCCTTCCCTTCCCTTCCCTTCCCTTCCCTTCCCTTCCCTTCCCTTCCCTTCCCTTCCCTTCCCTTCCCTTCCCTTCCCTTCCCTTCCCTTCCCTTCCCTTCCCTTCCCTTCCCTTCCCTTCCCTTCCCTTCCCTTCCCTTCCCTTCCCTTCCCTTCCCTTCCCTTCCCTTCCCTTCCCTTCCCTTCCCACATTTTCACTTGAAAAACAGAGAATGTACTTACTTGTAGTAAGAAACCAGACTTAATACATTATTCTCTAATGTTTCTGCACCTGATTTTCCTGACGCCTTTTACTGTAGAGTCCTTTGAATAGGTGTCAAAGAAAATTGCACAAAGTCAGTGTCCTGTAAATTTAGCAAAGGACTCATGTCCTATCTACTAGGTTGTGTGCATGCCCTTGCTGCCACAGTGAACTTGTGGGGCCAGAAAGACCATGTGTGGCATACTAAATTACGCTTATCATCTTAGCAGTCCTGTTTCTAGGAAAACAGCATCAGACAATTACAGAAACAGATCAGTATTGAAAACTGCATGGTTATTTATACATATATATATATATATATATATATGTACACACACACACACATACACTTCTATATGCATAACATATACAGCTACATTGATTGGAAACAGTAATTTCTGCTGTGATATGAACTAGATCTCTTTTGTATTTCTGTCACTATAGTAAAACTGCAAGTTTGAACCTGGTAAGCAGAAGCAAAAAACAGTTCATTTTGGCTAGGGCAACTTTCATATTTAAGATTCCACTTAGTGTATAGAAAGAAACTGAACTGTGCATTAATACCTGAGATTTTCACTTCTTGGACTGAAAGAACACAATGTGAAAATATTAAAAGAAGATAACAAGTAGCTTTAATAATAATTACAGTATTTCATAAAAATATTCTGATGAGTTAAGATACTATAAGAATCATTTAAAATTATTAATAGGGTAACAGAAAAGACTTACATTTTAAAAATCAACAAAAACTCTTAAGACATGGTTTTCATTGTTCTATTCTTTGTAGGCTGTTTATTTAGGCTTTGAGTCTGTAGAAGCTTATAGTAATATTTAATGTTGTATGAATAGACCTTCTCTTTCCACATGAAAGTATTCATATGCATAAAAACAAGCATGTACCTAACAGAACTGACTGATGACTAGGAATGACTGCTTGTGATGGATGGTGAAGTTAATGCACCCACAAAAATCTCTAGCATAAGTTAAGTGTTTATTTAAGTTGGATGTAGTTCGTCTGTTGCAGTGGGAAAGACAGAATGAACAGCAAGCACTGCTGAAATGGTAGAACCAGTAATTCAGTAGGGGTTTAGCTATTTGAAATACAACAATATACTATGGAATCATAGACCTCAAATAGTTCACCCCTTTCTGCAAAGCAGGGTGAGTTGTGAGATCAGATCAGTTTGCTAATGTCCTTATCCACTCAGCTCTAAACCTCCAAGGATGGAGACTGCCCAAATCAGTTCCAGTGCTTGGCTGTACTTATGAGGAAAAAGTTTTCCTTAAGTCCAATCTGAACTTCTCTTGTTTCTGTTTATCCTGGTTGTCTCTTGTCCTCCAAGTATGCAGTATGAGAAATAGTGTGGCATTGTGTTCCTAACTGTTAACATACTTGTGCTCTTTCTGAGCTCACTCTTTAAGGTAAAGTTGGGGGGGGGGGGGGGGGGAGGGGCGGGTGTTCTGTTTCTGTAGTTCCACCAAAGGTAAATTCAGTCTAAGTAATTCAAACATACCATCTTAGTCAAGTGAGGTGATAAAGAGGAATCCTATGCTAATCTTACCCTTTATCATTCAAGGTAAGCCTACATGGTACTGTAGAGACTGTATAGAGAGATAAGACTGATCTTGAAATAATCTGAGATATTGGAAGCTGTGTTACTTGTAACTTCAGCCTTACAAATTTAACTAATGCTGAAAACTTGCCTTTTGTGAAAGGGAAAATTGGAAAAGATTAAAGTTCATTGCTTAGTGGTCATTTTAAATATATTGGAGCCGCTTATTCAGATTTCCCAAAATATTAGCCCTTGTTACCTTATAGAAAGCAATCTGTCTTTTCCTTACTTGTCTTAATATTTTTATGTTTATAACTTTACTAACATGATACTTTGGGCTTTTCTATCAACTTTTGTCCTAAGTTAAATCATTTGTTTATAGTACAGAAAGTGAAGATTGTCTGGTGTCTCTGTCTTAGCTGTTCCTTTCATTATAATCCTAGGGAGTCATCCAGATTCCAGGATATAGGCTGTCTAGTTTGAGCTTGAGTAATAGTGTCAGGAAGAACAGTGTTTTTCTCCCTATGGAATGTAGTTAATTGTAAAGTTCATTACAATGCAGAACATTAGTTCAAATAAGTTAAGAAATCCCATTTTTTTACCTTGCATCCAGATAAAAATTTTCTTCCTAGAGAATTCTTGTCTTACTGTAATCATTAAAACCCAAACCTACCACCAAAAAGTGAAAACCATTCCTTTCTTGTGGCTTTTCTGGAGTGCTTTTTTATCCTTAAATCTTGCAGAAAACCTCTAGTATGTTATGTTTATATTATCAAATAATTTAGCCTACTAGGAAAGAATTTTTAGATCGAAACAGTGATGTCAAGTTTTCATACTGCACAAATTTCATGGAATTTGATTTCAAAATAGGCTCTGTTGGAGTCTGCCAGGTGCTTTCTGGAGTGTATCTTCCAGTTGGATTTTATCCAAAACTATTTTGGTTTATGCTATTTGATAGCACTCTGTGATATGAATAAAAGCATAGTAAGCAGGGACAATCAGGAAATTTGGTTCAAAACAATGTAACAAAATGCTAACGGAGATGCATCCATTGCGAACTGAATTGCAATTGATAGAGGATTAAGGAGCTAATGCACAAAACAGTGAAATCTTGTATATCTTCTTAATTTTGAAAAGGAAATCTTAGAATATTCAACATAACAAGAAATAACTATATTTTATTTTATTCTCTTACACCTTTATACATATTTGAAAATATCTATGGATGTACAGTGTAGTGCAAGCTGTATTGTTTTTGTCAATAGTGTCTTTGTCAATACCCCCTTCCCTAGAAAGCGATCCCAGCTGCTTGGCTTCCTTACCCTCTAATTCCAGGCTATTAGCCCTGTTATCCCAGCATCAAAGAAGTCAGGTGATAATGTGCTCACCTGAATGACAGCTGAAATTTTTTCACATATCCCGCAGCTCACTCAGGGATAGGGATCACGTAGTTACCTCTAGTTCTGCCTCTTCCTCCTGTTCTTGTGATGAACCTGTTTCATCCTCCTTTATTAAACAAGCTGACTTTCTTCTTCATTTCTTCTTGTGTATAGGGGCAACTGGTTCCAGCATGGGTTGCTTCTCTGGTTCAGCTGCAGTGCCTGCTGCTGGGATTGGAGTAGCTGCAGTGTCTGTCATGCTGGTTGGAGTAGCAGCAGTGTCTGTCACTTTGCCGTCAGATCCAGAGACCTTCTTTTCCCCTTGAGGGCACTGAATAGTGTTGAACAGGGCTTGGTAGGCATGGGCCAGGCCTCAGCACGTTGCAGTGATTTGTGCCTCTCTGGAATTGCTAGGGTGACAGCATACCTTTCCCAAATATTTTACTAGTTTTTCTGGATTCTGCAGTTGTTCAGGGGTGAAGTTCCTAAACACTGGAGTGCTCACTCTCCTAGGTACTTGCCCGTATACCTTGTCACCCATAACTATCTACCTTTGGGCAGATCTCTGGGTGGTATTCTTAAACAGCTGTTTAACCTTAAACAAGACCTGGAACACGTCCAGCATTCCTAGCAATAGGATCACGCTGGTTTCAACATCCCAAGGATATTCAAAATTTTCAAATAACTCAGATGCTACTGTAATTAACCTGGTGAGAAAGGGAAAGATGTGGGAGGTTGTCTTCTCCACAGGTTGGCTCTCCAAGGAGAAATGACAGGAGGTGTGATTATAAATAGTTCCCATTAGATGACTCCCAAAGTACCGAGCTGATGGCAATGCTGAGTACACATAGCAGATTAGTTTCATGACCAGCAATTCTATCATATCACAAGCCAGTATTACAAAGTACAACAAAATGATAACCTTAGCCCAGGCCCCAGAGGTGATCAACACCACAGCAAGGAACACATACAGCAAGTAAGGTGCTACACAACACAACTCTAAGAACACACGCAACGGCTCTGAGAGTAAGTAAATCAACATTATGACCAGTGACTATTAAACCAATACAGTGAATGCTTACAGCAATTTGTTTTTACACACACTGGTCAGATCTGTCATCATCTCAGCTCTTTGTGCCCCATGCTGGGCATCAAAAGGACTGTCATCATTTAACCCTAGGCAGCAGCTAAATACCACGCAGCTGCTCACTCACCCCGCCACCTCCCCTGATGCAATGGGGAGGAGAATCAGAAAAAGAAACAAAAGGTAAAATCCATGGGTTGAAAGGTAAAATCCATGGGTTTAGATAGGAACAGTTTAATAACTGAAATAAAGTTTTTAAAAAAATTGCAATGGAAAGGGAAATAACAAAACAAGGAAGAAAAGTAAAACTCAAGGGAAACAAAACCCAAAACTAAACGTGATGCACAACACAATTGCTCATCATCTGCTGCCTGATGCCCAGCCAGTCCCCAAGCAACAATTCCACCCCCTTGGCTAACTCCCCTCAGTGTATATACTCAGCATGACATCATATGGTATGGAATATATCTTTGGCCAGTTTAAGTGAGCTCTCCTGGCAGTGTCCCCTCCCAATTCCTTGTGCCCCTCCAGCCCTAGCGTTGGCAGGGTCTGAGAAGCTGAAAAGTCCTTGACTTAGTATAAGCACTACTTAGCAACAACTAAAACATCAGTATGTTATCAACGTTATTCTCATCCTAAATCTAAAACACAACACTCTACCAGCTACCAGGAAGAAAATTAACTGTCCCAGGCAAACCAGGACAGAATGACAACAAATATTTTGAACTTTTTTCTTTCCAGTCATCTGAAAAGTAGAAGGGAAAAATTCCGTGCATGCTTTCGGCCCAAAGAAGTCAATACCTCTATCCGAATGTTACAGTGTTTCAAAAAACTCTTTGTGAATTTAGTTATACAACAGCTGAGTTCGATAGAATTTGATTTGATTTGATTTTCATTTGTTTCTAAGTAAAGCTGGAGAACATTTTAACACCATTTTTCCGTTCCAATTTTTAAGAACGTAAAACCATCAACTGAAGCTAATAAGCTATCTTTGATTATTACTAACATACTCCTTTCTTGGAAATTTTATTCCACAGGATTAATTTTTATTTTGTTAGGTTAATAAATATGGTTAATTTTCTATCAATAGGCACAGTCTTCTGAAGCAATTATAATAAGATCACAAAAGTATTTTTTTTAAAAACTTTCCCCTAGTCAGGTTTAGCTTCCCCCTACTTAGCTTTCTTCAAACTTAACATTCTTGAGTTCTTTGATGGGATATTTTCATAAATGCATGATCACTTAGAACTACAAGAATCATGACAAACTCTTCCCAAGAGAAATGTATTTCTTTTAGGTATTTTAGGTGTGGGTGGTTTTGTATTAGATATGGTGGTTTTCCTTTGGGAAGTGATTTTCAGTCAGATAAGCGTTGTTGGCTTACAAATAGCCCAGTAAGGAAAAATGCTATGATGACATTTTGAAACAATGTAGCTCAATCATAAACACTTTGTAAAACACTAATCAAAGATGTAAAATATATTTTATGGGCTTATTTGCTTGTTTCTGCTAATGGTGTTGTTGTGATGAAAATGGGAAGTCTACTTCTTAAGGCACGACTTGTGTGAAGTATTCTTCTGCCCATTGTCATTGTGGTGTCGTAAAACCAGATCTTTAAGTAGGAAATCAACAAAAATAGCACATGAAGCACTTGAGGGAAAAAAGTAAATGGGTCAGATAGTCAGCTACATCTGACCTATGGATGCAGTAAAGGCAGTCTTTCAAAGTTTCATGTGACTTCCTATTCTCTTGAAATTTGCTGCAATACAAGTTGCAAAGAAATAACTCTATTTTAGTTTAGAAAAGTTAGATGCAATGATTTCTGTGAAACCTCTTTCTAGAGGATGAAGCAGTATCACACCCTCCTGTTCCATTCCCATCAGTCCTACCAGCAGCAGTGAAATGTTTAATAAAGATGTAGTTATGCCAGTTCCATCTGTTTCATACAAGTGAAGAATTTTCCTAAATTATCTCCTAGCTGTCTCTGGATTAAATTGCCCCAATATTTTTAGATAGACATTTGAAATTAAGAGAGGCAAAAATAAAGACGCAGAAAATATTAAGTCAGGGCAAAAAAAGACACTAATGACATATTTTCCTTCACAAAAAGCCATCAGTTCTGGAAAATACTAGTTAGGGATGTATTTAATCTCTAATCAAGCTTGATGAAGTAGGAATTTCTTTTGATCCACATGTTTTTATACCAAGAATACAGTATTATTTTATATAACAGAATAGCGATTTTTACAGAGGAATTCTAGAATCAGGCCCATAAGTGCAAATTAAGCTAAAAATTATGTCATAAAAGAATATCTTGTCTTGATGTCACAATTTAATATAACAGAAAATTTACCATTGGATTATGAAGAATGAGTTCCCTATAAGAAAATAAACTTAAAATCTTCCCACGCTCTGTGCTCCTTCCTTCTGTAGTGTTCATTTTTCTCTTCCTTACTTTAAAACAGTAGTATGCATATATGCTTGTTATCTCTATTGCCACAAAACCCAACTGATCAATCAACCAACCAATCAAAAACCATTTCACTTAAAGATTATACAAGCAATGCAGTGCAATTTTCAGTGTGTTTATTGTTGTCACATCATGTCTTTAGATCATATGCTCCTTAAGGTAGATTCTTCATTTAGCACATGTTCTTAAATGTTCTAAATTCATACTCTGAAGAAACAGAATTAGTTAAATGTGAAGAAAATAAATCATGTGTTTATTTCAGTATTTTGAAGTGGAACCTGTTCAGCATCATAGATCTAAAGAGTTTAGCATGTTCTTTAATGGAAAACTTTTAAAAGAGTTTGGAGGTATCAAAAAAACAAAACAAAACAAAACAACAAAAATAACGCACACAGAATAAGGAATAAAGAGAACAATCAGCTGGAAAAAAAAAAGCAAAAACAAGATTTAAGGAAGATTTATTTCAGGTTTTTTATTTCATTCAGGAAAAAAGGTTAAGTACTTGAGAAATGTGTATTTCTACTCAAAATAGGCAGTAGACTACAATGAACAAATGCAAAGTAAAGCTGGTGGCTAATATCATCACTGTGTTAGAAGGCAAGCATAGAAGTGCTACACCTGATCAAGTGCAAAATGCATATCTAAATATGTATATTATTAATGTTTTGCTGTTGAATGTAGTAAAATACTAAGCCTTGTAGTGGAACACACATGCTAGTAATTCATTTGAAGATATTTATATACTATAACAAGCTCCAGCTACTTTTTTACTATTCGCTCTTCTTCCTCAAGTTGAAGGAGCTGAAGAAAGTCCTAACAAAAAAACCCAAAGAAATTATCAAGACCAAGAGGCATAAGGTCTTCCAAACGAACTAGATTCAGAAACTTGAAGAGAGTGGAATCAAGTCTTTCCTAGGCTGTAGTATTTATTTCAGGTTCATTGGCTTAGTGCTTGAAGGATGAATAGTCTTCTACCATCATAAGTCTAATGAGCAGTTCTGCAATGAACAAGGGAGAGAATTGCTGGCAATGGTGGTTGCATAGATTTTTAGCTCCTCAGGAAAGAAATATAGTCCATCTACATAATCACTGGTGCCTCCTCTGCTAAACATGATCCAGCAGTGTTTCTGACCTTGAAAGTCTTGTATTATTAGACATAGCAAGACAGAGAATTTTATAGTTATTAGTTTCTACCTTTCGTGTTCCAACAAAACATTAAGTCGTGCTCAACTGAAAGTCTATTGGCAAGATTTTTCCCAAGCTTAGCAAAAATTTTACATGCTGTAGTTGTAATGACACTGTATGAAAAGTCAAAGGTCTGTGAATCATGGAGAACATATATGATAACCCTCTACGGTTTGTCTTTTCTGGCCATGCTGGGAGTATCTGATGCTGGTTCCCCTCACTGGGTCTGATATCAGCCCCCACCTGCAGGCTGGCAGCCTGAGCCGGTCCCAGTCCCCAGGAAGGTTTCCCCTACCCACTGCTAGGGCTGCCCTGCCACCCACCATGAGGGCCTCCATAGACCCTAGGAGGGAGTCCTGTAGTCCAAAGGAGTCCCTGTTCCTTGCAATGGCCTAACTGTGAGCTCAGACAGGGACTGAGGGGCCCAGGCTGGGCTGAAGTGGGGTCCTGGGTTGTGGGCAGGGTAGAGGATGCCCCAGGAGGCTGGACAGGGACAGGTAGGGCTGGCAGTGCTTTTAGGGCCCTGGTGTTTAGTCTGGGCGTGTACATAGCTCATCCTTCAAGCACCTTCAAAGCACCTAAGAACAGTCACATAGGAATTGGGGCTTCTGCCCCCAAAAAAGATGGCAGGATCAATAGCCCAACTGAAATGCATCTACACCAATGCATGCAGCACAGGCAACAAACAGGAGGAGCTGGAAGCCATTGTGCAGCTGGGAACAGTTGCATGATACAGTTGCAATCACAGAAAAGTGATGGGATGACTCATACCACTGGAGTGCTGCAATGGATGGCTATAAACTCTTAAGGACGGACAGGCAAGGAAGGAGGTGGGGTGGTGTAGCTGTGTGTGTCAGGGAGTGTTTTGACTGTCTAGAGCATAATGATGGTTATGATAGGGTTGAGTGTTTAGGGGTAAGAATAAGGGAAGACCAACAAGAAAGATATCACGGTGGGAGTCTGTTACAGACCACACAGCCAGGATGAATAGATGGATGAAATATTCTATAAAAAGCTGGGAGAAGTCTTGTGGTTGCTAGCCCTTGTTCTCAGGGGGGACTTCAACCTAACAGATGTCTGCTGGAAATACAGCACAGAAGAAACAGTCTCGGAGATTCCTGAAGCGTGTGGCAGATAACTTCCTGACACAGCTGGTAAGTGAGCCAACTAGGGAAGGTGCCCCACTAGACATGTTTTTTTGTGAACAGCGAAGGACTTGTGGGTAATATGATGGTTGGAGGCCATTTAGAGCACAGCAATCATGAAATGATAACAGTATTCAATTCTTAGAGAAGTAAGGAACAGAGGGAAGCAGAATTGCCACCTCAGAATTCCCAAGGCTTGTTTAGGAGCCTGGTTGATGGAGTTCCTTGGGAGGTAGTCCTGAAGGGCAAAGGAGTCCAGGAAGGCTGGACATTCTTCAAGAAGGAAATCTGAAAGGCTCAGGAAGGCTGTACCCATGTGCTGAAAGATGAGCTGGCAGGGAAGAAGACACACCTGGTTGAACAGAGAACTTTGGCTGGAACTCAGGAAAAAAAGGAGCTTATAAGCTTTGGAAGAAGAGGTAGGCATTTCAGGATGACAATAATGTCATGAGGTCATGCATGAAGAAATCTACAAGGGTCGAAGCCCAGCTACAACTTAATCTGGCTACTTAGAGGACAGTAAAAAATTTTTGTATAAATACATTAACAGCAAAAGAAGGTTAAAGAGAATCTCGGTCCTTTATTGGGTGTGGGGGGAAACACAGTAGCAAAGGATGAGGAAAAGGCTGAGGTACTTAATGCCTTCTTTGCCTCAGTCTTTAATAATAAGACCAGTTGTTTTCAGGGTACCCAGCCCCCTGAGCTAGAACATAGGGACAGGGAGCAGAATGAAGCCCCCATAGTCCAAGGGGAAATGGCCAGTGACCTGCTACACCACTTAGACACACACAAGTCTATGGGACCACATGGGATCCACCCAATGGTACTGAGGAAGCTGGCAGAAGTGCTCACGGAGCCACTTCCAATCATTTATCAGCAGTCCAGGCTCACCAGGGAGGTCTCAGTTGACTGGAGGTTAGCTAGTGTGAAGCCTATCTACAATGAGGGCCAGAAGGAGGATCTGGGGAACTACAGGCCTGTCAGACTGACCTCGATGCCAAGAAATGTTATGGAGCAGACCATCTTGAGTGCCATCATGTGGCACACACAAGACAATCAGGTGATCAGGCCAAGTCAGCATGAGTGTATGAAAAGCAAGTCCTGCTTGATGAACCTGATCTCCTTCTGTGACAAAGTTACCCATTTAGTGGATAAAGGAGAGGCTGTGGATGTTGCCTACCTGGACTTCAGTAAAGCCTTTGACACCATTTCCCATAGCATTCTCCTGGAGAAACTGGTTTGGTTGCATGTACTGTTCACTAGGTAAAAAACTATCTGAACAGCTGAGCCCAAAGAAAGGTGGTGAATGGAGTTAAATCCAGTTGGCAGCCAATCACAAGTGGTGTTCCCCAGGGATCAGTGTTGGGGCCAGTTCTGTTTAATGTCTTTATCAATGATCTGGATGAGGGGATCAAGGGCACCCTCAGCAACTTTCGAAATGACACCAAGTTGGGCACAACTGTTGATCTGCTTGAGGGCAGGAGGCTCTTCAGAGGGATCTGGACAAGGTGGATTCATGGCCTTTGTAAATTGTCTGAGGTTCAACAAGGCTCATTGCTGGGTCCTACACTTGGGTCACAACAACGCCACACAGCACTACAGGGTTGGGGAGGAGTGGCTGGAAAGCTGCCTGGTGGAAAAGGACCTGGGGGTGCTGGTTGATGGCCAGCTGAACATGAGCCAGCAGTGTGCCCAGGTGTCCAAGAAGGCCAATAGCATCCTGGCTTGTATCAGAAACAGTGTGGCCAGCAGGACTAGGGAAGTGATTGACATGTTTACTCAGCACTGGTGAGGCTGCACCTCAAATATTGTCTTTATTTTGGGGCCTCTCACTACAAGAAAGGTATTGAAGTGCTGGAGCATGTCCAAAGAGCAACAAAGCTGGTAGAGGGTCTAGAGCACAAGCCTTAACAGGAGCAGCTGAGGGAATGGAGGTTGTTTAGCTTGGAGAAAAGGAAGTCAGGGGAGACCTTACCACTCTCTACAGCTACTAAAAGGAGGTTGTAGTAAGGTGGGTGTCAGTCTTTTCCCAAGTAACAATAGGATGACAGGAAATGTCCTCAAGTTGTGTCAGGGGTGGTGTAGATTGGATGTTAGGAAAAAGTTCTTCACCAAAAGGGTTGACAAGCACAGGAACAGGCTGCCCAGAGAAGTGATTGAGTCACCATCTCTGGAGGTATTTAAAAGACATTCAAATGAGGCACTTAGGGACATGATTTAGTGGTGGACTTGGCAGTGCTAGCTTTACAGCTGGACTCTATGATCTTAAAGTTTTTTTCAAACCTGAATGATTCTGTAACTGAAGAGGAAATTTTTTGCCTGCCAGAAAGCATATTACCTATTTATATAATAAACCCTGTTTCACTCACAAAGAAGGGCAGCAGTACATCCATAAGAATTTTTTAACAGAGGTCTTGTGCATCCTGAAAGCTTGTAATATAATAAGAAGAGGGCTGCCAATGCCGATTTTTAGCTTGAATGCTTGCAATTATCACCAAGAATGCTGCTTTTAGCCTAAAGATTTACAAATAATAATGGTTGGTTCAGGAATATCAAAGGAATTAGAATACTTTTTAGAAACTATTTTTTTTTTTTAAAGCAAAAGGCCTAATTTCATTGATATATGTCCTTATTCACAAATGGAAAATCAGTATTTTACTTGTCAGTTTAATATAAACAATTTTAAATTTCCTTCAATAAATGATAAAGTAAGATTTCATCACTTCTGATCTCTTCCATACTGCCTTCCAGCCTAATCTGTTAATTAAACTTGTCCTTAAACCAAATAATTCCTGAATCCTGAGACTGTGCTTTTAGGATTAAAAAAAATCCTAAAAAAATAAAGGAAGAATTGTCTCATGCAGTGTCAAGGTACTAAGTCTTATTTAGAATTATTATCATCACAATTTTGGTCAGTGTAAAAGCGTAGGAGGTACTGAAATGAGCCCTCAGCTAAACTAGCTGATGCAAAACATAAGATGGCCAGGATCTTGAAGAAAGTTGCTCATGCAAAAAATTAGTCTGAATTTCTTTCCAAAAAGTTATCTCATTTGCAAAACATTAATTATTCTCACTCAATTTGCTTCCATTTCCTGCAGTACAAAAATTATGCAAATATATCTAGTTTTTATTGTCAGTTTTTGGTGTTTCTCTCAAAAAGGCAACTAAAAAACTTGAACCTCTGTGAAGATTATCATAGCCATGGTTAACCACAGCACAAATATTCATGCAGTATTTCTTTTGTATTTGGATCAATCACTTCAAGGCCACTGTCTTCAATAGTCCCTTACTTTCTACTGATAGCTTTACTCTGAAAATCAATGCTGTCAGTGTGTCACCTTACAACATATAACATCAACCGCAAAGAAGTCCCTAGGCCATTAATTTTGCTAAGAAGTATTCATTTCTAATCAGCAAATGTATCAGGGAAAGGTGAAGAGCACCTGGATTCACAAGTTCTTCATGGTGTTTTTTCAAGCCTCTTGGTCTCTATCTCTCATCATTGTGGAAGAGGTTCAGATGTGATGTTGTATCCAGGAGGAAGAAAAGCAAGAAGAAATATGGATAGCACAGGTAGTACCTGTTACCTTATGTGCTTAATCCAGATCAATACCATCTCCAAATAAGGAAGCCTATGGGAAAATTTTTATCTAAATATGATCACTTCTTTTGGGTTGGATGCTGTTCCCCATGCAGCTTAAAATGCTACAGCTGATTTCTCTTAACTTGGTTTATCTTCCCAGACATGATTTATTATTGGTATGTTCAGGTTCTTACAGCTGTCATAACTTGACAAACCCCAGAGCCTTCGCTCAAAACAGCACTCTAGTGTAGCAGCAAATGGTCATGTGCTGGTGAGCTGGGCTTTTTTTTATTTAGGTCACAAAAATAGTTACTTTATTCTATTCAAGACTTAGAACTTTTAGACTTCATTCTCTACATAGTCAATGGAGAGCAGTTTGCGCCTTCAGAGGGAAATTCAAAGCACGTAAGTTAGATACCTAGCAGTAGGTTTAGGAGTACCTCAAAATATACTTTTACTACAAGAAGAAAGTTACTTCTTTTTTCTATCTATTATTTAATTGAAACTATTCTGGAAACAATGAATTTGGGCAAAATCCCTTCCATTTACTAGTTCTGTAATTTTACTAAATGTAGTACTTTGAAAAGCAGAGACACTGTGGCATTTTCGTGGACAATTTGTGTAGCTGCAGTGCAAGACACTTCCTCACATTAAAAAGCTCTCCATTCGTTGTCGTGCTCATATATATTCCTGTATTACAGTATGATTGTCAAAGAATAATAGATAAAAATCCTGCCATTGCTTTCCTTCAGTGCATTCCACCTGGTTCTTTTGTTACCTCCTACAACTGTATGAACTACTTTCAGCAGATACAAATAATTTATGGACTAAACAGGGGCAAATGTGGGAGGGAGGTCTTTCTTCTGGGGGAAAAAGAAAAGCACAAACAAAAAACTCCAAACTTCTGATTAAAAATCATTATTTAGATAAGATTGGATGCTTATTAATTTGTGATCGATTACAGTTTGCTTAAAATTCCCTATTTTTTTATACCTTTTTTTTGTCAAAAAGTGACCTGTTCTGTTTCATATATGAAAGGTGCACATTAAAAGAATATGAGCTAGCAAATATCTTTTACTGAAGCACTGTTGGCAGCCAAGATCACTGACAACTTCCTGGCTGTGATTCATAATCTATATTGGTGCCTTTGAGACAGAAAGCTATTGATTTTTCCCAGTCTATAATCCAAGACCATATACACAGCTTGTTAGACATCTGTGGGAATATAAACTGAGTTTTGATACAATTCAGGGAGCTTCTGTTAGCGGGGTACTTAGGTTTTGTCTTTGAGAAAATCTTTACACATCTGTGTAATCTTGAAGAGATTTTTAACAAATAATTCAATAGAGTTTGTGTTGTTTCTTTCTTTCTGGTTTGTTTTTGTGTGGGTTTTTTGGTTTGGTTTTTATCGAAACAGTTTTCCTGGATGGAACTCATATAAAGCATATTTTAAGTGGGCAATAATAATAAAGCAGGGAACTCTTTTTAATGCTATTATACCTTTTTTCTTCTTTTAACTTCCTTTGATTTTGTCAAGTATAATTTGGAAGTACTCCTGGGTTTTCATGTTTAATATCTTGTCCATTTTATTTGCTCTTCCCAGGAAAACATTCCTGTATGTAGTATACCTATGGTACATACGCACAAATAACATTCAAAGGAACAGTCATTAACTGCAATGCAGTTTTTCCACAGCAAAATGATATTTGAGTAAGTGTACTAAAATTCTTCAAAAAATATACATATCTTTAAAAAATTTCTCAGGTTCAAGCCACTGCACACACTCATTTGTTAAAGTAACTACACTTAGTGTTAATTTTCTGTCTTCTGAGAGTAAGCTGAAGAAAAGGAAGAGGCTAATAATACAGTTTGAAGCTTATACACTAAGGTAGGAATGCCATAAAGAACAGTTTTAATTTATGTTATTTTAAATATTATTTTATTTTGTCCAAGAATACTTTAAGGGCTAACATGTAAGGAGAAAATAACTCTAAAGAGCTTTGTGGATTTCAGATGACAGAAATATCTCTATGTATGTCATCAGATTGCATGTTAGTCTGGAAGGTTAGAAAAATATTTACGCTAAGTCTCGAAAATCAAAATAAGGCATTCTTGATTGTATGTGTAGTGTAATTTAAACTTGGATGATCCACAAACCACATAGTCAGAATGGGGTAATTGCTCAGTTTCTTTATATGATAGATAAATTTTCTTAAAACAAAGTGTTTGGATTCATATATAAGTTAGCAAAAATTCATGCTGAAAAACTGGACAAATTTTCATAAGTAGTAGGAAAAACATGAATTCTATATTAAATAAAATGATAGAAAACAAAATCTCACTGGCATAGACTGTTTCTAAATGGATTTTAGCAAATGACCATTTCAAATCCGGATTTGAAAATAGTTTTTCATGCATTGTAAAGTGTGTGTGTGGAGGGTTGGCTAGGTCATTTATCTATTACTTTATTGGTTTCTAGGAAGATAAATTAAGTCCCTAATTCTTCATATGTTTATACATTTTCTCAACCTGAAGATCATGAGTAGATCAACTGGATTAGTATTGTGTTTTAAGTTAAACAAAAGACAATGTTTTTGCCAGGGCGGAGTTATTGGAATGTGCAAAAAGTTATAAATCTAGAATTATGAGTAGATAAAGTATTTTAAAAGGAGTTTATATGAACTGTTCATGTAATTGCAACAAATATGTAATAAATACGACACATGTAAATGTGACAAATACAGTCACATTTAAGCTAAACTATGTACAGAAAACATTAAATAAGGGCCCCAAACATTAAATCAGTTATTTTTTATTCTATGTTTATTTACTGTTTGGGATAATCATAGACTTTCCTGTGTTTACGTTTCTCACTTTCCTATCCACCTGCTGGGAGCTCGCAAAGAGCAAGAAGACAACTTATGTGGACTGACCCTGCCAATGCAGACTCCAAAATGAAATATGAAGGACAAAATGGTAGAAAGGCAAGGAGAATATGCTGAAGTTTGGGATGCTAATTATAGGTCAGTAGGTTATCCAGACCAGCTAGTTTCAAGAGGGAAATCAAGGGACTAGCTCTTTATTTCATTTCAACATTTTGGTTCTAGTGTCAAGCAAAATAGTTGTTATTCGTTATTTCTGGAAGTCTGAAAGGAATTTGGATCCATTCATCATTTCAACAATGAGAAGCAGATCATCCTTGCTCGTATCACAAGAAGGTAAAGAAAAAGAAAAAAAATGAGTGAGCAGACACTGTGGTCATGAGCACTTTAGAAATGCATGTGATGATAAAACTGATAAAGTAGGAGATGGAGTGTAGTTATCAATAGCAGGTAACACAGTTTTACTAAAAAAACTGTTGTCCTTGGAGTAAGTAGCTCAGAATTGTTCTACCTACGTACAGGTAGATAGTTCAGCAAAGGTTCATCTCATTCAAGCTCAAATGCATTTTAAAATGTGGTTACATAATGAAGAGAAATGTCACTGCTTAGTGCATGTCTCTCTAGGTCTGTACACTTACAGAAAGACTGGAGACAAATGCTCCTTAGTTATAATTTTCCAACTGGAATGTTACATACTCAACAATACAAAAGATACAGAAATTGCAGACTGACCTGTTAGTTGCCCTTTCCTATCTTCTGAATTCGGTATTGTAACAAAGGCTGTTTTCCCAATGTGAAAGTAAGAGTATGATTATATTCAAGCCCTATTGTGTGGAGGACACATACTTCCATCTTTACTCTTTTACTGCTCAGCAAAACTTGCACTCACCCTTCCCTCAACCCCCCTTTTTACCTGCTGCCTACTGCAATAATCACAAGCTATCTTTTAATGAACGTCATATACTAAAAACCCCACACCTTTTGAGAGTTAATTTGCTTATTTAGTTATAGGAAAGGATAAGAACATGTTAACCAAAATTCATACACTGCTCTTTCATCCAGAGACAAATTCTACTGAGCATCAGCAGGTGTTAGAAAAAGTCGCTCTCCCCAGTCAGGATATTCTAAATGGTCTTTCTTTCCAATAAATAAGGATATCAGTCTACACACAGAAAGGTATCCAATGTCCATATCACACCATTGTAGGCTTAAATTGTGCAAGCTTTTCAAGAGACCATATCTTCCTTTTGCCCTTTGGTAGCAGCTTATAGTTCAGGTCTGCCTTTGTCCTCAGTAAGGGAGTAAGTTCTAGAGTAATAAACCTAGTAAATTATAGTTCCTCTTATTTTTATGACCTAGGATCTGGAAATCAGCACAGGGCAGAAACTGGGCAAAACCCACTCTATATAGGGGTGCAATGTGTTGTAAAGATTATGAGGTATATCCCAGGGAAGGGACTAACAGCATATGATTATCACTTGGATTTGTGAGTGGTGAGATAAAGGACTTGCTCTTTGGAAACCCCTTTTATAAGGAAAATCCTAAGGCCCAGCTGCCTTGCTAAGAAGAAAGTAGAGGGAAAGCAATGGTGACCACCAGAGTCAATGAAGAGAGAAGGATATACCCTTTCCCTGGCACATAATAGGCCAAGTAAGTCTAAAAATTCAACTTTCTATTTATTTAATTCAGAATAAGACCCAGCCTTCCCTTCTCCTTTCATCTCCCAGGTAGACGAAAAGCAGGGAATCTTCCCAAAGCTAACATGGAAGGGGAATTTTATTAACCCTCTGAAAGGCCTCCATGATTTGATAGAATTGGCAAATGATCTGTAAATGTATATTTTGAAGTGGACAGCTTTTTTTATACATCAAAAAATAAGAAAGGGCATCAGTCCCTTTAAATTGTCATCATGTGATTGTACAAAACCGGAGAACTTTAGAGACCTACTATAAATAACTGAAAACCAGGTATTTCAGAATTCCCTTTAGTGGCCCATTATATAGAAAGACAAATTCAGTTAGATTTTATCACTCTTTTTATGAAAATTAGAAAGAGGTAACTGTTTCTTAATTTTTTTAATACCTTCAGAAGCTCTGTATTTAGTGGATTTAAATTAGATTGACTAACATTGCAGAATGTCTAATTCACTAAATCACTGCTTCCAGAATAGCATTTGTGTTATCTGCAGATTAAAACAATGTAGGAGAGAAAACCTGAGAACAGGGATATATTTTGTTTGATATTTTTATACCAGAAGCTACAAAACCAACTTCTCAACAAGCTCAGCCATCTTTACTTTAAAGATGGATGATTATTGCTTTTTAACCTGCTTTATTTTTTCTCAGAAAAATGTATTGTGCATTCTTCCCTCAAATATGGAGAATGATAAAGGAAATATTTGCACAGTCCACAGGGCTAAAGTAGAGACCGCCAGTTCCTAGGTAAGCAATAATTTTAATTAAATATTAGAATATTTCTGTGAGTGATTATGAAGATTGTTATTTAACGTGAAATATGTTAGGACTTGTGTTTTAGTGGGTTTCCAGTTTTTAAAATATTCTTTTTTTTTTTTTTTTTCTAGCAACTCTCAGAATTCCCATTTACTTCAATGCTAGCTGCAGGTGCTGAAAATCCATCTGAATGGTGCATACTGATTTGAAATTTTGCAGTGGTGTTTCTCTTACACACATGCTCACACATGTCCCTCTTTTCTCTTTTTCCCTCCATCTGCCCAAGTCCAATCTCACAAGACATGGATACTCATATATAGTGGAGGTTATGAAATTTACAAAGAAGCAGTTAAATGATCTAGGGGAAAAAGAAAAAATAAAAGGGTAACATTCTCATGTCGTCCCCCCTGTTCCCAAACTTTTACAAATAAAATGCAACCTTATAACAAGGAGGTATATTTCCTATAAAATTAATTGAGACTTGGTGTACATGCAGATGAGTGAATTCTTCTAGAAGCACCTCTAATGCATTTTTACAAGGGTCATTGTGTTTTACAATGTAACAAAAAAGAAAGAGAAAAAAAAAAAGAAACTAAATCACATTTTTACTAGACTTGAAATAAAAATAGGCAATTGGAAACGCATTGTAAACAAGATTATTCAAACTCAGCTTGCCTTAAGATAGAAGCAGCTTTTAAGCAGGCTGTTACATAAAGGTCCAGTATTTCTGAGATTTTTATGAGAGTAATCTAATGCATTGGTCAGACAAGGTTAAGAATAATGCCCTTGCAGTCTCCCTAGATGCGATGATAGTATTTGATATGAATAAAAAGGCTACACTTTCTGGGTGTTGGTGAAACTGAACTGCACAGACATCTATTTGGAGATTTGAGTATGAACTTCAATATTCCTGAAGAAAAAAGCACAAATATCCACAGTCTTTTTGAATCTTTTTTCCTGAGTTTTGTACTTATGCTTGGTTGTCCATCTTTTCCTCTTTCTCCACATTAGCTTTCAAAACACTTCCTGAGGCTTTTAGAAATGTCGTAAACTTACTGTATCATTACTGATGCACACAAGCAGGAACATAAATGAATACTGTATGTGGATGATATTCTTCTTTTTATAACCCATCCTGATATTTCAATCCCGGCTATTACACTGTTCATAAATCAGTTTGGGATCCTCTCTGGCTTTAAAAGTAATTATAATAAATCCAAAGATATGTTTATGTATAGGAGGCCAATTGAACCCTTTGCTTTTCAGTTTCCATTTAAATTGGTCTCCAGAGGTCTTACCCCAGGTTATTTATTCCTTTTTCTTTAGATCTGCTGTACAGATTTAATCTTGCTTCTCTGCTTTGTAAAATTCAATAGACACTGTACAGGTGGTTTTCATTCTTTCTTTTTTTTTTATTAGGCGAAAGAGATGTCATTAATTAAAAACAAAATGTATTTTCTATTTTTTCTCTGATAATAAATAAGCTTACTAAGAAATTGTGAAGACTGGTTTAAGAAATGTTTCTAGGTGCCCTGAAAACAGTTCCTAACTCATTTACTTATTCTAATATGACACAAACAATGTGTTCCTATGCTCTGCAATTTTTCCATTTGTCTGACTGTTAAGTATAATTCAGGTTCCAAGTCTTTTCTTTCTGCTTCTTTCTGACTGATTAAATTCTCATACAGAAGTCATATCAAGGTAAGTTGGCATGTCAGTAGGTGTGGATTAGAACAACAGAATTGCATGGCTGGAAAGCTTTGTCTGATCACACAGACTTCTGATTTCACAAAGCTATTCTTCCAGAAATGCAGCAAATGCCAGGATATCTTGAAAGAGGTCAGCTGAGAGGGAAGATGCAAATCTTAGCAACGACCTGTTAGGAGCAATGTAAGAAATAAGAGAATTTGTTTCATGAAATGTGTACCTGAGGAACAACCTTCCACAACATTTTATTTCACCTTCTTCATTTTATCTCCCTCTATAAAGGTCCTTTCCAACTTAAATGATTCTATGATTCTCTAAATAAAAAATAAATTAGCCAAATATACATAATCCCTCAGTAAAAATGTCCCTTTTCAATTATAATAACTCATCAAATAAATATCGAATATTTCAAAACCTTTACATCGTCTTTGCAGGTGAAACATGTAAGTTCTTTATAATAAAGAAAGAAAATAGTGCTTCACATGCTTTGATTCGGAAACAATTTCTACTGTGAGAAGCCCTGCTTCAATGGTTTGATGTATACATAAATGGGCATATGAAGAGGTATATTTATGAGGAAGAGTACTGTGATGAACATAGTATGCATCAAGACTGTTTATGTCCAGGAGCTGCCAGAATTTGCAATCCAGAAGGAAAGGAGAGCAGAAGAAACAGCAATTTTGTAAAAGATGCTTTTTCTTTTTTAAAAAAAAAGCTCATACATGTGATTAATCACAGGAGCCCAGAGTCTGTGGCTTTAAGAACACTGCAAGTTATCATAAGAACTAGAAAGAAAATATCAAATGGTGGTCTGGAAGGTGGGAGCTTTTTGTAGACATTGAGACTGTAAAATTAAGAAATGCTGGACGCTAATGAAAGCTGAACCAGAAAACCAGACTAGAAAAAAAGTCCCAACCTGCAAGGACAAGATAAGCAAGTCAGCTTAAGAAATTTTATTTACTCTCTCACCAAGAAGATTCAAGTTTTCTCTCTTTCAGATACAGAGAATGTTTGGTTTTATTTTTTGGTGTTGTTTTTTTTTTTTTTTTCTTTTCTGTTTTTAATAGCACAGACCTAGAGTTTGGAATTCCTCTGGAACATTCATTTGTAAGAAGGTGGAGCCCTTCTAGTTCAGGGCTCTGATTAGCTCACTGTCACATCATGACGTGCCTTACCATTTTTAAATTACTTCACATATTGTTTGGAGGATTGATATCTATTTACTACAAAGGATACTAAAAAAAATGGCACAAATTCCTTTTCACTAATTCAGGTGAATAGTCCCAAATGAACCTGACTTTTCTACAGGACAGTTTTCCTGACAATATATTGCACAAACACATTATAAATATCAATCACAACCATGTGATAATGAAACTCTTCAAAATGAATATCTCAGTGTTCTGAATGCTTTCAAATTATTTGTGTCTTTCTCATTTTTCCTGGTTTGAGATATTAGTCATATTTCTGTTTAATTCTGAGCAACTATTTTTTCAAAATTCAGTTTAACATATAGATTTATTAGCTCATCCTATATTCAAGAATTCCCATAGTGTTATCCTGATCTACTTGTGAGAAAAACAGACTGAGGAAATGATCACTGTGTTTGGGTATGCACTAAGATCAATGTTTTCTGAACCAAGTTAAACCCCATCCTTAGTCTAGCATAAGCCTTTACTTGGAGTTGCATCTGTGTTCATAAAATCAAACTGGTCTTGATGGTATGTGTTTTGTTTTGCTGGGTTTTTTTAAGAAAGAACACTGTCTCTGTAGGCATAGTCTGTAGGGCCCTGAACTTATTAGGTTCCAATATGCCATCTGGTTTTCAAGTGAATACTTAGTGCTGCTGATTTTGATCTTAGGAATACTTATGAGATGCACACTCCTGCCATGGAGACAGAGATTTTGGAGATAGTCAAGGTGCTACCTGTAAGGGTTTTTTTTTTAAAAAAAAGGCTAATGCTGGGGGTTTTCCTTTGGAGGGTGTCTTTATTTCCAGTTTTCTTCTGAGGTTATCTGGAAATTTAAATTATGAGGCTGTGCTGGAATGCTTATCTGTTTTGGAAACCTTTCCTGGGGAGGAAGGACATGAGGGTGGTAGTAAGCATTTTTCTATTGGATATGTAAATAGAGGTTCAAAAACTTCATTGAACTATGTATATTATTGAACAACAGTTTGGATGGCAAACAGGATTTGTTGTGGATAATATTCACCTTTGGATGTAACTGAAAGTTGTCTCTGAGTGTCTGAACATATAGAATTCAGAAATATTAACAGATGTTTCTCAGTGTCCTTGGTTCTCTTTCAAATAGTTTTTACATAATATCTGCGTGTGTGTGTACAGCTATACAAATATACATGTTTGGGTTTGGGTTTTTTTAATCATGATTGTGGTAGTCAGTAAAAGGAAATAATTTGATCCAAGTCATACTAGGATCAATGAGAATCTTATCATTGATTTTTTCTGTATAAATACATTCAGTTCTCAAATATCCACCTCTGGTCTCAGTTCCAGATAGAGTGTTGGATTGCAGAGTGCTATCTATCTCTAATTCTTGTGGAATTATGTTATATCTGGTCTTACCTAAATGCAGAGAAAATGTTTTTGAATAAGCATGTTTTAATATATGTAATGAAGATAGTATGCCACTACAGAGTGACAAATTTGTGAGATATTTAGAGTAACACTCATCAACTTTATTTTCATTAATTTTGTGCTTATCCTTGGAACATTCCTTGGTATGCATCTTTCTGTTTATTACACTATCAGCAACTGCAAAAGACGTTCAGGTCAAGCAGATTCAAAACCATTCTGACAAATAAAACCACATAAAGTAGCTGTATGATAGCAGAGTTATGCATATGAATTTTATGAAAATGAGAATCACTGGGTTTAGGTATTTTTAATTTTTCTTAGACTTTTTTAAACTACATTTCAGTAGTCTGTATTGAAAAGATTAATTAGATGTTATAATTTCATATTTGGTGAAGGTTATATCGCGTTATTAAACTGGTCTAATATATGGGGTAGCATTTTAAACCTATACCATGTTTTAAGATATAAGGTCTAGAAAACTGAGGGAGTGTTTCACATGACATTTTCTGTTCTTCCATTCCTTATTTGATAGCATGTAGGCCATTTTGTATGACAAAGGGAGGACATGACTGAGACATACACATAATGAATAATAACAAAGAAAGTTAGGTAATATTATTTATCTTCTTTTAAAACTTAAGAGCAGGGCAGAAGCAACTAATATAAAGAGTACAATTTAAAAAAATGAGGAAAGGATATTTTAATCTAATTTTTAACCTTTGGAACTCAGTACAAAAGATATCTGACTCCTGATTTCAGCAGGATTCAGAGCAGGGCTAAGTCTCTAAGATATATTTTTATTAATTAAAAATATTAAAAGTGAATAAATAAATTATTGTGAAAATCAATAAGGAAAAGAATGGGGAAAATAAGGTAGAAATTCAAGATTAAATATGGATTTAGTGATATCTTTTTTTTTTTTTTGGTAAAGCTGTAAAGATATAATTACAAACCAGATAATAATTGAAATGGGGACAATTAGGAAACAAATTTATTAAGAGGTAGGATTTAGTTTAAAATTATTGCTTCAGAAATACTCATTGCTGAAAATAAACCTGAGGGAATACTTTTCCACTTATTATAAGCCTGATCCCTGATCTTGCAGTATGCTGAGGTTTGCTTTCTGGGCTGTGTGCTTTAATTGTTTTGGCTAGCACCATGCTGAATTGCAACCCCAGCCTTTAACTGCTAAGAGGACATAACTGTAGTAAACAGAACAACATATCCATGGCAACCTACAGTTTTACTTCTAACTTTTCAAAACACAAAAAGGTAATTATTTTTTCTTTATATTTTTATATTCCTATGGCTCATAATAGCAGTGATGACCTCCTGGCTGGGCGTTGCCAAGCTATTAATGACAGGCTGAGTTATGCGACCTTGACTTCACCTGCAGCCATTAACTTTTCTATCTAGTCATTAACTGTTGAGAAATGCCCTCCCTTTTGGTCATTATTTCTTATATATGCATTTCTTTAATAGGCATTTTCTGTAACAATTACATGACAGAGTAATTTCATATTTTTTTATTAATAAGTGCTATCATATCTTTGTGTTCAAGCCACGAACATCCTTTGACATCTAGCAGCTTGCACATCATTTAAGTTTCTAAAGAAGAGGTCATCATTTATGCACAGGCAGATGGGAGACAGAGGGCTTAAAACATCACATTTTACATGGGAGAAAAAAGCCTTGCATCATTTGAGTTAAATCTATGAAGCATATTCAGAAATGCTGAGGATTTCATTTTTAGATCAGGCATTTAGATGTACAATGTATGCCACAATACCAGCTAGAAAACCCTTAGCGTTAATAGTAAAGGTGACCTCTAAGTTATCCCTTCTGACTACCGGATCTTTAGACAAAATGGTTAGTAATTTCACTGGGATTAATTTGCCAGCATTTTGCAGACCCTTATCTTATTTTCTGGAACTCATAGAGGGATCAGAATCCACATGATATATTTCTCTTATCTGTCAGTGCAGCAGCATAAGATAAAAGAAGATTCTTATTGAATGGATATATTTTTCATTGTCCTTCATACTATAGATTAAATGGGTCTTGTATGATTTTTCTTTCCCTGATAGAGCAAGCCATACTTCTGCATAAATAACTTCTGTGTAATTTGAGAACTCTTATGAAGAGCTCAGTAATCAATTTTGTTAGATGCTGTAATTAGTGGCCTTACCTGGATCAAAAACTAAATATTGCTGGAGGGGAAAAAGATTGTAGAGTTATTTCCAAGGGTGGGACTTAACTGGCTCCATGAATGACAAAGAATATTATCACATACTCCTGGAAATATCAGCAACAGAAGATTTGGTTAATTTGTTTGTTCCTGTAACTCAGACATACCGTTATACTTCTGTAAACAATGTTTGTTCAATGAAGTGCTTAGTCCTTTGCATAGGAAATTTCTCTGACAATGCCCTTGACTAACAGGAACTATCTGTCCTATGAAAAGAAAAAATGTTTCCAGGAGATAAAATCTGTTGGGGTTTTTGTTATTATTTTAGTTAGGTGTCTGGTTTATTAGAATCCTAATTCTGTACAATAGAGGGAAAAAAGCAGAGAGAGGTGAACAAGGCCAAAAGAACGTAAACTTAAGGAAGTAAACTCTTCAAATCTTGATAAATGCAACTCTACCAGTAAGTGACAATATAGGTGAAACATTTCTCTTTTAAACTTTTTTCCATTAGTTTTTTGACAGGAGAACACTAGTTCAGCTTTAATGAGATTCTAGTGTAAAAACTTCAGGGCTAAATAAAAGAAACAAATCAAAAGGACCGGATGATTGCCATTTAATGTGAAAGAATGAAAGTGCAAACAATCATTGTATGACATCTAGCTGTGCTAGTCACTGCAGAATGACAGGTAGAACAATTCAAAGTTACTGATCTAAAGATGGAATAACAGCTCATATGTTTGAAGTGCTCAGAAGATGAAGAAATAAAACAGACTCTAAGATAAGACATGGTTAAGCCTTTTAAATTCCATGCCTTATTGTCAGTATCATTTGAACGCTTTTGTACACTTTTTTTTTTCCTCCCTCAGAAACTATTTTATCGAAGGAATTACTTTTAAGAGCTGATTTTTATTATTATCCTTCAGGCTGAATGGTGTGCTTTGTTTTTCAACAAGATGAGAAAAAATGTACACAATGAAAAGTATATTACTAGTTTGCTAAACACCCACATTGTATATATTCAGAAGAACGTATTCTGAGGATACATTGTTAAGCTGTGCGTTCTAAGAAAGTTCAATAATTCACATGCTAATTTTCTCTACAGGTAGTCTGACTTTTTTAACATACAACATAACAAATTTGTTATGAATTTCTGTTTATATTTCCCTTGTCTATTCTATTTTTTATATTATTTTTAGGCTCTAAGGAAAACCACCTATTCTTTCTTTCAGCAAGTCTTTTTATCAGTGAAATAACCTATTCTAGTTACTGCTGGAAACAATAATCTGTAATTGCTGCTTTCAGTCCTAATTTGGCCTGTCTCTAGTTTTTCATCTCAATCTAATCTAAACCTATTTGAGCAAATAAAATGATATTTACCTCATCCTCTGTTACAAGCTTTCAAGATTACAGGCTTCAGGAAAAATCAATACAAAATACCAGCTTAGCAGCAGGTTTGTGCTCAGAAAGAATGCTAACTTTTCTTTCCTGCATTTTCTGACTTTCTACTCCCTGGAGTGAAAGCAAACCTTAGACTGTAAGGAATGAAGAGAAAAAAAAACCAAACACAAAACCCCCAGCCTTCAATGATGTGTTTGGTTCATGGTTAGTAGCCACTTTTGAGCTTACAAGCCGAAGTGCAGTGCATGGTCAAGCTCCTAACCTTTAGCTTCTGCTTCCACACTACACATCTTACAGAGTTCACCAAAAGGAAGGATCTTGACCTTGTGGATGATTTTTCAGACTCAAATACCATCTTCATTTATTATTTATTTGATTCAAGCAGTTGGGATTTGAGGTATCATCATACCTGACTGACTGATTTAAGGAAGTGGCCACCTCTCTGTGGGGGAATCTCATGAGAATAAAATCCTATTACGTTCCAAAAAGATTACTTCATTTGCTGCCTGAAATAAGCTTTTGATGAAAACATTAGAATGTTGAGTTTGTAAACAACCAAGAATCCTCAACAGTGCTACTTTTTTCCTTTTTTCCCCTTTTTTTTTATACTGAAGAGGATGTCTGGTAGGCTTTATTTTGATTTTGCTTTGTTCTGTTGTTGTTGGGCTTTTTGACCAAGAAACTGATTAATACAGAAAGATGGGTCCTTATTATAATTATACTGTACCTATCAACCTTTTCAAATTATCTGTTCTCTCTGTAAAACAGAAAAGTTCTTCCTTTAAAACTTATGCTGGATTTCTCTTTCACAGCTCTTTCCACATGCTTCCTCTTGCCACCCCCACCTTGTGAATAGTCTCTGATTTGAAAATTACAAGGAGTTATTTGGTCTTTCTTTAGAATCTGTGGCATAATTGTGTAATAGCTGTGTAGTGTTTGAAAGAAGCTCTAAACCAAGTCAAATATTTAACTTAATCACCCATTTTTAAAATAATTAATTCAGGACTCACGTTTTCTCAGATAAGTAACAAAATAAGTATGTCCTTTCCTTTGGACGCCTACATAAGATTAACACAGACACATTCAAGGTAAATCACCTAAGTTTTTATTTTAGCAAGAATACTAGAAGTTGTATCAAGGCATTTAGGGGGAAAAATATTTTAAACAGGAGATTAAGACCTATTGTATTCACCTAACTGTGGTTACTGAATTAATACCTTAGCCACAGCAGTAATCAAGGGAGGGAGATAAACACCTTCACAGTACCTGAGTCTTAGGTGAACTGAACTGCCCTTTGGAGATGCTTATTTCTTTTCATTGAATATAGAGGGTGGCTATCAGGTGAGTCATCCTAAACTTATTTAAGATAAATACTAAGTGATAATTTTTACTGCCAGCATCTTCTAAGCTATAAGACAACTATTCTGCAGTCCTGTCACCCATATAGGGTTCTCCAGAAACCCAGAGTAGCTGAAGTGTCTATTAGCTTCTAGTTCAACCTCAACAGAAACAACCAAAGTGTTGGAAGACTAGTTCCTATACACAATTATTTGTTTAGAGTGACTTGTTAGATGCAAGTCTTTGAAAAATGGTAGAATATTTTCACACTCCTCTTTTGTGTCCAGGATTTGCCAGTGTTCAGGTGAAGTCAAGTCTCTCTTGCATCTTTTTCTTTTTCTCTCCATTCCACTTTACCTGCAGTAATAATCTATCCTGTGGACTCAGATAAGTATGTGTCCCCTTTCCAAAGAGCAAAATGTGACAATTTACACCTCCCAGAGCTGTTCTCCCAAAACCTCCCCAGATCCTTTTATCGCTTACATTCAGCTCACATTTTGAGGTTATATTTTCCTAATGAAACCCAAGATCTGAGAAATGTGATTTTGAAAAAAATCACTAGTATTTTATACCACTGTGTATTGGTCCCATTAGTCTTCATGAAGCTTGATCCCCATTTGTTAGTCTAACATGAGATTACTGTGATTAAATTGCCTGTGTAATTGTCAATCATGCTGATAACTTTTAAAGTCTTTGACCAATCTCAAGCAAATTTGACATACAGGTAAAAGTCTTAAGAATTCTAAATTCCTGCAGTAGGCTAGTACTGCCTATCCCACCTGCACATACAGTTCTTCTCCCAGCAATCAGGTATTGTGTCCTGCTTAGCTCTGCTAGCAATGAGGTATTGTGTCCTGGTTAGCTCAGGACCACAGCTGGAAATTTAGCTCCAGTTTATCCCTGTGTAATTTCTGGACTCCATTAGTTGCTTTGAAGAATCTCTCAGCATTTTAAGCTAGATTTACAAATTTAAGCTCACTGTATCTATATATAATTTTGACAAAAACCTTGACCAAACAACTTTGTTGTATTCCAAGAGTTCTTTTACATTTAATTTTCAGCACTCCTGCAGCTATTTGCAGATAAAGCTGGCTGAAATAATACAATCATATAGCATAGACACAGGTACATTACCTGACTCATTAGACAAGTGCAAAGGGAAGTGCACACTCAGTGAAAATTACAAATTACTTCTTTAAAAAAAAAAAAAAAACAAAAAAAAAACCCCAAAACAAACACCACCAACACCACCCCATGACATCTTGTAACAGAATGTTTTTCTGTCTATGATTTTTAGGAAAAATTAAATGGAGGTGACTGAAAATCAGCAGAGCTTTGGGTTCATCCTAAGTAGCTGCCTGGACAGACTATCTGTGTCAAGGGACAAGGGATATTTTCTTCAGGGAATTACTGCTAGATCATTGTAAGTATTTAGACAGCTGAAAATGTAGACAGCATGACCCCTTAAGTTTATCTTCCAAAAGTGCAGTGCCTTCGGATTTTGGAAGATTCCAGAAGATCCTTTTTGAGTGTTTAATACTTATATAATTTTAAAAACTTGGTAAAAGATTAGTGTCACACTGAGCCAATGATACAGTGGACCTATCTTCAGTCCAATTCAGTTTGGTTCATTTTTGAGAAAAACATTATGAGAGTTTTGGTTGGGATTTTTTTGTTTGTTTGCTTGTTTTTGTCTGTTGGGGTTTTGGGTTTTTTGTGTGTGTGTGAAAAGAAACAATACTCTAGACATTCTAATCTTCTGAACTTAAAAATATTTGAAGGAGGGAAGAGATGGCTCAGCACAGTTTCAGTGGAAGACTGAATACTTAACTGCATCGCATTCAGTCTGTGGCTTATTGTTAATCATGGACTGCAGTAAACTCCAAGGGAAGGTAAGAGGGTGATTTACAGACCAGACCTTCCACAGTAGCCCGCCCAGCTTGTGTACAGCAGTTAGGAGATGGACATCATAGCTGGGAACTGCAGTGAGCTTGCACAGATGCTTATAAGCACTAAGTGTCCCAAGAAGTTCTTAGCAGCTTTTCCCTAGCAGACCAAAAAGAATAACAGAGCAAAGACAAGGCCAGTTTCATCCAGTAAAAGCTGGGGAAAAAATATCTTTTTTTATCAGAAACATCTTGTGCCATGGAATCCATATGAGCAGACACAAGAACACAGAAGATTATGATACTCTTACAAGTATTGAATATACTCAGAGAATATATTCAAGCAGTAAAGTGCCATGTTAGTAGAAACATTACATCCTTACATACCCCTCTGTAAGATTTTATTCTACTATAACGGCAGTGGTTGGGAGTGACATAGTGTAAACTTCTGTGATGTAATATAACCAAGGATGAGAAATAGCTGCCTCCAGAGGACAGCTCAGGAGAGAGACATTTAGATATTGGGAGAGACATTTAAATGACGTCTATTCACTGCCTTGTGCTTCCTCCAGTCCATTTATTGTAGCCACTTGTTAGTAGCCTTGTATTTCACTGATAAACTCTTCAGAATACTGGTATATATGCATAGTTTCTAACACAACAGAATATTATCTTGTAAACCCTGGGTACCACCAATGCAGAAATCAACACAACTACCACTATAAATGGTAACAATAGCACTAATAGCTGTATTCATTAACAGTTATAAGAATAAAAAAACTTTCAATTCCTCACCATGCATTTCTAAGATAAGCTTTTTAACAATAGCTCGGTGCTGTTTTTTGAAGAAATAATACTTCCTGAAGTGTTAAAGGTTTCATAATCGTAATGATATGACTTCCTCTGAAAAATCTAAATTGATAGAAAGCTCTGAGAATGCAGAGACAAAGGAGGCAGGTTGATTCTTAAGGGCAGTTGCTCCTTCCTATTTTGAGCAGAGTGACATGAAAAGGTAAACAATGGCAGAAGTCACACCTCAACAGCTGCCAAGAAACCTTTGTCTTCCAGAAGGTGGTCAAAACCTATAATTCTCCCATAGATGCTGAGAATCAAAATATGGCACCTTCAAACTTAAAAGAGCAAGTCTCAGCCACCTGAGAGTGCCTCTGCACTGATATTTAAGCATCTTTCACTATCTCAGGCTTCAGAGATGTGTCTCAGCTTTCTAATACTGTCAGGTTCCATATTTATTGTATTCAAAGAACATTGGATACCTTCTTGTATATTTTTTCTCCTTGAAATGCCATTAGAGTCCTCATTTTTTGGCTTTACATGCCTAAAGTATCAGTTCTGAAATGAATCAAAATATAGTTCCTTGTTTCTGACCCTACTTTTAGTATCTAAATGTAGAATTTCCAAGAATTTGGATCTCAGTCTCACTACCTTTAGGTGTTGAACCTAGCTAATTCTTTCACCTCTCTGAACCTTAGAACCCACAGAACACCATCATAGGCCCTATTTTTAAATGACAGGTTTGCAGCATTCCCTCCACTCTTCCCTGGCAAACGTTCTTTCTTGGTGGTTTAGCCCAAGGATCCAAGCTGCACTTTTGCACATCCAGTTGTGCACTGGTACCCAGCCAAGCACAGTGTGGGTTTGTGCCTGACTAATTAAGTAGAACTAATAACTTCTAATACATGGCCTCTCAGTTCTGAAAGGCTAAATTAAATCAAAGGAAAAAAGTATAAAAGTGAATGTCTTAAAACTAAACACTATTCATCCCTATGGCCAGGAAATACTTGAGAAGTAAAGAAGCTTTTGGATACTACACAGTGTAGGACTGCTTTTGCCAGACATCAAAATAATGACAGTCTAGAGGAGTACACATAAAGTCTTTCCAAACCAGACATGATAAAGGCTTCTATGCTTTTGTCACCTCTAAAAAAATAATTTATTTGAACTAACATATTTTCTTCTGACTTTACCAGGAAAGGCAGCAGGATACTTTGTTTGTTTGGGTTATTATATATTATGTATATTATTGGGTTATATATTTTTGTGCCTTTCTATGTTCTTAAAAAGTAAACTTCCTAAAACACCACTGAGAAAAAAAATCAAAGAGGGGGAGGGGGAAAGAATATTGATGCATAATGTGTAATACTGAAGGAAAATCAGAACTTCGGATAGCTTTTCTTTTACTTTTCCATTGAGATACTACTTTTTGTCTGAAGTTCGGAATAGTTTCCAATGGGGGGAGAAGCAAGGGGGGGTGTTCTGTGGGAAATGGTTCTTTTTTCATATTTTCTCCTGCATAGCTTAAAAAAGTGTTCAAACTCTATTTCAGGGACAAACAGAAAAGAAGCCCAGTAGTCCGAACAAATACAGAAGCTCAGAGAGAATGATTTATTGGTAAAATAAATCCCACCCATTCAAAAGATGAGAAATTAATATTATTATGTAGAATATGCCTCTACTTTAAAGATAATGTAGGTGTCTTAACGTTGAGATTGTAGGTATCTTTAAATTTAACTATTTACTTTGTATATAGAGGAATTTGGACTGAAATTAAATTTAGCATGCTATGCAGCTGTAGAAACCTCACAGTAAACATCATTTTGTATTCTATATTCTTAGCTTGCGTTTCTTGTGTTGGATTTTCCCAGACATATTTTGCTGTATTTTAGTGAATAAATTGTAGTTTTTAAGAGCTTTTTTCCTAATTTACAGAAGTAATTTCTTTTAAAAGTAATACATACATCAGAATATTCTGAGTACAAGAAAATTAATTGTACAATGTAATGAAAGATTTTTCTAGAGCTAAGACAACATAATTTAAAATAGTCAGCTTAATGTTCTGAAATATAGTTTTGCTTTTGTTGTAGTTGAAAAATTAAGGTTTCTTTTATATACTGTATATCCCAACATGATTTCAAAGCACTTTCACTTAGAAAAGCTAGCTGCTATTACATATGAATTTTCAAAGCTTGCCAAGGCTTTGGGAAGAAATGATGAAAATTACTATTGCACGACCTTCAGGTTTTCTTTGTTTCATAAAAGGCTAAGATAGCATTTTTGTCATTTTTCTTTCAGCTCAGGTCTTTCATCATAAATATCAAAGCATGCAATTATGCCTGCTCATATCCTACCATATTCTGCCTGTTTTCTATCCATAGTGATGGTGTTCTCTTTTAGATACCTTTTTCTTTTGTTTTTCACAAATCTGAAAGAAGTCCCATGTCTTTGTTGAGAGCCATAAATTGTTCATGAAGTGCATCTTGCACTGATTAAAAAGAAGAGTTGATTAACATGCTTTTTTTTTTTTTTTGTTCTAAGCAAAATCTTAAAGTAATGTTTGAGTGTCAGACCTAACACGATCATAGAAGACTGAT
Organism: Falco cherrug; assembly: GCF_023634085.1. Taxonomy (NCBI): domain Eukaryota; kingdom Metazoa; phylum Chordata; class Aves; order Falconiformes; family Falconidae; genus Falco; species Falco cherrug. Next base: position 39,563,901 of record NC_073699.1, on the reverse strand, counting down.
TTGGCCTACAGGTGGAATTTTTAAATAGTGCTTCCTGTAAAAAATGGGATGATCTTCTCTTTATTGAAATCTCTAGCTCTAGTTTCGTGTTGAATTATTCCTGTTGTTGCTTTTCATTTTTCATTTATAACTTGTTGTTCTGTCTGTTGTTTTGTGGTTTCATGTGGCCTGATCAGCAAAGACAGAATGCCCATAGCTGCTGTTGCTGAAGTTAAGTCATATTGCATAATATACCTCAAAATTAGGTTGCTTCTGTGTCTTAAGTACTTCAAATGAGCATCACTTTGCCTTTTTTGCATATGTTTACTGATATTTTCTAATTTAAAAGGCATATTGGCATAACACTGGTGTTATAAATATGTCAGACTGAAATACCCATAGTTCATTTGCTTCTGAAATGTTTTTCATTTGGTTTTGGTTTTTTTTAGAACCACTACCTTAAACACTAATAACAACTTATACAGTAAAAATTTTAGAATTCCATTAATTAACTGAAGGAAAAAAAAATCTTTCTTGAAAAACAGAACAGCAAATCTTTGTTAGAGCTTGCAGGAACATACCTCCCCATTTTTTGTTTATTATGTTTAGATTTTTATGAAATTTACAATGACACAAGGAATACATTGTTTTCATCAATTTGAACTGTTCTGTCACATAAATGTGAACTTACTGGCTATGTCTTAAGTTAAATGTCAAGGGATATACATTTTCCACATAGAATAAAACTGAGTTCAAGTTTCTTTTAACAGTGGTGGAGCAAAAAACCTCCACAGTATTTTGAAACCAAGTAGGACTGCCCCAACATGTGTTGATAAAAATGTGTATGCCTAAATAGTAAGCGTTACCCACAGTACCTAACATAAAATATAAATAAATTAACAATAATAATTTGAACTTTCAAAACCTTACTATTTAATAAGATTTGCTGGTGTGAGGTTGTGAATAAAATTGTTTAAAAAAATAGCTTAATCATTTTAATTAAGAGGCTATTTAGGCATTTTTCAATCCTCTTAAAAAAAAACAGAACATGAGAAAGGAGCAAGCAAAAGGGAGAGGTTTTCTGAGGGTTTTTTTACATTTTGAGAAGTCCCTCTTCAGCATATAAATACTCCCAGCAAAACCCTCGGCATAGTGGCTATATGTATCAATACTGAAAAGAATGGAAGATGACACTCACCATAAAAGAGTTCATTAATTCTTAAGACTTCTAAAATATTAATAGGAATTTCAAACAATGTTACTTGCTTATGCAGTGTCCATTCAGTTCACTGTGAAGTTAAGATGATATGTGGGAATCCTGAGATTACTGTATATCCTTCTTCCTACATCACAGTCTGTGCTTGCTTATTTTCCCACACTGAATGATAAATATGCTCAGAAATTATTGTACATTAAAAAAACCCAACAACACAATAAAGTGTCTGAGAGCTATAAACAAAACAGCTGCTTAAAAAACTTTTCAATGTCTGCAGCAACTCATGGAGGATTTTGGCCTCTGCTTATCTGAAATCCATTTGAAGTAACTTGGCCTCTACAGCATCCATTTCTATCACCCAAAAACTGCATTTCAAATGTTAAAACTCAGTAATAAAGGGATCTTACACTGAACACCACTTTAGAATGCATTTTGTTCTCCATCCATAATAGTTGGATCACAGACTACCTTAAAAGCCTAGCCATATAGCAATGTATGCTAATTTTCTTTTTAATTGGAAGAAACTCTTCAATCCAGTTTTGCATTCCTTATGTTTATTATAGAATAGCAATTATAATGTTGTTTTTTGCAGACTTTAAATCTATCTCCCTATAAGCATATCATCATCCATGCTGAAATAATAGCTTCACCTAATAAAAGTTTGCCTTTGCCTTTGTTAGGAAAACCATAAAAATGACTTTAAAAGTATGCAAAGTAATAGGAAGATATTCTAAACTATTCCCTTTTGCCAGAGCCAGATACTATTAGAGATTGATGCAGGTGTAATATTTATGATCAAGGCTGAAGAGGCCAGAGTTTTTTAAATAAAATTAAGGAGGTATTCCCAACTACAGGAGTATAAAGTGTGGGTTCCAGCTCAGAACTGGTCAGAATACTTCAAAGACAGGGGGTGGAGGCTTTACTTATTGCTTTCAGTAAAGGCTATAAATAAATTATAAAATAAAAAGGTGTTCTGAAACTTGGTACAGTGGGAAACGAAGAACCAAGCAATGGAAAGTAACATACATAATAACAATTATGGTGATCACTGGAACACCATGGCAGCAAAAGAACAAATTAAGCCATGTAGTTGACAGAAATCAGAAGGAAAGAGACTCTTTTTCCCAAAATATGGCATAAAATGTAAGGCAAGGAAAGGTGTCAGTGAAGGGAGTTCCAATGATGAAAATCTCTATGTTTAGAGGTTAGTTCATTGCATTACTGACTTTATCATTAGGAAAACAATATTGAATGCTCTAGCAATAAAGCAGCTCAAAGACGTTACTAATTTGCTATTACTATGAATCACTATTTCTGATAATTAAATAGTGATAATAATCTGATTCACTTAAACCTGTACCATGCCCCAACAAGCCAGATTTAAAGATGTGTGATCCTTTAAACCATTTCTTTCTAGGGTTATGAATTCTAAAAGCACACAGGAGGAGTAAATTGGAAATGATAATATACAGGAATTGTTTGAAAACATTGGGGCCACTGAGCAGATGTGACCACAATATAAATTAGTTCAAAATTGCAGGAATAAGACTCAAACCAAAACCAAGTACTGTGACATCAAATTTCAGGAAGAATTTTTCATTGGGTTTTTGTTGTTTCTTTTAATACCATAACTAGTCAAAATGACTCTTAATATCAAACATAGGCAAAATTAAATTTTGACTCAGGATAGACATATGTTGACTGTGTTATAACAGAATTATGGAGAACATAACTTCAGAAAAAAATGTAAGATAAAAGTTAGTATTTGTAAATGGCAAAATCTGCAAGATTACTTGAGGCAAGCTCGAAATCCTATCTTTGTGAACCCAGTAGAAAGAATCATAAATTGTGTCAGGCAAACATTTAAAACAGAATGAGAGCCAAGAAGACAAAAAAAGTTATATATCCAGAGACTAAAAAAACCCAAATACTGCATTATTTAAGTATGAAAGAAACAGGAGGTATGTGTGAAAATTTGTGGGTCTTTTGGACTCCCAGGGTCTTACAGAAAATACTGTGAATGACAAGGACACAGTGAGAAAACATTTCTTCCCAACAGTATTCATCTTAGGTCATACAGTATCTTCAAGAGGAGATCCTTCTTCAATATTAATCCAACTGTACCATTACCTTCAGATGTCTGTTTGTGAATGACACCAGAGTGGTGCATTTGACATGCTTGAGGGGAGGGACCTCCACAGGCCTGAGAAATGGGCCCAAGTGAACCTCATGAAGCTCAACAAAGCGAAGTAAGTGCAAGGTCTCACACCTGGCTTGGGACAAACACAAGTATCAGTAAGGACTGATGGATGAACGGATTGAGAGCAGCCCTGCAGAGTAGGACTTGGGGATAATGACAGATGAAAAGCCAATAATATCCTGGGCTGCATAAAAAGAAGAGTGGCCAATAGGTTGAAGGAGGTGATTTGGGCCAGTAGATTGAGGGAGGTGATTCTCCATCTCTACGCCATTCCTGTGAGACCCATGCAGCTCCAATACTCCCAGCACAAAAAAGAATTGGTCTGTTAGAGCAAGTCTAGAGGAGGGCCACAGAAAAAGACCTGAGTGCTGGAACACCAGTCCTATGAAGAAAGGCTGAGTTGAGGTTGTTTAGCCTGTAGAAAAGAAGGTTTTGGGAAGACATTATTGTGGCCTTCTTACTAAAAATAAATAAATAAACTGGGGCCAGTGACCATAAGCTGAATTGCTGGAAGAAAAAAACCAGAGAAAATAAGTTGTCTCACAAAAAAAAAGTCAGGCCAAACTAACCTCTGTCCTTGACTTACTGACTTGGTTATTAACAGTACCAGGAAGAAGGGGGAATGGAAGAGGGGCAGTGCAAGCTGTTACGTAGATCACCAAGAGTAATGTGTTCACTTCCAAGTACACTAAAGCAGTTTGTAATAGTGTATTAATGCAACATGCTTATATTCAAATGCAAAATCAATGACTGTGAGGTATCAGGAAGAAGTCTGACAGAGGAGAAAACCAAAAGTGACAGTGCAAAGTGATGTGGAATTTAGGTCCTATTAGATTTCTAATGAGGTCATTCATATAATATTTTTCATAAAATGGCACATAAAGGAGCTTGAGTCCAGGGCACTAATTCAGATATCCAATAGAACATTAATCACAAGACCTTAAGGACAAGTAATTAAAAAAAAAAAAAAAAGATGAAATATTATATATGATCATGTGATGACCTAGGGATTCATTTTAGGAAATTTACCAGTAACTAAATAACCAGAATGATCTTCAGTACAGTAAGATGTTTCCAGGGGTATGGAGACCCTTAGATCTGCGCACTAACCAATCCTTTCTACGTCATGTAGTTCAGTGCATTTCTGTAGGACATTTGAAAGGTATGCTGGGACATTTCCAATGAACTGCCCGGTTCAACATGGCAGCTTGCTCTTCAGGATGCTTCTGGAAAAACAATCTCTTTCAGTGCGTGTATATATACATTATATATATATATATATATATATATATATATATGCACACATGCTTCCTGGTAGCAGGGAGTGAAGAGAAATTATCTTAAGACGTCACAAAGAACAGGCTGGCTGGTCAGCAGAAATCTGTACTCAGCAGAGAAAATTAAGTTCTAGCCCCTCAGATATGACTTTTTTTTAGCCTTAGCCAGAATAAATCAGGCAAAAAGATTCACTAAAGGTTACAGAAGTTAAACCTCATGTTTGTATATCGAGTTAATTATGGCATATATGTTTGTTTTTCCAGCAAAATCAGTGAGAGGGAAGGATTCGAAGAGAGACACATTAGTAAGAGTCAGTTGTAAAGGAGTTTGGTTTTGCTTGATTTTCAGTTTCTAGTCAGTTAAGATTCTTTGGATCTTTCTGTATAGAAAACTGTAATGAAAACTTTCTAAATGCATTTAGCTTTTCTTGGACTAATCCCTTAGCTACTCATTTGTAACTATCCTTTCAATTACCATAACACCTATTACCCTTGAAATTCTAGGGCTTACTACCTTAGACAAACTAAAGCTTTCGGAAGTGTTAATTAGGAGTTACGGGACTTAATTAAGCAGGAGGAGGAAAAAAGTTCTCAAACATCATATGGCACTGTTACAGCTATTTCTGTGCAGAATAGCAGTTAATTCTGTTAGGAATAACAGTTATGATATCTTAGTTTGAGAATCTATATATCAAATAAGAAGAAAAAAAAGCTGACTTGCATAGGGGTTTTGAAGTGTGATACATTATATACAAAGCCACCTCATTTCCAGCATTATTACAAAAGGGGTAACTGAATGACTTAAGCAGAAAAAGCTTTACTCATGTCCTGTAATTCAGGTAACATTCCATAAAACAAACAAACAAATTCCAAAAATGTCTGGCAGGGATATTAAGCATGCTGGAATTTCAGTCTCTAAAGGTCTTTGGTGCACAGGTATTAAAAAAAGTTTCTGAATATTAAGAATTCTTCATTCCACTGTTAAGAATCCACTAGGAAGGGAGAAGGTTGACTAAAGCTGTGTTTTGACAAGAAAAAACATTTTCAAAATATTATTTTAAGTCCTCAGTAAAGTTATTTTGAAGAAAAGGTATGGCCAATTTCTAGCCTATGTCAAAGAATGAAATATTGCATTTTGCCATTTCCTGTCTTATAAGTAATGCTTATTTAAACTATGCTTCCAGATGACTTTGGTTTGGTCCCTCATTTCAGGAGGAAAATATCTGTCTAATGAATCAATATAGATATATGTAGATATATCAGGAGATATTTTCTCTTTCGAGTAGTTTTATCAGAACCACTTCTTGTGCATGCTTAGTGTTGTGATAAAGCTGTCTAGCACTTTTCTGAATATACTATTCACAATTTTATTCTCCAAATCAATTTTAATTTTAGAAATGAAAAATGTTAACACACTCAGAAAACCGTCTCCTGATAAGTTAAATGGAAAAATCTACATGAAAATTTCTGAAACATCCAACAAGCCACCTGAATCTAAATTCATAGTTATTAACGGTGTGATAGAGTAGCCTTTTATATTATGATCATGAGTATGGGACAAATGTGTCTTGTTCTGTCTTTATTGCAGCTTCAAGGTTGCAGTTCATCTATGGGGAATATACCACGGTCATGTGGAAGCACTCTTTGTGGTGAAACATTTAAGATCCAGTCTGTAGATACAGCCAAAGCATGTAAAGATTAAGTTTTGCTGTAAGGTAATCTTAAAGAAGGATTGGTGTCTCCTTGCTCTGTCTTGGTAACTGTAAGAGATAGGCTTAATATATCCAGCCTGTGGAGGAACTGTATTTTGAATTATGCTGCTTCAGAATGGTAAGTATATTCTGTCTCTGAGTAAATTCCTTAAGCATGGGTCCAGATCCACAGAAGTTAATGACACGTTACACTTTCTCCTCTTTGCCTGAGGTAATAAGAGAAGAATTGAGAGTCTTGGTTCCTTGTTTTCCTAAATAAGGTAAATGTGATAGTAAGGTCAGCAGACAATAGGGTGAAGTTGATAGCCAAGTAATGGTAAAGTCCAGCTGTAGGTTAATATCCAGAAACCAAGGAATTGCAGAAAAGCAATATTTTTGAAGAACTGTTCCCTTTATATGTTGTTACTGACATGGGTACTGCACCTTAAATAGTGCAAGCACAAGTACAGCATAGCCACCGTCTCTCCATTACATATTTTTCCCTTAAACAGTGTGATGGCATCAGTTAAGCATGATTACAAACAGTCCTTTGATATTTAACTGTGTGTTGGTTGTATTAAATTATTTCTTGTTGCAATCAGAAGCAGAAGAGACCACTTAATGTTGGTTACATATATAGTAGTGACAAAAAGATGGTAGAAACAATCTGATCCTTTTAAAGCTTGAATTTAATGCCTATATTTCTTTGGGTTTCAAAGGGATTCAAAGACTAAAAACTGTCATAATTATATCAAAAACCCAAAATTACAAAAATATAGGTACCTGTATTAAACAGGACTTATGCAAACTGTGGTGTTGGTGTTTTATTTTTATTTTAGCATTTTTCCTTCAGCCTCCTAAGTTACAAAAGATGCAGACGCTTTCTTATATCTAGCCTTGAAGGTGATACACTGTATTGATTTGACACATCTTGAGACCTAATAATCAACTACATGTTTTTATGATTGGCTGATGTTGCCTTGTGTCTGACTGCCTAAAGAATGTTGAGTTTACTGAGGTCATCTATAGCCTATAGATAATCTACACGACTAATAAAAATGCTAAGTAGACTGTCAATCTGTTTTCGAATCATATCAAAACTCCTAATCCAATTTGTAATTTTCAAGATGAAACTAATCTAAAAATAAAATAAAATAAAATATATGTGTTTATTAAAACAGAGTGATATATTGCCAGTATGCGTCTAGCTACATTTTAACATTTGAGCTTTCTCTTGAAAGACTATGATAATGAATATCATAGCCTGGTAAATTTTTAACAGATCTTTATGGACTGAATATTGTACTGGTGATTTTTATCCAAAGTTAAAAAAACCCACACCAGCTGTATCTGAGCCTCAGATATGTGGAACGCGTTACTCTGTAACCTTAAAAATCCAGTTTGTGCTTTCTCATAAGGCATTTTCAGCTGCAGATTCATATCTGAGGATGGTATCTGGTTGAAAGTATACATTATAAAAAATAATAGTAATATTTTGTACTGCATACCGTCAACTCCAACTATTTCCTTTTGCTGATGTGGTGAAATGTGTATTTCAGTCAAGTGGACTTAGAGATATAAAACATAGGAATTGTGACTGTAGGCTACAGTATTTCAGTGTCATGGCAAAACCCTAAATTTGAGTCTGATCCAAGACTACCCTTCCCCAAACTAACAGGTGTTAGCAAAGAAGCTGTAGTTCAAAAGTTCACAATGTTGAAGAGTATTATACTTCCTTTTCAAAACATACATCTAAAGAAAATCAGATGTTAACATAGATTATAAACTTCAATTTTCATCATTAGTCAGATAAATTCCTAACTTCATTTAAGCTTGGTTTAAATTCACTCACACATAGCAGTGTATTAGGGGGTTTACTGATGTATTTTCAGTCTTGTACATTTATGTGAATACAGATTTTACAGCACAAACCAGTCTGAAGAAAGTTACCATGACTTTCTACTGCAGACCCTTTAAATCTGATAGACTCATAGACAGATATGTCCATTTCTCAGGACACTGTTTGTCAATATATGTTAAATATCTCTTCAGTTTGCTTTTTAAAGATCAGATTCCTGAAATAATGTAAATGTGTTTAGCTTAGAGCATTAAATATTGATTCTGAATGTTTTTAATTAGATAATATTACAAATCAAACACATTCATACATGGAAATCCTATTTTTTTAGCCTTTGTTTCCATTTTTACAGGTGTATATTACATAAACAGAATGAAGAGTTAAAAATTTTAAGGACCAAAATTTGTCTTGGCTTCTGGTGTTCAGACCAGGGAACTTATATTATTTTTCATCCAGCCTAATCTCCTCATTTTCCTTCCCATAAAAACCAGAGAGAAGGAGAAAGGTTGCAGTGCTGGGTTCCCACATCTCATCCTAAAATAGGATGGAACAGAGATCATCCAGACTAGGAGCTAGGAGGTGCTCCTACGCCCCAGCCATGCACTACCACTAAAGACTAGCTAAAGAACCCCAAAGTATTATTGTGCTTAGTAGAAAAGCTAGAATGAAGTTACATGCCCTGTTCTAGGAAAGGAATTCAAAATACTGAATAAGGTGCTTAAACTCCATCTACAGTCAATGAGAAGAGCTTTGCACTTCATGGTAGAAAGTCAGGTGCACATGATAAAGGATGCAAAATGAGACACTACGAAAAAGTAAACTAAGAGTAAACATTTTAGCATTATTTTTATTTGCTAAGTCTTTCTTCAAACAGCAAAGCTCTAAATACGTGAAGCTGTGAGCTCTTTTATAGTAAGTTTTGAGTCTTTTGTCAAGATGGGCACAATATGTTTGCCCAAATGCATGTCTGCTGCCATTTAAGGCATTAAGATATCCCACCTGGCTTCTACCCTCCAATCATAGTGGAATAGATCTGGAAATTTTGTACTGTATTTTTCAATCACATGTGAGGGTCACAGCTTATTTTCTAAAGCTTATTTTCTTAGTTACTCTTTTGTGGATCTTTACAAATAATGTATAGATTTCCAGGACCTTTCAGACAGCTGAAGGGGATCATTCTGCTTTCAGGTAAACTTTGATGACATTTTCAGACATTTTGCCACAGTCATTGTTTCTTTTAAAAACAAATGAACAAAATATGCCTTTTTTTTTAATAAAAGTGAAGATGGTTAGGGGTTTGATTAATTTCAGGATAGGAGATTTAAAAAACTCTACGAATATCAAACAAAATAAATTCTAGAAGTGCATCACTGAAATACTGTAAAGGGACAAAATTAACCTCTATTCTCAGTGACAGGGATTTTAACGCAGGTAGATTTCCATTATACTTCTTTCCAAAATGAAATTACTGACATTTACTTATGTAACCCATAAATGTAATTTTTTTTAACCTCTTTTGAGTACTATAGAATCTAAGTGTTTTGTCAGGCTTTCCAAATTTAGGAATAGTTGATGCTATGACCACTTTAGCTGTAGTTGAACATAATAATACACATAATCCCCCAAACTAAGGAACATTTTTAAGTTTTGGGGGTTTTTTTTAGTGATTTTTTTCTAGGTGAGATAGTTTAATGTGCAATAAAAAATCCAAACTGCAACTTAAAGAAAAATGAAAAATACTGTGAAAAGGTACTTGGAAATATCTCTTAGTCATAGTTAAAGTCTGTCTGCTCCCTACAGTGTGGAATAAAATATTTCTACCTTCCTTTCTTCCCAGTTTGGCCAAGTCGAGACATCAGATTGTGATTTCAGCCAAAAAGAAAGATAAAAGCATTGCCTTCACCCCTTTTGTACTAGAGTCATGGCAAAAAATATGGTAGTTGTTGAGAGAATTGATGTTCTTTCTCCTTCAGGGCAGCCGGTCCAGAATGTTGAAAAACTTTCTGAAAGAGAAAGAGTGAACTTGTTTTTAGCTATGCCAAAGTAAGGGTCAATGCAAAGAATTTCACCTTACTCTGGGTGATGCCTGATGTTGCAATCAACTCCCAGGAGGCCATGTCTGAGCTCATTTTCAGTCATTTCAGTTAATTTTAGTTAGTTATCAGTAGGTAGGAGAATAAAAGCAACTTGGCTTTTTCTCTTTCTATCCCTCTAATTGGCAGATTTTCAACCCAGTTCTTTAGATCTGTGACTTCCATTTCCTCCTTACTGTGCCAAGAATATTTTTTGGCATCTGGCATTTTAACAGTAATATTGCCAGTGACCAGGCATTGGATAGAATCAAAGTACTGGCACTGTATTTTGTAATTTTCACAGAAGTATTTTATTTGATTGACTCTAGAATGCTGATTAGAGGAGATAAGACTATGATGCTCTTGAGGATAAGTCACTTAACTCAGATTCATGACTGTTTAAGAAGAAGAGCACAAATTTGTTGTACAGGGCAAGGAATCTGGCTTGGCTGAAATGGACTGTGATGTCCGCCAAGACTCAGCCTTCAGACCATGTTTATTGAATTTATCTGTCAATGATTTATTCTTGATTGTATTAAATCTATTTTACAACTATATAGATGATGCAATGTTACAACATGGTTTTAATTCATTGGCCATGGTAGGGAAGGATTCAGATAAATTTATGGAGGAAACCTTAAAAAGAAAGCTTTTTCTAATGAACAAGAAAACTGCTAGCTATTAATTTTCAAACAAACCCCAAACACTTCTGCAGTCCTTACTCAGGCAAAAAAAAAGAAAGCGCTCCACAGAAATACATACTTAAGTCATGACTTAAGGATTGGACCAACACAGTCTAGTTACTCGAGCAATTTTGTGTTGAAATGCTGTTAATTGGAAGGAGGTATCATTTTAAAAGATAAGAACTCCACTGAATATATTGTACTTCAGCAATAGATGAAGCAAGAAACAAAAAATCTGCAGCGTGCTGTCAGATGAAACATTGTTTAAATTTAGAAGTAAGAAAAGCAGAATGTAATATCAATAAAAAGCTATGCAGATTTGTTTTATATTAATGTTATGGATAGATAAAATCCAATTTGCCTTTAGGCAAATTTTCAGATTTGTAGCTTGACAGAATATAAGAACACATCACTGCCACTTTTATGTGAATACGTAAACTTACTTCCCCCTCAGTGAGTCTGGAACTATGCAAATGTATTTTATGTTTGGAGAGGCCCCTGGTTATATGAAAACAATGTTGTTGTTTCTTTTAGATTTTAATTTAATATTCCAAGCCTTGGAGGGAGAAATCATCATAAACTCATTTACCCTACAGTCAATGTGACAATATGGGAGGTTATGTTTAATGCCTTAGCAGTAAGCATTTTGAACAGGCATCCAAAGGTGATAAGAACTGAAATAATCTTTGTTAAAATTCAAAAGCAGCTTAATTGAATATTTAAAATCATTCTCAAGGTATAACTGAGAATAAATTATGTAATGATGTAGTAGGAATAATTTGATTTTATACTTCCTTCTGCTTAGAAGTACCACAGATGTTTAGATATGGGTAAGGCAAGTTTCTTGCTGTGAAAGTCATTTGAGATGCAATACAAAGCATTGTACATTAATGAGATTTTATTATCTCCTGTTCTGATATTTTTTTATGAATGAAAATATAAAGGTATTTCTATAACTCTTTAAAGCTGGTGGTTATTTAGACTTTCATTTCATATTGTCATTTTCTGTTGTATTTATAAATTTTATTCCTATACATTTTAATATAGACGTTTTAAAAATCAAATAGTTTTGATACATAGTGAATAGATCATATATGAGGGTATGTGATACAAGACATGCCTTATTTAAGGCAGAAATATTTAGATGCCTCTCCTGACTCTTGCTTTGGTGTTTCTGGGTTTGGGTTTGCGGATTTTTACATTTTCTTACCTCTGGAGAGATCCCACAGCATAAATATAATGAAAACCTGATTATGCTTGGCTTCACATTTTAAAAAAAATCAACAGAATACCTGAACTCTTGGATGCATGCATTACTGACATCTGAGCCCTGTGTAAGTACTCCAAATGTTGGAATATGTTAATACTAAAAAGGAAGCAATATATGTTTGTGTCGAAAAATATTGAAGTCCTGAGTGCTCATCCCATTTATCAGTAAGTACACACAATCATCTCATCAAACTGCAGCTTCAATGAGAACAAACAAAAGAGTCCTAGCTACAAATTTCAGTGACAGACTTTGATACCTGTCATCGGGTAATGTAATTATAAATGTTGAAAATATGTTTCTATGTACACATGAAACTAAGAAATGCACACTTTGTTCGTAATGCCAGGTTACAAAGTCTGTTGCAGTCAAGGCTTAGCTCAGAAGGTCTCTTTCATGGATGTTTATCAGGGTCACTATTGTTCTGCTCTCTGTCTTGTGTCTTCTACTTTACATTTACTTGTATTGTGTTCATTGTCCTGCCATAACTGTGCTAGCAAAATCCAGAAAATAATAGATTCCTTTTACTGGAACAGCTTATTGAAATGGAGGAGCTGCTATGATAGAGGAACTCTTTCTGTCACTGTATGCTAATATAGCTGAATCCTATCTACGGAGAGGGTTGCCAGCATTGCTTTTGGCATGTGTCTGTCCTGTACTCACACTTAATTAAATAAATCCTTTGTGTTAAAAATGAGAAAAGAAAAAAAAAAAAATGAGTCTAAGCTGGTTCCAAAGTCAGGAGCCATATTCAAGAGAAGGGTGAGTCCTTGAAGTGTTGATGATGACTAGTGAAGGAAGGTCCTGGTGGTCAGCAGAGTTCCTGCATTTAATTGCTTTAAAATAGAATAGAGAGAAATAGAACACTTAACTCCATGAAGCTGACTGTCTACAACAGCTTCATGGGCAGAAAGGGAGGTGGCCTTCATTGCCTTGTGCCTGTCCAGTTGCCTTCATCAAGATCCAAATATGCAGACTGAACATGGCAAGGGTCACTTTGAACTGAGTTACTTCTTTTTAACTGCCAGCTCTATTGACAATTCCTTTGGGAGCTCAAAATTAGGGATTCTGAGAAATATAGATTGGCAAAATTCTGCTCTTAAATAATTACATTTTCTCATTTACAGATCTTATCAAAGACTTAATGACATTATCAAGTTTCTAATTTGAAAACAGTAGCATCATATATAACTTTTCAAATTAGTTTTGATATTACCTTCTGGGATATCTTATCCTTCCGAAGCATGGTGAAAAAGGAATCAGCCATTTATTTGCTACATTTTAAAACTTTCTTTTTATCTAAGCATTATATGGTTTCCTTTAATTTCTTTAATTACTTGTTGACAATCTGGTTATCTTTGCCAGTTACTTGGAATATCTTCTGAAAGGATCAGTCTTTGAGTGAAATGAAGATAAAGGTACAGAGTGTTTAACCATTCCATGATTTGGAAACTATCACTACTGATGGTAACCAGGAACAGAAAAAGTCCATCTTAAAGTGCAGGTGAATTTTTTTTTCCTTATAAACTCACATGTCAAAGGCCTCTTGCACATGCTAGATTTTTGTTTACTGTCAGTTAAATTTTTATATGTGCAGGAGGCTATTGGGCTGTGGGGTTTTGAAAGATTTTCCCCAGAAGAGGAAGTAGAGGTGAAAATGCCATGAGCAGGTCAGTTACAGATCTGTTTCAACACCTCTCAGAAAAACAAATTTTTCTGTTCAATTTATACCTTAATTTATGTTTTGTGCAATGAATCACTGGGATAACCCTAACATTTGCATTCCATGACTTTTGAATGTTTAAAATAGAAACCTTCATGTTGAATTGACAAATGGTTTGTATTAATATAAAATTAGATTTAGGAAAATCATTTAATCTATAAATGACATCTGGTATTTACAGCTTTAGAGTCTGATGAAGATAGATGCACTACCTTACATGTTTATAATATTTTGTAAATTTGCAAATGCATATTTAAATTGATTGTATCCCTCTCCCATCCTTCAAATGTCACTGGCCCTCTAAGGACCTAGTCCAAAGCTCACTTTCATTATTGGAAAGACTTAAAGGTTAAATGTATAGCCTAAAATTAAACAGAGCCTAGGAACATTCCTGAGCTCTGGAATACTACTTTTTCTATGGTTAAAATGTTAGCATGTTCCCCAGCATGATTTCGTCCTGTGCCAGCTAGCCTTCAGCTGACTAATTCCTGGATGTAGTTCAGGAGTTAATGTGAGACAGAGAAAATCTCAAACAGACACTTTGAGTGCAGCCACCTCTGGAGGGCAAAACAGTTTAGCAGTAGGGGTGTGGGTCCTGTGTCGCTTGGGCCTGGTGTCTCCTCCAGAGTATCCACAATGAAGTCTAAACCAGTAAGTTTGGGAAAGATGACGGTTGTTGGCGGGTGGGGGGTGGTTGTTTTTTTGTGTATTCTCACAGCCTTGCACTGTATAGACTTCCTTGCAAAAGGATGTGTTTGGATAGAACTGGTCAGGAGCTTTTCTTATATTTCTTGTTTTGATCATAAAATAAAAAAATCTTGATGGGAATGTCCCCTCGAGTCCCAGTAAGTGTGGGATTCCTATATCAGAAGGGACACAATTCCACTAACCCATCCAAGAATAATAACCATCTGGAGCGGGAAAGGTAAGGTCCAGGCTTAAAATAACCAGTGACTGGGGAACCAGTAGCCCCCAGCCCGTAGGACTGTTCTGTGAGTTAGTACGATGGTGTCTGGGATCTGTGTGAGGCTGAGGACAGGTGCCAGGATGCTGTTATACTCCGAGAGAGAGAGTCAAGTGGGATCAGACCTTTTAAATTTGAAATGGCTCCTCTAAGTACCCAGAAGACTGGAATCCAATCCCCTTGTCTTGGAAAAACAGTAAGACAAATATTTGAAAAAAACCTCTGGACTAATTCTACTTCTTTGCTTTTTATTACTTTTTTTTTTTTTTCCCCTGATTCAACTAGCATCTTAAATGTTTTTGGTTTTGATTTATTCAGAAACTTGTCTTGAATTTTAAAGAATAACACTTTAAGCAACAAGAAAGGTAAGGGTCATATGGATGCTCTGTACATATCTGTGTGATTGTGTATAAACATTTCAGTAAAGGAAAATGCATATTCTGCAGTAAAGTTACTTTTATTATTTCTAGTGTATCAATATTTGTTCCTTCTCTTAATGTCAAATATGTCTAGATGGAGAAGCAAGAAAGGGTTGGTGAAGTTCTTTACAATAGTTTAATATATTTTACTTTCATGTCAGGATTATAATATATGCAAGTTTAAGCACAATTTGAGCCTTTATCTTTGCTGTACATGAATGCAGAATGGAATTATTTATCATCTTTTCTTACCTATGCATGTTATGCACAGGAGCATACAAAACCTTTACAGTCTTAAACCTATATTGCTCCACACCAAAATGTACTTCTATCAAATATTTTCTTAAAAAGGTAGAGACAAATATGTAGGCTGAAAGATCTGGATGAACTATAGTTAAGACCAAAAGCAGGTACTCCCAAGGTACACGTTTGTGTACCTCTTAACACAATGTATACTCTCACATGGCAATGAGAACTTTTTTGGCTATATTCTGGCCAAAAAAATGTTGTATGTTTAATGGATCTTTGCTGGAGTGAGAAATAGTCTCAATGCACTAGAGTCAATAGAGTCCCTGAGACATCCTTGCTGGAATGGGAAAGGACATATCATTCCTTCAGTTGTGCTCATAATTTCAGTGGCCAGCATGCTTGCACATGTATTCCTCAAGTGCCAAGAATAGTCTTTGGTGCTCCAAAAAGACAGTGTCTGGGAGAACGAGTTTATTACCAATCTGCAAAGCCAGAAAGAGCATGCATTAGGGAAAGGAAGCATGTGTTTTATCTTGCCTATAATGCTGTTGCTCTGTGTAGTTCTCCAGTGCTTTTGTAAGGTTTATGGATAGTCTTGGCCTCTGAAATCATAATGTCTCCAGACACTGCTGCTTCTCAGCTCCTTTGCCAAGACAAAATAAGTCAGAAGAGTATTACTGTTAAGACTGGGAATATTCAGGGAACTTCTTCAGGTTGGTCAATCTTTTTTTCCAGTAGTTTAAACTACTTTTTTTATCCCTATCAAGGAAACCTCGGGAAAAACAAGTTTTCTAACTTGAGCAAAATCTAGGTTTTATCAGCTATAGAAAAAGAAGAACAAGTTTTCCCTGTGCAAGTATAAGAAAAACATGTGAATCTAGCATATGGCATATAAGAAATACTATAGGCATTAAATTTTTATTTTTATTAATTTTAGTTCCAGTATTTGTGTCTCTGTCAATGGTTCTATTCAATTTTTGCTTTTGCTTTCCATCTTGCTTTTCTCCATATTTTATTTTAAAACGTATTTTCTATTTTTCTTATCTCAGCTTGTCCTATTGGGATTCTGCAGCCGGTTCTGGCTCTGTTGAGCTTTCACTCACACAGCTTTGAAACTGGTTGAAAATGGACTAAAAATATCATCTGTTGCTGACTAAAATGTGACTGTTTATTTCATACTTATTAAATGGATATTGTGTACAGATGTGTATATCTGGACATTGTATGACATGATCTTTTGGGTTTGCTTTCCTGCTGCTTCTGACCCTGCCTATACAAAGCCTGCTTCACAATGTCATCTGATGTGAAGAATGAAGTTCCTTGGGTAGCAGAATATCAGTTTCATGCAGCATAGATGAGAATGCAGTTGTCTCATTTAAATAATATCTCATAATGAGAGGCTCTCTGAAGAAGCAAGGGGGAAATAAAGTTGTGTCTGTAAGTTATTAGCCAGAGACCATTTTATGTACAATATACAGAAACTGTAAGGAAATGCAATGCATTTGGAGTACTTTTGTCATGGTTAACAGATTTTAAGTTCTCCATACAATTCTGAAAAAATATCTATAGCAAGCCAGAGATAGAAAATGTTTCCATATTATGACTGATAAAAGGAACCTTGAAAAGGAAATGCAAACAGTTGTCAAAGATCAAAAAAGACACCTGAAATCATCTTTGTAAATATCACTCACAATCAATTAATAATATCTGAAATAAATGTGCATAAAAGAAAGCAATGTAGAAATGAAATAAAATACAGCTAATACACCCAAAATTATAAAATTGTTTTAAGAAGTGCCTTTCTCGTTACAACTGAATGTGATTTTCCAGATAGAGGCATTGTAATATGACCCTGTGTGCTGTTCTGTGTGTACAATAAAGCAAGCAAAATTAATCCCTTCCCCTGATGACCTCTAGAAATGAAAACCCATTATAGTAATAATATTTGTACTTAGGCCTTGATGTTTTTGTGCTGAATCTGAATGCCACAAAATGATTGTATACAGTGGCTGATGAGGACACATGTACAGATAAATACATAAATAATCCTCTTTATATAGGTGCAAGGTGACTTTTTAGATCTGGTATGGAAACTAGTTGAAGCCTAATAAAACTGGTAATTATTTTCTTTACTGCTAAGGCCTGAATCTTATTATGTTGAAAGGTCTATTAGGAATGTTTCCCTTTTTAACATGGAATGTATGTAACTGGATCTTGTGCACAATTTTCCTGTTTGTAAAACTTGAATTAAGCATTGAAATTTCTGCCTAAGTTACAGGGTTTGGTGTTTGCCAAAGTATATATGGTATCAAATACTATAATACGTCTTTGTTACCAGTCTGCGGTTCAGTTAGCAAACCCCACTTAAAGGGTAAAAGATCTTTTAAAAAACAACATTATTTAGCTTGGAACAGGAATCAATACTCCATATGATATGGTAATGAAACGCAGACTTTGCAACATATTGATGGACACTGAGAAAGTGTGTGTGGTGGGAGGAGTGGGTGTATTTGTGTGCATGTTGGAGGGACCACAATAGTATTAATAGCCTGTAAAGGAGGTTTCTGACATTTGGTAAACACATGAGTAGGACACAGAGCACAATAGGAGCTACAGTTCAGAAACAATGATACGTACATTACTCTGGAACGCTATTAAATACATGTGAGCTTTCTTCCGTCAGCATTTGTATTTTCACAGGATGTAGTAGCAAAGCACTAGCTTTGTGGAAAAGGAAGGCTAGAAAGATGTCCATATATTGGTTTACTATTTTGTTTTACTTTTAATATTTGTATTTCTTTCTGATGTGGACCATATATCCAAGCCGGTATTGGTTTTGTGCACATGGTCTGGCTTTCTATTTGTCTAAGTGGTAATAAATTCCCATTGATCAGGGCTTAGTGGAAATTAGAACACCCTCCATGTGCCTCGGCCGGGGAGGCTGCTCCCAGCAGACTCTCGCTCACATTAAAAGCCCACTGGAATGTTTCAGGATGGTTGGTGTTGCTGCATATTACTTCATAATGTCAATACCAGAAGGCCTATTGATTTGGATCACTTTCTTTAAATAAAAGAAATTATTTAGTATTTGAAAATGGTAAAAAATGGCCACCTGGAGTAAAAATAACACCACCGCATCTCTCTTTCTTAGACTGTCCATCAGCTTGGGTCAGCCTTGAATTATTGCACACTAACTATTTTTAAAAATTGTATACCACATGTTGTGCTTTCAATATATTGATTGTAAAGGCTTATATCTGTACCCTTCTGCTAAAGAATAAAACCTGAATTTATTAATTACATTATATTTTAGATTAAGATTAGTGGGATTTCTTTTAAGCAGTGTGTATATGTGTTTTGAAAAAGGTGAGCTGAGAGAGAAACAGATACATGCAAGGCTTATCAGCCTTTCAAACCTGTACTTCTTCAGTCAAGCAGCACCAACAGAGGACGTGTGGAGAGGTCTCTTTCTAATGGTGATTTCCATGCGAGTGTCAGCAGACTGCTAAAAAAGTGACAGAGAGAAGCTGGGAAAGCAAAAAGGACAGAAAGAAAATGGAAGGCAATATACACTATGCTATTATCTGTACACAGTAAACACTTCATAATTAGTAAATACCTAAATCAGCTGCCAAAATCCATATTATAAGGAGCTAGAAGTCAAAATACATCTGTATGAAATAAAGTTGGCCAATAAAGAGGGTGTGGTTTGGTTTTGGGGGTTGTTGGGGTTTTTTTTCTCAAGAGGTTAGGAAGGCTGGAACTCAGCCACATATCAAAGCATGCCATATGTCAGGGAGGATCTTCCTTCTCTACAGCAGTAGCTTATTATCTAAAAGTATTTTCAGTATTTTCAACCAGATTGTTTCCCACCCCTTTTGGGTTCCCTTTCCGTTGCCTGATCTTTTGTCACCCCACATAAATACTCTGCATATATGACCTGTGGTCAGTGGGTGATGAAGCTATTAAAGAGATGCAGCTACTTGGGCGGGCTGGAAAGATGTGACACTACCTCCTGGGCGTTCTCCTTTGGCATCCTGGAGCTGTATCACACTGAGGACCTGTTTTTAAATCCTAGTACTATTCCATAAAAATAATGCAGCTTTCTCTTCTAGCTTAAAATGTGTTTTCTTCAAGAAGAACATCATTCATGCACAGCCTGTTAAATGAACACTTGTATTCAAATAACTTACTGATTATGCAAAACAACTCTGCCTGTTACGGTACACGTTCAGTGCAGAAAATTGCTCTGTTAGTTGGACTGCTTTTCCCGTCACAATGAAACATATATCTGCTTACAGCTAAAAGTCCAAGGGCCTGATTTACTAAAAATTAGTGATCCATCAGATTGATGGGCAATCTGCACTCTTGGTGCCTTGAAATTTCTTGCATCAGTCACCAGATCATGATTTACTAATAGGGTTTCAGGGCTTGCAAAATAGCACAACTCTAACCACATATTAATATTTAATCTGGCATTTTAAGTGCACCTAACAAAAGACCCCAGAGCTGCTGACAGGACCCTAAATTGTGAATTTCTTAAAAAGGAATTGAGTATTTCCATAGTGGTTTCATGTGGAAATCTGAAATAAGAAGAAATAAATGAGTTAAGCCCTGCACATGAACTTAGAAGCTTCTGACTATATTTTCTTGAAAAACTGTTTGTAGTTTGTTTTTTTGCCGTCTAGCTTCATTAACATATGACAAAGCTTCCTTTGGCAGTTTCAGTGTCCATAGCTCATATGGCTGAGAAATTTCAAAACTAATTCCTATATTGTGTGCAGCTAAACAGTCTGTTCTTTAAATACTTAATCCACTTGGCAGCTCCAGAAAGGTTCTAAATGAGGATAAAATAAAGTATAAATCACGAAGACCTCTTTATTACCATGAAATTTAGTAATTGAATCTGCACAGACTTAGTAAATTGGGCCCTCTGTGTTTTGTATAGCATTTTAAAGTAACCAAGATAGCTAAGAAGCTGAATTACATATTAATAGTGTTTCTACCATTTCATGGCTTAAATAGAGCAATAGAGTGTGTTAATAAGCAACTTCTGCTGCTGTCAGGTGAATATTCTAATGTTACAGAATGTATATAGTGCATGTCTAGAAAAGGGTTTATTTGTTTCTTCTATTTTCATATGCCATAATTTATGAAAGATGTTCTCAACACCACCTGTAATAACAGAATGTTTATTAGTGTGCAAATGAGGGTTATAAATGATGTTGCTTATCTATGGAACAAAACACAAAAGACAACTTATTAGCAAAAGACAAATTGCTCAGCAAGTTTCAATGAGCTGCTATGTTTGTCATGAAAAAAACCTTTTATTTGCACCGATCAATGCATTTATAATCCATTTAAAATAATATACTTGCCACTAGGTGGCTATTTCTGATCAGATCATTTTACCATTTTAATTACATTTTTAATATCCCGGCTGCATAAACAAAGATAAATTACAAGCCTTGCACAATCTGGCTGCTAGTTCAGGCACAATCTGTAATAATATCAGCTTTTGTTTGTGCCTCCTCTAATTAGATTCTGAAATCTAGGCTTTATCAATCAATAATTTTAATTTCAGAATTGCCTTTTGATCTTACATTTCATGTTTGTTTGCAGAAAATGATCAGTAGGACAAAGCTGATAATTTATGCAGAAACAATCTCTCAGCAAGTTACAAGCACATTCCTAGCCATCAACACAACCCGGCAGACTAAGCTTGACACAGGTCTAATTAGCATGCAGATATGTGTCGCCTCATTGGCAATTCAAATTGCTTTTTTATAATGTACCTCAAATTGTGCTACTCAAACACTGTATTTGATTTCCAAAGCCCCCTGGGCATCCCATAATGTCTCCCTTCATCCTGGGTACGAAGCATTTATTGAACAATCTGCTTCGACTCTGGCTATCTTTGCGAAAACACCCAAACATTGTAACCATGGGACCAGCTTTTCCTCCTTGTCAGACAGTAACTTGTTCTTCTGCAGAGCAGCGGGTGGCACGTCCGTAGGTTTAGCGATGATATGTTACCTTGCGAGCTCCTGCTCCCACGGTGGCTGCTCTATAGAGGGCTTCGTTCCTGTGCCACTCATTTAAAAAGGGGGAGGATGTCTACAGAGCACACATTAATATGCGGCACATAACCACGTCTCTGAATGCCAGCCTTCCATTCTTCATTAAACAAAATGGCTGGATTGCAGTGATTGTTTTCCCCTCCACACACACGCGCGCGCGCGCACAGGCACACACACCACACGCGCAGGCACATACCCACACACCCCCCACAAGCACTCCGGCTTTCTCTCTTCTCCCTCACGCACACGCACGCACTTTTCCCCGTGCACACAAACACACAGACACACACACACACAGACACACACACGACGTTCCCTGCCATAGTGTGTCATTGTCAGTGCGGTGAGTTACGTGTGAAAAGTTGTCTGCAGCATGCGTGACATTCAAGGAGATTCCTGCCAACACCAGGGCCCTTTTTTGCCATGCAGCAACAAGTGGCAGAATCAATGGTGTACAGTTATTCAGCAATGTAATTCATTTCACTGGCTTTGGCTCCTAGCCAGATCCGCCATCTGTCTCTTGCTCTCCCTCTCTCTCTCTCGTCTGAATTTGTCCTACATTTTGTAATGTTACGTGCTTGCCATCCTTATTCTATGTCAGAGGTACAGCATGAGCCTCACCCCCGTTCCGGCGTGGAGTTCTCTGAGTTCAGTGGCACTTTGGATATTCCACTTCAGTGCCATGGGAAGAAAAGGGTAAGCAAAACACAGAGGGATAGCTGCAAAGAGAATGGTGCTCTTCTATCCGAAAGCCAGAGCCTCCGCTTTTTATTTAAAGCATTGATATGGATCTGTCTCACATGGGAACTTTTCCTGCTTCGTTAGAGTATCTTCGTTTTCTTTATTGGATGCTGGCACTGTACGCCACTGCACAGCTCCGTGGAATGCCTGCTGTTGGATACTTGCAGATCCCTGCCACCAAGCAACCTCCTGCATTGGAAATCGGGTGACTACTCCAGGATCTTATGCGTGCTTGCTGTTTGAAGCTGCAGAAAAGTGAATAATCAATTAAGTATTGATTTCTTGTAAGATTTGGTAAATTTCAAAGGCAAGACAAAGAGGATGGCTTAAGGAAAGCACTGCAGGGACTTGGCGTAAATTAGACAACTAACAGCAGTGCAGAATAAAATAACACCTCAACTGAATATTTCCTTGGAAGAATTAGCACTAGCTATTGGAAGACGATGGTGGATTTAATCAAGACGGCAGGCATGCTTGAGTTTTAACCGTGAACCTGAAAGAGGAGCTAATTATAACCACCTTTTTATATGGAGCTAATTTGACTGAATGGATGCAAATGTGCTTTATTTATGGATGAAGAAGCAAGCCTTACAGCATTGACTTTGGGATCATCGCATATGCTAAGCTTTACAGTTTCTCTAAAAGTCAAGCCTACAGTACATTTTTATTTACTGAGAAGGTATTTATATGTAAGCATAAGCTTGCCGTACAAAAGATTCATCAGAACAATGTACTGTGGCACTGAGGATCTAATTATAATTTTGCAGCATTTCATGTTTTCTCTAATTTGGTGCTTTTCAACCCTTGCTTGTGATGGGCTATAAATGGGACAATAAATGTATGATTTAAACTATTGTGATTTTCATTGTGTAGTTTATTAATCGTACTGTAGTTTTCTTAACGTGTTTCTGAATTATTCAGCAGTAATTTATAATGAAAGAAGCAGAACTGGTGGGGTGGTTTTAAATTCATTTATAATCTTCTTACAGGTCTAAATGTACAGGTTCTACCAGACGATGAGCTCTATGATTATGAAAGAATGTTGAAATTTTCAGATAAATGGGGCACTGACTTTACAATGGGCACAATATTGTATAATCAGTAAAAGGAGGATTGTTATGTTTTGATTCTGTGGAGACTGGTCTTGGTTAGTTAACTCTTTCTCTGCTGATAATGGTAAGAAAATGTACCTTATATGAGAAAATCGGGGGAGAACGTAATGTATTAGTCTGATGTTTTGCTAGTCTGAAACCTTAACATATTTTTTTCCATTTATTTCCATTTCTGTTACTTTTCCCTGTTTGCTTCTCTGGTTTTTTGTTGGGTTTTTTTTCCCCCTCCTGTCTTGCAATCTACATTCCCTGAGCAGCCACAGGAACCAAGTTACATTAAGCTTCAACACAAAGACGATGTAAGAATAATGAATCCTCATTTGCATCGACATTTGTATTCAGATTTGCCAGGCTATAAACTTGGCAGATCAAGCGGAATATTAAGTAGAAGATTCCATGCTAAATTGTGACTCTTGCAATTGCTGAGTTGTTTTTCCTATTTTTTGCGCGCGTGCGCATGTGTGTGTATATGTGCGTGTGCACGTGTGTACGTGTGTGTGTATGTATGTGAATATCTGTAGTGGCAGGTAAAGTCTCATGACTACTTGATTTCTGAGAAGCACATTGGCCCTCTTTCTCTTTCTGTATATGATGTCAGTTTATGCAGAAATGAAGCAGGCATACACCAGTAGTAAGCATTTTAGCTGAAGATACAGTGTGACATGACTAAAGCATTAACTCCCTTGTCTAGAGACCATGTGAAACAATTCTTTATGCAAACAGATAAACACTATTGCAAAAGCAAACGGGTTCTATGCATCAGCTGGAGGTTTGATTTCACTGCAAGCAAAGTCCAAAGCACAAACTGTGATATCGCACTAAGCCTACCTGCTGCATAACATGATATTCTGCTTTATTTGTGGTGATGTTAATGTATCCATGTATGTTTCCATTAAAAAACTTGGGTCTTGGTATACCTACCATCAGGTGCTCTCAACTTAAGTTTGGTTGGACCTTCTCCAACAGTAGTGTGTCTGAGAGCAAAGCTGGTCCTTCTCTTCCAGGTCTGGACATTGAACCTTTTTGCTTTCTGACATTTGCTGAAGAGGTGATCCTAGCTATACATTTCTACAGGAATTCCTCCCTTCTCTCTTTTGATAAGCCTTTTTCAGAATGAATAATTTCAGAAATAGAAGATTTACCTTATCGTTCTCCTTTCTAACTTTGTGTTATTGAAAGTAATTTATGCATGAAGTTTGAAAATTTTAAGTTTTCCATAATATGGATTATACTATCTTAGAAGCACTGAAAAGGTGCTCAGTCAAGTGCTGAAAATGTTCCAAGACTCACATTTACTACCCATAGATTTTAAAGTAGTTGTCTCAGGACTCCAACAAAGTTCTCTGGGGAGAACTTGAGAGTGGCAGTGAATTAGGAGATGGGGGAAATGATCAGGCATGCAGGAAATGCTTCAATGTCTTCAGTTTGTGCATAGCTTTTCCCTACCACACACATAAACATAAACCTAGCAAAGAGAATGCCAGTACAGTCCATAGCCTGTATTTTTCATAATCGTTTAAAACAGGCTTCCATGTTAAAGAGGTACTATGATAGAGAAAAATCCTGGAATTTTTTCCAGTCCTTCCTAACCAAGTTGAGGGAATGAATTCAAAAGCTTAATCTATGGCTGATCATTTAGCTAAATCCATTGAAAAGCAAGTGCAATGCAATGGCTAAACCTGTTGTAAACAACTGGCAACAGTATTATACTATATCACTATTGACTATAATTTCAGCTGCGAAAGTCTTATCAGCTTTTCTATCTGTAAAAGTACATGAAACCCTAATACTGTTTGGATTTACTTTTGGTTTATTTTGATGCAGTAATAGGATAATTCATCATGCAGGGAATGGTCAGTTGTAATGTAGTGTTCGCTAAGGGTGGAAGATGATATGCTGCTCTTGTAGAGCGGTAGCCTATGGCAGACAAAGGTAGTCACGCATCATTATTTGTTTGCTATTTTTTATAAGCTTTAGAACCTGGTTCTTTTAATATGGGGGGAAATATGAAATATGATGTCTCCTTCCTTTAAAAGAGTGTTCTGGGCTACATTTCCAACATGGTGCTTAAAGTGTAAGGGAAAGGTAGAACTCTTAAGGTATGTTTCCATACTCTGCTTCCTTATGCATATCATCTTGATGAATTAATATTAAACTTTGTTGTACAGGTCAGTATATGTACCTACCATGAACTGTTTTGGAAATTTACCCTAAAACAGCTAACAAAATGGTCCTTTTCTGAGAAGGGAAAAACAAAACAATATTTCATTGGCTTTCTGAAAAAAAAAAAATATGTGGAAAAGAAGCCTTGCGATTTAAGTTACAAATCCATGGAGAATAACATAATAATAAACTGTAAAGTTTTTGCTGGACATGCATTTACAACAGTCATTCACAAAAGCGAATCCTGCAAAAAATTAATTCTTGTTGGGATTTTTGTGCCCCATATGCAAAATCCCCCAACTTCTTGCTGCCTGTAACTATAGAACCCAAAGAAAGGAGAGATGAATGAAAAGTACTTTAAGCTCCAAATACATTCATCATGTTCACTGACAAAAAGATAAAAACACCTGGCAAGAAGAAGGTGTGAAGCTAATATTTCCTGGGAGAAACACCAATCTGTTCTCTGGCCTTTTATGTGTACTGTGTTGTTGAGTAAAATACGGAGTGTTATTCATAATAAAAATGTACTGTGTGATGGGTATCCACCATCACTGGACAGAGTGTAGTAGAGTCAGCCCAGATATAGCATACAGATGCTTTAGAAGGAAAACTCAAGGCCTGTTACAACATTGCCGTCTAGCTAATTGTGTGCTAAAAATTTTAAGATTCCAGCAACACGGAGCTCACTATATATTGGCAGAGTCAGATCTTCTGGCCTATAGAATTTAAAGGGAAGTTCTCACTTTTTATAATTATTCTTCTCATCAAAAATCCTTTTGTGTAACCTAAGTTTGTGATGAGTATCATGCAAGGGTTGTGTTTCTTACTAGAAGCTTGGTTGTCTGTTCCTATCACTGTTGTGGACTTCATCTTGGGGCTGAATTGTAAGCTTTCTGCATCTGCAGGAATGTAGTTTCCTAAATATTTCTTTTTCTGATTACTTTGTGCATGTAACAGCAGTTTGAACTTAGACAATTTAACTGTTTCTGTTATATGGGCAGTAAACCATTTCTCCTTCATGTTTTTTGTTTCCTAGAGACAAAGGAGACAGAAATGACTTTTAAAAGAAGCAAATAGGTAGATATGCAAACCAAGGACAAGAAGAGATAACAGATTGAGACTGGAGAGTGGCTTTTACACTGGCTTTTCATAAATGATAAGAGTTAAATCTTTCTTTCCAAGGGGAAACTTATGTGTTCTCCTGCTTTACAGTTCCTTCAGTGGTATGCCTGTATCTGTAATCTCCAATTGTGCACACTGCAGTAATTTACAACTAATAATTGAAGGTTTTGTGCAAGGTTTTCTAGTTTTGCTAAAGACTTTGCTGGGAAAGTATAATCCACTGAAATGTGTTATTTGCCCTACTTTGGCAGTCCAAGAAAAGGTTCATCTTTTCCTTAATAAAATGAATGTGCTTTCAATACCAAAAGCTTTCACATGGCAAAGCTTTTAATTTAATTGCCAGGATTCAGTTAGCTATTTTCAGTTTCAAGCAGTCCTTTGATTACTAAAGACAAAATTGTAATGGCTATAAATATTGTTAGATAATGAATAAACTGGATATGCACAAAATTCCCTCAGACCCGAGATCTCTTTCTGTGGTTTGTTACTTATTGGATCTTGTATCAAATTACACTGCAATTCTGTAATTTCTGTTTGTATAGCATCTAGCATAATAAGGCTCCAGTTCTGATCAGTATCATGACATAAATAATAATAGAAATGCATTGGTTTAGACAACAGGAAAGCTTTCCAGAGTGGTTGTTTATTTGCATAATCAACACTGTCTCATTTAGTTTAGTGCTTACTGCTTTTGGCAAAATTCTGTGGTCATTAATTGTACTTTGAATTTCATTGGGAACTTTGCTTAATGAGAACATATTTTGATGCAAGGTCAGCTCTCTGAAAACCATACCAACCCACACTTCATTATTGTCACAGTGAGTCATATAGCGAGCAACATGAAAATCACTTTACTCTGTACTGAACTTGGCCAGCTCCAGGGCTGAATTCAACACTTGGGTAGCAAAACTCAGCAACTGAGCACACGGGTAGATTGAGAAGAATCTGATTTCTGAATTTTAGGTTATTACAGTATAGAGGTGAGAGGCAGGGGAAAGTTTCTGTGAAATGAAGAGGGAATACTGGATGCTGATTAAACATGTGCAAGTTGATGGGAAATTAAACAATATTTTTACTGTTAACTTGATGTCCGTAGTTAAAAGAAAGAACAAGAAGCAGAACACAAATTCCAGCCATTGCAACTTGCAATGTATGACTACCAGTTTCCCTGGATCCATAATTTATGTTGGAACCTGCAATGAATCATGCCACATAGAAGTGGTTCTAGGCTGCAGAAGATAAATCTAATGACACATCAGCTATTACTAATTTAGGGCTGCCTGCTTCTGCTCTCAATAATGTAAGTGGGAGTTTTTCTGTGGACTATACTGGGAGTTGTATTTTGTCTCATTCACAATACACTGAAGTTATGTGTACTATACTATGCCACAGTCATAAACACTGAATAGGAGGTGGCATTTTAAATACCTTAAATATTCTGAGACTTGTTTATGGGGCTATATTCAGTTTAAAGTTTGCTCATCCTGCTCTAAGCATTTACCTATTAATAGTTAACATAGTAGTTTATCACTGCAGTTTAGAGAAGTATTTGATTTTTCCTTTCATCAAAATCTGGTTTTGCATAATGAATTCTCTATATAACAAATAAAATTTCCTCAAAAGCAGTTTTCATTTTTAAACCGTTGTACTCCTCCTTATAAGATATAAATAAAATGTTGCAAAAGGGAGGTCAAAAAAGGGTCCTGCTATGATTTTTTTTTTCTTCATCTTAACATTTCTCAAATTCACATTAGCTTTCCTTGGGTTGGCAAATGCATTTGTGTCCCAACCAGCCAGTAAATTCCCCCAAAAAATCCCTGTAGCCAGAATGACCGTTGTGAATCCTGGATCCACAATAAAAACATGGGGATGAACTGGTATCTCACTGATGTCTTTCAGAATCACCTTGGCAATTAGCAAGCCCAGTATACCAAAAAATAGAGAGGCAGTCTATGGTGAAGCTGTTGGTCAGAAATCTAAGTCTGGGGGGAAAACGGGAAAAGTAAAGAAGGGTAGACCTATGCATGTGTTGTTGTGTCATAGGAGATGTACTGGGCAACAGTAGCAGAAAGGAACCTCCCCAATAGATCCTCTTAGATACAGTAGGTAGAAAAAGACAGCACTCTTCTAGGGAAGTATTAGCAAAACACAAGAATATATAGAGTACAGGGGAAACATTATTTACATTGCTTAGGCAGTAGACATTTTAGAAAAAAAAGACAAAATGCTTCCTAGAATCCACAGCTGATTTTTTCCTCTGTTTTCAGAGCTGCTTAAATTTTTCTAACTACTTCATTTTACACTTTCAGCAGTATTGTGTATGATCTTGAAGCTCCTACCTTCAAAACTGTTTTTACATTTCTTATACAAACTACTTCAAGACCACTTGTTCTCATACATAATGACTAGTACTATCTGGATGACCTGCTGAAAGTGTTGCAGAATTTCTCAGCAGGATCAAAGTTAAAAACAGAAAGTTGTAATTTTCTTGATTATTTACAGGGAGATCATGAGTTGAGGGAGAAGGTTCTCTTGTTCTCAATAAAAATGGAGGATCATGGGAGACATGCTTAGCATCCTGTGGGGTTTTTTAACAAGTTGTCCACTAGTTTTGTCTCAGTTATGGATTTCAATCTTTCATTTACTCATTTCTTTTCAAATCAATCTAAATTCTGGTGTTCCTTATTAGTTGGATTTTCATTCCAATTTATGTTGTATAATACATATCTACATCAGGGTACTTCCAGATGTTTTACTTCTGTGAACTGTTGAGCATCTTAAGCATATTCAAATCCTCTGCTCAGCACCACATAGGTTTTGTTCAGAATACCTTGTTATTTCTTGAAGTTTCAGTTAGAATGTTCTGTGTCATTAAAAACGGACTACAAGGATGGTAATTCCTAAGTTTTGCTTGCATTGGCATTTTGCATTAAAGAAAAAATAAACTTTTTTTTTGTTTTTTTTAAGCTAAAACCAGGAGTTTGAAGCGGGGCCAGATAGCTGAGATTTTTTTCAGATTGGGAGTACCTATTTCAAAGGGACATGAGTGACAGCGCTTCCTAAAATCAGGCCTCTGTCCCGGCTGTGAAAAATAGCAGCCTCCAATCCTTAAATTACCTTTTGAAAATATTAATTTCAGTCACCAGTGCATTTTAGATGACATGTCTTATTACTTTAAAAAACAAACCAGAATTCATGCTGAACTTATCTAATACAAAAAAAAAAAACAAAACAAACAAACAAACAAACAAAAACCCCCTAAACAATCCAAAACAAAACAAAACAAAAAAAACCAACTGATTTTCATGTTCATTTTACAGTAACTACATATTCATGCACAATTACAGCAAAGATTTCTGTTTCTCAGGCTGTTGATATGGTAGGAAATGTGATGCAGGGAAGCGTAGTGGTAAGAGTTGTTTCTGCCCCTGAAAGGGCAATAGTGGACAGAGCTGGCTTGACCAGTGTTATAGCCAATACAAAAAGGGAGGAGTTTCTTCTCTTCAAAAGAAGAAAAAATATTATCTTTTTATCATCAAATCATTTAGAAAAGAAACCACAGGTGGGAATCCTGAAAGCTTACATGAGTCAGAAAGGTCAAAAACCAATTTCTGACTTGTTGAAGACACCCTCCTGATTCTTTGAAGTGTGATATTTTTTTTCTTTTTTCTTTTTTTTTTCTTTTCTTAGTGGCATTCTTTGCCAGCCAGGCAGCTTATTAGACAGTCAGACTGCTGCATTTGACTTTTCTAAAGACTGTGTTGGCTTCTTATTTGCACCTCTATTTAGTTTAAGGCTTGATCTTCGAAGGTCTATTTGGTTTGTATTTGGTGATATCCCTATATTCATGTCATTACCTTTGTCATACAGAGCAACATTGTTCATTGTGGTGGTCTCTCAGCCCCATAATTTGCAACTTCCAGACATGCTTAACCCTTTAGATCTTGAAAACATAGTGGAAATCTCTATATAAAAATCAGTTTTTTTCATGAAAGTATTGACTTACAGAAAAAAAATACACAATAACATTCTAGGGCGGGGATCTGCTTTGAATGTTTGACTGTGTATGGTGACATGGCCTTAATAATACATTTGGTAAAACTTTTTAATTGCTAAAAGTCAAACAAATATTTCTAAATAATGCATTTAGTCAAAAATCAGAAAGCATTAATTTTTATAATCTATCTCAAAGAATTTGTCTCCCAAAATACTTTACTCTTTAAGTAAATTAAATTGGAGAGAAAATCAAGTACAGGCAAGGGGGGGGAAAATCTGATACCCTGCCACTTGAGAGCAGTCACATTTCTCATTATTGTCAAATGTGGTCGATTTTTGCTATTAAAAAATCTTTGTGGGGGAGGAGAGAAAGAAGAAGGGGATTGCTGACTCAGTTACAGTCCTGATACTTCAGCTAAATGTCTTACTAAAAAACTGGGAAAGTTAAAAAAGAAAAACAAGAAAGACCATAGAGGTAAAATCTCCTGGGAGTTTTTTCCAATACGTTAATGATTATAGCAACATCTGTCTGTTACCTCTGCAGGAATCTGGTAGCATCTCACAGTGATCAGGGTTGGAGGAACATTCAGTGCTGGACAAGAGTCAATCCTGAAAGACATCATGCATTTCCCCATTAGAAACAACCCTCTTTTTATCGGACCTGACTGAATCATCAAATAATTTTCCCTACTTGAATATTCTCTTCTGAGATCCACTTTTATCTTGAAGCATTGAAGCAGAAACAGGCCATTTATGAAGGGGTGAAAATACCTGACTACAGCTCCTAGATTCAATTTTCTTTACATGAAACATTCTGAGTTCTGTCCTTATTTATAATTCTTATTTCACTAAAAGTAGCCCTTGAAGACAAAGCTTTTCATATTCTTATTCTAGACATACTAGGAACAAGTTTAGCATGAGTTAGTGTGTGGCTTTCTTAGAAACGAATGTACCACATGTTGCACAGAGGTTGCTCTAGTATTGATTGCAAATGAAATATTGAAATTTGGAAGCAAAAAATATATACAACCTGCTTTTCCCAAGGGGGGGGGGGGGGGGGGGATGGTGTGGAGGGGGGACGGAGAAGAAAAGAAAAGAAAACCCAAACCTTCTGGATTTCAACTGAAGTTTGCAGATCATTGTGTGAAATACTAACCTTTCATCGCATTCAACAGATCCTGTTATGTGACAGTATGAATCTTCTAATCAAGCTGCTTAAAACCCTCAGGCCATGGCTTGACAACGCAGTAAATCTTGCTTCAAAGCTGCTGCTATAGGACTGAAAATGCCACAGCCACGTGACACAAAGCACTCATCTGATATAAGATCACTCTTATGTTTGCACCACTGACTTTTCACTGGATCAGGTATCATTTTTCCTCCTACAGCTGGCATAAAACCTCTATAAGAGCAGAAAGCTGATACAAATGCTATATGGCATGTTCTGTCCAGTTCAGCAGTAATGCAATGTCATATCCACATTTGAATAAAATCAAATTAGTACCTGATAGTGCAAAAATCTAGTATAAGTGGTGGTAAAGTTGCAGCCTCAGAAAAAATCATTTCCTCTGTGAAGGCATTGCTGATTTCCAAAATATCTGAAATTGCTAGGGGTGCTAAGTCATATACTGAAGACTCATCATGAAATTAAAGACTTTGTTCTACATGTAGACATGGGCACCTAGTGAAGCTTACTAAAAGTTTGAGTCTAAAAGTACTGCCACATAATACTCAGTACTAGTAATACAAGTAAGGGTATGCAGTGTGAGATCCTAAAATCCTGTTGTCCTGAGTTATATGGTGTGTAAAAGTGTTGGCACTAATGTGTTTGGATATTTTTTCAGTTGCTCCTAAATGTTGACCAGAAAGTGACAGCCTCCTACAGTACGTTCTCAATGGTTTCCACTGCCAAAGTTTTCATGATAATCATTAAAATTTATACCAACAATTGTCCCTGACTGTGCTTAAAAGTAAAACAAGATGGAAAGAACATTTTCAAGAACAAATTATTCATTTGTATGCAAACTACTTGTGCTGAATTTGTTGAAAACTTCTTGCTTTTTCCTTACACCCACATGAATGCTGTTCCAAAATATTCCAGTTTCAGCACACTTAATTCTTATTGTTCCTGGCACAGTCTGCAAAGAAAGGGATTCTGAGGAGATTTCAGAGGTACTTGTGTACAGTTTAACAGTTGTCTGAAACTTAAATGAACTGTGTCAGTCAACATCCAGTGTAATAATAACATGCTTGATACTGCTATACTTTAAATGCAATCGTACCCTCTTTTGTAGAATAAAGAAGGATTAACAGATGACCTAACAGTAGTAGTCCAAATAATGATACTTTTCTTTGGTTGTATTTCTTTAGTGCAAATATGATGACACCCAATTTTTTTATACTTGGAACTCTGAAGGATCTGCTTTCAAAGTTTAAAGAAACTGTTGGTATAAATGACTGTAAGAAGACTTTTGAAGTAGAAAGTATTAATCAGAACTGGAAGATATTCAAAGGCAAATTAAATGCTTGTTCATAAAGTTACAATTTTGCAAACAAGTTAGGTAAAAGGACGTTAAATGGAGAAGCTGAGGAAGCAATAAAACATGATTGCAATACATAGATAAAATAAGTAAGTTGAAACAGTTCTGTGAGATTCTCAGGAGAAAATTGAGTTATGCCTACTTTTGCTTTTGGTGATGATGATGATAGGAACGAGATTGCAAGTGATTAAGGCATTGTTGTAATACTTGAAGTAACTTTGACCGTTTCCTGACACCTTAAAGCCTTAGGAAAAAAAGTGCTGTAAATACCTGTTTTCAGTGACATCATAGATTTTTAATAACAGAGGTTTGAAAGAGCTGTAATTTTTCAAAACCTCTTCTCTAGGCAATGTTGGAGTTATTTACTTGGAAAATAGAATCAAAAGGTCTGTGTTTCATATTTATTTTCTTTTCTTTTTTTTTTTTTTTTACTTTGGTTTTAAGTTTGGGATTTCAAAGTATCTGGATATTACCAAACGTGACACTACTTCTACCCTCAAGTCTTATCTTACCAGTGTTTGTATGTCCTTGGCCTTATGCAAGTGAGCTGGAAGTCCATCTGTCTGGCTGTTGCAGAGACTTGCAGGCAACAGCTATGGCAATATTCTGCCTGGATAATTTTAATGTGCATCAGATAAAAGCTTTTCTTCTGCCTGATACATGTAGGGCAATGAGGAATCCCAGCTTTTCCATTTTGGAGAGCACAGGCTGCCAACATGTCTGATTCTTCTCTCTGTCACCCACATGGAAATAACATGGTTGAAATCATCCTGTATCTGAAGCGCCCAAGCCTTTGTCTACTGGCCATTTCTGCTGAAAAGCTAAAGTAGGGGTGGGTATCTTTCAGCTTTTCTGTGATCACTTGGCATGCAGTTCCAGACTTCAGAAGTAAGTGTCATGCCACCTTGCAGATAATTCTGCATGAGTAGGAACTGGAATTCATTTAATAGACCTTATAAACAGATATGACTGTTGTCCTTATCCTGGCTTTCTGTAATTGATGCTATCTATAATTCTTTGCATTTTTATGCAACAGCATCACAAAATTTTAGTCAAATATTGCTTCAGTTTGTCTTGCTAAAGAAAGTGTGTGCATGTGTCTTCCTGTCTGTATCTGTGTATAAATATATCAAAATAGATTTTCAAGGTGGTAATGTGAAACATACAAGTAAAGAGCTCAGAGACTGGCTGTAGACCCAATCATATGTCTCAAATTGAAAGAGAATTACTTGGCTGAATTTGTCTCAAAGAGATTTTGGCAGCTTTTTGCTGTATTTTCTGCCTGTAACAGACATCAAAATAAGTGCAAAGATTTTTATTTTCCCCCTAAACTGCCAAATTAAAACATTCACTGTCAGTTCCTTCCAGTTCACTGCTCTTTCAGAGAATCATAAAGTAACCGACTATATGAACAAGAGAAAAAGTCTGATAAATATTTGTACTGGGCTCTTTTCAATCAGAACTTCATAGGGATGTTGTATTGGGAAGGTCCTTAAGAGGTCATTCAATTTATTCCCATGCTCTGTAAGGCATCAGGTATACAAAGTGTTACTGACAAACATTTGTCTAATGTTCTCTAAAATACAGCCATTGCAGGGGCTTCCTCAACCTCACTGAGCAACCTGTTCCAGTACTATTCTTTTAATACAAAAGTTTTCCATAATATTCAAATTAAATACTTTTCTGATACAAATTCACTCATTAATTCTTCCCTTACAACCAGAGAATGTGAAGAACAATTGATCACTCATAACAATAGTTTATGTATTTGCCTACTTTTACCATTACTGTTCTACTCAGCTGTTTGATTCTGTTGATTGCCTCAGTGGCTATATCTAACATTGGTCTCACTAGTAGAGTTTGACCCTGTCATCTTCAATAAATATGCATCTTTACCAGTGAATCTGATATCACACGATATGCATGTATATAAAAATATATTGAGAGAGAAAAACTAAAGTTCCTAAGTGAGCAATCTGTAATAAATGAAAATATTCAGGTAATATATTTCACAACTTCAGAAATTACAAAACATAAAGAATATATATTTACATAGTTGATATCATTGGCTTTCCACCTGCTATTTTTATATATATATATATATATTTATATGATACTACAGGGTGTGCAAAAATGGTACAAAATTATGAATAAACTAAGAATACAGAAATTCATTTTGTATCCAGAAAGAGCTCCTGTGGCTTTGGGATAGTCACATTTTGCCTAGTGACTGGGTTATAAAAGTGCATGCCAGTTCAGGCTAATTATTTCATGGTCAAACATTGTCTTTATGTGTAAGACACAAAATCATACACATGCACACAAAAATCAGAAACCACTCATGATTCTGAACTTCTAAAACAGAAACAGAGAAATACTATTAAAAATATGTGCTTCAGTTTAATTCAGCTTTTTTAGCCCATGAAATTTGGGCAGGTTGACTTTTTGCCCCCCCCGAACAGTTCACCCAACCACCATCAAAATGAGTTGTAATGAAAAGAACTGCAATATCAAAAAAAAAAAAAAAAAACCTTTGAAAGACCTTACAGTTCTGAAACTTTTCATCCAACACATGTTGTCCACAGGCCTTCTTAAAGAGATTTCCAAAAGGAGAAATCTAGTTCCAAATACAAATCTGGAAAAAAGGTCAGAAGGGGAGCAAGCACCCCTCACAAAAACTGGAACATTTGGGTCATTTTCCCACAATACAATATATATATTCCATGTCTTAACAAATGAAAAAATTGTAAGATTTCATCGTTAGTACTACTCCATGCTCATCGTTTGTATAGGATTAACACACTTAGAAGCACAGAGATACTGAGCTACAGCTTCATCCTCCATGAAAGAGAGCATATTTTTATTCAGGAAAGAAGTAGTATCAAAGTACTTTCTAGTTCTTTGCATGCACTTATTTAAAGAAACCTTTTCTCTCTTTCCCTATGTGTCTCCTCTGTTCACCTACCTAAGAGAAAGTATTGCTTTGATTAACTTCTCTCTGTAATGTTTTAAGACTTATATGCTCTAAAATATATGTTTGGACTTCAATTTGTGAAAATTTTGTCGAACACCATCTAATGATCCAGTCAGTACAATACAATAATATTTTCACAAGCAATTCCTTATTTTTCTGTTTTGTGTTTAATGCTGTGGCCTGAATTTATAAATGCACTTCTACTTCATACGTACCTGTAGAGAGTGAAAAAACTTTGATAGTTAAAAATGACTGCCTTGTTAAAAACCTTACTTTTTCCTCATTTGATCTTCTCCTTTGAAACCATTTTAAATGTGACAAATGTGAAAAGGGATTTCAGAAAAGGGCAACCCATAGGCAGCATTTGAATACCTGGGGATCTGCCGTATTCCTATACCAACACATTGGCTTAATGAGAAATTGTACAAATTACTATTTATTGATTTTTTTCACTATTTATAAATTGATGGGAGAGTCTATAATGAGATCATGCCATTCTAATAGGATCATAAATGAAACCCGTCCATGAGTTGCTATTTAGGATGCATCCTCATTTTCATTTCAGTTCACATTTTTTTCTGGACTGTAACTACTAAAAATGTCTTTACTGTGAAAATGTCTGAGCTGTATTTTGTGCCAATTTTAACAGGTACATACATGTTTCCTACTGCTTGTACTTTCTGTTGTGTGGTGGTTGTTGTGAGGTGGTTAATAAAGGAATAAGACAAAAGTAAAAATTCCCTGTGTTCTAGAAGGCAGATTGCAAAGAACAACAGCTGAGATGTAGATCTAAGTGTGTTGTGTCCATCGGTGATGGCAAAGGACCATATCAAAACATCCTTCTTTAGACATGTTATTTTAAAAGAAAGCATTTCGCCCTGGAGGAAGCTCTGTGTTGAGTACATTATCATCTGGGTAACTGAATCACAGTCCATGCCTGAGCCCTTGTGCTGCCCATTCAAAACCTGGCTACACTGCAAGCAGGAGACCCAGTGTCTATCTTCCAGACCAGGCTGTTTCTGGGTGTGAGTACTAGAAGTGAAGGTAGTGGTGAAGGTCTCAGGGCTGAGTTGGCACTTAAACCTATGCAGTTTGTCTCACATCCTGATAGCCTGTCATATGAACTGATGGGCAAAGATAAACTTAAGTGGAAGAAGCCGAGCTACAACCAGGTTTTGGAAGAGAAAAAAATTAAGTTGACTGAATATGCTTCCTAAAGAAAAGAAATGTAAAGCTGGCAGCACGTTTTAGAGGTTGTTTGACTGGAGTGACTGAAACATGAGAAAAATTATTTTGGCAGCTGTACTTGCAAACGAGAAGGGAACATTCAACAATACATTTCAATGTATTGGCTGGAAGCCTTTTTTAAAAAGATCTGAATCACGTATGTGTAAACACAATGTCCGTTTCTGACTACCAGAGAGCTTCCATGCTAATTTTATCAAGTTTTGTACATGATTACTAAGATTGAACAAATCCTAATGCATAATCTTAAATACAACTAGGCAAAATGTGGTTATGACTCGCTAGGTTTTATTTTATATGAGTTTAAATGAACTAAAAAAGAAAAAAAGAGTAATCCATCTCATATTGCAAACCTAAGATCCAGAATTTAAGGGACCTAGAATGTTTTGTTTTGGTGCTATCTACAGTATTCTGAAATATTTATAGTACCTAGACACAAAAAAGGCTGCGTTTAGAACTGCACATCAGCCTTCTCTCAGAAGTGCTTTATTTTGTCTAAGTCACACCCTGAACATAATTGTAACATAGCATTTGAAGTTAATTATACTGTATCTAGGAAACACCCTGGATTTTATTGCAAAGCTGAATATGCCAAAGGTTAGGGTGCTTCCACTGCCAGCAGCTAGTATCACAGTAGGAAAGTCCAGCTTCTGGAAAACAGGATAAAACAAGAACTTTCATAGACATAGTGAAAATATACATATATTCATGAGTCAATGGAATGAGTCACAAAAAACATGCTTTCACTTGAAAGTAAGCAACTTTGACCCATCTTACTGAGTCTGTGATGGGTCAGTTATATTTTTTTTATTGTAACTAGTTTGATGACACCCTGTTCCTACTTCTCTATTACCTACCCTGTGAATGAAGATGGCAGCATTCTCAGGGTTCCTTTCCTCACATCTGGAACAGCAAAGTACTTAGGGGACCACTTTCAGATCAAGGAAAAATAACTTCCTTCAGAAGAAGAAATAAAGTAGGATAAAACAGAAAAAGAGCTGTTACAGAACAAACATAACACTAGAAGGTATAGGTTTGTTAATTAGAAAATTGTGTCTGATGCCTACCTTTTCTGACTGCTGTTTAATATATTCACCAGTGTGACACTTTTCAGTGAAATAGGGAATGAGGTGGCTAAAACTCTAATATGCTCTGAAAATGTAAGACACATTTCTGTTTCCCCGAAAACTCTGGTGCACTCCTTAGTATGATCCTCTAAGAAAAGCACTGTAAGGATCTGATTCTTGTCTTACTTTATGTGCTCTCACTCATACCTTTTGCAGCGCACTAGGCTGATAGATAAGTAACAGAGGCCATACATAAAAACAGCGACTACAAGTATCCTAAGAGCAGAAATATGTTCCTTAGGTAAATGTGTTATCTTGCATAACCCAATTTGATTTAAAAAAAAAAAGGAAATGTAAATACCATGATTAAATTTTTTACACCTGGTAGTCTTGGGCTGATTTCCCTCATCTTTTGCATGTTCATACAAAGTGTGTACATTAGTCCTTGCTGGAATTTGCTTAGCATAGATTTGGTGAATACCAACAACAAGGAATTTTATGACTTTGGTGCATAAGTAATAGTTGCACTGAAAATTTCTGATTTTTCAAAAATAAATGGAGCATAAAAGCACATAAAAGTTCAGTTAATATGTCTGAACTTGTTCAAGAACATGGCCCAACTCAGTCAATGGAACTAGTTTTTTATTCAGCAGAGACCTCTTAAATTCATTGCCTCACTGCCCAGTAAATCTGCTCTCTTAGTAGGTTTTTCTTTTAGCAGGTAGTCAATTAAGGGGGGGACAGGTGTCTTCATGATATATATCTTTGCACTGAAATATGTGTTCTTACAACATTTCAGGTGTCTTTAAATTTCATCATATACTATTTAAAGAGTTGTATCTTAACTAACTTTATGGTTTCCTGGGGTAAAATTGTATTTTTAAACATATATATGGTGAGGGGATCATACCCATATTAGTAAGTCCTTTTCTTTTCACAGTCATTTCTATATATTTTAACCAGGGAAGAAATATATTCTTTGTTCATAATTCTCACCCTCTACTCTTGCATTAACTGGTATATGCACTTCAACTCATTGTGGATAAAACAAGTACCAACGTAAAGTTATCATTTAGAATTTCTAAACTTATCATTTAGAAATTTAGAATAAGTGACAAATAGAACATTTAAAATGTACAAGAATTACATTGCTGGTCCTCAATGTTATAGGAATTTTATAGCCTAAACATCAAAAGGACATAGGTGCATTTGGGGTGACAGAACACAGAGAGACTTGTAATTTTTAACTTCTGAGCCTTACAGTAATGACACTCATTGCTGTAAAGAAATAGAAAAAGGACAGCATGTTCTTTCATCAAGGGGTTGTCACAGAAACCTAATTTTTAATTAAATTCCCTACAATTTAGTGTTCATAGAAATCAAATAATTGAAATATTAGAAGATTCTGAAATATAAACCTTATTTCTAATGCAGGCATTTAAATGCTGTTATAAACAACCATTCTACATTTAATTGAATTTTCAAAAATCTCCATTATTTAAAAATAATAAATGTACTAATGGAATTTGATATGATTACTGTAACTGAACACTGCTATAAGCTTCAAATACTAGGAACACTGCATACACTGCAGATGAATTAGCTGTTCCTAAATTAAGGAATATTACAGTCAGTAATGGTATGACATTCTTTTTTATGGCCATGGCTTGGGTTATAATGTGACAGAAAAAAAATGTAATGTTTCCAAAATGACAGTTTTTAGATTTGTGTTGCCTGAGGTAGTTCAGCTGAACAATAAACTATAATTTGATTGATGGAAAATTGAAGTGGTTCATCTAACTTGCCAGGCTGTCTTACCCAAGGCTTTGGTTTTGCATGTATGATGATGTATCACAGTTTTAGAGATAATGTTGTTTGTATTATACATGAGATTTTTTTACACATAAAAATGAAGACTTCATTACCCAGTAAAGATCAAAATATGCTATGGATTAGCAAGGAATCAGATTTGTTTCGGAGTGGATTTGTACATCAAAATGTTCTCTCTTTGTGAAATCAAATGATAAATAACATATAGGACCAGAGTGTCTTTATTTTTATGAGCAAATCAGCCATATCACCAGTTATGAAATTATTAACTTAAAGGAAGGGTGACATCTGCATCCAAGATAAACAATCAGAAAGTGGTAGCTTTTTGTTTATCCAGAATTAATCCTGTGAAGTAACAGGCTGGTCAGCAGAAATCTTCTCGAAAGAGCAATAACATGTTTATAGATGTATTAGTATATACTCAAGGAGAAAAAAAAAAAAAAGATGAATGA
Organism: Falco cherrug; assembly: GCF_023634085.1. Taxonomy (NCBI): domain Eukaryota; kingdom Metazoa; phylum Chordata; class Aves; order Falconiformes; family Falconidae; genus Falco; species Falco cherrug. Next base: position 39,522,981 of record NC_073699.1, on the reverse strand, counting down.
GAAAATAATGGAGATGTTACTAAATACATATTAGTAACATTTATATAGGGTTTGGGGTTTTTTTTAATTACTGATGCAGTGTGTACAGTAACAGCTTCAGAAAAAATTATATTTTTTTTAGCAACTGTGAGGGCAATTTTGAATTGTTCATACTATTCAGCCATCAGCCATTTTTTCCCTTGAGTATTTTGCACCAAGCAGGAAGTTTGTCCTCTGCTCTTCTGTCATCAAACTAGTAAGGCCAGCCATCTCTAGAAAGATAAAAATAAGGCATGGCATCTAGTTCCAGCTGCTGAAGGAAGCAACATTTTAGGAAAGGATCATATAGCTTGGAGTATGATTAAAAGGTCTTGTTTTGATTCCTTTTTTTCCCTTCATTTTTATTCAAAAGGAAAGGCCAGCTGTTGAGACATTTTGAACAAGGGTCTTTCTTGCTCTTTCTCTTCCTCCCTAAGTACATGAAATAGCTAATATTGGCTTTCTGAGTGAAACCGTAACACTTGAACTTGAAGAAACAGGAATATTACATCTCTCTTTGCTATTTATTACCCTGCCAAACACTAAACAAGGCTACAATCAAACAAAACTGTTGTAATCCAGTCTTCTGGGAGATTTAATTGGCATACTACACTCTTTATTTTTTCTACAAAATGTCCTGAACTACAGACATTCAAGAGCTGGGGCTTAATCAACAAGAGAGAGCTTCTTATTATTACACTGAAATGCAAGTGAATTGTATTTGAGACTATCCTTGAAGTAACAGAAGATCTAACTGTAATGAGATTTCCAAAATTACTGTAGGGAATTCTCTACAGTGGAAGTGCTTTCTTCTTGGGTCATTACATTGCCATAAGTCTTAATTTTCCAGGCATTTTACTCCTTCTCCCTCTGTGTCATGCTTTTTATCAGGGTTCAAATCTGGAAATACCATTGTCTTTTCAAAACTGCAGCTTAAAACTGAGCTATGCATTCAAGAAGATTAATAGAGACAACACATCAGCAGTAGGATTGGCCTTTCTCTGTTAGAAAAAAAAAAAAAAACCAAACAAAAAAAAAGAAGGGTCGAAAGACAGCTTTTCTGTATTTTGTGAAGTAAATCAAAGACTAAAAGAGAAGGATCTGCAAGATGAAAATGCATTTATTTCAGGAATATGGAGAGAAATCTAATTATGGGAAGAAAGTAAAGATCAACTAGAAACACAGGACTGGAAAAGACATTTTAGGTCTTCTATTCAAACTCACAGACAGCACATTATATAACCACTCATGATGTTATTGAGCTTTATTTTAAAAACATTTAGGGTAATTTTTACTGCAAGGCTGTTTAGGAGGCCATCAGAGTTTTACTGCTTGGTAGAGCAGTGAGTTAGGAATACCCTCCCAGTTTCCAGAAAAATGTAGTAACTGACAATTTATTTCCAGTGCCCCAGCTGGGAATAATCAATATAATGATTCATCTGAAGTGGCTGTTCATTCATCCTAGTATTACTAATGTTTTATTGATAAACATATCTATTTTGGGAAATCATCTGAGGAGAACAACTGAAGGAGGATTGGTGGGAGGAGTATTAGTTGATGTCCATGGGATCACCACTTTTTGGAGCAAAGAAAAGGCAAATTTACAGTGATGGGTCAGAGCCAGCAACAGGGCATTATTCACAGTACAGTTTGATAATGGCTACAGTTCCTGTTGCCACCATTCAAGGATTAAATGAAAGTAAAAGAAGTACACTGAAGGAGGTAAAAGCAGTGTAAAAACAGCAGGGATGATCCACTTTTCCTGAGAATATCAGAAAGGGGGATGTCCTGGTTTCGGCTGGGATGGAGTTAACATTCTTAGCAGCTGGTGCAGTGCTGTGTTTTGGATTTAGTGTGAGAACAATGCTGACAGCACACAGATGGGTTTGGTTGTTGCTGGGTGATGTTTATACTCAGTCAAGGACTTTTCATTTTCTCACACCCTGTCAGCGAGAGGGCTGGAGGGGCACAGGACATTGGGAGGGGACAGAGCCAGGACAGCTGACCCAAACTAGCCAAAGGGATATTCCATACCATGGGACATCATGCTTGGTATATATACTTGGGGTGTTAGGTGGAGCCTGGGGGGATAGGTGTTTGGGGACTGGTTGGTCATCAGTCAGCAGACGGTGAGCAGTTGTACTGTGCATCACTTGTTTTCTTTTCTCCCTTTTCCTTTGGATTTGATGCTTTTTATTCTGTTTAAATTATTAAATTGTTCTTATCTCAACCCCTGAGTTTTACATTCCTTTCCAATTCTCCTCCCCGTCCCTCCAGGTTGCGGGGCGAGTGAGCAAGCAGCCACGTGGTGCCTGGTTGCCGGCCAGGGTTAAGCCACAACAGGGGAAAAAAAGAGTTAAACTAAAATGCAATATTTGTCCAAGTAATAGTAGTATGATATTGGTCCTAAGTGTCTTCAAGTGGGAAAAAAAAAAAAGTTCTAAATTGGCTGGTCACAGAAAACCTTGAACAGTCTTCCAGCTGGAGCAGTGGGGTGAAATCCAACCTGCTTTTAAGACACTTTACATCTCCTGGCAAACTCCATCCCAGCTTGATTTTAAAACATCGTCTTTGTTATCATACCTTTTTCCCATTATTTATATGCCTCTGATTATACTGGTTTTGAGGTGGTTAATCCCCTTTTTGGAAGGTTTGTTCTCTTTGTGACACAGATTACTGTTAGATTTAACACTTTTGACTTGGAAAAGCTTCAGATCTCAAGTTCTTGAGCTCAGGTTAGCCATATTCAAGGTTCTCAACCCAACTGACTTTACTACCCAATTCCTGTATCAAAACAGATAATTCTGGAAATCCCAAACCTTACCTACTGTCCTACTTCTGCATATTTTCCTTTTAATTTAAATTGAATCAATTTTTTAATTAACTCCATGTTAATTAAGTTCTTTAAGTTATTTTCTCCAAAAATACTTCAGGGGGATACTTGATTAAGAAATGTATCAGCTAAAAACATCTAGGAATACAGAGTTCCTTTGGCTATTAGTTGCATTTTTCTTCAACATATACCCTGAGAATTAAAATTTCTCAGTCATAACTATTGAGAATAGTGTTTCTCTGCGTTAATTTTATAGATAATTCTATCCGTAGACACATCCATATCTGATTCCCCAGGTGCAAAGATTTCTATCGTTAAGTACCCCAATGGAATTTCACCAGCTTTCCAAAAAGTAACTTTGGCCCTGGAAGATCCCTTTTAATACATGCCTATTCTTTCTTTTTTTCTTTTCTTTTTTTTTTTTTTTTCATGAACAGTGGTTTTCTGCCATTTTTTCGTTTTTCGTCTGTGTTTCTCAATAAGCACAGACCTGTATTTCATGCCTGTTTTCTTCTCCAGGTAACTGATCAACCAAGTTGCTTTTGTCCCCAAATGTCTGTTTCCTGTTTTCTGTCCCAAGTTCAGGATACTCTTACTTTGCTGTACAGGTTCCTGGCATTTAAGATCACTTAGAAAAAATTTTTAAATTCTGTAAAATGAGCTAAAAAAACATTTAAATGAGCCTATGGTAGTAATTTGACTGCCATGGTACTTCAGTGTCTCACTAACATGCAGAACATTTGAGAGAGGAAGCTAGTAGTATCCAAAATGTTCAGATGGGGAAAACCAAGGCAGACTGATTAAATGTTTATCCAAGGTCATACTGGAAGTTTGTATAGAAGTATAAAAATATTTACTGCAGGTTTCTTGAATCTCCAGTCCCATGCCTTAATCAGAATACCTACCTGCCCTCCATCTGCCTGCAAAACAGAGCAGAGAAATACTATGGGACTGTTCAAATGGCAATAGGAAACGAAGACCCGCAATATGCAATGGCCTGTCAAACTTTGTGACAGTTCACCCTTCACTTTTTCATGGTAGTTATTGTCATAGCCATCTGTATGCTGATTTGTTTAAAACGTAGTTTGTAGAATATGCAACCGAGCATCTGATCCTTAATGTACACATCTAAATTCTTTGAGCTCTTTGAGCATTAGAGAAAAGCAACCATTTGTGACTTTTTAATTGGTGTCAGTTGGCTGTATCATTGTTACTACATGACATATGTTACAAGTACTGTTCCTGCTAAAGGTAGGTGCACAGGATGTCACTTCACATTTTTTGCAAGTAGCCAGTATCTCATCAGTTTCACATAGCACATCATTAACAATATCACACAGTGTGACAGTATATTGTGCCTAAATATGAAATGCTGATTCCTAGCTGAAAATATATTATTTTTAGACTGGAAAGCACTTTCTGTATCATAATGTGGGTTCCTGAACCAAAATTATTCTGTGATCTGTCATAAAATTGCAAGCTGAGAGATTCTACAGAGGAATCTTTTACATTTATTCACATTACCAACACATTGCAAACAATTTCTCTCTCATTTGTTTTGGCCCAAGGTCCTCTTAATCCTGTATGAAGAGCTAGCAGGCTATCTCGAAGAAGAGAATATAGAAACAGCTTATTGTTTTAAAGAATATTTTTCAAGTACCAAATTTCCATGCCTTCTTTCTAGTTGATTGAAGATCATAAAAAGTTGTTAGTTCCTATTTATATTTTAAATTTTTATACATTTTTAAAAGAGGTACAGCTACAATTCATACTATTTCAACTTTTCTCTGCCCTCAGACAGCAAGAGTATGTATCCTCCCACTCCTATTAATTTGAAGAATAAGAATAGATTCTTTGATTTTAAGATCAGATGAGTCTGTTTATCCTTAGGGAAGAATAATACATGATGTGAAATCCTGGACTCACTGAAAGCACTAGCAGTAACTTCTGCAGAGCTGGAATCTCTTCCATGGTTCTGTACATAGAAATCTATCTTAAACATACAGGTGATTCCTGCATACATCTCAGACTCTAAATTCAACCAGCCTTTTCTATATCATAGCTCATTTTCTGGTACCATATGATTTTGAACCAAGACACATGCTTGCAACCATTAGCAAAGTATTTGTGAAATACGGTAAATATTCAGAATGAAAATTCCACTAACACAACAGAAGGGATAGACTTAAAATTTTATTATAAATAAAATGACAACTGCTATCAATTATATATAAAATAAGTGGGCATGCAGGCATATAGATTTGAAATTCCTAGACATAAAGGACTTATAAACCAACATAATTTTATATAAAACTTAACTATAAATGTATCTTTAAGTTTACAGGACTGTAATTACAGATTTTACATGTTAAAGAAAACAGCATCAAGGCATCATACCTCTTTCCTGCATTTTGAAAACACAGATGAGATATATATTTAAAAAGCCCCTGGGAATAGGGAAATACTAGGGGACTTATGAACTGATTTTCTGTAAGAACGAAAATTATCTTTTTTAAAAAAATGAGTCAGCTGAAGGTGACATCCAGATACAATTTGTAGAAGTAGAATTAATCCTCATGACATCTCACAGCTGTAACTAGGGCTCTTTAAGGTGGTTTTCCCTGGATATAAATGATTAACTGACCATACACTAACCACAATATCAAGGTCTAATAAACTTTCTGAATGATCTGTTGGTTAAACCAAATTACATTAAACCAAACTCAGAGCAGGAATGTGACAATTTGTAACCACGTTCCAGTTTCCTGTTTTGAGACATCAAAAATACTAGGAGCCTTCCCAAAATGCAGCATCCTTCACTGTTTTCAAGTGTAAAAAAGCTAGTGTGAAACATAAACAAAGATCTCTCACAGGGAAAAGAGATGAGTTTGGAAACTAAATGACATTGCAAGGCTCTCTGCCCCACTGGAAAATTGAAAAACAAGGGACAGTACTTATATGAATCCCTTTTCTTTTTCTGAGGCCAAAACACATTTATAAAAGCGCAGTCAGAAAACCTGGGAAAGGCTGGTCCAGCACACCATATGGAGAAGACAAAGCTGCCTTGGAATGCCTCAGAATGTACTCAGATCAAATGCACATGGTGTTTTCTTCAAGATATACTCTGGGGAAGATCACACGGCGGGGGGGGGGGGTGGGGGGGGTGGGGGGGGGAAGTACTTGTCTAGTGCTTAGAGGTAGTTGTGGAAAAGGATATAGAGGGGGCATCCCACCTTACAAATAGCAGAACCAAAAGAGGAAGAAAAAAAAGCCAACAACAAAAAACCCCAAAACTTCAAGGAAAAGTCCTGGAGTACTCTACCTCCTTTTGATACCTTTGTGCATTTCCTCACATTTAGTTGCTCTTTAAATTTTTCTCTCACCAGCCTGCTACTACTGAGGCAATTACCCCAGGACAGTTCCCCCTGCAGATATTGCAAGGGCTGCCTTTGGCACATTGACATGTGTGTGGCTGCCCAACCAGCCTCCTCAGACTGGGGAAGTAGAGCTTGCCAAGTTACCTGGAGGTCTAGAGAGGTCTGGGCTTCTGTCTGCCAGGACAAAGCATGGAGATGATTGTAATGAAAGGAATCTGGCAGATACTGGAAATCTTTTTGTAAGTGGAATTCAAGATTACACTCTTCAGCAAAAGCATATGATCTCTCTCAGGCTAACAGCTTGGCTTCCTTGCAACGTTGTGCAGGGCCTTTCTCCCTCTTTGCACATCACTACCCACAGCCTCTAACGCTCTGTCCACTTGTAGTTCCAGCTGAACTCTTCCTTAGTCTGGCAGAAATCATTATAAGGCCAAACCATGAAGGAAGACAGAGCACAGCCTGTACAACTTTGGGTTGATGGTTTGTGCAGCACCTGTGAAGAACATTCAGGATTAAATGAGTACTGCTAGCTTGTGGGCACTGACAGAATGGAAAATCAAAATGAGTCACTGGGCAGATACGTTTTGTTTGTGTGGCTGGCATCACCTGCATAGGTTGCAAGCGTGGTATGGGAAGCCAGAAGGCACATCACTATACTAGGAGTCTGAGGAATGAGAACTCTAATGTGAGACAGTGAGTAAGGTCCAACTTGAGGAACATTTCTTGCATATGCCATCAACTTCTCTTCCATCATTAGCATTTCAGTGGTGTTCTCCTAAATCCTCTTGAACCTCCTCTGCCACACTAAGCACTGTAAACAGATTCTCTGAAGTTTTGCTGCTGCTTGTGCCTGAATGTCCAAAGACACTTATCTTAGTTCTTGGAGTAGGTCCCAAGGAAGGCCATGCTCTTCTCTGTATTAGCACAGGTAACAGGGGTACACAGTCAACCTACAGAACTGGCTCACAGCCAAGTGTCAGCACCCTCATTGACAGATGGTGATGGCTGGCTGTTCTAGGGAGAGGTAGTCTGCAGCTGTTGCATTAGTGTTATATTGACTTGATAAGCGGTTGTCTCAGCTGGACTGTGGTCTTGCAACAAAGTAAAACAACTCATAGCTGCGGATGGTTAACCTTCCTTCATGTCCTCCAGCTTAATCTGGTACCAATCACTGACTGTCTATAACTGTGTTGCATCAAAAAGTCTTTTAAGGTTCACTTGTAGGAAGAAACAAACAGGGTCATCAGAGCCATCAGAGCACAGTGACTGGCTGTACTGCTGCAGCAGGAGGATCTGAAAGACCTGTATAAATATTCAACTCTGTCTTCATATGTGAAGATGTTTCTTACAGTTAAAAAAATGTTTCCACCAGGCTAAAAATGTTTTTGCATCCTGTGAATCCTTCTCAGCATTATTACTGGCAGTTAGAAAAGAAGGGACCAAAACTACTAGATAAATGAGACATTATTTAATTTATTCATGACAGTAGAATGACAGCAGACATCACCTCTTAAAAGAACATTTGTTATAGATTCCTTATAGAATTAAGGAATGGCTAAAAATTGTTCTCATATATTAATCTTTTGTGAAGAGATTTAAACTGTGAGAAGAGATTTAAACTGTGAGAAGAGATCTGAACGCACATTTAAAAACATTATGCCTTTCGTAACACTGTGTTTGAAGGAGACAGACATAGGAGAAATGATTGAAATCACAGTCTTATGCAAGAAGTTGTGGATTAAACAAATAAGAAAGCCCAGGAGAGAATGAAAGATCCTTATAAATGTAGTAAACTCTTTGGAACGTGAGGTAGGCCAAAGACTGTAACTTTGTCCTCATACAACACTCCTATTCAAGAAAAACATATAATTATATGTGTAGTTAACAAAACATGGAAATTCCTTTAAGAAAATATTAATTATTTTCAGTCTAATTACAGTCCATTTCAGACATGGACAATATGTTGAACTGCTTTCATGAGCTGAGTGTTCTGAAAGATATTTAGAGTTTAGTGCTGAATTAGATACAGGCGTCACAAATACAAAGCTTACTCTGCATGTCTGAGAAAGGCCAGCTATCAGAAAAAGTCTTTCTCCTCTACTTTTAAAGGTAATGTCATGACACCAGTCATGAGGTCTGATTTTTTGTCAGTTAAGAAACTGAAACAATTTCTTTTTATTTTTAACAATTATTTCTTAATTCATAATTTGTTAATAATGTTAAAGTCTAATTCTTAGCACAAACTTGTGCGGAAAAAGGCAAAATGGTTAAAATTCAGAAAAGGAATGTTGATATCATCTGTTCAGTCTCAGGGGCAGACACAGGCAGGAGACTGAATTTCTCAATGATTCATACATATGTTTAAGATGCATACATAGAAAAGGTGATACAAATTATTTTTTCCACTTTCACATTCAAGAAGCAACACATTTTCTGCTCAGAAGTGCAGCTAGTCACACTGGTCCATGGCCTGACATGGAGCCACAAAGAAAGTCTCGTGACTCTTCTTCAACAGCATGTTAAGTATATGAGACTGAAATATCTTTGCATTAGTTGGTATTTCTCTTCCCAGTGCTGAGGTCCTGTTTCAAGGTCCTGTTTCTAACTCTAAAAGTTTCATTTGGCTCAGCCAATGTATCTAAGGGTATATTTCTTATGTGTGTATATATAGATGTAAGGGGATGTGGTAATATGGATACATGTACTATAACCTGCGTATGTATGCATACATATATACATATATATATATACACACACATACACAAGTTCAAACTTGCCCTTGAGTCCAAATTAACCTGGCATCCAAATTAAATTGGGCATGGTATGTTTGCACTTGAGCATGGACTTTGGCAAACCTGGGGGACAGCAGGCACCTGTCCCCCACACTGTCAGCCTTTGCGCCTGACTGAGAATTTGCCCTCTGATCAGATGCACAGTCAAACACCCCACTCCCTTTATCCTGAAAAGCTTTATGACAGCTGCAGGTTTTGGGGCCCTCACTTACAAGAAAGACTGAAGGTGCTGAAACATGTCTGAAGAAAAGCAATGAAGCTGGTGAAGGGTCTCACCAAGTCCTGTGAGGAGCAGCTGAGAAAACTGGGGCTGTTTCGTCTGGAGAAAGGGAGGTTATATCAAGGTGGGTGTCAGTCTCTTTTCCCAAGTAACAAGTGATAGGATGAGAGGAAACAACCTCAAGTTGCAGCAGGGGATGTTTAGATTGAACATTAGGAAAAATTTCTTCACCAAAAGGGTTATCAAGCATTGGAACAGGCTGTCCAGGGAAGTGTTTAATTCACCATCCCTGGAGGAGTATAAAAGACGTAGATGTGGCACTTAGGAGCATGGTTTAGTGGTGAACTTGGCAGTGTTAAGTTTATGGTTGGACTTGATGATCTTAAAGGTCTTTTCCAACCTAAATGGGTCTATGATTCTATGTTCTCCAATTCTTTCTGGGGAGTAGCATTGCCTTCAGCAAGGGAGAGCCCTGACACCTGTGCACTGCTCTTCTGAGAAGGGGCACGGTAGTGCTAGGGGGTGTAACTACCAACCATGGCCCAAGCAAAGGGCATACTTTATTTCACTATCAGGACCACACACTGCCATCAGAGAGGCTTGAGAGGTAGATTTCTTCTCTACTTCTGAGTTGTTTAACTTTACCACTCAAAGAGTATGACCCTCATTTTTTTCTTATTGCCATATCTCCTAGGTCCAATTGAGGAATGCATACATTCCTAGTCTGAGGTACCTGCAGACTGACTAAGCTGCCTGACATCTGTGAAGACAGGATGTTAAGAATGAAAAGAATTCACAAGAAAAGCAGAATTTGTTGTTCTGATGTGCTAGAACTGTTAGTCTTAATTATATATATTTGGTTTTGATGGTGCCATGAGGAGGACTGGAAATAAAAAAAAATAGCAAAATTATAGGTAATAACCTTTTAATAGTCATCCAACATTTAAAAGGTCTGAGAGAGCTGTTAGATTATTTTCTTTTATAAAATTATTTTTGTCTTTGATGGGTTATTTTTACTTTTTCTGACATTAATATAAAACCCACAATTCACTGTCCAGAATCCTTATTCCAAATAACCTTGCTACAGCAAAGCACATAGCTGTAAATGCCATCACAAAACACCTATGAGAAGTCAAAAATAGAAGACACGAAGTCCAGCCCATAAGATGTATTTGCACAGTGCTTCCCTTTCATATGGCTGCTACACCTTTGTAATTGTACCTCTGAAGAGTCAAGCCTCACCCAAGGCTTTACTGCGGAGCTCTGCCTCAGCTTGTCTGGAGCACATCAGTGACAGCACTTGGCACCACTGTCCTCTGAACTCCCTTCATGGATACAGCTTGAAGAGGAAAATCATTCCCTCTATCATAGTACTTTTTTGCTTTCCCTGTTAAACCCATTATGAATTTTATCTCCATTTTACTCTGCGCCCACATATAGTGAAGAAAATTCCTGTCCTTGCTAGAGCTTGCTAGTCTTAAAACTGTAGAGTCTGTGCTTCTGCTATCTCTCTGGAAGCTGTGTGATGTAGATAATATTGTTGACCTGTCTAATGCTGTTAAATGGTCCCTCCTAGTCTGTTTACAGTTTTCCTGCCAAGCTGGGATCAGAACTATGACCTTTTGCTCCACCTCATATGTCTAAGCCTTAACTTGTCAATCATACCAGATTTTCTGCTTTTGCTGTGTTTCAGCAAGGTTATTATGGTGCACTAAGGCCATAAACCCACTTACTCTCTTGTGGAAGTCCAGCACATATGGTACTACTGACTCCTCTGATGCTTCCAGCATGATTTTCTGCTTGTCCCTTGCAAGATCAAGGAGCTCTCTCACCCTCCTGCAAACAGGAGCTTGTAAGGCATAAGCCCCATGGTCTCTTCTGAGACCCCTTGACATGCAAGCAGAGATTGCTACAGTTATTTGTCTTCTTATTCCTACTTTTGGCTTTGTTGGTCTCAACATGACTTTGGCTGTCCAAGTAGACACTCACAAACCCCTCCCCATTCTCTTGTCCTCACACTGCTGGTAATGATATAGGAAGATCTAGAAACTTCAAACCCCAAATCACTTCCAGAGTACTTTGCATGTACTCAAAAATATATTTCTGTTTTGTTTGTACATTTCCTGATGAATTTTCTTCTTCATGCATGCCATCAGCTGACTCCATAATCCAGAATATACTTCAGAAGATATGAAGAATTTTGTTTTGAAATACAGTAGAAATGATTCAACAAAAGAGTACCTAATATTATCTGTGATCAAAAATAGATTAAATGGAAGGCGAAAGAGCACGCAAATTGGTAAAGAGGTCAAATAAACTTTTAGCTGGTCACTTGTTTTGTCTCTAACAGTGGACAGTACCAGATAAGGCAGAAGACATTTTAAGGCACTATGATGTATAATTATTAAACTTTGCTCATATAAAATTTCTTTATAGCCTCTATCATAACATTCCCTGAAGCAGGCATCTTTCACTTTTTTCTTTTTAAATCTCAGTCTTTTTTTTTTTCTTTTCATTGTTTTTAATAATTTTTTTCTTAACTGAAGAATCAGCCTTGCTGATAGCTTTGAAAGACATTTTTTAGGTGGAAAATTAATTGAAATTGAGTGATGTCATGGAGAAATGTAAGGCAGAGGAACTCTGTCACAAAGGCCACATACCCTTCTTGGATACTGGAGTTACTTCTTTTTTGTTTCTTCTGGTCTTCTCTTCCAAACAGGTTTTTTTTTTATATATATATATATATATATATATATATTTATATATATATATATATTACACCTTGTACTAATATCTTGAAGAAAAGAAATACTGGAAAAATCTCAAAAAAAGGAATATTTTTGTCATATCTCGTGTTAATTTTTTACTCTTCTGAACAAACATACTATCCTACTCAATGCGTCTTATATGAACTTATGAGGGTCCCAATTCTAAATACCAGCTATATTTAACTTTATTTCTGTTTTTCCTTTTATATACAATGTGATTTATTTATCTTAAAGAGTCTTTTGAGGCACTGTTTTGTACAGGTGCTTAGGAAGAGTCATGTCAATACTTTTAATCTTCTAATTATGTAGCTTAATTTCACATCTGGAAGTTTTACCGTGCAATAATTGAAAGACATTTCTCATCTGAAGAGAAAATGGAGATCTTATTCAGCATGAAATCAGACTGACATGGTAACATTTGGATTAATGAATTTTTTGTTAATTTTGGAAGACTTACCTTCCAAAATAATTTTAAGTTTCTGTGTTTGTTGATATTGCTTTTTAATGTGACAACTGTGACATGCATTTCCACAACAGATGGATTAATGTCATTTTTTTTAAAATTACTTCACCTAGACAGGTGTTTCCTGTATATGTTTGACATGAAATTAAACATTGCTCCAGATGTTCTGTTTGTAGCAAAGCCAGTTAATTTTATTAGAACATTTAATCACAGATCAACAGTGTAATAGAACTGCAATCTATGTGAAGCAGATATTTAACAGAACTTCCTAACGTGGAAGTTTCTATATATGGGAGCAAGGTATGCAGTTTTGTGGATGTATCCCATGAATTTATCAATGTGGCAGGCTACATTTATGAATTTAAACCTGAAGTCATGTTATTTACTTACCTAAAATAATTTTTACACAGGATTGTTATTTTTGTTTGGAGGATATTGATAGCATATACTCTTGCCGATGTTTACCCACACATACATTATCTCACTAACTTAAGTTAGAGTTTAAAACCAGTGTATTAGGAATTATAAGAGGTTCCTTATCTTTGAGTCTAGGGAGTCCTGAACTGTTTTAATGCTTGGGACCCTCCTGTTAACCCTCTAGAATTGCATACATTCACAAGTAACTGCCCTGCTTGCCATGCATGCACGAAGTTCTTCTATGTCAAACTTAAATATCATTACATGCTTAGCTATTCTTCCATTAAGATTAGCTATAGATTTCCCATTAATTATTACATCAGATTTATTCATCATTAATAAATTAGATCTCTGTGTTCTGTCATGGACCACTTGGGCCTCATCAAACAGGTGAAGAAAAATCTTAATTGTAGCCCTAGTGATTCCAGGGTAAATCTAAAAATATTCATAATTTTTTACTTTGAAATATTAGTTTATGTATATGGACTAATAACAACTTAAACCCCTGTGATGATTGATGTTTTTTGTTGGCCCGTCACCTCATTGTATAGAAGTTTGTTTTAATGAGTTTCTCTAATGAATATTTTATATTGATACTTGGATGAATGGCATATGGTAAATGCAAGGTAAATTACAGCTCTTTAAATAAATATTTTTCATAAATTATTTATTTTGTGATGCCTGTATTGGTTAGATGTCATGTCAGATGAAGACTGGAAATTATTTACTCTAATACTTATTTGAGATTTGAAAAAGTAAAAGACTTTTAATTATTAACAAGCTTCCAATATACTCATGTAATTTATGGGAAACTACCATAAATTGTTAAGCTTACAATTTTGTGAGGACAGTTTTATTTGTACCGTGCAAAATAGAATAATGTCTTGTGTCTTTACAAGAAATTTTATTTATTCATACAAAAAAAATGTGCTTTTCCTGCTAAAACCTATTTTGATGAATTTCTGGCTTCTGAAGGATTATGAGTTCTTGTCAACTGTCATTATTTCCAGGATAAGTTACTGGTTATTTTTAATGGTGTCAAAAATTAAGGTTAAAAATCAACAAGAATATATGTAGTGGATTGAGTGCCCTTGGTTTCTGTTGAAGTCCACGACTCTTACAATTGAAGCTGTGGAACACAGCTATTTCAATGCTTAGTTTCTAGAGCCCCACTGCGTTATTTTCACTGCACTATTCTCACTGAAATTAGAGAAAGCTGAGGGAAGTTCAGCATCTGTCAGAACTGAACCATCTTTTCTTTCAGATATGCCAATGACTACCATATAAAAAAAGGAAACCACACACGTGCAAGACAGCCACTGAAACAAAAGCACAGAACTTAAACAGTGTCTACATACTGTATGCTTTACATGTGTCCTGTTAGAGATGAATACAGTTTATCTGTGCTCACCTGAAGATAACTGGCCAAAAATGAGAGATTTTAACTTTAGACATCACCTACTATGCATACATTAAATACTAGGAGCTAACTTCATGACTGCTATATTCCATATGCTTTCTAGAGTAAGCAGAGCAGAGTCCTCAAAAACTAATTAAATCACATACAAATTTATAATTCAGACCATAATTCTGATGTGGAACTTTTTCTGATATGTGTATACATACAGTGGTTTGCAAACTGTTCAGGATGGAAGCTAGATGCACGATCTAGTCTTTAGTAAATAAATAAAATATTTTGAAAGTACTAATATATCACTGCTTTTACAGAAGTCTTTAAGGAATAGCCTATGAAAATGATACATAGTGGATATTGATTATACAAACTCGGTGAAATAGTGAAGGCACTTCACATCACATGATAGCTCTCTCATTGAGGTGAGTGGCATGTCATACTGGTTTTTCAATTGAGTTGAGTCTTAGTCTAGTGGCCCGTTCAAAACTGAACTGATTAATTATGCCTTACAATTTTCTTCAAGGAAAGCTAGTGTTCATTTGTTAGGGACATTCCTCTTACAGCTGACATTTTGAGTTGGCTCAAGTAAGCCTCCCAATAACTATATTTAAGATACTGGGTGCACTTTGTGTTACATTTGGACTTCTCACATCAGGGCCGTATTGGATTATAAATCATGTAGAAAAAGGAATTAAAAAAAAAAAAAAAAAGAAACATTTCATTTTAGGCATATTTTAGAATATTTTAGATGTATTTGTCTTATTTTCTTCAAATGTTTCAGCTACGGTCCTGTATGATTTAAGAAAACTATAACACAAAAGAACAGCATTTTTTCTTGTCTACTTTAGTGGTTAGCTCCACTCCAGAAAGTAACAGATATTCATAACAGTATCATCCAAATTCCCAGCTGAGAAGAAATCAGAGGAGTGTGTGTACATTATTCAGTATTGCTCTATTTTGCATGTATGCCAACTCTGCAAAATAATGGCTGCAGACAGTAGGCCACTCTTTCAGTCCAACACTAAAATATTCATCCAAAACAGTAGTTCTCCTTTTTCAACAAATCAACACTAATCAGAGAGCAAGACAAACAAAAAAAACCTCTTCTAGTCTTTTTGGAACTTACTTTACCTAGAGCATTAAAAACCAAGACAATAGTGCATATTATATTTTCAAAACTGAACATTTGCTCATATTTTAAAGAAAAAAAAAGTTTAAATTTGAAGATGATATCTAAAAGCTATAGAAGATTGCTATAATGATATTGCTGTGAATATTTGACTTAGAAACTATTCAAAGAAACGGTACACTTCATACATTAAGGCTGTCAACAAATCCAGGCAGACATTCATATGGAAGTCACATATAAATTGTGTTTTCTGTTTTGTTTCGTTTTGCTTTTTTGCAGCTGTACCTCCTTTCCTGAAGAATGCTAACCTGTGTCTATGCCCAGCCCCTTTCAAAAATTACACCCCATACTGGAAAATTCTGCTTCAAAGACTGACTGTAGGTTTCTGTTACTACAGGCTAATTCTTACAACCTGATTTCCTACTCTGTCTTTAGAAACCTCAGTAATGCTAGTAGCCTTATCTTTTTGTAAATGTTATTCTATTTAAGTTTTTGATTTGTCTTCTCTTGGATTCTATTAAGTAAAGAATCACGTTCCAATAAGTACAAAAATCTCACGCATGAATGTGCATGTATAAACTAGTGACGAGTATGTGTTACAAGTCCCCCTCTGTGCTAGATCCACAGGAAATATATGTCTGTTATAGCCACAGCTACAGGGGATTGGTTTGTTTTCTCAAGCTGTAGTAGCTCACGCTGTTAGCTCTGGAGGTGCCTGGTGTAATCTACAGTGAGTTATCCAAGATGGTATCTGTTACACAAATGCACAGGTGCCCGCGCAAGCATGTTCACTGCACATTTTTGTTGCACATTTTTGTTGCACAGCTCTGCAGCATAGGCTGAAGGTTACAGCAGGCTTTGGATGGAAAAGCAGTTGTGGAGGAAACAGGAGAAATTATTCTGTTATTGTCCCAGGTGGAACGGGTCTGCAGACGCCATTCCTTCTGACACTCATTCTAGAGTATCTCTATTTCCTCACTACCTGCATCACCATGTTTGACCAGGAACAGTTCAACATCCCAATATTTCTTAGCAATGAACTCTATAGATAGCTTGCCATCAAGAGAAGGCTTTGCAGTAAAGCTGGTAGCTCAGCTGGAAACTATGCTGTCTCCAGAGCCATGTGTGCTGCTGCTCAGACAGCTTTCCGTGCTGGTAAGCACTTGTAGTTTGCCACTGGGGGCTCCTTAGTCTGTCAGACCTAGACTGTCAGTTGTGTTGGGAAGTGCTTTTCACCAGAGTCAGAAGACATTACAGAGAGAGTGCAGACATTGTTAAGAGCTACAACGGGACCAGACAAAGGGTGGAGGGTTGAAATATGAAAGTGTTCAGAGTCAGGGAAAAGACTGGGGTGGAAGGAGCAGGGAGTTTAAGTGGAAATTTGTAACTGGCATAGATCTATCCCATTGTTATCTGTGATTAATGACCCCCTTATGCTCTGGGGACTGGAAGGGGTCACATAACGTGGCTAGAGGCCTTGCAGCATACCGCATCCTACACCTAATCATTACACATATGCCTATGGGAAATAGATGTTAATGCTGATGAACTCAGAACAAAGATTTAGCATCGTGGTGAAAATGGGTGTTACTGGTGACTTAGTATGTGTGCTTTTACCCACCAGGGGTGAGACAGTGCTCTTTGTAGAGTCTGCGCTATGTAGACTCTTCATGGAGATAGCAGCCAGCAGAACAACCAAGGCACATTGCAAAGGAGATGTCCTTGACTAAGAAAGTATACTTGTCACGTGTTTTACGTTAATACATGTGCATGCATACATGCACATTTGGCTTTACAATTAATCTAGATACATCAAAAACTGGTATTTTGCGTTGAAACTGAACAGATTCATGCTTGAATCAGTCAGAAAACACTCTGATGTATTTTCACGTCTGTAAGCACAGCGCTCTGTGCCATGAAATGCTATAACCTTTCCACCTGTTTTCTATGACCAGGATCTGCTCTATTTCGTTCACTCATACCCTCTGCAAAGATAAGGATACCTCATATTTAAAAATCAGGATATGCATGTAAGATATGCTATTTGTGTCTAGAAACTGCAGACAAAATAATATTATTCCTTATATTCGCAGTTACTGTGAGTGTCTGTGTATGACAACCTGTAAAGAAACTGAAGTCCAGATTTCAAAAAGACAAGCATAGCACACCTTGGGGGGCAAAAAAATTCAACTCTGCTTACCAAAACAGAGGACTGATTGACCAGCAGACTGAGGAAACAGCTCTAAACATTGATTATATGATATTATGCAGTTTCTATACTAGTCGAAAAATAATGTTCACGTTTATGATAGTTAGCATTGGGACAAACGACAAGGCTCAAATCAACATGTTGAACATGAAGGAGGGAAATTTTTATGTTGCTCTTCTTCGGCATGTTCATAAAACGTGGACAAATGCTGCTACTCGCACAGCCCCAGCTTTTTCTTTTTTTCCCCTGAGGGAATTTAGAAAAAGACCACACCCAAAGAGTTTTTCTGCCATCTGTAGTACAGAAAGATTAGTATTACATGTTGACAAGTGTCTTATTACTCACTGAAAATGCTGCTTCCTCTGGGTGTATTTATAAGGTAAGTATTTACCCATCTAATACAATATCTTCTCCATTTTTAAGGGAGCTGTGTAGTGTCAGTTGAAAGATGTCTGAATATTAGATAATTTCACTCAGTACTCTAAAATTATGCACTTTATTTTTAAAAGAATATAGAATTTAAAAATGCATTTGAGTTCAGCAGCAACCTTTTGACACCCCTGGACAGTATTTTAAGAACTCATTTGTTTGAGGGTTTTTTAATCTGGAGACACTGAAAAGTTACACCTGCTGTGATGTCGTCAATCACGCCAGGAGGAAAAATAGTGGCATGATTTGTTATCTGTTATTTCGCTTGCTGTGGTGACTGTCTCCCAGTGCCAGGTCTGTCCTTAAGGCCATCACTTATAGGGACCACTGTCTGTCAAAACCAAAGCCAACTTTAAGGGCTGCCTTTGTTGGAGCAGACAAATGAGTATGACCTTTAACAATAAAATAGGCACCTACTGAGAGAGATGAAACAGCAACTGAAATTAAGAACACCATACGGCCATTTCAAACACTCAGGAAAAGTTAGGAGTTGAACTATAACTTAATTATAAGAGTAAATGTGGCTAGATGTTGTCAATAATGAAACAGACATGGTCAGAAATATTGATTAGCAATGAGGACGAAAACTTATTTCATCCAGGAATCATCCTGCATTTCATTAATTATGAATGGGATTGATGGGGTTCATAAAAAATGCGGAAGAGATTAAATTATAGCATTTAAAGGTTTATTGTTGTTTTTTTTTTAAGTAGGTTGCAGAAGTGTACAAATCATTTATGAATATTCTAGGCAAGCAAGGAAAAAAATAGAACACGCTAAACCTTTGATTTACACTAATAGGTACTTCAAAAGATCTTCAGAAAAGAGCCTCTGCCTAGTTAGTGATTAGATGTAAGGTGGTCATTGATATTTTGTAGGGTTTCAAAGCACAGTCTGAGAATTCCAAGCAATGCATTGTACAGACCACAGCACAGTTTGTGGTTTGAAAGGCTCTTGTAACCCAACCTGGCAAGTGGTCAATGGAGACTATGTTTTACAGAGCAACACAAATCAATCTTATTGAGCACTTTTCAGGTAATATAATATTCTGCCTGTGACAATAATGAAATTAGCCTATGGATTTTGTTTAAATATTGAAATGCCATTTGAATTTTTAATGAAATACAGTACTCTATAGTTATGCAGATCTTTGTGGGTTTCATTAAAAAAATATCATTAATTTTATGAACAGGTACTTGAATATCATCAAGTTTGTGTTTGGGTTTTTTTGTTCCTTTTGTTTGCCTCCTTGTTCATATTCAGATAGACCAGATCAAGCAAAGCACTGAATGCCTTCAGCTCCTTCTGAGGTCAATAGGAGTCGAGGACACTCAATAGAACAGAGGTGTTTAGTGCCTCCAAGACATTTAAAGCATTAATGTATTCATCACAATCTTTAAAACATCACTAAAGCTTTTTTTTTTTTTTAATTTTGTAAAAGCAATTTGTTTTTATGAGTACCTTTGTTTTCTCCTTGTTTCTATTCTTATATGACTTATTGTTTGATTTAGATTCTTTTAGAAATGGTCTGTTTACTCTAACTGTTTTTTGTGTTTGCTTTTTTTTTCCTAGAAAGTATGTTTTATCCTATTTTCTTCTGAAAAATAAAATCACTGTTTTTCAAGAAAAGAAATCTCCAGAGATCTGAGTTCCCGAATAAGAATCAGTTCAAGGCGAAATCTGCTTGGTTTTCTCAGTATAGCCCCCAGTACAGAGATGCACATCATAAAAAGTAAGACAGAATTTTCTGTAATCAAAAGCTTTTGCGAATCTTAAAGGCCCAACTTTTTAATAGGCCTGGAGTCTCAATTGTAATCATACTCTAGAGTGGTTATCCTTTCAGCTTAGGGTTAAAAAGCTTTGACAAAGCACCACAGGGAAGCTTGGATTGCCCTTACCTACATTGTACCTAGCCTTGGGATAGATAAATACAGTCTCATTCTCTAATGCTACTGACTGCCTCCAGGAACAGTAAATTTTAAGAGAGGAAAACATGAATCCTGTATTAAGAGAGGTGGAACTAAGCCATTGTTCACTCCCCTTAAAAAGGATATTCAGTGGCCAGTTCAGATTGCCCTAGGGACACCTAAAGCTGCATTAAGTACTTGTGAAAGTGAAAATCCACTGGGAACCCAATTCCAGTGTTTAAACCTCAGCATGAGCAGTGGAGTTCCTAGCAGGGTTCACTTTTATATGTCTTTATAACCAGGTTCAAAACTTACTGTACGTGCAGTAAGGATCTGCTATCCCAGCTAACCTACAGAAATGTTATAAAGAGACGGCCCCTTAGAAAATCACTGACATGAAGAGAAAAAAGCAAACATTTATTTAACTACATCATGACAAAGGCAGAAGAAACGGTGGCTATTTAAGAACTGGCAGATTCCTTTTACAAGGTTAAGTACCTTATGTTTGACTAAGAATATTTTTAGCACCAATTTTTGTTTTAATTGAGGAATGATAAGAAATCCGGGCTTGCTTCTCAGCTGTGTAACAAATAGAGCTGACAAGAGAAAGCTGTTCCATTTCATAAGGACTGGAGAATTTCCAACATTTGCTTTTATTTCACCTTGGATACTCCAGGGGGGCTATGGTTTTGAAACACTGTGCATTCAGAATGACCAACACTGAAAATTACCACCTTAGCTAAAAAAATAAACAATGTTTCTCATTCATGGTTTAATGGATCACTGAGGGCTGTGTGTTTGGACAGAACACTGGCAGCTTCAAGACCTGTCAACATTTTGATTGTTATTTTGTGAATTAAAACAAATGTGGGTGCTGAAGTTCCTGCTCTGTAAAATATGTCATAGGTATGGGTCCATTCACCTCATTGCTACTCTGTGAAACCTATAATGGGAATTGCTGTTACTGAGATGGGAAAGCAGAGCTGAACAGTGTCAGACATTGTTTATTATTTGAGATTGTCTCTTACCAGCTCACTACTTCAGCCCAATACAGAACCTATACTTAAGCATTTTTCCCTCTAGGTTTTGTGGCAGTTTCATTCACAAAAATGCATTGACCCAGCAATTTTTCTGCTGATAATGTATATACCTTATTAATTGGTAGACCTGGATTCTTTTGCCCATATTTAGTCTTTTATTCTGACCCTTTGATTCTCAAGCATAAACTGTCTATTAAAAGTCTTTTCGTAATTCCATCTGAATCTTCTGTTGCTTTCTCTCTTGGTGACTTTGAACAAGATCATCATCTTGCCTGCAACTCCTGCCCATAATCTGGCCACATTTATCAGTTCCAGCCTTGCTTTAGGTTTTTTTTTCCCACTGTATATTTTCAGATTAGCTTCTAACGTGTTATTTCCTATCCCACCACCACCAAAAATCAAAACAAACACCAGAAATACCTTCTCCAAGCCTCATTTTGCTGTTCTTCCAAAACTTGATGAATCCATTCTTGTCCAACTTGTAACCAAGAATACTGGACTACATCTCAACAACATCACCCCTCCTTTCCATATTTCAATTAAATATAAGCTGTTGTTGGCCTCAATATTTTTTTTCTGGACTACCCCTTTCCTACATAACTTCTCCTATTGAGTAATGAGAAATTGACTTCTACTTCCCATCAGTCCGTCATACCTGTTGTCACTGCCTATTTGTTACATTTTCTGCCATCTACTCTTCCTGCTACCTGGAGATGCTCTCAAATGTCTTTGAAAGTTATCTTTAAAAATCTTCAATAATACAAACAAAAATGTTGGCAACAGGCTGCAAGTATCCAAAGGTCATAGTCTATTATGCTGACAAATTCTGTTCCACACCCCACTCTGCATAAATCTTACCTGCTGTGTTTTGTTAGAAGACTGTTGGATGAAGGGGAGGGCATTGCTTTGCTGTATGTTTATGTCACACTCAGCGCAATAGTGCCCTGGTCTATGATTTGGGCTGCCAGGTACTCTGGTAATGTGAACAATATATATGTGGAGCACATGCTCCTTGGGCACAGACCACATGTGAGGTAAATAGGATTACATCCTGCAGGTTAAAACTAGCCTACTATGGTAATACAAAAATGTACACCAGCCACATGACCCAAGGGGAACTTCTTGACTGCCTCTTGATAACGCAGGCTGCAGAGTGGTTGTCTGAGGAAAGGAGAACTAAGCCATTCTTGAATTTCACACCTTAAAACATCAATGCTACTGAGGCAGGAGAAATTTCCTGTTAAATGATTCACAGACTTAATCCCTTTGATATTCGATTGGCTGACCACAACGCAGCACAGCATGCTGCTGGAATACATCTTTAACTCTGACTCCCAGAAAGATCTCATTCCCACTGGAATTCTGGTACAGAGACCAGGGTTAAAACCAGATCTCACCGGGATGGGAGGAAGGTACAAGACTGAGACTGGCAAGATCTGGTTTATAAACTCCTGTCTCTGTCACATTTTAGAAGTCTCTCTTTGTCTTAGTCTTGGAAAAGCTATTTAATTCCCTAATGTTTTAGTTCTTCATCTGTGAGTCAGTGATGATAGTTTTTCACTCTCTATGAGCCTTTATTGTTCATCAGGCTGCAAGCTATTCAAAGTAGGAGTTACAAAGCCCTGAATGCTTATCTCTCCAAAGATGAAGCCTGTATGATCTGTTGAAATACATATGTTAGGGATATGAGTAAAGCTGAGCAAAATCATTTAATTCTAAATATGGACACAAATTAAAGGAAACAGAAACGTGTCTTAGAACAAAAATACATTAAAGAAAAAAAATAAAACCCAATAATAAAACAAACCAACCAACCAACCAAAAGAAAAAAATTCACATAAATGGGGGGGGGGGGGGGGGGGGGGGAGAAAAGGAATATAACATTTACAGTGTAGGGGATATGATATGAGTGTTATGAAACCAAATTCTACATAGAACTTCTTAGGAAATCTGAGTTTTCTTCCTTTTGTAACACTTCCATTGTGCCTGATTCAGCTTTCAGTAAAATCAAGGTTCTTGCTGGCCACCACTAACTTGATATGGAAATATGCATTATGGGCAAATCCAGCTACTTAAAAATCACCCCAAAAACATGGCTGAACTCCTCAGACTTTCCTGTGGCCATGAACAAATGAACCTGACTGTTAAAAGAGAAGAATAAACATATCCACCACTGGATAAAAACAAAGAGGCATAAGATTTCAAAGCACTACAACATTTCACACTGATTATACTGTTCAGTCCCTGCTGGAGCCCTCACTTGCCAATGACATTGTCATACCCCAGGCTCTAGACGTGGAGCCACCCAGCACAGTGCTTGGTGCTTCCTGGGCACAGATAAGGTTGTGTGGGGAGTTTCTCCTAACTGCATTGCAGGGATGAGTTGCTGAGATCTGTTGCCATCCTTGGGAAGCATGAGTTTACCGAGGTGCCTGCAAGCTGAGACTGGTGCCTGCTGCATCCCAGTAACAGGGGCAGGGAGGAGCTGTTGTGCAATTGGGCTCTAGTCTCGCACAGTAGGTAGCAATTAACTGCATAGTGTTCCAGCTGAGGCAGAAGCCCAAATATAAGTGCACACCTTTTCTTTTCCAGTCTTGGGAAGGAACAAGCACCCAATTGACATGGGTGGTATGCTGTTACCTGCCTTCTCCCCAAGCAAAGCATGAGCACTTACAGATGGGAGGTCATACTGTTAGTTGCTGCTTCTCCATTGAGACTGTAGTCCCATGATATTGCCAAGTAATAGGTGCTTGTCTTAGCACTACTAATTGCTACCTATCAACAGATATTGGTGCTGGCTTTTTTTCTCCTCCCTTCCATTTCCCCAGTGGGCTTCAGTGACCCCAAGAACTCAGCTAAAGGGTGCTGATGCCTCCCAGCAGAGTAGTACTTGCTTCATCTCTGGCTAGAGGCAGCAAGGTCCAAAACTATGAGAGGTGATATGAGTCAGTGCTACCTGCTTCTCAGACTCTGGCACCTCATACCTCATGGCTGAAACTGGGATACATCTGTAGTGCAGCAGGTCAGTCGGTTTGCCAGACTTTAAGGCAAAGTCTCTTTCCCAAGTAATACATTCAAAGTCCATATAGCTACTGTTAATATAATGGAAGACTCTAAAAACACTGACTGAGTAAATTTCTGTGCCTCTATGATTAATCATTTTCTCTTCAACGTGACAAGCAATGAATGGATTCACAATGGGCTTTCTTTAATACCATTTCTGTCAGAGATAGCACAAATATCACCATCACTGTGGAATATTCCTGCAATCCTGTCATATTGTATCTTATAACCTATATTATTTTTAACATTAATATTGAGAGAGTAGACCATTTTTTGCCATTCTTCATCTAAAGGCACTAAAAATAATTATGAAAATATATCTGTGTGAAGATAAAATCTTATATTGCACAACCTGGTGATGGGCTATATAAACTGGATGAAAAGACTTCCCATAAATATTACAGTGTTCCCCTTTTGTGTATAGATAAAAGCACTTTTCAAATAATATTGGGTTTAGATGGTTAAAGAAGACAAAGGCAAAGGGACAATATCACACAGTCATTGGCAGAGTTAGAAATCGAAATCTGACTCTCTTTTATATTCATTTGAGTTGATCACAGCTGCTTTGATCATTGCAATCCAAGGGTAGCATACACAGATTTTACGTTTTAACTGGGGAAAGTGCCTCTGAACTATGCCTTGTGTGGTACCGCTGAGCAAAGAGACACAACCAAGAGAGAGAGGCACCTGAATCTGTGCAGGTGCCTGAATCCTTTGCAGGTGCCTGAATCCTTTGCAGGTACTATCTGTGCTTCTTTTGCCATCTACCACTCTAAAGGCAAACATGCAAAAAAGGGTAAAACAGCCTATATTTCATAATAAGCCAAGCACATTCACCTTAGTTTCTTTGGTCCTGTGACTAGTTCAGCCTTGTTAATCAATCTTGCCTCAGGTCATGTACTGAAGCCACATATCATAATTTGGAATGCCTGAAGATGTAGCAAAAGAGGGTTTGAAACCATATGTACAAAATTCCAAGAAAGGCTTCTATATCTGTATGTGGTGTTCATATGTTCATGTGTTGAAGTCTTTAGTGATGTCATCTGTCATTTCACCTAAGGCACTGCTGATATATTTTAGGAATACTGAAGTCTAATTCTCTAAAATGTAAGTATCTTTGCTTTCTTTGAGCATCCTTATATCTTCTCTCAGAAGCTCCTTCAATAACAAAGACATCATTTACATGGATGTAAAATATTTTTAGAAAAAACAAGTTTTGAAATAAATCCTATAGACCTCAGCACTTTGAGTTCCAGACATATTTATCTCAACGTGTCTTGAAGTCATCACCACTGGAACATCTTTGCTCCATGGAAAAAGCATAGCATGGAAGTTTGGGCAGGAAAAGACAAAGTCTGCTGCATGCTACTGCCACTTTTGACTGTATTATATCATCAGACTCTTACACAGGTAGTTAAGAAATAGTGAGCCTAGAACAACTAGAACACTGCTCCAAATCATAAGAATGCAAAAATTGTTCCCTATCTCAGTCTTTCCCAAGTATTTCTAGTCAGTGATTACAGCAATTTGGGGTATAAAAGCAGGACAGTCAATGATAGAAACTGCAGCATATATGTGATCACAGTCATGCCACTAATTGTGGTTTGGGTCAGAATGGTGAAAAATGGTCAAAGCTGTCAAACAACAGATATTAATTATATTCAAATGGAGACCAGTGACAAGTGACAATCCTCAGGGGTCCGTACCAGGACAGGCATTGTTCACCGTCTTTGTTGATAACAGGGACAGTGGGATCAAGTGCACCCTCAGCAAGTTTGCTGATGACACCAAGCTGAGTTGTGTGGTTGATACACTGGAGGGAAGAGGTGCCATCCACAGGGACCCCAACAGGCTTGAGAGGTGGGCCCAAGTGAACCTCATTAAGTTCAACAAGACCAAGTCAAGGTCCCGCACCTGAGTTGAGGCAGCTCCCAGTATCAATATAGACCGGGCAAAGAAAGGACTTAGGGGTGCTGGTGAATGAAAAATTTAACATGGTCCAACAATGTTCACATACAATCTTGAAATCCAACCATATTCTGGGCTGCATCAAAACAAGTCTGGCCAGCAGGTCTAGGGAGGTGATTCTCCCTCTCTACTCCAACCTCATGAGACCCCACCTGGAGTACTGTGTCTAGCTCTGGGGTCCCCAACATAAAAAACACATGGACCTGTTGGAAAGAGTCCAAAGGAGGGCCAAGAAGGTTATCAGAAGGCTGAAGCACCTCTCCTATGAAGAAAGGCTGAAAGAGTTAGAGTTATTCAGGCTTCAGAACGGAAGGCTCCCAGGAGAGCTTAGAGTGACCTTCTAGTACCTACAGAAAGCTTATAAGGAAGATAGGGACAGACTTTTTAGTAGGACCTGTATCAACAGGGCAATGGGTAATGGTTTTAAACGAAAAGAAAGTAGATTAAAACTAGATATAAGGAAGAAATTCTTTACAATGATAGTGGTGAAACACTGGAACAGGTTGCCCAGAGAGGTGGTAAATGTGCCATTCATGGAAACATTCAAGGTCAGGCTGGACAGGGCTCTGATCTGATCTAGGTGAAGATGTCCCTGCTCATTGCATGGGGGTTGGACTAGAGGATCTTTAAAGGTCCCTTTCATCCCAAACCATTTGATGATTCTATGATGATTCTGATTAACTGCAGAATTCAGCAGGTTGAAAGGAATAGAAATCAAAAATACAGTAATAAAGAAAAAGATAAGGGCAAGAACTAACAGAAAGTTTTAGAAATACTGTTATGGTCATTTCTTTAGATGTCCAGAAGTGTCTGGATAGGATGCCATTTACAATGATATTTACTAAGACAAAAAGCCAGAGGAGAGACATGAATGCTCTGGGTGGACATTGTAATGACAGACATAGCTCAAAAGCATGTGTAGAGAAATAATAAAGTTGGTTAAAAGAAAAAGCAGTGGAAAGGTATCATTTGAACCTCATTTCTACTGCCTGGCTGATAGTGGAAAATTAAAAGCAACCAAACAAAAACAACCTGAAAAAAACAAGAATGTATAGGACTGAGTAACAGGTGTCCTTTTGTGTATGAGTAAGAGATGGACATCAACTAGAGCCACAAGTGCAGCCTATGTGTGTCATGTACAGACTAGACATCAAATATACATAATTTAGAAAGCACTAGCTGCTAAACAGTGTTGCAGATTGTCCACATTTTCAATTACCTTGGTCTGAACTATGGGGTTAAAATTTGACAGTAGTTACATCTTTTGAATCACACCATGCTTTTTTATATGTACTAATTGAACTTCTGTGTGAGTCAAAGGAGAGGTTTTGAACTATCTTCAATATTTGTTCTCTTTTGCTTCCAAGAATAGCAGGCTGGGAGTAGTTGGTTGCAAATATACAGTGGTTGGTTGGTTGCATTACATCCATAGCTACTAGAAGTGTAAGCTGTATTCTTGCAAAGATGCACTTATGCTTCTGATCTTCCCAAGAAGTATATTCTTTACGAAGAGTCACTGAGAAACCAAGGATTCCCCTCCAGGCTAGGGAAGATACTTCTCACTGTTAAGTTGAGAAGATTCATATGTAGCATGGCAGACCAGCCAGGGGCATGCAACCTCCTGTCTACAGGCTATACTGAGGCAGCATTACCAACGGTGAAGGATGTGCTCTATTGAGATTTAGATCTTAAAAGGACAATATAGTATCTCTTTTCACTGGGAAAGTAAAACAAGTTGTAGGTCTTATATGTTTAAGCTATACATTTTGTGTCCCCGTTCCAAATATGAACTTGCACAGCTGTATCTGCTAAATCAAAAATCTGTATTTCATTTCATACCACAAGACTTGGAAAATGTGTTACTACTCACCTTAAAAGACAAGTTTACATACAGTATCTTGAAAACTGTTTGACAACAGGTCAGGTGTGACATATATTTGAAAACCTAAAACCTCAAATTAGTAAAACTTTGAGGTCAAGCAAAGGTAAATCAGAATAACCCTCTTGAGATTTTTATTGTGTATGATAGGACCACAAATAAACTTTAAGTTCCCCAGCTTCTAACATGTCTGAACTTGACTGAAAGCTAAAGAGAAAGCTTATCTATTGATTTTCACATGTAAGCTAAGTGGTAAAATAACCTTACCTCATTAAAGATGTCAGTGTTGTAGATGATTTGGATATCTTTGTCATTTGAAAATAACATATGGATAATTTACTGAAGTTGTATTATTCTTAAGTAATTTACAATCTGCAAAGCCTTAGATTTTTCACCTTCATGATTATCCAGAATACTTTAGCATTAATCACAATATTCAGCAGTGCAAAGAAATGCTATTTATTGAATCTGTGTGAAGAGTAATATTTCTTTTTACACTTACAAGTTTTACAGTGGGTTGCTTATTGAGATTTTGCCACTGTATGCACAAAAATTTGTTATAAATAGAAATATATGATTCAAAATTGCAAATTATTTTGCAAATAATAGGTCTGTTGTAAAATATCCAGAATGCCTTATGAAACAGTGTCAGTGCTTGCGCATGTGTAGTATAAATATTACCTATCTAGCCTGTCACATCTAGTCTGTGAGGAGACCAAGATTTTATTTCTAATTGGTTTTTTTATTACTATCAAATTAAAAAACTCCATTCACAAAAAATTATTAAGGCTGTTTCACCAGAAATGTCGTGGTCTGGGGTTGCACCTTCTCCTAGGTAAAGTTGCTATGTTTTTTTCTTACGGGGAGAATTAATCTTTCTCCACATTTGGCAGAATTATTTTAGTTATGCCTCTTGATCTGTTCAGCTTCTAAAAGGATACAAGAGAGTCAGCCAATAATAAAAAAAAATGCTCAGACTGCATGGGATGATTGAACAGTAGTTTTCATGCTAAAGAAAGTTCCCTTACAGGAAAAAATATGCATTCACACATACATCAGGTATGACACTGGTATTTCTACTCTACACCAGTAAATTTTGGGGGCATTTTATAATTTTCAAAGGATAAAAATAGGTGTGCCCTATCCTCAGGCTTTTGGGCAGCTTATTCACCTGAAACGGAAGATATACGATGTCCTAAGTATGAACATGATGCTGAGAGTAGATGGGCTTGTGCAGCAGGAACTTTGACATCCCAAACAGAATCTGATGTTTGTGCAACATTATCTTCATATCTAGAGCATTTTTAATTTCTGCATGTGGGATTTAAAGATCTATACAACACTGGAGGGAATCGGATTGCTGGAATAGACAAGGTCCTTCTGAGATCCTCAATGTGAATAAGACTTTATAGCCTGTTTAGAGGCAGTTCTTGTCATGCCACCCATAAGACAGTATTTTTAAGTGGTATGTCACAGGTGCAGCCAAGACATGAACCTCAACATGCTTCAGAATCAGAGTGCTGTTACCTTGTAAGCAGATGATTCATAGCCTCTTCAGATTTTCTCTTGTATATTTGCTCACAAATGTAATGTGTGAATTGCTGATGGTTTTCAAGATAATCAAACATAAATTAATTACTCTTGGTTCTAAAATCCCTAAAGCTCTGTGGAGACCTTGGCTAAGAAAGGCAGGAGTGCTTAGGAAAGGAAGGAAGGGGGGAAGGAGGCTGCGTGAATGCTCTTTAGGGATCTAAAGGAAGAAAACGATTTGCATTTCCAGAGAGATACATGATGAGAGAATCTGGCTTAGGAAGCTGTTGGGTGAAACTGAAGGAACACATTAGGTGAAATTTGTGTCCATGCTCTTGCCAGTGCTTGAGTTATAGGGAGCACAACAGATCTAGAAATGAAGCTTTGCTGCAAATTGTGGTGCTTCTAATTCAGTCAGGCTGTGTTTACAGAGCTGTGTTCAAAGCTGTTTCATTATGCTTGAATTATGTTGGATCTCTCCTAGGAGCAACCCTCTGTTAACTTAGCATTTTGCTAAGGAGCACTCAGCGGGAGTTTTAAGATCCCCCTCCATATACAAAAGGGAATCGTTGGTGAGGAATCCAGCATTGGTCTGAGTCAGTTAAGAGCTCTGCAGGTTGGGGGTTTTTGCCCCCCAAAGAATCACATCAAGGACAGTCTACAAAAGGAAGAATCAACCTATCTGAAAGAAAAACAACAAAACCAGCTTTATTTGGTAAAAATGAAAAACTTCAAGGCTTTTTTCCTCATGAATTTCTACCAAAGAAAAACATAAGGTAGTGTCTATGACCAGAGTTAGGAGAAAAGTTGACTGAGTATTGACAGACACCACAAAAACTGGGTTAAAAGTGTGATGTTTTGAGGAGGTATATTGTTCTTAGAACAATTTTATTGCGGAATGACACAAACTACACTAGGGAAATCAGGTAGAAGGGCAAGCGCTCTCTGGATATGTGGCAGCTTTGAAGAAGTTGGCAGGAGTGTATCTTTTTGGGACAGCCATAGGTCAGGCATTGTGGCACAGGAATGTTTATGATATGTGAAGTGTTATCTGTAAACACTTGCAACTTGCACACAGACACACACACACACACAAGCATTTGGAGGTTAAAAAAGAATAGTCCTATAAACATTTGTTGTAACAGTAGGGACTGTGTTTTTGAAGTAGTAAACAAAATATGCAGCATTTTTGGAAGAAAGCTGCTTCTTTTTATTATTTTTTTTCCAAGTATCCATCTGAAGAAAATGGGGGAGCAGCCCCTGAATCAAACTGTAGATGACAAAGACATATTTATAGTGTAAAACAATGTTATGAGATACAAGTTTGCTGCAAAAAAAATTGCCTTAAGCAGAGACAGCGACAAAGCTATTGGTCTTCCTTCCTCTGGATATAACTTTCTTGGGAAGATGAGCATGGTAAAACAAGTGAGGAGCAGAGAACATAATGTAAAGTAAATGAACACCAGGGTGATGGGTAAGCAGGAAGACATCTTTCTGTTCTGCAGAATACAGATTAAAATGAAGAATGAGAACTGATTTTAAGTTTTATGTATTAAATATAATTGTTTGGTTTAATTTAACATGTCATAGTTCACCTGAAGAAGTAGTTTAGTCAGTCCACAAAATTTTCCTCTTGATTCTACATAGAAGGCTTCCAAAACTGGAGACCATAGCTGATACAAACCATACAGGTCCAGGAACTTATCTTGGTATCCCATATATGATAAATTCAAACACAGAGGCATTTCTATTGAGTATTTATTAACAAGAGAAAGTAATAATGCATAAGAAGAAATATGAAGTGGTTTACTTAAATTTGATAGGATCTGCATATGAATGGACAATTAAAACTAACAGTTCAAATAAATTTTGTAAGGACAGAACGTAACAAAATACATGATGTGACACATTACATCAAAGATGAGTTGGGTCAATCTTAAAGTCACAAAACCTTTGGTATTTACGGTTTTAAGTTGTGTCTGCTACAAAGTTTTGATGGTGTTGCAGGTGGGCACCTGACACAAAATACCTGTTCACACCAGGAAGCAGGATCAAGGGCTCTGTAAGCATTCACCCACAGGAAAAATTGTTTCATTAGAATGTACACAGTTATTTGATTGTCATTTCACGCAGCCAATTTTAAAGCTATCTGAGTTTCTAAAGATAATAGAGAAAATGTTTCATCAAAGATGTAAAACTTGATATCAGGCATCTGAAGGCACACCTCCTGTGAGGAGAAGGGATTTGCACTCAGTGATCTTTATGGATCCTTCCAGCTCAAGATATTCCATTATTATATGTTTTTTTTATTTATAAATAAAGTGATTTTCTGGCTTCAAAATTTGCAAAATGCAAATGCAGCAGTACTGGTGATTGCTATAATCACCATTATATTAAAGCAGCTGATTTCCCCAAATCTATAATAATTGTTGGTAAGACTAGCATACATATTTACTTACAAAGTTTTAGCAAGCAAAAATTTCTCAAGAATATCCTGATAGATATCAATGAAATTAGAACTTGGTAGACAAGAAAAAAACTTTCTATTGGATTTCTTGGCTTTAAGATGCTACAGGCACAATAATAAAACAAAAAGTATATGATAGAAGAAAAAAATGGGAAAGCAATTGGAAGTGGATATAAGCTGCAAGTTAAAACCTCTAGGAGAAGTAAAGGAAAGCTAGAGGTTTCAATGAAATATCAATTGCCCATAGAATTAAAAGTAGTAAGAATGCTTTAAAAATCTTATTGCTTACAAGTATAGGTTCACTGCTAGGTTTGTTTGATCAAATACTGATGTATAAAGACAGGAATGTTCAGCAGATATTTCAGTTATTTAGTTGAAATAAACCAGAGAGATCTATCTGTCCCATGTGATGTTGTTGTAATTGAAACTTTACCCATTGTAGCAAAGGTTTTTGCCAGAATTAAACATTTTTAAGTTGACTGGCCAAGATATCTCACGCTCAGGAACTACTCGGAATCTCTCTAAACCATGTTAACCATAAAGAAATAGAAAACAGAGCAGATCCCAAGGAGTAGAAGACTGTAAATTATTTCCAAATATTTCAAAGGGTAAGAAGATTAACCAGAGAGTTACTAACAGGAAAGAATGGTGTTAATTTTAAGTAAAAAATGGAATAGTTGATTTAAGCTATTACTCACAAATGGAAATCATAAGAGGAGGCAAAAATACAGTCAATGCGACTCAGCATTACTTTCCAAAATAAAACAATTGTCATCAAGTTGTATGTGGTTTTTTGTTTGAGTCGTTTAATAGGATTAAAGACTTTGGCGATGAAAGCATTCTGCAGGTAGCTGGGACTTCTTCCAGCCAACTGACTTATTACTGAAAGATAATATGATTAAAAAGCTTGAGCTCTATGGGGTTAACAGGCCATACAAATATGGCTTATAGATATATCACAGAAATTAGTTGTTTATGCTGATACAATGAAGTGACTTTTTCAGTAATGCTTTGAGCTTCAGATCTTGATCCAGTGTTAGCCAAACTCTTTATCAAGAATGTAGATGCCAATATCACATCTTTCCATCTTACAGATGACACAAAGGTCAGTGGGGTAATAAATGATGAGGAAATATCACTTTTACAGAATGATTTGAATGGCTTTTTAAAATGGGTATGGTTTTGCACTTTTTAGTACAACACAATAAAACAACGTATCAAAGAATGAAAAAAAATAAACTCTGGTTAAAGGATTGGATAATAGTGGACAGCAGTAACTCAGCATTGAAATATAATACTGAGTCAGTCAGTCAGAGACAACCGCTAATCCTGACCTCTTTCTGCAGGATATGCCTCCATGGCTCACATGTCCCTTTGGTATGAATGTAAAGCCGATACCAGGTAGCAGTGTGGAACTCATTTTCACTCTGTATGTAGCACTAGAAAACTGTGAGTAGGATATGTATTCACCCATACTTCAGGAAGGACACAGAAAACAGCAGAGAGAGATGAAAAGAATATTAAAATGGATCTGGGAGAAGAGAGGTAACAGATGTTAGGATCCAAGTGTTAAGGCTCCTCATCTACTTATTTTGTAAAATAAACTGGGTGGAGAGTTAATTTATCTCAGAACAATTAAAAATCATAAAGACAATTAAACATCAAAATATATGGTAAACTTGCCATTGGAGTCTTGAAGGCAAGATCGTACATCCTTTTAAGAAATGTGCACACTTCCAGCCCGTGAGTAAAGCTCACTGGCTCTGTGGCCCATAGCTCTCTGCAATGGTCCTTCCTGGCTCTGGATTCTGTGGTTCTGGGTTAGGTGCTATTAGATTTGTAATTCCACAATGAGATGGTAATTTTACCAAAACCTGTTCTTGAGTTTCAGCAAGCCACTGACTTTCACTCATCCCAAAGCACAGCTTGGCTGTTGCTTTCTTCCTACCACATTTCCTGATTCTCCAACAGGAAAAATTCCCTTTCAGGAATTTCTGACTAAGCATTAGGTTCCTTTTCACACTTCTGGCTAATCAAACTGACAGACAGAGCTTCTTGTGTAAATCCTAACTCATCAGTCTCAGTGCAGAATCCTCGGGCTTTCCAGCCACATATTTCTCATGTAGCTGCTGGCTTCCTGAGCTCCATGCAATTTTGCTTTATACGTAACGTTAGATCCCTAGGCTCAGCTCAGGATTTCTTGTGTAACAATTTGGATTATGGACTGCATAAATGATACCTTTTGTGAGGGTTTTTTTCCTGACAAAATTCTGTCCCTTTTCATCCTTATCCTATTTCCCTGTTTCCCTACCTTCCAGTCTGCCTTCAGCTGCTGCCTCAGAAAATGGATATCCTGAAATCTCACAGTAGTTCTGTGTTTCAAGAAAATCACAGGTTGATAGACTGCAGTAATATGATGTAATATCTCCACTATACCGAGGAGCTGATCTCAAGAAGTTTCAGACATAATGTACCCAGTAACTGAAAATGGCTTGGGTTGTGGAACATAACTATTGTCATAATGCTAATCAGAATTTAGGCGTTAACATTTGGGTGGTGGAGGGAGCATATTAGTGTTTGGGTTTTGCCTTGAAACTTTTTTAATAGTAACTTATATGTCAGCTATATTATCCTGTCTCAGACAAACACACACATGTTCACACTCTGACCATGGTTGTGTAAGGGTGTGAAATATATTCATATGTAAATTTATTGTGTACTAAAAATTACCATTTCTTGAATTTGGAGGAAGAGGCGATTTGGGGATGAAGAACATACCAGTCTAATCTACCTCTGTTTTCCCTTCTGCAAACCTTCATATTTGTCTGACTCTACTTGCCAGAAGAGAGGTTGACAATTTGATAGTGCTTCTTTGTGAGTAAAAATGAAAGTATTTATACTTTTCGAAAAGTCACCTTTTACAAATAAATAAAAAGCTACCTGGTAGAATATAACTTTTCATTTGATGACAAAACAAGCTCAAATACTACTTTGATTTGTTTTGTTTTGTTTTCTATTACATATTGTTGCTTTAAATTTCATGTTCCACTTGGTTTAGTGCACAGGTCTACCTGAGCAATTTAGGTACCCTAACTTTCTTTCTATTTCTGCTTTACTTTCCAATAAAATATCAAATGTTTTGAAAGTTAATATAGAGGAAAAATAACATTTGTTACATCAATATGTTTCATAATCGTATAGGATATCCTCTGTATTACTTCATTCAGAGTGCTGCTGCAATTAATGCAAGCATTCTGTAACCTGGCCTTTCGTAGCAATAATACTGGCCTTTATGTAGCCTGTGTCCTGTTTTCTATTGTATAAAACTTTTCACTGTGGATCTCAGCATGGTTTCAAAAACGCATCTGTTTTATTCTTTATTTTATCACACAACCTTGAAATAAGAAGTTAATTTCTATCACAAACTTGACCTTTAATGTTGTTGAGCCTTATCTTTTCTCATACTTTTTCTATAACCTTCGAAGATACGGAAGACATCTAAAACTCATTCAGAGCGTTAAATCCTAAATATTTTCTAAGCAGCTATGATCTACTTGCCACATTAGAGTTGTAAATTAAGGTCTCATGTGTTGCAGAAACCAGCCTTCCATATCACAGTTTTCTCCCCTGAATGAGGCAAGAGTCAGTCAGTAAATATATGTGGTCAACCTCAGATTTGCCTCACTGGGAGTTCACATGTATTTTTAACTGCCTTCAATTGTTAATGTATTCCTCAAATGAGATGCATCACCTTGAAGAATGACTTTTTGCCCTCTGGGAATACGCCAAACAAGTATTTCATTCACTATGATAATCAGTTCTACCTCCAGCAACATATGAAACCCCAATTTAATAGGCACTAGTGATTAGGTTTTAAGACACAGAGTCATTGCTGTCCACTGTAACAATAATAATAACAATAATAATAACGATGAAAAAGGATATAATATGTACTATATTTGCTTTTATGAAGCTTTAATAAAAGAAATGTAACTATCAACATTTTGGTAATATGCTTAAAAACTGTCATGTGTCTTGTCATTAAAGAAAGAAATTATATCAACATTTTGGTTTTTAATTTAGACATTTTCTTGAACATAAATAAAAGCTACTACTTAAGTTTTCCTACATGACCTAGTTGTATAACCCTGGAAGAAAAAAAAGGGGGGGTGGGGGGTAGAGAGATGAGGCTGCATATCATATTTTTTAAAAGCTTGTAATTATAAGATTTTTAATGATAGAAAGAGAACGTGGGAGAGAAAAGAAAAAATTTAGCTCCCTGCATGGTTTTCAGTGTTAAAATTACCTGAGATCTTTCAGAACTTAAACTTTTGTAGAAAGCAGAAAGTATAGTTATATGACATTATGGAAAATAAAAAATCAGCCTTTAAATCAGCAGCTTAGGTTGTGGACAGTAAATGATACAGTGGTTCCACTTTCTTGCAACTGAGAAGCAGAAGAAAATGAAGAAAGATGCCAGTGACAGGGTGAGGATGATGGGAGCAGGCTAGCATTATGAATGATATGTTAAGTGATAGGCTCAGATGGAATCACGGGATTGCTGCCTTTTGCAGATGCTGATTTTCATCTATATTGTTTGTGTCTCTCAGAAAGGCCTAACATATGCAGAATGTGTGTGCATGCGCATGAGCAATATAGACAAATACAGATATATATTTATATGATAAATTAAATATTATTAAATGTTCAGGAGCCACCTTATCCCCTTTAATGTCCTTACACCTGATCCATTTAGCTAATCAGGATAGCTTGCTACAGCATAGACCAATAAACTGTATTTTTTACAAGAATTAATATCCTCCTGCTTTCCTTATTCAGGGAAGTATAACATTTCTTTTTTATTTCTCTACAACACTGAAAGGGAAAACATTTTTGGTTTGGGTTTGGGGATTTTTTTACTAATTACTGATTCTGAAAGATATCTTCTGATCTATTAACTGCATAAATAGGAGAAATAGTATTTCTACTTCATAACAACATGTTGTCTAATAGGAAGACATACTGAGGTCCTGTTACATTTTCTTTGATGTGCTTTAAGCTGCATACTGTGCATTCTCTGCTTTCAAACTATCAGGTATTACCGGGTTCATTTAGTCTGCCTGCTTCATGTGGACAAACAGAAAGATAAAATGATGCTTAACACTGATGAGATATATCAGAAACACATGCATGCAATTAAATGTAATACTAATTTTCAGGGGTTGTTTTAATAAGATCACCCTCAGCAGCATTTTTTTGCATCATAAACAACCCCGAACTCCAAGCTTTATCTCTGAACATTAACTCCTTAGTGCCTTGTTCATTTATTTTGAGCCTGGCCCCATATTCTTTGAATATACTTGATCTGTGATTGAAACAAACTGAAATTTAAAGGGTGTACGGCTAGGTCACATATTAGTGTATAAAATAGCACTTGAAACTGTTTTTCTATAAGATTCCAATGTGACAAAAAAGACAAATCTCCCCTGTTTTTCTAAAATATACCACTGCTGTGCAATTTAGATACCAATTTCTTTTGTTGCAAAAGGGCCTACCATCTAAAGACATGTACACAAATGCATGTAGGCACCCAAACACTAGTAAAGATGTGCTGTTTTTCATCTGAATAACTTATTAGAGATTATTCATTATACAAATACTTATGACTGCCATAATAATATATAGGATACTGTTTCTGTGTGGTAAATCAGTTTCTGGCAAAGAATGCCAGATAACTCTTCAGTTTAAAGTTTCTTAGCTTAAAACTTTACACTAGATTAGGTCAGTAGCATTTACGTAACTAATTTCTTGCTGTAATCCTATCTTTTAGCTGAATATTTACCAATTGCTTGTGGGGAAAAATAATGAAATCCTTTTTTTCAGAGCAATAAATACTGATAATTAAACTAATGAAGTATTATTATTTTTTCCAGGCTGGACATAGAATTGACCCAGGTGCTCGTTATTAAAACTTTTTAATATATTTTTTCAGAATGAGAAAATGAGCATCAGTGAACCAATATAATTAGCATGCCTTCTAAATAGATGATATAGTTATATACTTGTTAGTATTAGGAGATCCTACAAATTTCATTTATCAAGATACAGCCCAGCAGGCATTTTCTAGTGAAAAGGGCGCCTGTGAATCCCCAGTATACCACTCAGATCACCCCCTGAGGGGAAACGCAACTTGCATTCAAATCAAACGTTTTCCTATCAAATGCTCTACTAATGGCTTTCCTATGAGACCCAAGCCTGTCAGTCACCTACTACCTATTTAGACATGTCAAAACAGAATTCGTTGTTTATTTGTATTTCATTGAAGTGAGTCTGTTTTCTCATATTGAATTTGTATCCAAACCCCAGGTTGTCAATACTACTTAGTTAGATCTGCTGTTTGTTGTGTTTTTCTCTGCATGTGATCCAGGGGAAAAATTAGTGTCACTCATGCCAGTTTCAACCCTCCCATAAATCCTTAAGCAGCATATTAACAATTTTTATAAAGTAACTAACATAGACATTGAAGGCTCTAGGAAACTGTTTTCATATTGAAAGCCGGTTTATAAGATTTAGCAATGCCTTTGTTATGCTAAGGTTTGCCTAGAAAGCAGCTAGAAAAATGACCACTGTAAGAAAAAAAAAAAGGGGAGGGGGAGGAAATGCAATTTTTTTCAATATTTCTCCTAAATTACACTAAGTTTGATTGTCTTGTTTAAATATAGCTTGACTAGTCAGTTGACATATGTGACTGCTGTGATTTTTGTGAAAATTATTTAAATTAATTCTGTTAGCAACCTCTAAGTTAGTTTACTTGTGCTTAAGCCTAAATCTGTGCATTAAACATTCCATAAAAACAAGAACTAAGTGTTATGTTTGATATGCACTTCAAAAGCCTAAAAGGCCAAAGAAAGCCCTTCCTTAATTATTGAAGAAGTGTCTGTAAAGGAAACATGAGCAAATAGCATTCATGCTTTCATCCCCAGTAACCTTTTATTGTCCTTTTCTTCAGATGGCCAAGTCAGTATATTTAATAAAGGGAGCAGCAACCATCAAAGAAGGCAGGGGTCTAATAAATGGTCCTGATTAAAGGCCCTGACAGGGTATGAACTTTGCATAAATTTTCCTATGGTGTCAGGCTAGGATCCTGATTGAAAACCCATTAACATAATCACACATTTAGAGGAAATGCTGTAATGTATCAAAAACATTTCCCTTAGTGTAATAATTTTAAGGACATTAAAATGCAAATGATAATAAGGAGCTGTGTTTTAGTGATGTTCTGAAAGCCTGATTATTCAAATATTTAGTGTGAAATATGGAAGCTCCTTTAACTAATGCATCTACATGATTTCAAAGATTTAATCTATATTTGTACTTGAAAGACTTTTATACCACTACTGAATATTTCTTGTTAATTTCAGACTTTCAAAATCCAGCAAGAAATTTAGTTTAAATTATAGTGCTAAATGCTAAGACCTTTTAGCCTGCTTTAAAAAAAAAAAAATGTTGAAACACGGACACCAGCTATGCTCTTTCATTAAGTACTGAATTATAAAAGTCCATGTTTTGATATTGTTTGAATTACAAAAATAGTTTGCAGAATTCAAATCATCTTTTTCTCTGCTTCTATTAAAATATATGCTTAAAGCAGATTGGTCATTGAATCACAGCAGTGATATTCTTTAATGCTAATTTTTAACAATAAAAGAAACACTGTCCTCCCACACACAAATAGCCATAATTATGTAAAGAATGACTGCTTCAGACTGATGACTTTCAATATGCTTGAGTCTAGCATACTGGTATAAGAGGCCAGAAAGGTCAACAGTAATTCATAACTGCTATAAAATTGTGTAGCATCCTAGGGTTTCTGGAGGATGCTGACATTATCATGCTTCTTCTGCTGGTTTGTATATGTAAATTTGTGATAGGAAGTGCACTGCTTTGCCATATCGCATGCAGAGCATCAATCAGGCAGTAGAATACATCAGAGTATTTTCATTATGCCTAGTTATTTACTGCATCAGAAGAAATTACCCTGGCAAGCCAAGCGGCCTTCTCTGGATAGCATGATATGACCAACCAGGTTTCAGCTCAGGAGTCTTGTAAACATTACAGGATTAATCTCAGAATCACAATCATCAATCTTTCCTAGTCCTGCCTGGGTGCAACTGCGGAGATTGGTAACCAGGCAATGTAGATTTAAATTTAACCCTGAACATCAAGAGCTATATGTCAGATCCGTGCACCATATTACAAACACCTATATTTTTACTCCAGCTTTAGTACGAAATGATGAAAACATAAAATTTTTGCACTTCAAGTTCATGTCTAATTTTTTATTCCCATTTTTGATGCATTACAGGGAAATGAGAAATATTCTGAAAAAGATACGTTTCATAATACCAGACTCTAATGCTAAAATGATGCACTGTGATGCCTAGTTCTAATGTATGTATTAGAGACAACTGTCACTGCAGTAAAATGTGGAGTAGTAATTCAGGTTCAGGACCAGACCTGGGCTCCTTGGCACTGAGCCATTAGAGGTTAGGGCACTGTAGGGGTAATGTACTTAGCCTCTAACAAATGGAGCATTAAATACATCACGCTGACTCATAGGTGGCACTG
Organism: Falco cherrug; assembly: GCF_023634085.1. Classification (NCBI taxonomy): domain Eukaryota; kingdom Metazoa; phylum Chordata; class Aves; order Falconiformes; family Falconidae; genus Falco; species Falco cherrug. Next base: position 39,482,430 of record NC_073699.1, on the reverse strand, counting down.
GCACCAGTCACCGAAATGACTGCTTGCTTGCCCTCTTGCCAAAGGAGAAAGAAAAGTATTCTGGCACACCTAGCTCTGTGTAAAAATGAGAATCTGGGAAATGAGCAGCCTATATGAACATTTCATCATTGTGTGTTTAACTATGTACAGTACATAATCTAGCCTACTGAGATAATGCAAAAGATAACAGGTATTCTTGTGTCGTTTTTCTTTTTCTTTTTCTTTTCTTTTTTTTTTTTTTGAAAGTCAGGTAGAAATAACAGTGATAGTGATCATTTTCCAGTAGTCGAGAAACAATAAATATATAATGAGCAGATCACATGTAGAGACTGTGTGGCAGTTTAATTTGAACTCTGATCTTTGTTTTTACTCTTGTCCAAAATACTTCTTTGCAGCATGCATCCTAAATATTTTTCTCTGTTTCTATATGAGAAACCTCTGTCCGTGTTTCTCTCTTTCCCTCTGTGTCTCTGTCTTTCTCTTGCTCTCACATACATAGTTGTTCTGTTTTACAGAATGCCTATAGAAATTGTTAAAGAGCTTGGGGTTACTTTTATGCTTTACAGAAATATTAATTTCCATTATTTTGTGCCTTTCTCTTTATTTAATCAGAACTGCAGGCATTTTACTGCTATATATAAATGCATTCCTTCTATAATAGGTTCCTGTTCAACAAAAGAGCTAGCTTTTGACTACTAAATAATCCTTGTATAATATGCAGCGATCATACTCATTTGGTCTTCAAGAAATGACAAAAACTAGCAACACAGTGCTTATCTGATCCACACATTTGAAACCACTGATTTCAGAGATGCTTCCTGATTTATGCCAGCTGAAATTTTCATTTAAAGTGTGCTTTCCTTCTAGAGATGTGGTGACTGAACAGTTAAATGCAGATAAAATGGGTGTATTGCAGTGCTTACTCCATTATTTCTGTCCACAATCCTCCTCCCACAAATTGATTTTTTATCTTTTTGACCATTTTTAAATAACTAATAGCCTGATATACTTTTGTGACTATATCTAGTTACATGCTGTTCTTTCCATAGGCCCAGTTAAACCCACAATACATAAGTCTTCCAGTGCAGATAAGACGAATGTGTACCACCTCACACTGTTTCACAGAACAGCTTGGTGCATGTGGGGGTGTAAGGGTGGGAAACTTACCTGTTTGCAGACAGGGATCACAAAGTTCTTTAGGAAGTAATAAAGCCCATTTATCCAACTAGCTAGCAATATAATTCCTGGTTCTTTGTTGCTTGTTACTGTAGTGAGATTAGGTATTTCTTTGACCACAGGCTCATAGAAATTTCTTCGGTAGGCAGGAAGACATGAGAATAGCATAAAAAAACTAGCTTGGGCGAGCTCCTTTGTAGATGGCACATGTCCTGACTCTTGTGCCTAGAAAATCTGCAATCTCTGTGCAGCCACAGTGCTATGCTATGGGCCCAGCTGTGGCATGTTGAATGTAACCTCCTGTTCTTCTGCTGGTGCTTTTTTAGGTTGGCTGTATTGGAGGTGATGAGCAAGCCCACAGCTCTGTATGCACACGTGGAAGCCCAAGACTCCTGAGCCACTAAGGAGTTTACAGACTCTGACCACAGTCTATACGTAATGAAATGGTGGTGCCTTTGCCCTCTTTGAAAAGAATCTGCAAAGCAAAAATGCTCCATTCTTTCTTCCATCTTCTCAGAATGCCATTAAAAGAAGACATTAATCTTCTTGTTCAGTACTAGAAGACAGTTATTATTTTTTCGGCATTTAATATTAACTGATGACATGAAAAGAGAAGCTGACATACTGTAAACTAACACAGAAAGAAAGGCAGGCTGAAAATTCAGCCCTTTGCTAAGGGTGAATCCACAGTATGACATAAGGCAGGTTGCTGGACTCTAAACTTGAAGGAAGCTTGCCCTAGAGAGTGTTGCAATACACATCAGCTTATTAATTTAGAGACCTATTAGTGACAGGCCACAAACCCACTCATAAATTTATAAAGAGTAAAGGACTGAACAGAACTGTTCAATTCCAGAAATTGCTCATGTGTTTGGTGAATTATGAAATATAAATTTTGAACCTCTTATACTGGATACACCTAGGAAATTCTGAGCTGGTAATGTTTTATGGGCCAGGCAGATTTTTCCAAGCCTTTAAATGACATTGCAGTGTGTGCCATCTTATGAGGTCCAACAGTTCTAGAAATGGCAAGGGAAGCATTCCCTCTGGACTCCCTCTGACATGCCTGAGCATTTCTAGCTACTGCTGCCTCCCACAGAAAAGATATCAGCAAATAATGCCTAGTGGTAGCAGCCGAGAAGGCTGGCTAGTGCACTGAGGAGGGCAGCACCCAACAGTTAAGAAAGCACCCAACACCTGGAAGGACTCAGGCAGTGAGGAGATGCCATGAGCAAAATGTGTTTCCATAACTCCTGTCTCCCAGTCTTCTCATTGCCATTCACAGCAGCAGAACCACTAGCACACTCAGTGAAGGCTTATCAGATGTGGCTGCAGGAGTTACTGTTCCACCTGTAAGCAGCAGCAATGTAAGAAGGAACTCTCCAAAGCTAAACAGTTTGGCTACTGATACCACTACCTGCACAATGTCCCATTAGAAAGGATATATGAGATCACTTTAACCATTCACAGTTTTGTAAGGCTTAAATTCTGCTTGTCTATACAAGAAGTTAGTATGCAGTCACCAAGGGTGTGAATTGACAGAGCACTAACTACAGCACCTCACAGAACTGAGCTTTCTTTATATGTTGTTTAGATAATAAGTTCTTTAAGGAAAGTACTTTGTCTTCATTCCTGTCTAAACAAGTACCTTTTTGTATGAATATTCCTAGTATGTATTGTTTGGTGCTACCCATTCCACTTTCTACTAAAGGCTGTCCCTGTGCGGTGTAGCCAGATTGCTATAAATTCACATTAAGGCTTACTAGTATCTAACTTCTCCATCTAGACAACCCGAGCCAAATGGTGGTACAGCCTAAAGCAGGACCTGAAAGACATTCCTTTATACACAAGCCTGAGGCTATCTCCCCAGCTATCACCCTGGCTAATCCTAGAATGAATGGAGTTAGCATGATACTGTAGAAGCAGTGATTCTTAAACAGCAATCAAAAGCAAGAAAAATCCTAAAAACATACAAGGGCATCAGTCTTGCTGACTTACACCTAATTGATGAAATCTAAGACTCACTACTCCTCCTTTCAGTAACACCATTTAGGATGCTCCAGGAATCTAACCGAAGGTGTTATATAGTACCTACCACTGTAGTATATATCAGCTCAGCATCTCCCAAAACTGGGTTCTTTGCATGCCATTTAGGTTATAAGGTCTTAGAGGAAAATATTCTGGCTTCTTCCCTGCCTTAATAGCCTAGCCTATTGTTCTCACTACACAAATAAACTGTAATAATATTTGGATGTATTTCCAAAAATGTTTATCCATTTTACCTATTCTCATCTTTACAATATTGGAGGCACTTAATGTGACAGTATTAACTGCACTTTGAGGGTGTCCAGCTGTAGGGAAAAAAAAAAAAGAAGAGCTTCACCACATTGGGCAGGAGCTAGAAGTGTGTATGTGTTCTGTTTCACATAAATCTGTCAGCAGTCTTGGGGCTAGTGCCAGAAAGTAGACGGAGCACCCCACCCCACTAACAACCAGGTTGGTGGTAATGACAGACTAGCAAATATTTTATGATTCCACTGGAGCCTCATCCCTGAGCCTCTGTGTTTGTGAAACTCAGATGTAGAGTACATGGAGAAAGCCACATCCCCTGATGGGAGAGAAAGCGCCTGCTAGTTTGTGTAGACATTCCACCACAGCATATTTTTAATGACCACTTCAGACTAGCGACTGCTGCTTATGCACTGATGAATGTGTCCATGCTTAGTAGTTCTGACAGAGCTGGGATGAGCTAAAATAAAATTAGGCAAACCAGCTGGAAACCAGCCATTCAACAAGCCTACCATACTGTTATAATGCAACAGAATTAACATTTTCCATGTCCTCAGTTTCAAAGTTCTTTTCTTTGACCATAAGTAGTTTAGAGCAATAAAAGCTCAGATCAGGGGAACAGTGGTTCTGCTGAAAAACTGGCAATTTTGGATCTTCATGCATCCTCCCTCTTTTCTAAACACTAAAACTTCTGTGTTCTTGGAAAATATATTAACGTGAAAATTTCAATAGACAACAAAATAATTTTGATTCATAGTAATTATTTATGATGGCATTTAGACCAAGGCCTGTGTGTTTATTTTGATGTGCATTTTCCTCTGAACATTACTGAAAACTGCTTTAGCTACAGCAGCAGGTATGCACAGTACTTTCTTTTAACTAGGTAAAATGTGGATCCTGTGATCAGGTAGTTTCTAGCTATGCTCAAAATATATGTGACAAAGCTGCATGTCATGTAAAAACACTAAAATTCAGGTTTTAACTCCTGTTAGCTGATATTCTGCTCTCTTTTCCTCATTCTTCTTCCACTTCTTTCCTTGTTTGCTTTAAGAAAAACATTTGGCAAGCCATCTTTCTGTAGTGAAAAAGGGATTTGAGTGTGTGGGTGTAGTGGTACACAAATAGATGATGTCCTATTTTCCTTGCAGTTGTAGAAATTTTATTTCCATTTCAGCTCGTGTCTCTCCTTCCTTTTGCTCCTGCTCAGCATAGCATACGAGGACTCTCAGATCGTAAGGTTCTTGGGCAGAAATTTTTCAAGTATCATTAATTCCATCAATACATGTAATATGTCCATAACTCTCATGCTTAAAAGTAAATTATGGATGGCTATAAAAAGATTGTGCCTATAGCTATTCTTAGGTTTAACAGGTTTTAGAGGTGTATACCTTTTTCCTCTTTTTTTCTTCCCACTTTACTTCTCCTTCCTTTTTTTCTTCATTCCTTGTCACTCCTCCTGAAGCTGCACTATTATGGAAAGATTTTCTTGTGAGAAGATGTGATTTGCATTACATCTTGAAATATGTTGAATTTTCCTTACAGAGTCAGGTACATAATATAGGAAACACTTATGAGCATTTGAACATGTCTTCCATACACTTTAGCATTTTCAATAAGCACAGTTGCATGGTGGATCTTGGATAGAAGCCAGTATCTAAAATGTTGAGGTCTTAAATATAAGGACCAGGAAGTTGATTTGTATCTGGATAATGAATGCAGAAATCCATTAGAGTGTGCAGATTTCCATTATGATCTCTTGGCAGGTTTTCCCACTTAAGAGGTGGGCTGCTGAGTGTTGCACAAGATGAAACTTCTGTGGAGCCCTTAGTCCTATTAGGAACATGGAGATGATAAAAGTATGAATCACAGTTTCCAGATCTTCTTTAGACAGGAATAGGCATGGTCTCTTGGGAAAGTGGAAGTGCAACCATTTCTTACCACAATTATCTGTGTAGTCAGGACTATCAGTGAATCTAATACAGCCTCAAGATTGTTCTCCATTATCAGCTAGTGGGGGGATATCCTTTGCTGAAGATACAGTCAACATTACTGATTGCTCCTTTCAGTGTTTTGCATTAACTTACTTTTCCCTTTAGAAGGTTGCTTTAAAAATTGTAACTGGTTTGTTCAGCTATCAGTGGCCTTTTAGCTACTCAGGTCCTTGCAGAAAAAAAATTTTTTTTCCATAATTTTATCTTCTCTCCTTTGAATGATAACATTGTTTGTAGAGGCTAAGATGGAACTGGTGGAGTTGGTGAAAGTTCAGTACAATTGTGGTATTGCAATTGTCTCCACAGACCCAGTTGTCTCTGAAAAGGAGGGGTGGGATAAGTCCTTGCAGGGCTCCGTGTAGATAACCTATAGCTGGACAGCTATCTCACAATTCACTGAGATCTACTTAAAAATAATTCTATGCCACCTTGGGTATTCCTTAACCAGATCACTGAAGGCCACCCTTCACCACCACCCAAGCAGTCTACATTGTCTCTCCTGCAGGTAGCCTGATGATGAGGGCTCCAACATGCTATGTCCTATCTTTGCTCCACAATGTTCTCATTGAACAGTCAACAAAAGGATTTTAGAGAGTATTCTACAGCAGGTGAGATCACTCCAGTCAAGTGTTTATTGTCATGAAAGATCTATTGCACATTACGATGGTTGGGAGATTACTTTGTGAACCAGCATTTATGTTTCCGGTCATTAAAGTAGCCAGTTGCACTTTGCTAGCTTTTACTAGCTATTAGGGTCAGGAATTTACTTAATAAATCATAATAGCATATGGGAAGATATTTTTTGAATCTCTTAAAGCATACAGCACGTTATTGGTCGTGTCTATGTAGACTCCACCTTTTTTTATTGAGTATTTGTGTTTGTGCATTTTTCAAAATAAAGTCCTGGGTACTCCATACATTAAGGAACGTGCCTACACAAATATTTTTTTTATATAGGCAGAGGGAAAGTAAGATTCATTTTTCAGCTCTCTGAGCCTGCACAACAATGCAAAAATACAGACTTGTGATGGAGAAGCATGCATGTGTACAGTCATATACCAAGAAAGAGAAGAAGCAATTTATGCCTAGCTTTTCCAGCCTGGTGAAGGAAGGAAGCCTTGAAAAGCTTTTATTCCTTTGGTCCAATGCATTTCAAAATCGATGACTTTACTGACCACAGGACAGTAAAGGAATTTCTATGATCATGTGTTGTTACACTGTGATTTCCTTACTATGAGGAAAAATTTCGTGAAAGACATGGATGGCATGACTGACTTGGGCATCTAAAATGGCAAAAACCATTTGGAACAGAATGAAAAAAATCATCCTATAGAATATATATATGTATTTGTATATGATTTTTGGTGTGTAAATACAGTGTGTGGTGTGTTTGCATATTATACTTGAGTTCAGATCTTGGTCTTTCTTTCTAGCCACAGCCACAACAATTGATGTCTAAAGGTTGAGGCACATGCTTCCTTTTGTCACTCACTGTAGGTTTATTTGTATATGTGTTTATTTAAATATGTAAACACTGCAAAATTTAAGAATTTGAATTAGTTATCAATAAAATACTGTTCATCCTTCTCTTTGCAGAGTACAAAGATCAACAGAACTAGGTGAAATTTTTGTTCACTGTGGTTCTTTGTACTGCTGGCTGTCTTAAAATTCATGCATTAATTTTTAGGTTACAAAGAAGCAGAGCAGAACTCAAAAATGTGGAGTTTTTACAAAATCCATATTCAGGATGTGAACTTAAATTAATGGCTCTGGCTCTTCTCTGCCTCTGCTGTTAAATAAATAACATTTATTTGATTGAAGCATTTACTGGTGTTATTCGATTGCTTTCCTTTAACAAAGTCTGCAGCAAATATATGTGTGCAATACTATACATGTATATCATAGAATCATAGAATGGTTTGGATTGGAAGGTACCTTAAAGATCATCTACTTCCAACCCCCCTGCCATGGGCAGGGACACCTTCCACTAGACCAGGTTGCTCAGAGCCCCATCCAGCCTGGCCTTGAACACTTCCAGGGATGGGGCATCCACAGCTTTTTTGGGCAACCTGTTCCAGGGCCTCACCACCCTCACAGTAAAGAATTATTTCCTAATATCTAATCTAAGGCTATCCTTTCTCAGTTTAAAGTCATTACTTCTTGCCCTATCACTACCTGCCCTTGTAAAAAGTCCCTCTCCAGCTTTCTTGTTGGCTCCCTTTATATTTCAGTCTTCGGCATGGTCTTGCTTCTAATACTTGTATTAACTCCTACATACAAAATTTCAAAGGTTATAATTGTTGAGATTGTGTGCTGTAAATGTGGCCATGGTTTCAGTCTCTATTATTTGGTGTTTTTTTTCTTTTATATCAGTATATAATATTTTCATCGCTTGTGCTCTGACTTTGTTCTCCTCTAATCATTGCCACCCAGAATCTCTCATCTGCCAGGACCACTGTGGAAACACTAGGGCTTGGGCGCACTGTTGATGCTCCATGCAGACATAAAAAGAAGAAAAAAAATAGTCATAGAACTATTTCAGCCTGGAGATTTGAATGGCAGTCTCAGAGCAGTCTGGTTTAGGGTGGTAGTTGGTTTTTTGTTTGTTTTGTTTGTTTTAATCAAGATTTTACTGTATTTCCTTTATTTTCCCTCAGGGCTAGAACCTTGCATTCATACAGTACTTCACACAGTGGGACCTTGATCCTGACTGGGACCTCTGAGTGCTACCATTATACAAATAATAAAATGAAGCAGAATAAAACAGGAGCCCTATGGGCTAGTTTTTAATGCTCCTATCTCTTCTTCATCAAAATTAAATCAATTGAAAGATAACACTGAGCAGGGGATTTTTTTTTTTTTATTTTAACTGATTGTACATTTTCATAACATGCACAACATGAAATGAGTGCATGACTCATTTTCAAAAAGAAATGATAACACTGGATTCAGTTGGTTGTACTAGGCAGGCTGCTATGCATACATTGTTTGGTGGCACCCTCTTCTCCTAGACAAATAGTAATTTTTAAAGGGATTTAATGCTATGAGAAAATGCTTACTTTTTAATTGTTATTATCGTATTATTTTAACAATTGTAGTCTGTTAAATCCACAAAAAATGCTTAATACCACAAAAACAGATTGAGCTAAATTTATGAAATTTACAGATTACCTAAAATGCTAGGAGTTAATTACAGTCTGCTTTCCCTGGCATGTCAGCTTGATTAAATTTGGAGTTCCAAGATGAATTGGCCCAAATTCATTAGTGTTCCCTGGGTGCATATGTTGGTCAAGGTCAAGCGAAGCACATTGACTGTAGTGTTAGTCAGGCGGGGGAAGGGTTTCTAAAGAAGGTGGACTCTTAAAAGGTCTGGGGTTGCAGCAAGAAACTTTGATACTTTTTAACTTAATAAGTCTTGACAGCCTAATCATGGCTAAGCCTTTGCAGTGTTATTGGTACAGATGGCAAAGCTAGACATATTTAAAGAGATCTCAGCAGCTAGTGGCAGGAAAGCATTGAATCCAAATGCACTGTTGGGCTCTCAGAGAAAGTGCAAGAAGAGAGGATAAAAAGCTACACAGCATTTCCATCTCTTGACATCTCCAACAGCCTCAGATACAAAATATGATAAGGCTCCTGCTGAGCTAATAAGCCCAACAAATGTCTGTGTCCATGAAGTAGATGAAGTGGGATCAAGTAGTTGGGGGCTGCTGTATGAAAATAAGCCAGCACCCAGGGTATAATGGCACTGTAGAAAGCTGCAAGGTCAGGCTGATGACAGAAACACTGGATAAGTAGAGACCCCATCAGTAAAACAGGTTTGCCTGCTGGATCTGAGCCACATAACTATTAAAAAAAATCCCTATGTTTTAGAAAACTTATCTAGTTTAGTAAATAAAAGGACAGTGTTTGGTTTGATGTATGAAAAATGGCAACTGTTTCCTACTTATTGCCATATAGATCGTACAATGAATTGTTTCTCTGCAAAATATTACACCAAAATAGACCTGAAAAGAGGATTTGACTGCAAACTAAAGGAAAATTTTAAAGAAAGCAGTAATATTAGATGAACCATAGATTTGTTCAAGGCTTGCTGGCATGTTACATTGTTTTTCTCTTAATTTCACGTACGTCAAGTATATCTCTGTTCATCTCACTCTTAAATAGAGCTCTGTGTGTTCCAATAAAATAATTTAAGATGAAATCATGCTGCATACACAAGAGTGATAAATGTGGCTCCTTTCATTTGCAAAGAAAAATAAAGACCTATCTTGCTGAAATAGCATTAAAATAATAATTAGGCACTGCTTGGAATTTCAGGAATGGGTCAAGCTGTTACATTAAGTCATAAAGCATCATATTCACTTAGTGCTACATGTAAAGGTGTGTTTGAAAAGTACAGAACCTTTTAAATACCATGTGCATTTGTTTGTTACGTTTGGAAGACGATGTAAAAAATCTGACAGCATGTCACAAAGGTCATACCTATAATTCCCTTTAATTTAACTGTGTGATGTTTTAATTTTATGCAAACATAATTATTGCTAAATTCTGGTGTGCTGTACATGTGCTACTGCAGCCAAAACAAGCCAGATCTGGTCCTATGAGTAACAACAGCATTAGGAAAATAAATCGGTAGTGATAGATGATGAATATTTATGATTGTTTCTCTCCTACCATTTTAATCATTTACAGATATTTTCAGTTTTCATCCAGTAGAAGTACAACTGAACACAGTGCTTCCCCTGGAGTCTTAAGGAGGATGCATAATAATGTGGCAACCAGCCTCCTTCCCTCTATTCAGGGCTGGGTCATATATCATATTCGCAGGCTTGCATTGGGATGCAGAGCTGCACCCCTCGGCAGAAGCTCCAGGAGGCATGGTGCCTCAGGCAGGCACAGTGTCTCCTGAAGCTCTGCGGCGGTCTGTGGAGAAGTGCATTGGCTGCTCCAGCCTTTGAGGCTGCAGCACGTTGCTCCTGCCTACCCCCAGCCAGATCTGTTGTGCAGGGCTGAGGGGACAAGCGAGGTGACCCAGTCGCCTCCCAGGCCTGCTCCCACTGAGGAGGGAATCTGTGGCAGAGACTCATACAGCATGAGCATGGACTGCTATTCTGTTTGATCCTTCTGTGATGGTGCAAACTGGAGGGGTATCTCCCATTAGTCCCCCTCTTCTCTGAGGCATTTTATTTGGATTAAGTTTGTAGGTGGCTGCCACTCACTTTAACAGCTCATGTCTCCCTCCCTTCCTTTTGCTTCCATCTTGCATGCACGTGACAGTATTTTTTTGCCCTGCCAAGCATCCCAGCCTATATCTTCCCATTTATCACACAAACATCTCTGCACCTTTTTACCGTACAATTCCTTCCAATCAGCAAAAAGCCCAGAAGCAATAATATATTTAAAGTACCCTGCCAGCATATTTTCATTGCTTAATGGCTAAGGAGAAGAGGAAGTCTGGGAGCTGGGGAACAGAGTAGGAGGAAAAGAGTGAATGTGCTTTGTATCACACCCAGATCACAATGGGGTCCTGAGAACAAGCAGGGAGCTAGAAACCAAACAGTATATAAAACATTATGCTTGGCATCAGAAGAGTAACTTAGAGCTCTGCCCCATGTATTCACCCCAAAAAAAGCACACTGTAAACATCTAGTCCTGTCTTGTATGGGTCAGAAAACACACTGACTTCATGTCCTTCTAAACATTCTCTTGGTGCACTGAAAGTTGTAAACAGCAGCCAGCAGTGAATGGGATGAAAACCGGTATGCATACATGTGACACAGCTTTGCACCAAATTCAAAATCGGGCCTTATGCAATGCAAATGGTGAAGTGACCCCAGACAGAGGGCTGGGCTTTCACAGTGAGAGCAATATAGGAGTTAATAAAATACCAATTATTAAATAACTGAGCACTGCCATTTTACGTTGTTCAGAGAAGCAGGCTCATTTCACCTTTTGAGCTGAAGCAGACAATAGAACGCAGTGGATAACACCGTTAAAACTGAATGCATCTGATAAAGGGTTGGTGTTTAGCTGCATTGTGGGTTATCTGGTCCATCACAAAACTGTACAAATGACAAGTGAGTTGTAAAGAAGGACCAGGTTCTGGCTTAGCAACAAATGCAAGGAAGGAGATGCTGAAAAGGACAGAAAACAAAAACAGAAAGACAAGGACTAGTTTGCAAGGCAACTCCTTTGCTTGGTTGAAAATGTTGCTAGCACAGCCCAGTTACTTAAATGTGCCTGGATTTTTGCTGCTACAATGGCTGTACCTGTAGGTTGTAATAAATCTATATATCACATTGAAAAGCCATGGCCTGTTCTTTCAGTCCTGCTCACCGTACTTCCTTTTCCTGAAGTTAAGTATCATGAAGATTTTCACCTGCTTTTTGCAATCATTGAATCTCGAGGCAGATAATTTCAGGTAGACAGTCTCATTCTAGCCTCAGTGCATCTCTTAAAGAGTCACCAGGCTGAACTGTGTCAATCCAGACAGCAGCACATAGGTTTATCACAACTCAGAATTGATCCACTTAAATTCAGGCTAATGTTAGCTTTTTTTCCATACAAAAGAGGTGATCGTGAAGAACTGAAAAGAGTGGGTAATGTGTTAGAAAAAGTTCTTAATCAATGACTTTTTAGAAATTATTAACTGGGGGGGGGGGGAACCTTCATTCCTATACCTTATTAATATTTGCCAAAAAATGAAGTAATTGCCTTCAACATAAACCCAGCAGCAGTGGTTTCTCACCTGTATCACAGTAGAGATTTAACCTGGGAAAAGGTCTGAGGAAGAATAATTTTAGGAATGATTTGTGGTCAGCTGTGTCAAGGAATATGAGTGGCTATTCTATCCATGAAGCATGTACTTGGGTGACAAGGAGAACTGCATTTTTAAGAATAACCTGGAGATACTTAGTATTTAAAAAAGGAAAAGGCATATTTAGCAGCTGGCACTGGTGCCTAAGAAAGAATTCTGGATTTCTTCCTAAAATACAGAAAGATCATAGAAAAAAAAAATCAGGATGGATCTGCTCTCATTTTATAGAATACTTAAAACTTGTTACAGCATAGATAGAAGAGCTGCATTAATAAGATCATATCTTTAAATTATTAATATTGTTTGGTATACTTTTGCAGAAATAGTTTGGTACTTCCCTTCCTTCATATTTTAGCAGCAGTTATAAAATGAAGTCACCCATTGCTTTTTTGACCATATTTCTGAAGAAGCAACTTTGTAAAGTCATGTTCAGTGTAGTACCCTAGTTTGCCTAATCCTTTCATGATGTAAGGATTTAGGCAGACTAAAACGGCCTCCATTTCTTGCTGTGCTGAGAAGGTAAGGGTCAGCAGACCTGAAATCCCAGGGTGGACAGTATCCTTAGTGCAACCAGTGACCAAGGGTGGTCTCTGTTTATTACTGTACATATCACCTAGCTAAATAAGTAAACCATATGTGGGAAGAAGGAGAATACACAGTAATCTAGAAAGTGAAGAAATGGGCTGAGGGTTCCCAGGGTACTATTCAATCCCATTGAAAATACTCCAGGAAAATAAAACCTCTTTTTGTCTCAAATGCATACACCAGTACACCTCATCTGCTGTAACGCTAACTTGGGGTTGACAAAGACCATGTACATGTGAGCAATCCACCTCACTGCAGTGAACATGAGAATAGCATCGCTCTGCAACAAGTGCAACAAAACAGTGCAGCTGACTGTCCAAAATGCTGGCAAATGCATTAAAAGAATAAAAATGCAGCAAGCATTTTTACCTGCTGCCAATTAGTTACAAAATTTTCAGTTAGGACAAAACTTTTGAGCTTGATTTTCTAATTGACTGTCTCTTTTGAAGACTGTAGATCCCTTTTACATACCTCCAATGTGATATGGCACGTTAAAGAAATTTGGCTAATTCCAAAGAAAATCTGATTAAAAAAATGAGTAATACACTAAAAGCTTCACTAAAAGCATCTGGAAAACAACTAATATATGTTCCATTAAAGATGATTAATTTAAATAACTGTAGAAATGGCTTGAGTGTAAACGAAAACACAGAAGAGGATTTTGTAGTCAAGTACTTCATCTAGCTATTAAAAGTACATAGATTTTGAAATGATAGATAAGAATGATAACATAGAATAAATTATATTATACAATTACTTTAACATAATGGATAGCTTAAATATATAAAATATTAATATATTCAGTACAATTCATATAAATGTATATAGTGTAACTACCAGTATATATTTAAATCTCCAAAATATAAATTGCAGGAAATATTTTGGCTGCATCTTCAAATTTTTTTTCCCATTGCATCACAGTAAATATTTCCAGTCTTTTTCCATTCTTTCTTTTTCTTCCTCCTCCTTGCAAGAAGTCTGTTTCTCGCAGAACAAAGGAAATGATAGATGTGAGCCTCTATGATTGCTGAGAAGGCAGACACAGGAGCGACACTCAGAAAATTCTCTTCAATTCAGAAATCATACCTAGTACATTAGAAACATTCAAGTTTCCAGAGCACTGTGTGCAAAATTCTGGTTTTCCTTAGGATCTTGGTTTGTTGTTAAAGTAAATTGAATAAAATACATCAAATGAGCACTTTTCAATCTAAAATATGTCATGTACGATAATTGGATTTATTTTTCTTTAATTATTTTAAATTATTTTTGAAGCAGAACAGACATATAGAGTATCAGATAAGAATTGTATGCCTTTGTTACTAATGCAGTATGTAAGAGGCAACATATACTAGCACCTGAATGCCTAAGAAATACAGGATTTGAAGGTTAATTGACTCACTGACACCTGAGATTGGATTTGTCCCAAACTTTTCATAAGTACAGAGACTTTTGTATAGATACATGTGTGAGTCTGTACGTCTGTGACCTAATTCTGACTTTCCTCCACCTTCAGCTCAAAGGAAAGCCACTCTGAATGAGCTGTGACAAAAATAAGCCAGGGGACACAGCTGGCAATGAAAAACAGAGATTCTTGAAAAGTGAGGTGCATTCTTTAATTTTTTGCCTAAGATTTATGTAGATATTTCTGGTTCCAGACAAAATTTGAAGCAGAGGTGAAAAATGTTGTGATTTCAATAACTTCCCCTTACATTTCCAAGAAATAAAGGGGTTGTGGTTTTCTATACCAAAATCCATTAAAAAAAATTAACTCGTTTGTCTACTGAAATACGAAATTTGCCAAAGACATGGAAAATATTTTGGTCATTCCTTGTTATAAAGGTGGGATTTAAGTTTACAGGACTGGGACTGTGATCATCATGGTCATTGAACACTGATCAGCCTACAGTGGCAGCAGGAGCCAAGTGTCCCAAGGTCTTACTTCCCTACTTTCACTGCTACTGTCACCACTCACTTTTCTGTTCAGTCCCACGTTTTTCTTAAATAACTTTACTGGTTGTATCCATCTGCAGTAAGTAGAACAATAGGTCCAAAAGAGACTTACTAAACAGAATAACCACATATTCTGTAATTGCTTAAACAATGTCCACAGCTTGACTTATATAGTTAATTTATTTCTCTGTTAGCTTTGGCTTTTTTCTAATATTTCCTAATGGGCTAACTGTCAGATATTTTGTGCTTCTATTTAAATCAAAATAAAGCACACTAACTTCAAAAAAAACACCCCTGAAATTCAGAAATATTTTTTATCCTGTAATTCATATTCGTTACTTGTTCCAGTTCTTCACTTAATTTAGTCCCTTCTCAAAAATAAAAATGCTACAACCATTTTTTCCTGCTCTCCTGCTCTCACACTTTTAGTTAGGCATTACAACACATTTTCTACATATTGTGGCTGTACTTTGCCCTGTAGTTCAAAAGTGCTTTTATTTCCTTTTTCTATCCATATCAGATGTTTTTTTAAAGCAAACTATAACAGAACCAAAAAAATCTTATATTTAACCTTCTTAAGGTAAATCAGAAATTTGTAGATGTTATTTCTCTAGCAGGGCTGATTCAATCTGTGAAAATTTTATTGACATTTAACTGTACATTCAATAGAAAAAAAATCACTTATACCAAGTGTTAAATGTGAACTATTTAGATTGCTCCAGGCCTTTTGTGTACCAGGTTATAATTGGTGAGCAAAAGTTTGCTCAACTATGTTCACAAAAGACAGCTAAAATCTTAACAATACTCATTGGCCTAACTGAAGGCTAGCACATCATCACTAGTAACAAATGGCTGCAACGAGATAGCTCTCTACTATGACTCACACTTCCATTAATGTTGCAGAGAAACCTTCTTTTTTGCTGTATGTCAACATGCTCCTCAGAATTTTCTTTTCAATTTTTATTGTTATTTTAATTTTCATGTTCACTTGAATTAAAGGGAAAACATTTGGTTTTCATAGAAATGTATGCAAATGTTTTGAATCACTGTGATTTGACCTTCTGTAGTTTCCAAGCTGTGCTGGCAAAGCCTGGCTTTCTTTCAGCCACAACAACTGATACATTGCATTGTCTGTGGTTGCTGGCTCCTGACTCTGAAGCCAGTGAGGGGTTTTTTTGGAGTCTTTGTCCAAACTGCTGTAAAGCCATTTTAGAGGTATAGCAGCTTTCTCATCTGACAAGCTCAACTACTTCCATTGAAGTTGTTAATATAATTTTAAAAATCTTCCCTTGCTATTTGATGTATTTCTACACTCCTGGTACAGCTTAATACATGTGCTAACAACTACTCTAAATTTCCAAATACATAACACTTGCTACATATTTAGATTGCTTATTATTAGTTAGCTTTGGATATTTACTTATAGTGGCCTACTGTTTACAGGGATGAGGAAAAATATCTACTGGCAACCTCGTGACTAGGCATTTCACAGCTAGAGCTGAAAGGTTTAGCTGGTATAAAAGCACTCTTCAGGGTAAAGTTGATGGATTGTAGTAATCCTGACTGGTGTCAGGACAAAAGAGTCTCTCTAATTGAGCATGGCTGGAGAATCAGTAAGGGGTAGTATTAGTTAACTGGCCTAAAATGAAACTTTCAATAGGCCATCCCTCCCCCTCACACAGAAAATGAATTGGAGCATTAAAGCCACCCCCCTACATCATCTCTTATCAAAGACCTCCATCTCTTGCTCATATACAATATAGCCTGCTCCATAGGCTCTGGTGCCAACACTGCTGTTTTCTCCATTACATTGTGCTAGGCAAAATTAACTGCTCTTGTAAATGGAAGCAACTTTGACAGCAATGCATCTTTACCTCTTTGAACCGCTGGAGAATCATATGAGTAATACTCATCAGTTGCTGAAGAGAATGAGAGAGACATCTGCATTATTTTTATGAATACCAACTGTGGCTCTGGAGCCTATTTCGTTGATTTTATCCTGCCTGGCTGGGTAGTTCCAAGCAGACTTTTAGGGAACATTTAAAGAAGACAAACAATGATGAAGAAAACAAATTTTTAGGCAGCTTATGGAGAAACCTTGTGGAAACAATAGAGAACCTGGAAACTCTACTGGTATTCCCTATACCTGGCTATTAAGAGAAATCAGACAAGCTTAACAAGGTTTCATCATCCCAGCCCAAATCTGGGCTCAAAGGGGACAGTAATCTATTAAAGTCAAAAAAAAAAAAAAAAAGGCAGAGTTATCAGCAGCTGAAGAAAACTGTCAGAGAAAGACACGTGCATTTGGTTCCACAAGAGCTGGCAATAACCCTTGCCTATGAATTAAGTGTATCAGCTAAGTGGAACTTATCAACAGTATACCAATAAAAAAATAAATATGGTTTAACAGTAAAAGCATAGAGTTCTTCCTGCTTCATCCACTTGCTGGGCTTGCTATGCAGCCTTGAGCAAATAAATAATGGGGTCTTTTTAAGAAACTGTTATGGGTCACTTAAGGCTATCTAGAAAAGTGACTTGAACTCCAGAAAAGTATTTAAGTATGTCTTTGCATCACCAAGAGTAAAAGCTCTGGTTCCCTTCAGGATCATTATGCCAACACTGTGAAGCAGAAATCCTAGTGTTCTGTGCTGTAGTCTGGATGTAAAAAATAGCCATGGCTCAAGCTCTAAGCAGGTGCATCTCCTAATTACACGGTGTTTGCTTGAAGACCAGTTTCAGACAGTGATGGTTCCAGAGCTGTGCCAAATCATTTCATTCTGCCTATGTCTATATTTATCTCCTGCCAGTCCTTTTCTTTGACATCACTATTAAAAGATGAAACTAAAAATACAAATGTTGTCTTGTTGAAAATCTTTTCTTAGTGGACAGGCATATAAAACCTCATATTGTGAAGAGGTCTTACTATATCAACAAGTAAATTCATGGGAAGACAATTTTGATCCCTTTGACTTCCTGATACAGTTTCTAGAGGCATAACGTGCTCGCTAACATCTCTGAGAACTCTGAGAATATAACACAAAAAATAATTCACAGTTTATACGAAGGACTAGAAGGGAAAGGTGTCTTTCGAAGATTAGCTAAGGGTCTGAAGAACTAGTTGCTTGAATTGTTTTCAAAGACTGATGGGGTAAAATAGTCATAGACCTTTCAAATAATCTCTCTGTTTATCAGTACATACTTTAACTGACTGGGCATAATGTAGCATTGCACATACCACTTAAGCACAAAGTTGTCAATAGGCAGTGAAAAGCTGGTAGGCATATAGATGGGTTTAGTGCACCACTACCAGTGTGATGTAGATACATTCTTTGTCCTCAGAAGAAGGAAACAATCCTGGAACTACAAGGCATGTCCATAAAAACATATTTTTAGTTAACGTTTGAAAATAGATGCAGAGACCAAGACTGTTTTCTGGTGCAGAAAGCAACTGGGGCTGCTTTGGTGACATAGGAATCTCAGGGACTGGCACATAGAAAGGCAGTCTTTGAGTGGCTGAATTTAAGATTTCAAGTTGAAAGTGATGTAAAGAAATTTAACACTTAAATATCTACACAGGAATACTCATGCCCCTTCTAAGTGAACTAGGTAGAAAGACATCAAGCTCTTCCTCTAATTATCCTTTCTTCTCTACCTGCAAATTTCAATTTAATTATACAGTGGGGTAGCTATGGCAAGAAATACTGAAACTATTATACCATTTAATCTTGAGAAGTGGAGCCCACGTTCAAGTTCTTGCCTCAGATCAAGCAGAAGAAAGATATAAGCCTGAAGCCTAGATAAATGACCATGGCTTTACATGAATTATTCTTGATAAGTAGTAAACTGCTGCAACCTTTAGCTTCAACTACAGCTAAAGAATTGCTGCATTTGCCATATTATTTCACTACTAGTACAGCTAAATTCACCAAAGTATTATCTATGACATTTTAGCCAAATTTACCATATTATTTAATATACCGATACTGCTATCCTGGGTACCTGTAAAATACGTGTTTCTCTGAGTACTCTGAGAAGCTGTGGTGTCCCTTCCCTACCCCCCCACTAGTGCCTACAAGTGTCCTTGTAAATCTTCACTTCACATAGTACTTGTTTTTATTTTAAAAGCAACTAAAAATGTCTTGTGCGGCTCCCCATCCTGATCTGTTTCTGAAGAGGTGCCTGTCACTGCTATCATATATTACATACCTGTACAATGCCTTGATTCTGCATATGTTGAAATTTCATCCATTCTTCACATCCCCAAGTCTTCCACAATGCACTTTCTTTTCTTCTCTCCCCTCACCCCTTATACAGCTCTTCAGACTTTGGCATAAGTAGAAGGCTATCACCCGACTCTGCATATGAAGATACTGTAAGGAGATATATGAACTTTTCATAACAATTATCAAACAATTCTACCAACAACTCATGCCATTACAATGAAAATAACAGTTTTCATTCTTGTTCTTAGATGCAGCCTGAAGGGGGGAAGTTCTTTTGAGTTTGAGGTTTTTTGTGTGTGTTGTTTAATTTATTTTAAACCATAGATCTACCCCTGTTCCACCTTATTCCACAGTTACAGTACTGAAAATTGATTGAAGGGATCACATTTCACCCTGAAGAGGGAGACCTTTGAATTCCAACAGCCTTCTGTCCTCATAAAAGAGCATCAACGATAGCAGTTTGTACTTCTTCCCCATTTGCTGGTTTTCCTTTTATTTTCAGTAAACTCAAGCAACTAACAGATTCATCCCCCAAAAAAATGTCTGAAATTTTCAATTTTTGTTTTCTATTCAAAATTCCAATTAAAGTTCTAGAACTCATCCTTCATTTAGGCACACACTTTATGTTGCAGAACTCTCCAGACTAGGCAGCTGCAACAATACCTTTTACCATCTCATAACAGCATACCCTTCATGCCAATCCCTCTACTGCCTTCTCCTACTCTCCTCACCCAGGGCATATATTCTCTCTCTGTTTCTTCCTCCTCTCTCTTCCTCGGTTGCCCTCTCTTCACTGGCTGCCCAACCACTTAACAGAACCAGCCACACCTGCCCCTTATCTATATCGGCCAATCCACCGCCCCTGAAGCAGCCCACAGCTGTATATTATCAATGCTAATTAGCCCAGCTTCACTCTCTACAACTTTATTTGGCCCTTACCTCTGCTACCTACTGCCTGTTTACATGACACTAAGGCATCACAGAAAAGAGGAAATCAAGGCTTTAGCTGTCTTATTCTTTGGTGTTTGTCTGCTCTTTATTGGTAACAAATGTTTCCTGAAATCAGTTTGTGTGCAATAAGCTAACTTAGCTGAAGCTGTGGTCATCAGGAACTGCTTGGCAAGGTCATAGAACAACAGAATTGTTGAGACTGGAAGGGACCCCTGGAGGTCATTGGTCTAACCCCACTGCTCAAGGAGGACCACCTGGAGCTGCTTGTCTATGACCATGTCCAGACCATTTCCGAATATCTCCAAGGATGGAGGCTCCACAACCTCTCTAGGAAACCTGTGCCAGTGCTTGGTTACCTTTGGAACGAGAAACTGTTTCCTGATGTTCAGAGGGAACCTCCTGTGTTTCATTGTGTGCCCAGTGCCTCTTGTCATGCCACTGGGCACTGCTGAGAAAAGCCTATCTCCGTCCTCTTCGACCCTGCCTTCAGGTATTTATATATATTAAAAGGATCCCCCTAAGCTGCCTCTTCTCCAGTCTGAACAGTCCCAGCTCTCTCAGCTTTTCCTTATCAGAGAGATGCTCTAGTCCCTTAAGCATTTTTGCAGCCTACTGCAAAAGGCCTACATTTTGCTGGCCTACTGACTAGCAAAGTGACCTCATTGCAAAGCCACTCTCAATAATCTTTGAATGATCATGACAACTGGGAGAAGTGCCCGGGGACTGGTGGAAAGACAGTGTCACTCATATCCTCAAGAAGGACAAGAAGAAGGACCTGGGGAACTACAGGCCAGTCAGCCTCACCTCAGTCCCTGGGAAGGTAATAGAGCAGCTAACCCTGGAAACTCTACAGGCACATGAAGGACAAGATGAAGTCTAGCTCACTGGGACGGGGATCATTTTCACTTTGACAGGGTTAAATTTCTGTTTGCCAGGAAAAGCACAGCATTAATGAGAGAAGGAAGATTAGAAATCTAGTATGAAACAGGGTCCAAGGTCCGGAGGCCTAGAACAGCCTCTAGGCAACCATAGAGAGTCATTGCTTCCTTATTTAAGTGTACTGTTGCAAAACCATTTCACTTAGGTTTTCCAGTCAATAGCGAGCCAGGGGACTGTGAAAGTTTTCTGCTTTGTTCCTGGTTCTTGAAACTCTTCATGTGGCAATTTTGGGAGCTGTTCACGTGGATCCAGCTCATGCTTTTCAGTGACCAGTTCAAACGGGGATCTGTAGTGCTCATGCCTACGTAAGAATGATGACAGCCGTACTACTCCCTAACTGACAAAAGAATCTGCTTCATCCAGCAGTTAAACCTGAGCTTAAGGGACCAGTACCACCTCAGATGACTTTTGATTTCAAAAGATGGAGTCAAGAGCTTCTGAAAGGCACAGTTCCCTGCAACATCTGGGCATAGGGATGGGTCTGACTTGTGAAAAAACCACATGCTTGTGGAGCTGAGTTGGACAGCAGGCTGGTGCTCTAGATAATGAAGTACTGGCTGTGAAAGACTGTGACAGGATTTTGTAGCAGAAATGAACTGGGGCTTGGTGTGTGCCAGATGCTCAGACAAGTGCCTCATGGCAGCACTGGTTACAGCATGAGAGTTTAGGCTCCAAAAAGACTAAGCTACTTAATACCTGGTAAACACTCAGATATTGTAGCTTTTAGCTTCTTCTAGGGATTGAACATACCACACTGAAATTCAATGTCAGAGAAATCAAAATGACTGAATCTGATTTTGGATTCTTGTACACACCCCGGCAGCACAGTAAGGTATGGTATATAATTAAATTTAATTACTATATGAAACAAGCCTCCTCTTAACAAAGTAGGTATTTCTGGTTCTTCTGTCCAAAAAGCATGTAATAGGACTGAAAAAACATCAGAGAAGAAAAATTAAAATGATCAGAGGTACAAAAATGCTTCCACACATTAAAAATTATTAAATAGATCAGGGCACTGCATTATGGGGAAGATAAATATTATAAAATAAAATAATAAAATTAAATAATAAATAAAAAGTAGAGTTAAGGGAGTAGCTGATAAGAGTCTACAAAATCTTTAACCACCCTCGAGAATGCACATAGAGAATTATTGATCCCTGTGCTTTCCCATACAAGAATATCGGCTACCAGATGAAATGAGCATCTGGAAAGTTCAAAACAAAAGGAGATACATCTTTATATGCAACATGCAGCTAATCTGTGGGACTGCTTGCTATATACTGTGGATGTTTAAAAATGTCATGTGCTCCAATTTACTGAGAAAAACAAAAATACAAAAAACTCTCATTCAAGAAGTCTGAATCACAGCGAAGGGCCAGATGAATATGGGAAACAGTATTACACACTTGCCTGGTTCTTATCCTCTCCCCCTGACATCTGCTACAGGACATTGTCAGAGACACAGTATGAGGGTAGCTAGTCCTACGTTTGAACCATTATGGCTGTTCTTATTTTGTTATAATTTTAAATTACATGTTATTCCAAAAATTCCCAGGCTCCAATGGTACCTCCAGGTCTAGTCTAAGTGATTAGTAGTATCCCAGTAGTATGGGAACAATAGTATAAAAGTGTCAAATCTGGGCTGGGAACAACTGCACTGAGATCATCAAACCCAGAAGTTTGTAATATACTGCTAGGATTCAGTTGTCTGCTATGTATTTAATCTCTGCTTTGGATTATAAATTAAACTGGAATTTATAATAAAAGTTGTGGCCAGAGGCCTTTAACCATGCTGATAGATGTCACAAGACTTCTTTTGAGCCACAAGGCATGAAGTAGAAGGGTTGCACTATTTTTGATTGAACACAGGATTATTTTTCAAACTCCCTTTCTAAAACCATTCAAGTTTCGTTTGTGGCTTGGCTCTTCCATAAACTCTTTGTTCATTAAACTTCTAGTTGCTTCTGTTGAAAACAGAGATGCTTTCAAGTAAAAAGTTTTAAGGAGGTTTAGAAAATGTTCTGGAAAGAATTTTTAAAGTAATGGATATTCCCTAGATTTACATCTCTGTATCATACATGCAAAAGTGAAAAATAATGCTTCTAATTGCAGAATTAATAATTATTTTTTTTTCTGATTATGGTCCTAACTTCACACTATGTGGAGTGCTGATCTGATCTGGGAAGGAGTGTCAATGTTCAGCCCAGATTGATTAATTTTAAAAAATACAAACTGACATTTAGAAAAAGATAGATGAACTAGAACTCTTAACTATAGCAATAAGAAATGAAACATAGTATGGTAATAGAAATAAGTACAGTAATTGCTATCAGATACAGAATAAAGACAGTGTGATCAAATTAATCAAGCCATGATCTAGATTTTCAAAATGTATTAGAATTTTTTATCTGTGTTAGCAATTAATAGAGTGTACTATTATGAGTTTAAATTGGTTATCACATTTTTGAAAAATATATATCATATGGCTAGAAAAATATATATTAAATGGTTAATCAAAGTAAATCAAACTACATTAATGCAGGTTCCTTTAATGGTGAAAGATACAACATTTATAAACACTTCTTTTCTTGGTACATGTTTAAATAGATTTTCTATTCTTTGACCAGTAAAATGTTTAAGACTGACAAAATAGCCATAGTCTACAACCTACATAGGAAAAGGCTTTGATTACAGTAAAATTACACAAAAATGTGTCATTAAAAGGCATTGGACAGACATAAAACCTAACCTTTTGAGCTGAAGAATACTTAATATTCTCTTCATGATCATGCAAGGGGAAATTCTTTGCTATGGAATAGCTATTTTCCTGTTAAGCAGGCTATTTCATCAATGATTTATTCCTGAGATGTAATAGGTCGTTTAAAATGGTGGTTTAAAAGTTAGGCCTTTTTTGTTTAATTTTCTCACAGGCAGTTGGTAATTATCATGGTCCTGCAGTTTCTCTGGAATGCTATGGAGGGTCAAATGCCAATGGAACCCTGCTTTATAGGGTAATTAAGACAGTAGACATGGTTATTAAATACATCGTGCTAAACTAAACCGGAATGCTGTGAAATAAAATCCAAAATCATAAATAAAATGTGGGTATTCTAGCGAAAAGACAAAAAAAAAAAAAAAAAAAAAAGGAGGCTTTCTACAGTCTTATTTGCAGTAAACAGCTCTGGCTGAATTCTGTCTGAAATTCTGCCATTTAAGTATCTGCAGACTTGCTAGATGTTTCAGAAATATTTTAAAACTAAATATAAGAACAAATATGCTCTAAGTGTGTTTTGTGTGCCCAGAAATCTAGTACAGTAATCAAAATTCAACCTCATAGTGCTCAGTGTATCTAAAGAATGTAAAAAAACAAAAAAACAAACCTCCACAATGAATAGAACCTTCTGTATTCACAATTACCATGCCGTACGTGCTGGAAAATATGTTCTAAAATAGGGTGATGGATGTAAGTTCAATGTGAAAAACAAATGAAGTTTGGAGAATCCTGCAGAAAATACCGTGGGATGATAGTCTCTTTTTAAGACATTATGAGATGTAGTATAGCTGTTTCATTCATGTCTATCTGAATATTTTGCATTTGCAATATACTTTAGGCCACATATAGAGACAGTACTGTGTGTCGTGTGTGCAAGACAGGGGGGCAAACATTAAAGACTTGATCAACATAGGTAATACTAATAGAATGAAAGGTGAAATAGTGCAGCCTGTAAGATATTGTACTTCACTCAGAATATAACCTTCTCTTTATATTTTTTCATAATGAAAAGATAGGGTTATACAATTTCTTCCGAGAAAAACTGTGATAGATATACAAAAGCATCAGGAAAATCACTTTGGAAAATGAGTCCAATATAAAACAAAGTCTGTAAAAGAGAATGAGATTTGTGATTCAAAATTATCTTCTTTCTGCTTACAGTCTGGACGATTATATATACAAGTTTATTGGTAAATTTATTGCATCACTAGAAAAGGAGAGAGGACTATGCCTCCCCCCCTCCCTAAAAAAAAAAAAAAAAAAAAAAAAAGGAACTAAATATTTCCAATTCTAGCTGTAAAACTGGAAGCCAGAATGTGTAGTTGACAGGCACAGAGCCAGCTGACTAAATCACTAGCCTTTCCATCAGATCAGTCTTCCTACTTCCACATGGAACACATTTTAAGTTAACAATGTGTAGTTTGGCAAAGGAATTGTTTTTCTTTGGCATAGAACAGTTGTCTCATTTCTTTCAAAAAAAGTACTTTCTGCCTGCTTGTATATACAGCGTGTGTGTCGACATTCTTCTGAACTTTAAAAACAGTTGTTACATAAAAAAAGCTTTACTTAGACAGTTACATTCTGGCTATTTTGGTTTTTTATATATATGCAGATATAAAAGATGGAAATTTATATTTAATTCATCTGTGTACTAGCTGGTGTAACTCATCCAGTTTTTAGTGTTTGCTTAAATACATATGTAAATGCATATTAAAATGCTGATTAAGCTACTTGACCACAGACACTCAGAAAACAGGTCTCCTTCCTTAAGACAGTAATTTAAGTAAGTCTCAGTTGATATCAGAGTATTTACAGTGTGGGTACAGACTCTAAGACAAGCTAAGATTAAATCTGATCATTTTGCTCTTACTCCAAAACCTGGCCATTTCAACCAGATGTATTTATAGCATGAAAAAGCAGTAGAATGGAATGTTACTCATTCAGACATTTGCAGTTGATTTATTCATTCCCGGTCGCTTCCACTGAAAACTCAGAAAAGCAGAAATGCAAATTTTCAGACATTGGTTCCACATGAAATAGGACAGACCACTGCACCAGCTACTGTTGTGAGACCAGATAGAGCTACTGCTGCCTACACATAAAGAGAGCCATTAAGGAGAAGTTGTTTATTTCTGCTTCTGCAGAAATCATAAACACCAGCCATGAGCCTGACAGCACAAGCTGTGCTGCAGTAAATTCTAGTACTTTGCTGGCCATTCTAAGCTGCCCAGTAAAAGTTACTGTAGCTAAATCCCATATACATTTCATGAAATAATCCTGCTCAGAAGATGGTATCATATTCATGCACAGCAGGGTGTGCAAATGCCTATAAATCAAAACGTAGAATCTGAAATATCTATAAAAAAAATCTGTGCAAATTTAACCATGACCCTTTGCCAGACAATAGGCCTTCATATGCTTTGCAGCTTAGCAGACACCAAGGAATTTTGTTTGGAAGTGATAGCTACTGTCTATGTAATATTTAGGACCTATTCATGGAGCATCTGGCAGAAAATAAAAGGGTTTCCTCCTCTAACATATGCTAAAGAAGGATGTGGTCCTGTGCCTGCTCCTCCTCTTCTGACTTTTTGCAAATAGCACAACATAAGAGACAGTTGTTTCTGGCTGCCCTGCTGCCTGTCATGGCTGTCAAGTGAAATCCCATGAAATATTGCTCTTCCAGATGTAAGAGATTTCCAGGCTGCCTTAAACTGCCTGTGGTTTGTGGTGCTGGAGAGGAGAGAAACAAGATTAAACTTCATCTCATCAGTGCAATCTGAAAAGATCACACAGAGGACTAATAATCACAGCTTTTTCATTCCAGAGCTGGACCCAGGAGCTGTGTGTTTTTGTTTCAGGGCTATGTCATATTAAGCTTGTTGGAAGACATTGATTAAGGTCAAACAATGTTTGAAGATCAAAAATAAAAATTTTAACTCTGTTGCTGCATACGTTTTGCATTTTTCAAAGTGTCATGCATTACTTTAGCCAGCTGAAACAGAGGAGACTGTGGACTGAGTTCTGTAATTCTGAGATGTCAGCACTTCTTAGCACAAACTTACGAAAGACTAAAAGGAAAATTTTCACCTAACATGAATGAATCTAATGTCATATGGCATCCCCTATAATTCAGAGGAAACAGTCACTGAAAAAACCCACTTGTCACTTTGGTTTCTCCATAAATGTCTGTCTTTGTGATTTTCAAAACTTGGCTTTTTTCTTTTTTTCTTTTAACATTTTTTATGGTTTGTTTGTGCCAACCACAATGGCTTCTAGACCTTTGAGGTTAGTCTGAATGTTTTGTATTAGTAATGAATGCTTATTCATACGCTGATTAGTTGTACAGTTTTCAGAATGCTCAATGGTAACCCTCCATAAGTTAAGGAATAGCAACAGGTTCAAAATGATAGGTAGAAATCTAAATAAAGGTTTTCGTTATTGTTTCCAGAACTGTTCTGTAACTGCATTGTCCACTCCAACCATTTACTGTTTAATTTCCAAGTTTTTTCTGTCCTCTTTGAGATGTATACATACGTATGCAGAGAGAGACATAGCAAGTAATAATGCACAGTTACCTGCAAACTATGCTTTAAATAATAGCTGTAACATACAATAGTGTAATGCTTTAAAACCTAAGCATTGTCAAATGATTACTGTCACGACTGGGGGGGGGGGGGGGGGTATCAACTAAAGACAAGTGGAGAGGCCGCTGACATTTCACTTCAGCCCTATTAGCAAAATATTAATTATAGATAAGAAAAATAAGTTGCCTCCAAAACACCTGGAAATAATTGACAAATGTATGTGACTTAGATCAGAATGTAATTGCCCTGATTCGACCTATGTAGCTTTTTTTAAAAACTGACGTAGCTTGTTTAAGTAATAGTGTTGGCTACCAGATGTAAAACCTCCCAGGCTAGCTTCCTTTTCCATTTGAGCTCGGGCATATCACAAAGGCTCTCTAATGTGAGGGCATACCAGTAAAACAGTGATGAAAACCATAGGTATGAATATCTGCAAGTGGCTCACATGAAAGCATTTATTGCTTTTCATGCACGTGTATAAAAACCATAGTGGAAGAGAGCCCTTCATTGAAAATGCATTAATTATTTGATACTGGTTTTCCTCAGACAACTTTTTGCTATGGGATGCAAGTGAAAGATTACAGCTGAAAAAATGATCATCATACTTGAGGTAGGCTCACAGAATCTTTTCTTATGTTCTGTGTGAAGTTGTCTTGAACTGAAACCTCTGCTCCTTAAGGATTAAGGGATTGAAAAGCAAAGACTGAAGCTGCTGTAATTTAAACCCAGTCATTCTCTAGCACAAAGGTGCAAAACGGAATAAGCCAATCTGCTTCTTTGCTACTTCAGCTAAGAAATAATTTTAGCTTTTGAAAGTTTTGTGCTATTAACATTCCAAAGATGTCATTATCTTTAAAGGAAATTTATTCTCTTGATTTTTTAACTTGAGATCAGAGCCATGAGACGTGGAATAGGTGGACATGGTTTCAAATGGCAGTTGACGGCATTTCCGAAAAATCCAGTTTACGGCATTTCTGAAAAATTCCATCTATGTGATGTATAGAAAAATTATAAAGATAAAAGTAATCAATGAATGCCACTGAGGTGGGTTTTCTCGTGTATAAAAATATCTTGTCTCCAGAAGTACTGGCAGAGCAGTTTTCTATTGCTATTTTAAAAAATGGTTTTATATTACTAAAGAGTAATAAAAAGTATCAGATGAAACAAACTTAGTTCCAAGGACTGCAAGAGAAGAGGGAGCATTATGTTATATTGCAGATAATTAATACATTCAGTAGACAGAAAAAATCCAGTTAATTACTGGGTGCATGCTAACTGATTGCAGGTTCCAAGTTTCAGCAGCAAAATGAACTGAATTCACATTTCAGGTTGTTCGTTTCATTTTAAAGTTTGTCACAAAGACTCAGTACATAATTCTAATCAAAACAAATCTCAACTCCTTTTGAAAAAATATTCCCAGTGGAAAAGCACCGTATCCAGCAGAAAATGAAACCCCAGCGCTGTGGTTTGGGCACTATGTGCTGCGCAAGGGACCTGTCTTTGATTACTGGGTCTAACACTCCGCTGGTAGGCGAGCATTGCCCACAGAGGCTGCGACGCTCTCCTTGTGGGAAGAGAGCAGCTCTGCGGCATGGGGGAGCATGGCCCCTGGGAGCCACTGGCCTGGAAGTGCACCTCTGGAGCGGGCGGAGTGGGCTGCCCCAGCTCCCGCCAGCGGATGGGCTGCTGTGAAGCGGAGGCTTACACAGAGGGAAATAAGGGAGCTGTAGTTCTTTGGAAGTCTGGAGAAGTCTTTTTTCCCTGGGGGAAAATACATAAACATACTCTCTTGTGATACGTGTCAAAATTTACTACCTATAGGAGCAAGTGTAGACCTTAGAATCACTTGTATCGACTTCGGGCTACGTTACATAGTTTCCATTTGGGTGAGGAAAAGTCACATAAGTGGTTGCATATTTGTATTTGTAAATCATTTTCTATCACTGATTTAAAACTGTGACCGGCTGTTTATCCGTACTTTTGATGTGGAGCTGGCAACCAGCAATAACACTAGCTTTCCAGCACTTCCCATTTATAACTTCAAAGCCTAACCTGGAGGACCACCCTCTCTAGAGACAGAAGCAATTCATTTTCCATATTCAATGTGCTTCTCTTGAGAGGAAAAAACTGCCAGTCATGCCAAATTGTGTTGAATGATACAGGGTAAAGCTAGTTTTATCACATGGGCAGCTGACACAAAACTCTTCCACTTATCTTAGGTTGGATGGGGACTGGGTTCAGAGATGAAAGGTCAGTTCTTTATCCACTAAGCCCTCTAGATATTCCAAAATCCCCAGTACATTACAAATTTGAACAGTTTAAGCTCTCTTAAATAAAAGAATCTCTTCTCGAGGTAAAGTATACAGTGTATATAGATACAGCACAGGAGAAACATGTGAAAGGTCAGAGATGTGACCTTTTAACATCAATAGTTTTATTTATTGACAAGAAGTGCAGTTTAAAGGGCTTAATGAAAAAGCAAGACGAGAATCAAGGAATCTGTTGAACTGCGTAAATTTGCCTGACTAAATAAATTGTACTGCGTGCCTCAGAAATTGCAATTGCTATGAATGTTTTCTGGGGCTTATTCTTAGCGGAGGAAGCAGCTTCAGAAATCAGCAGCGTGCTGGTTACACTGGCAATCCACAAATTAGGTCCTCAGTTTTCCTAATATGGCCTAAGGCAATTAAAGTGTTATTTTTATTTTCCTTAATATTTTCTTCCATGTCATTTAACTGTTCTGTTACGGCAAGTAAGTAGAAAAGAAAAGGTTGAATCATTAGGCACTTTGTATTTAGGGCTCACTCCCATTGAAATCAGTAGAGAAAAACCTGATGGCAGGATGATACTCATAAAGCTTCTCTAATCTGCTGGGTTTATTTTATTCTTTTTTAATTATTTTATTGTATTTATTTTGTTTTATTTTTTGTACTTCCCCTAACTGTTCAAGCCCACACCAGAGAATTTAGTTAGTATGCATAT
Organism: Falco cherrug; assembly: GCF_023634085.1. Classification (NCBI taxonomy): domain Eukaryota; kingdom Metazoa; phylum Chordata; class Aves; order Falconiformes; family Falconidae; genus Falco; species Falco cherrug. The sequence goes on along the minus strand of NC_073699.1, from coordinate 39,452,164 downwards.
TGGCAGAATAGTTGTACTACTACGTTGCCTTTATCATAAATGTTTTTCCAATACAACATACACTCAGAAATAGTGGTGACTATGTATGTAGATAATATAACTAATATATTAATATCAATATAAATAATAGATATATTTATCTGGATGGATTTTGCAATGGTCCTGAGCACCACCAGCTTCCGTTGAAACTACTGGGTGCTGTAAATGCTCAGAAATTCAAAATATAAACCCATTTAGCTCTTAAAAATGGTTTTACTCCTCATCAAGTGCAATTCAAGAGTTCTGAAGATTAAAAGTGGAATTCAAAAATTTGTTTCCTGCAAGAACAGTACTTTGGCCTTTTACAGTGCTATTTATAGACAACAGCATTTTGTTTAGGTGAATCTATTACCTGTACCCTCAAGTGCAGATTTTATTTTCATGGACTTTTGGATTTTGCCATTTCAGTAATAATGTCTGGTATTATTCTAGTTCAATTTTACAGCTTCTCATCTGAAAAGACAACTGCCTTTTGTGATGTAATTTAGAGACTTCTTTGCGAATGGGCATCAAGGCACAGAAATTGAGAACACAGGGAAGAGAAACAAAGCTGGATTAAAGATTGCCTTGAACTGTTGGAGCTCTGGCCCAAGGACTCTGCATTCTTGTTTAAAATGCCTTGACAATAATACTGATCATTTCATCTCTAGTGCCTTTTATGATTTTTTCCTGTAAAATGAGAACAGGATAAACTGGGAGCAGCTATAATGACAGAAACTGGATAGTACAACACAACAAAGTGATAGTGCTAGTTCTTGTGGTAATCTTTTCATCTTATTCCTCTTTCTTTTCTTATTAGTGTGCTAAAATGCCTTTGCAAATTGATATTGAGAATTTTTCATATAATTAGTAAACAATACCATACTGTTAACACAGCTTTGCTTATGAAACTTTATAGCCTAATTAATTCATCAGGGTCTCTTGTCAATATTTCAGACTACCTTCAGCATGACACAATCACTCCGTTTGATCTTTCATGCCACAAAATATGCTAACTCTTTGTATTTGTATTTTGTAGATATTTTTAATGATCTCTGAGGTTAGATAAACTATTGATGAAAGATTTCTTGATCAAAACAGGTACTTGGTTTTATCCTTAGATAACTGTGCAAGCTTTACAGCACCATCTTACTGGCTTCACTCAGAAGGGTGAAGCTTGTTCGTGACACAACCTGTAACAACTTCACATTTGCAGGGGTTTTTGCCTGTATTATAAACGTTGATGCACAGCCTCCATTATAGAGTGAAGCATAGGAACACTGAATCATCAGTTCTTTCGCACCTGTGACAAAGCATGGACTAGACTCTCCTTTGAAGAAAATATTATAGAATTGCCTGATACATGTATATCGAGAGTAATTTCGTCATTGTTTAAATTTTCTCATTGGAAAGAAATTTCACGCACAAAGGATATAGGGACATGCAACCAGCTAGATTATGAGCAAATTCTCTGGTGTCACTCAGGCTTATTTTCAGAAAAGCTGGAATGCCCCTCAGTTAATCTGCATTATATTGTGCAGACCAGTTTTTATGTAGTCTCATCACTGTGGTGAAATGACTGTTTATCAAAGGTCAGTTACAGTACTCAGAGCTCCACAATGGACTGAAATGTAGGAGAAGATGAGTAATTTGGAACCTTAATAAAGAAATTTTGCTTTATTTGTGCCTAACCTTGAAAAACACTCAGAGATTTCAACTATTATACAGGATGCAGCGGTACAACTTCTCAAGGGCCTTTTGTCTGCACACCTCACTGCCTGCCAGAGGCTCATTGTTAGCACTTAGTAACCACAGTAATACAGGGTGGGTGTTTATTGTATTTATTGACAAGTGCCTTTTGTTTTCCTTTCTTTCTTTTTTTTCTCTCTCCAGATCTTGATGAACATTCTAGCCTTTCTAGCTTCCTTGCTTTCATTTCATTTTATTAAGGCATTTGGAGGCTTTTTCCTATCCTGAGATAGAAGAAAGATACTTTTTTTCTTCCTGAGCTCCTGGACAGATAATTTGTACCCACTGTGTGCAGCCTGAGTGTCTGAAGTAAACATTAAAAGAATAAATGGCTACGTTCCAGTTCCACATATGGTAAATGTGTTATTTTGATATTGCCTCACCCTGTCAGATTAACGAATATATATTTCTTTAAGGTTGCAAATAGGACCTGAAAGTACTGTTAAAATGAGGAAAAGTTTTAGGGTTTTGTTTTGAGGTTTTTTTTCCTTAAAATGCTGGAGGAGGTGTTTTGGTGTTATGGCATTAGGAATTGTATAAGATTTTTATCAAAGGAATTTTAAACTCAAGAACTAGGTTTTCACACTGATGAGCATCCCACAGTACTGCCTAGATTTTCAGCATCTATGAAAACATGGCCTTCAGTTTACTAGCTGATTTCAGAAAAAAAACCAGTGTCATCATTTCAGGATGCTTTTGTTTGGTTGTTTTTGTTTTTTTTTTTAAATTTCTAAATTGCAATAAACCCAAAGAGAACTTTGGAACAGACTGGAAATGGGGGGGGGGGGGGGGGGGGGGGGGGGGCGGGGCGGAACAGAACCCAGGTGAAAAATATTATGTAATTAAGTTCCATTGCAGTTAATGACAGTTGGATACTTAAAAGTTTTCATTATGCTGAAAGTCTTCCCTATTTGACACAATCTCAGAAACAGAACTTATGTAAGTGCTTTAGGATGAATTGTGCTAACTAAAGACCATGCCTTGTTCATGCTTTTTCTTGGGCCTATATATATATTAAAACATCAGAAGTTCACAAAGATTTTATTTAACCAATCTGTGTCATGATATTCTGCATCATAATAAAGAGGTGAGCTGGAAAGAAGATGTGTACACTGCCATGGAAGTTGTGAGAACATGTTGTACTAGTACCTTAGCTGTCACTCCAGACAGTCAAATGAAGTAAGTCAATGGATCTATGGTACAGAGGTCAGAGTGGCAGTATTTCTGAAGAATTCAGAGAAGCTGTCTGGAGACTGCTAGTGTGTGAGATGGAGGAAGAAAGAGAAAGATGAGCAATGAATTCCCTAAAGCTATTCCCCTGAATGTGTTCCATAATAAATTTTAAATGTGTGTCATAGTGGGGTAGAGGGGTCAGATTTACTAATAATTTGCATTAACATTTGTAATATCTATCTTTTATGAGCGTGATCTCTTTCAGAGTTTTGAAAGTTTATATTCCTCCCCAATAAATTCACATTTTTTACTGGCTATGTCATTCTCTGATATTATATACTTTATCTGCATCTTTTAAATATGAAATGCAGAGTCCGCTATATCCGTCTTACTCCTTTCTTGCCTGACTGCTTAGCAGACAGAAACTGCTGTAATCTGCCACAGCATCAATGACTGCATGGGGGAGTGGATTTTTTCCCCACAGAACCTAGACAATAACACTGGGCAGGAGGAAAATGGACTAACACAAGGATCTGATGAGAGAGTGCCTTTCCTCCAATGACCCAGATGGCTTGCCCATGACAAAGCTTTTACAGGGCATAACATAAATGCAATAAGAGGAATGAAAGCATTAAACAATATAGCCGAGGAGAGACAAGAAAGAGGAACTTAAAGGAAGGCAGAGTCTATCTCAGAAGAGGCAAAAGGCAATATTGCCTGTGTGATTGTTCCAGCCTTCACAAAGGGGATTGTTTGCCTAGCTGAGAGCTGCCGGAAAGGATTAACAGTTTTCCAGGGCAGACAACACCCCCACGATCCCACCTCGGGGTATCTCAGGTGTGAAGTGGGGGCTTGGGGAGAGGGCAATGGTGCGGGCTCAATTGGCCAGTAGTGCCCTTGGCTGACATCGTAGTTTATTTGTGAGCTTATTAAGCCTGGCCAGTCCTTTGGGGGCACTCTTGGCAAAGGTCACAAAAGACAAGATTTTGCATAATGAATACATTAAAATCTTTTTGTTAGTGCGTAGGGAGCAAGAGGATAATGGGAATGAAGCTTTGGAATACAGGAAAGGAGGTAAAAGAAAATTAGTCCCTGAGGTAGCAAATATGATCACCATGTGGACTTGGGTTTCTATTTTAGCAAGTGAGCCCTGAGAGAAAAAAGTGCCTGGAAACATGCTGCTTTTTATTTAGATCCATAGCTACCGCATTGAAGGAGTACGCCACAAAGGGCAAAAGTGCCTCTCTCCTCTATGATGAGTCATTTATATGGAAGGATCCCAGGTAGTGAATAGGAAAGGATGGAGAATGCTGTACGCATTTTGAAGAAAATCTCAGGGAGGAAAAAAAAAAAAAAAAAAAGAAAGAAAGAAAAAAAAAAGAAAAAGAAAAAGAAAAAAAGAAAAAAAAGGATGCCATGTCAGCATGTAGGCTATAAATCGCACTTAGTTATCATAAATTCATGCTGAAAATAAAGTTAACATTATCAGATTTTGACCATGAGTCTTCTATGGGATTGATGTCATAATACAGCACATAGGACCTAGATGCACCTTTCCTGACATGTTATTAAAGATCCAAATTTGGTGGCAAGGATAAGTAAGTTTAGGCATACAAGTAAAGATGGCAGGGTCTCACAACTCAAACTGGTGATTCAAAAGACTCAGGGCTGACAGAAGATAGAAACACCAGCTATCAGGGTCAGTTCAAGGGTGCTATAAAGACAACCAAATCCCAGTGAAAACAGATAAAATACTACTCAAGTTGCTAAGATACCTTAAGCTGATGAAAGCTTAGTTGTGTGAATTTTTTTAAGGGTTTATCATTCTTTGCACTGGCCCTAAAGTACAAATACGCAATCTTAAGTAACTGGAAGAAAGTTAGAGGAGGAATTCAGACTATAGTAGGTGGTCTATTTGAGAACTGATGTGCTGTCTTCAAGCAAATTTGGGCTGGAGGAAAAATCAGTGAATAACTACATCAATTTACTAAGATGTCTTTCAGTCTATCAAGATCTTTAAGGCTCCTGTTAAGGGTACCCTTTTGGCATAGCCCAATATAGAAATTACTGTACTTTTTTGGTTGTCAGTAGATCATTTTAGAAAAGCAAATTCACATTTATTTTCAGTTCTTTGGGGGAATATTCTCTAATGGAAATAGATTTCTCTAATGGAAACTTCATAATGCACTCATATTTTAAAGTGTGTGAGCAGTTGTAAAGGACCACAATAGTTAGTCCACTAATAATCATGTGTTCTCAGAAATTATTTTCACTAGCTCATTTTGGTATTTTTGATTCTCTAGAAAATATGGGATCTAAATGATACAGTTCTATTTCTTTTCACCTTCCCTGTGTTTCTGCCTCTGATATTCACTGCCTTTATCTCAGCAGATGATGCAGCTGGTACTCAGCTTCTGCTTTCTAACAGAAAGTTCATCAGCATGAATTTGAATTCTATGTTTCTTATCCTTGGTGATTCTGCAGGATGGCCCTGGTGAGGTGACAAAGTCAACTCTAAATGCCCAGTCTTTCAGCAATTTTTTGTGGCATTTTGAAGTCTTTTTTTATCAAGATGCCTCAAGGATAACTATGCTATTCCAAGAATATTCTTTCATGGCAAGGACTAGCAATTAAAATAATTAATATTTGAAGCTTCTGTGTTTGCACATAATAGGTGAAAGTCACATCTAATTTTAAGTATCAAAGTATGCCTAAATTAATCACTTTAGTCCAGCCCCATTTGTATTTGAAACCTCTTCTCTGGACATAATATCCTAAAATAAGTTAGTGTACTTGTCTAGTATCCACGCATACACCATTTAGAATAGAAGGAAAAGACAGCATGCTGTGCAATGTGTGGTGCATGAGTTTCCAAAGCATTAACTGGGACACACAGCTATTCTCCCTCTTCTATTGCACAAGAAATTGATTAGAACCACAATTAAAAATATAGGTGTTTGGGTTTGGGTTTTTTTTTAATTTCTTGTCTAACATTTTAAATCTTTCTAGATTTATGTTGTAAATGGAGGAATATATGCAATATCTTCATAGGTATAAAAAGATACCATCTAAATTTCTGTTTAAATAAATATTGTAGAAATACTTAACATACTATAGAAAGATTTTCAGCTGACAGGTGAGGGGGATGCATTGCTTTGCAACCTGGGCAACTACCTGTGTTTTATTCTGTCTTAATGAATGCTTGGAATTCCTGCCACTGTAACTAGCATACTTTCAGCGTCTGGTTTCAGATCACTGATAACACGATGCAAATTCATCAGAGCACAGTGCAGATGAATATGGACCTTGTTAAATGAATGATCTCAAAAAAGTTAGTCAGAGTTAGTAAATCATCATCAAATGGATGTGACCATGGAGGCTCCTCAGGGATCAACATTAGACTCAGTGGTATTGAACATTTTCACCCATGAGTTAAAACACAGACATAAATCATTCCTAGAAAATTTGTGGGTGGCAGAAAGATTGGAGAATCAGCAAATAAAAATGAGGACAACAGAGCCGTACATTGCAATGCAAATTGCTGGTAATATGAGATCATTCAAAAAAATAATAAAAAAACCAGCCCAGGTTGCTACTCAGTGAAATGCATGGAAGCAAAAGGTTCATGCCAGCCAAGCAGGATGGGCACCTCTGTCTGGGAATACATTGTCTGAGTAAGCTCTAAGTATCATACAGAAGAGGTAAACACAGACACAATTTTGGAAAACAGCAACTGGAATCCTATAAATAAACAAGCGAGAGACAGGATTTGGAATTTGTATGTCTTTATTTCATAATAATGACACAAATAGAATTTCTTTGTCCATTTCTGTTGTCCACAGTTTAAAGAGCTTTGGTTTGTTGGGATTTTTTTTTAAATCTATAGGTGTTGTAGAAAAGATCCACAGAATGATTCAAGGTTGTGTGAAATGCATTTAGTGAGAGACTTTAGAGGCTTGGTTTGTTTAATCTATCAAAAAGAAGACTGAGTGGTGACTTGAATGAGAGGTAACTGTGAAAGTATAAGTACTCTCACTATGAGAAATCACAGAGTACTAAAGTGCTCTTTAATCAGGAGAAGAAAGGGATAGCAAGAACTAATGTCTGGAAGCTGAATTAAGCCACACGTTAACCATGAGTGGTTAACCACTGGAACAAGTTATAAAATGGTATGATCACTTCCCTATCTTTTAATGTCTACAGATCAGGACAGATTCTCTTTCTGGAAGATATGTGTTACCCAAGCACAAGCTATTGGCCTCAGTACAGAACAAGGGGATAAAATGTGAAGGCCTATAATGGAAAGCCAAGGAAATAATATAATGGCCTTTCCTGGTGTTAACTTCTACGAAAAAAATACCCAAATGGCAATCCCATTGTGCATCTCTCAAATGCCATTTGCTAAGTCTAACACCAATCCTTGTACTGCTTCTGTCTGAGATGGTTTAAATTCTCAAGTTTTAAACAACACTGTAGCAAAATGGCTTTCAACAACCTAGAGAAGATGCATTAGAATGAAAGCAGGAATAGGATTAAAAGTGGTTTTAAAATGTAAATGGTGTTCATAGTGGTACCAGTCTTCTCATAATAGGTGAGCAGTTAAGGTATCATTACTTAGTCCATTGTCTGAGCAAGTAAGCAGTTCATATCAGGGCTAGTTTTGTTTAAATAAAACCTCAGCCTAGCTTTATATTTTCTAGTCTTTTCTGTCACTAAATGGGTCACCTCCCTCTAACATGGCTGTGACAGTCTCAATAGTGTGGTTTCAGGGTATCATCTTTTCAGATGACAGAGTAAACATACTCGTTTGCTATTCTGGAATGAATGAAAAAGAATTGTGGATCATCCTCCATAGATAATCGGAACTCTTTTTCTGTCTGGGATTCAAAAAAACATTAGCTCCAAATCACAGAAATATAAAATGTCTTCATGCATGTGAAGAGAGCATCATCTAAATTTCAACTTGAACAAATATTGCAGATATACTTGACATACTGTAGAAAGGCTTTCAGCTGATGGGTTAGGGACATGCACTGCTTTACAACTGAGGCAACTACTGATGCATTGTGGAGCTGCTGGATTGAAGGATTAGGCAAAAGAGCAGGGTTGTTCTGCCAGATACAAAGGAGCTTTAAGCCACTGGTAAATTAGCAAAAATATGTAAGGTAATAGCATCTATGTATGATACGTGTTTTCCCTAAGAAGAGATAACAGAAGAGAATAGAAGTAATCATCTACAGACTTGTGATTATTCATAAATAATATGCAGAGCAAGAAAAGCATGAATCAAATACAAGGCATGGTTTTCATGCAGAAGTTGATCAGTTTTAACAATATTGATTCAGAAATTATTAATGTTAGGGCCAACTTTCAATCAGTGAAGTAGCATAAAGCTGTCTTAACTCCACCCAGGTTTTGACTTAATTCTGTGGCTTATTGTAGTTTGAATTTACAATGGTTTTTACCTGTAGTATATCAAATTTTAATCAGTTCTTTCTAATATAGTATAAAACTATATCCACCAAGGCTATGGAAGCAAGAATTTCCTAAATACAAAGGAAAAGGGTAGGAGACTTGGGCAAAAATGTATGGCATAAATAAGAATGTAAATGTAATTAACAATGACCACACAATCGTTAATAAATATACTATCCAATCTATTTAACTTGGCCCCAGGTGCTGATTCCCATCAGCTTTCAAGCTAACTGCACTTAGGTAGAATCTAACCATCGTCACTGGATCTTCAGGCTGAAATTCAGAGCTAGATATCTTTTCTCCTGGTTTTCTTTGATAAGGAGATATCACTGTACAGTAGCCCTTGCACACTACAGAAAATTCCTAACCTTTGAGTTACTTGTGGATGATATCCCCAGAGCTTCACCCAACTCAGGTATCCCTGTCTAACCCTTTCTGGCCAATGTGATGGAAAAATAAGGAATAATAAATATCCTGGCCTCTGGATCACAGAATTTCTTTTAAAAAACTTGAGGAACAGTTCTTTGAAAACTTCAAAGATTTTGCAACACACTGTTCTGCATTTAGTTCCCCTCTCAGCCACCCAGATATCACAGGCACATCAGGAAGGTAAACTCCTTCACTGTTGCTCTCTCCTGTGAGTTTTCCATACCTGTGGCACTCTGTTCTTTAGCAGACACGGGCTTTATGAACATCCAGGTTACCCACATATGAGAAAGTCGTTATAAACAGTTCTTTCTGGGGTGTTGGAAAGGGAAAGGATAGCAAACCAGAGTCAACCTCTCTCTGGTCCAGGCCTGGGATTCCACTTTCCCCTGACATCATTCACTGACACATCAGCTGGGTGAAGATACCACTGCTTTTAGGGCCATAGTCTTCACCAAATCAATGAAAAGATCCCAGTTATTAAAATTAACCTTTAAAATTACTTATATGTAAAAAGCAACAACCAGTGAAGGGGCTTAATCTTTGGGAATGGTAGCCATCAATAGGGCAAATTTCTTTGGGCAACAAACATAACTGCTGATAATATGAGTATGTTTTACTGCTATAAAGCAAGGGAGCTGATACTCTGTGTGGTAGAGGAGTCTCAGTTGTTACATCTAGGTAGGGAATGAAGTACACCTGTCAGATGACAGCAGATACCACTTTCGTTGTGGCAGAACATATTCCTAGATAGAGCTGTAAATTTAGTAGATGCTGAACTGGTGCTGTGATCAAGATAAATGTTTGTTTCTTAATAAAACCCTGTGTTGTGTAAGTAAAGCAGTGGCCTTCACCTCAGGCACTTCATTAACTGAGCAACCAACTGATAATGGACCATTGCATCATTATTGCTTAAATAATTATGTTATACTGAGTGAATGTAAAGCAGCATTGTTTGGATGTACAAAAATACTTATGTCCAGAAATACCTTAGTACTTTGCTATATGCAAAGGTTTTATTTGCAAACCAGTATTTAACAATATTTCTACTTGCTGATTTTCTACTTTCCATTGGATGTTTCTCAGTAGATTTAATGCTTATATAACCAGTTAAATTTTGTCTTCTCCTGTCCAACATTCCAAACAATCTGGGCGATATGCAGGACTGGTTTGGTTGAATTGCCTTCCCTATGTTACAGTTTCACATTTTGTTTATGATTCTTTCTCTACAGTGAGACCACTTTTATCTTAACTTCATTGCAGTACCACATGGAGAACCACCAGATAAACAGGGTAATTAGCACAAGAATTGTAACATTGACAAAATGGCTTAAACAGGAGACAAATATGACTTCTGTTGAAGGAAAGTATGGAGAACCACTGGTGAAGTTCTTCAGGGATTGGTCTTAGTACCAGTATTATTTAATTTCTTCATTAACGGCTTTGATATAAACACTAGGAGTGTGTTAATGAAATTTTTCTGATGACAAAAACTTTGGCAGAGTTGCCAATACTGAGGAGAACTGGAATATCATACAGGAAGAATTAGATGACCTTGACGACTGTAGTAACAGAAGCAAGATGAAATTTAATAGTACAAAGTGTAAGGTCATGCACTCAGGGACTAATGACAAGAATTTCTGCTGTAAGCCGGGAGCTCATCAGTTGGAAATGGTACAGGAGGAGAAAGACTCGGGTTTAATCAGTCAATCACATGATGATTATCACTACCAGCATGAAGCTGCCATGAAAAAGGAGTGTAATCCTAGGATGTGCTGGGATGTTTTCTAGTACTGGTAGGGAGTACCACTTGCACAAGTTCTTGGCAAGACTGCCTCTGGCATAGCACATAAAATTCTGTTGCAAGAACGCTGCAGCCAAACCAGAAGTGTTTCAGAGAAACAGCAAAGAGATGTTACGAAGCTCAGGCAACACCTGAAAAGAACCTTAACTTCTTTAGCTTAGCAAAATGGAAGCCGAAAGAATACAGATGTACTTTGTTAATATGCCATACAGCAGTAGGAGAGCTATTTAAGCTAAGGAAGAATGAAAACTAATTAAACATAAATGAATTGATGTGGAAATGTGCAGAATGCTGACAGATATGATGAGTGTAACATTCTGCAACAACACTATTGAGAACTAAAAACTATCTGCACTTGACATAAAGCTCAAGAAGTTTACAAAGAGATTACATGTTGAATTTGCCTCTAATAGTCAGGGAATTCTTCCTTTCCTACTGCCCTAAATCTTAAATGACAACTTCCAAAAATGTTTGCCATTAACGCCTCCCTTTAAACTGAAACTAATATAATGGATGGCTCAAATCCATTGCCAGTCCCATCATGCCCTGTTGAAGGTTGTCAGTCAAACTTTTTTAAACCATAATTCAGTGGGAATGGTTGATGCTGACAGCCATGTTCAGTTAATATCCATCAGTATACAATTATTTTTAGCCAACAGAAAAGCACTTCAGTAAACATGTAAGTAACATTTCAGTTGAATTTATTTGTATAGATATTGTGAAAAAGACATCAGTAATAGTAAATTATGCACTTTTGGTAAAATCCCACACCCTCAACTACATGCTTTCAATTAAAATTTCTTAGAAGTACAGAAGAAATCAAGTCCAAGATAGTATGAAAAAATCTCTGATATTTTCCTCGTTAGCTGTGTACCAAAGAGGATGACCAGTGATGAACCTATGCAAAGTACAATTTCAAGGTGTACAGCAACCACAAAAAGAATTTCACATCTAGACTATAATGAGAATATCCTATAATAATTTCCTGTCTTTCTAACTGTGCATGAATGAATGAAGCAGAGATGTCTTTGAAAATGCTTTGCCCAATGGACTTAGTTGGACTCACATTAAGAGGCAGGAAAACAGTGACATATCTGTACTATTGCTTTAGGCATGCTGAAACAACATAATTCATTTAAATCAGATGTATTTCCTCAATTCTGGCTTTAAGAAACAACAGCCTGACAGTTTGATATCTTGGATGCAGAGAAGACTTCACTGCCACAGAAAAGATCTGGGTTTGGAAGCAGCACAGAATTCTTGCTCCTGGGACAGTGCCTCATGCTATGCCAAAAATGAGGTATTCAAACTAGTGGAATTCAGTATTTTTTCAATACTATTATAAGAACATTCTTTGTACTTCTGACTATAGGAATAGGAAGGGTGTGGAAAGGCAAGTAAGCCAACAAAAGGGAAAATAAATGTAAAAGCAGAACTGAATTTCAGTTCAGCATAAAGGAATAATGAAAATTAAAAGGCCCTGCTCTGAAGATTTAAGAGTCCAATTGAACATCTTTTGTTTGGAAGTGGTAGATGAGAAGATCCGAAATAAAATGTGTGTAAAGACACATTTTCAAACTCACATATTTGCTTTAAATCCTCAAGTGTTAGACTACAGCTATAACTCTAGTACATAAAGACATTTTTATATAGGATTTATGAGAAAATATGAAGTATGGAAAACATGCAAAAAAGGACACAGTATAATGATTTCAAAGAATCCATAGGAAATGTGTAGAGGTCTACTTAACACCACTTTTCTTTTTGAAGTACAAATACAGTATGGACTTCCTAGTGAAGTATGCTCTTTTTAGGCAGTCACTATATTTTTCTGATTAAGGAGCACAACTCTTAGTCCTGAATTTCTAAATTCAGGTAGATGTTGGAAAAATATAATTAGGATATTTCTTTTTCTTCATGGTTCATGTTAACTTTTTTTTTTTTTTTTTTTTTCCTGGGGGGGGAAATATACTTGTATAATAACAGAATAATTCCATTCTGTGTCACCTCAGTTGTCCTGTATTTTCTGCTACTATTGGACTGTATGTTTTTAGACTGGGAGAAGAAGTGAAATTATATATAGCAAGCAATTAAGATCTAGAATTTTCAAGCTGTCATGGCAGATTATAGAATAAATTGTATCGTAGCTGAATCTTACCAGTATATAATGTCATTTCTCTGTAGTCCATCTGCCTATAATCCACTGTAAAAACTAAATAAAGTCCTTGAGCAATCTTTTCTCTTCTTTAGTCTGTCACCTCACTATTAGGGAATGCAGAGTCAGGAATATAGTAGGTGGTATATAAATATGAGCATCCGTTCTTACATTTTACTTTTAACTTTTAGCAAGGGGCAAACTATTGTTGTCTCTACATGAGGTAGATTGCAGGGAGTTTGTAGGGCACTGTATGTTTAAAAGCAAGTTTGTGACTTCCAGAAGAATCAGGTAATATTGTCTTTTGCAAAGACTTGGCTGCCTGGACATAACAAAGCTTGTAAAATGACAAAATTATTATGATGGAGTTGTTATGTATTTCAGAACATGAACTTGCAGAGAATAAGTTGGATTATAGCTGCTACTGAATGGATTGAAACAAAATAAAAGTGCCATGTGGCAACATGAAGAGTGGGTACAGTGTTTCCGGGAAGTATCAGGGGTCCTGTTCTTAACCACAGCAGGAAGAATGCAGTACCATTCAGAGCACTGGTTTGTATAAACCAAATTGGATTAATAAGCACCACAACGATAGGCCTGCATAAGGCAAAATAAATTGTGAGGATGAAAAATAGGCCCTAAAAAAACCACAGTCCCCTAAATAGATAGACTAGATAGAACAGATAGACTATAAAGAGTTAAGATGACTAGGTAGATGAGTGCCTTTCACACCAGGGCTAGGCAGGAGAGCCATACGCTGTAAACCAAGCCAAAATGGCACTAAAAGAAGAAAAGTTATATGAGAATAGGATTGTTACCTTTGAAACGGACAAACAAACAAAAACCAAGCAATGACAAAAAGGCCACCCCCAAGCTGTCTTAGTCAAACAGCCTCCAGGCATATCCACTCCTGCCAACAGCAGCTCCACACCAAGAGTGAGACTGGAGAAGCTGGCAGAAATCAGCCAAGTGGAAGCCCTGTATGCCACTAGTGACAAAAGTGATAACAGAAGGAGGCTTAAAGTTTGCTGATTTCGCTTATACCAAAGCAGATAAAGAACACAACAGTGTTGGGAGAAGGGGAAGTTAAGACTCTCCATGAACATTTGTGAGCAGGAAGACTCACTCCAAAGACAGAGCTGCTGGAGAAAAGAAGCCTAGAAAAAGCCATCATGAAAGAAAGAAAATGAAGGAAGCTTCTGAAGTATAAAATTGGACATTCAGGGACATTTTTTTTTTTGAGAGAACTGTGAGTTGGCAAAGAGTGCATAAGGCAAAGAGCACTCAGAACACAGACTGGGGTGCAAAACAATAAAAAAGGGGCACATGAAGAAAATCTAGAATTCCAAGAATGAGGGGCTGTGGGGGGAGATATATATATATATATATATATGTGCGTGTGTGTGTGTATAAATATATATATGTCAGTACCACCTAATTCTAAGGACAGAGGTACTTATGTTCTAGGTCAACAGATACTCAGTTTGTTCCCATCCTGGGTCTTAATAGGCAACAATAACCTCACTTTTAAAAACAGAAGTATTACTGACTGTGACCAGAAACTTTAATCCCACTCTGACTTCAGAGTTTTCCAAATATAAGTTAAAGGTGACAGTGATGCAGTTTAAAATTTTAATTTATTTGTAATAAGTGCTTTGGGAAGTTTGCAGTATTTGTTGTGTTGACATCTCCACATGAAATCAATGGACATATTACCAGGGTTGTAAAAAAGTCAAAATGGATAAATCTTTTACAAACTGTGTTGCTAAACTTAAGTCACCAGTGGAAAAATTCATGGTTTGAGTGATTGCTCTATACTACTAGATTAATTTGGTGGCATTGTATAGTAAACTCTGCTGTAGAGTTGGTTTTTTATGATAGTCTAAGAAAACATCCATGCAACACTGCAGACTAGTTCATCCTACATAACCCTTACAGATGTCTTCTGGCAAAACTGGAAATATTTTTATATGAAACCCATAGGATTTGGTCTATAGGAAGATAACTGTGATCCAGTGGTTAAGTTAGAGCTCTAAATTTAAAAAAGCTTATTTTCCTCACTTATTCTGGTATTATCCTGATATGTGACTTTGACTAAGAATTGTAAATCTACTTTTTTAAGTGATATGGGACGCAATTCAAAATGCCTACTGGCAAATTTTCAGCAAGGAAAAAAAAAAGAGGCATCAGAAATTAACATATCTAAAAAAATGTGTTAGTGCCTCAGAATTGTTTTTCTTTCCAAACAGGAATTATGATGTTTACTTTGTCTTTATAATTGAAGCTCTGGAGTGTTATAAATGCAAAAAGCTATATGTACATTCTCAAAATTAGTAATTTTCACCAACCTCTTTTTTAAAAAATAGAGTTTACTCGTTTTCATTTTTTCAAGAACCAGTTCTAGATATTAATTTGATTTATACTGTACAAATGCTTGATATAAGTTCTAGTTTAGAAAATATTATCTCTATACTCAGTGAATTAAGCAAAGAAGCATTACAATGGCCAGCTTATTGCCAGACATTGGTTCACATTTAATCTAACAGTAGAACAGTGGACTTGTTATCTGCAAAAGAAAGAAATTTCAGTACATTTAAAAACATTCATAGAAATGTATCAGTAGCTGAAAATACAGATCTTTTAAACCTATTAAGATTTTACTAAGTTTGACCTTGTGAAAGAAGAATTTAGGTTGCAGTCTAAGTATTCCGCCTTTACTTCTTGTATATGCTAACAAGCATTACTAAGGTTGCTGTGGTAACTTGTCGGTTTTTCCTTAATGGTCATGTAAAGCTTTCATTAATGGCCAGCATGAATTAGACATTCCCGTGGGCAACTTGAACTCAAGTACAGACTTTTATTAAGGGTTTTTCAATTGAATGAACATTTTTAATTTTTTAAAGAATAGTTGGTTTTCTTCACATTCTTTCCCCTATTCAGCTTCTCTGATCCTGAGGTGTTACTTAAGGGCATAATTAGTAAACATTTGGGGCTAATGCCCAAATATTATATTCAAAGCCATGATTATATTTTTGTTTTCATCTAAGTTTTAATTTTGCTTTCATGATCATGAAGACTGTGAGAGACATATAAATCTTGACTGTTTTCATAAATATGATGATTTTTTTAAAAAAAATCCTATGTTTTTGCAAAAAAGTTGAAGGTATGCTAGTACAGAACTGTCCTCTATGGTATGTGAAGAAGATTGTCTTCGAGTTTTTTGTTATGATGGTAATGAATTTATTTGTAAAGTGTTTTAAGCTGATAAGTCTCTGTTTCTGCTTTCAACAATAATACCTTATGTCAGCATCCTGATAAACATTGCAAATCACAATCTATAGAATCCTGATAGGGATCTAGGAATCAGTAGGAGGAAAAATATATCAGAAAAAAGGGTATCTAACAAAAAAAAAACCCACAAATTATCTCCCTCATATCTCCAGGTAATTTCAAGAATAGCAGAACCAAATAAGCCCATTCATCTGTGTATTTGCATCTCAAAGCAGAGGACCCACTCAGTAAAGATATGATTGCAAACAATAATAGTAATAATAGAAAATATTTCTGTTGTGATTTTCTAGTCAAAGTACTATGAAACCATTAGCTGCATCACTGGTAAACCAACATGTACATGTTGTTCATAGTAATGACAAAACAGAGGTGAAGTTGAAATAGCCAAGGGTCTATTTCCTATGAGTGATGAAGACAACAGCTGACCCTATATTCAGCCCATTAAACTATGGAAGAATACAAAACTCTTGCTGAACATGGTAGAGAAGTGATAGCATTTCCTGAGTCAAAAATAAACTAGTTTAGTTTAGCAAATTCTGTATAGTTGTTGCTGTTATGTTAAATGAGAGAAAAATTGATAATTTTTTTTGGCTACTAAGAAAGAGATAGTGCTTTGTGAATGATATTTTATGGCCAAGATACACCTCAACTCAATGTGAATTGCACCTAATTGTGCAGAAGTTTCCTCTGAAGTTTCTGTTGACCGTCATAGCTGTCATTTCCTACAGTAAAACACAGTGTATTATTGTTCCTATGCACTACTAAGAGAGCTGTGAAACTTCTGTTCTTTCTGCTATGCCACCCACACCAAATCCAGAGAAAATTTTTACAATGGAAGTCAAATTGTCCCTGTTTATCTACTTACGTATCTTTTTTGCCACACAAAAGGACTGAAGTTGTGTAATTAATAAATTATTAAATTCTAAAAAAAATACATAAGGTTTTTAGAGGAACATCAATGAAAGTCTCAGAATAAATATTCTTATTTTTGTCAGGTAGCTATAACATATAAGGAGCATTTATTACACCTTTTATGAAGACAGCGCATGGCTTGACACTGGTGGACCCTAATCTTTACCAACTTCTTTACATTCAGTGACATATATAAGCAAAAATTAGGGCATTAAATTTAAATTTCCCAAAGGTCAGTATTGCAGCTCCTATATCTTACTAGAAAAATGTTGATTATCTTTTTCAGCTTTTCTTGTAGCATAAACTTAAGAAACATAATATCTTACTTCTTCATAATAAATAGGACAGCTTTCCTGAAGAGGGTTCAACTGGAGAGTTTTCCTAAAGGTCAGTGACACATGACACATTCACAACTTCACAAGACTTAGCTGTGAGTGTTGTGTAAAGGCAGAAGGCACCCTGGCATGAGGTGGAGGAGAAAAGGGAAGGAAGAGGGAAAACAGAAGGAATTGGGATGTTCTACAGATTCAGAGAGTATTTGGAACCTCTTGAGAGTGTCCATGTGTCACTTAGACACCCAGAAGAACATCTTTTTATTCCACTATGCTATCTGCACTTGTCCTCATGCTTATGTAACTTCATATTAAGCCAGTGGACTTCTAAATATTGACATAGAAATAAATGTATGTGTATATATATATATATATATATATATATATATAAAATTCAAAGGTATATTATAGCTTTTGTTTTCAAATTGCTTGGGCATAACATCATAAATATTGTTTATAGCATTATTTCATTGGAAGTCGTCTCATCAGCTTCTGCCTGTTCTTACTGTAGCTTATGCAAGTCTAACCTTTCTTGAAATCTCATTTTAAAATAATGTTTATATTAATGGTCTAGTAATAGGCTCTCATTTAAAATAAGTTTAAATGATT
Source organism: Falco cherrug (assembly GCF_023634085.1). Classification (NCBI taxonomy): domain Eukaryota; kingdom Metazoa; phylum Chordata; class Aves; order Falconiformes; family Falconidae; genus Falco; species Falco cherrug. Next base: position 39,434,220 of record NC_073699.1, on the reverse strand, counting down.
AAAAAGTAAGACCAAGCTTAAACTATTATTCTGAAAAATATTTATTACATTCCTCGTGGGTATTTAAGTCAAAAATTGTATAGTTAGAGGGTCAGTTGCAAATACAGTAGTCTGTTTTACCATTATGATGAAAACCATACCAAAATTTGCAATATAAATTAAACTTTCTCTGGGCCTTTTTACTTTCAATGCAAAGGTTGCTTTCATAGATGTGTCTTCAAACCTCTGTAATACACCAAATGCATGTGGCATTTAAGTGATATATTGTCACTGCACCTTCATCTTTTTGTTTAAGGACTCAAGAAAACAGGCACAGGCTCCAGTACACTAAGGAAACTGTTCAATACACAGAGGTTTGAGTCACACGATTCCTATTAATTTTAATGGGAGTTACATGGGTAAACCTGTGTGCTGAAATTCATGAGAAGTTAATGTCGATAGAATTTACTGTTCCCAGCTTTGCTCTCTGAACCTTTGTGCCTGGCTACCTGCACAAGGTATCCAGGTCCTGCGGGGAAGGAAAGGATGGAGCAGTATAAAGCGACTAAAGCAAAGGCATTCAGAGTTTAAGATGGTATGTGTTCAAAGGTAGGAAATAGATTATTAATATCAAATGGGAGAAAAGGTAGTTTTGAAACAATACTCTTTTGAAAGCATAATCTTCTTAATCATAGTGTGTTTTGCACAATATATGATTTTTTAAAAATCTTGTAAGGAATATATATTGATATTAAAACCTGAAACCAGTGAAGTGTATTGAATGGATCCTCATTTATACAATAAACAACACAAAAATACTCAGAGGTTGTATGTTGAGTTTAACATACATGTATAAATATAGTTGCTGGATTTCTATGAATTTCAAACAAACTGATTCAAGCTGAACCCCTTTGGTGTGCCTAAAAAGTGTGAGGGAAGAAAAAAAAAAAAAAACAGACAAAGAAAAGCTTAGGAACATAATTAGGACATACAAAAAAAATAGTTAAGTGCTAGCTTTGGGTTCAGTTCCTGCCACCATTACCTCTACAGAAATCAGTGGAACTAAACTTGGGTATGAATAAAAGCAGCATAGAGTGTGAAAAAAACAATCACAATATTTTTTTTAGTCTTATTCAGGTCTTACCCTATTGACTCAAACAGTGAACATCTAATATGCTTTGAGAGTTGCTCAGCACTGCCAAATATACCCTCCAAGTGCACTTTTTTGGCAGGACTGTATGCAGCTTGTATTTATTAGATAGGCAGCTATTTGAGTTGATTAGCTACAAACATTTTGTGAAAAAGAAATAATTGCTCATTCACTATGAATACATGTAGTTTTCTTCACCATTTGCTGACTCAGCATCACTTGTGGTCTGAAGGATGACATCATAAGGGTTTTTCATGTTCTTGTTTTAATTTGTAAGATTGAGACGAATAAGAGAGGCAATCTGTTATGGCTTGCTCTTGTTCTGTTGTACTGTTCCTGAGGACAGAGGCTAGAGAATCCCTCTGCTGCCTAGCGGTGCAAAGAAGTCACCAGCAGACTCACTTTTGGAGAAACAAGGAAGGAGGAGACATCAATGTTACCCAATACACTGACTACACACAGCTGGCAAACAACTTAAGGACTGGTGCCAACTTGTACAAGTAAACTTGCACCCCGATCAGGACTCAGCAGAGACTGGGGAGTGGGCTAGCTTTTTTACTATCTCTCCCCAAGAAGCCTATGGAAACGGAGCTCATCAGAGCTTTTACCTGTTTTTTTAATCCAATAAAACTGAATGAGCTAGTGGAGATGGAGATGGAATGCTGGGCATCTCCAAGAAGCAGAAATTACAACTGACATAACTCCTTACTGGACTAGTTAAAAGATCACGGTCCTGGTTTTCATACTGACATTGGGACCATAACTGTTTTAGAGGTTTCTTTTTCAGCTCACTAATATTCCCAGGTAGTGTTGTGATCTGGGATATAGTTAGAACACAGTCATGGCCTGGAAGTAATGAGAAGGAAATAGAGAATGATTTGGCCCCCAGCACCCAGCTAATGAGTCCATCCTTCCAACAATCTTTCTCTTTACAGAGGGAAGTTTAGTTTTATTACTGCCCCTTTTGCTTCTTCAGGATATATACTTGGAAGGGCTCCTACTTCAACTCTTCTGGCTGCCCTCCATGCTCCTTAAGAATAATAATTACAGATCTTGTTCTCCTCTTGATAGATTCTGAACACCACCTGAGTGTGAATAGCTTGATACACACATTGCTTTCTTTAAGATCCTATCTGATTTTTAACACAACAGCTTATAGTAACACTACTTCGATGAAAGGCTGTTGAAAACAACTGGCAGAGACTTGAGGAGACAAGAGCAATGGACTTGGAGAAAATGCCAGTTACATAGATTTAGAGGGATGAGCACTGTCACAGTACCAGCCACAGTGAAAGAATTATTGCAATTCACATTTGAAGAAAGAACATACTCAGAAATAGAATTACACGTGTAATAGATTGCATCAGACATGTAGGAGAAAACAAAACATATCAAACTCTGGAGCCGTCTAATGCTCTGTGAAAAATGTGGCTTGGTATAAAGTTTGTCTTTGTTGTGTGCCAGGACACAGTTACTTAGAATGTTATCCTCATTTCTGTACTTTCAGAGAACACCTTTCAGATAAATATTTAATAGTATAGACTTTGCTATAATTAACAGATTAAAATGTGCAGAATTTGCTGAAGAGGATTTAATGGAATAAGATCAAATAATAGCAAATGTCAGTGCATGTCACCCATGCACGTGCTTAGTTTGGGCTCTGTTGAAGGAAAGGCATATGTAAGGGAACAAAACAAGGTACCCTTGATATTTATCAATACAGTTGCTGTCAGCAGGATGCTTGGAAGGTAATAGAAGTAACCCTTAACACAAAATAATATTTTGCAAGTAGAGAGAGCTCTGAAAATGTGTGTGTGTATATATATTTGGTAATAAAATTTTGGATGATGTGTAACTTGTAGCAAACATGCAGAAGCAACATAGATATAAAAAGAATTCAAAGGTACAAAGAGCTGAGCATCAGCAAAAAAAGACAGATTATGAAAATTAAAAAGAACTGGGAAGAGGACATTACAAGAGACAACAGGGATTAACCTTTGTTGGTGTGCCACAGAATAATCTGACCTGAGCAAGCATGGTTGGATTTTTAAAAGACCATTTTTTATGAATGACTCAAAACAGCTCTTCTAAGGTTAGGTAGGACATCTTAGCACAATGTTTATCTGCCAATGACTCCTCTCACATTCACTGTCTAGCAGAAACTGCTGCATCTTTTCTCTCCAGTGACACACAGCAACAACTGGCAATGTTTATGCACAGGCTGTCGGATACTGTAACTACCACTGTTAAAATGGAAAAACTTAGCTTATATGGCAGTTGATATGGTATCCAGCTACTGCACAAGCAAGTCATTAGCACTGTATTTTAACAAAATGAGATTGTAATTAGGTGCCTTTGGTTCTAAAGGCAGAATGAGTTGCACATTTCTGGCTGCCGTTCCCAAAGCATGACATCAGAGTAATCAGCTATTGACTGTCATTCTCTGCTCACCCCACATTTTTACTCCATTAGTAACTTGCAACTGGTCCCTGGGCAAGACGAGATTCTCAGTCACCAGTAAGCAATAAACGTGTTTGCCAGGGTTGATAAGATTTCTCAGACATGTGTAGTACTTTTTGGTTTGTTCCTGTTTTTCAATTTCACAAGCTGTCTCTGCATTGAAGTTTGGTCTGGATCGCAGTTGACTCGGGGCTGCTTTGCCTCAGTAGGAATTAACAGTGTTCCTTCATGCTAGCTGTCTTGAATGCAACAGGACCGTCAGCATAGCTTGCTTTCACTCCACAATGTGGGAAGTGTGCCCAGAATATGCCGTGAACCCCAGTTCCCACCTGTTGCAGTGACCCTATGGGTCATTGATTGCAGACAAACAGAGCAACTTGTTGCTTCCCTGTGCTGGGCTGCAGCCAGCACAGCCTGGCTGTAGGACTGGGAAATCCTACAGTCCCGTAGTTCAGTTTGAAGTTACCTGTACTTTTTGTCTGGGGATCTGAGCAAAGTCTTTCTAGCCATTCACTTCACCAAGAACTCTGCGCTTAGGATAATTGTAGAATTGGGTCCACAATCTGGAACTACACATCTCAAAATGGAGATTAATGACTACATTCAATAGCTATTCCCCAAAATACGTGGTATTACCATAGGACGTCACAAATGATGTGTGAAATGAGACACCTTTGCCGATTGGCAGTGCACAAAGAGGATAAAGAGAATGACATGTAATTATTACTGTGCTATTAGCTGTGATATTTAACCTATACAAAGACAGAAAAGTCCAATAAATCCAAAAGCCTTAGATTTGTTTTAAAAAGAAAAAAACGTTTGGAAACTTCTTAACAAACTTCACCAGGACTTTCTTCTGGAAGGGGGAAGGGTCCAAAAAAAGAAAATGAGACATTTTAAATTAGTCTCCTCCTCTCAAAGCTCATCCCCTTCTTTCCCTTTACACGGAAAAACTCAAACACCTTTCAAGCACATTACCAAATTCCCTTAAATGCTGGGGGGGGGGGGGGGGGGTGGTGGTGAAGAGGGGAGCTATGACATTAGTAAAGTTTTGCAAGGATTGTGGATGTACCTTATCTGTCAACACAACAGATGCAATGCCATCTCTTTTACAGACAGAAGTGAACACAAGGTATGTCAGCCAAAACATGGATTATGAATTACTTTTAAATCTTTTTTCCAACTTTATGAATTTTGTGTTTTGTGGCAAATTATAGAGCATACATTGCCTAACCTGAGAGATAAACTGTTAGCAAAATGTGCTAAAAACAACTGAAGAAAGTGCATACATCAGTGTCTGGCATCAGTTCTGTAAGCTTCCTGAAGGTGATTTCAATAAATTCAGAAATCCCACACACCTTTTAAGATAGATATGTCAGGCAAATTAGAATCCCTCCAGTTCAGAAACATGAACAGTATTATTTATAAATGAAATGTTTTGAAAAGTAAAATGGAGCTACATGTGCAGAGAACACTGAAGAATATTAATCCTGGGCATTTTATTTGTTACATGGTCAACTGATTTTTTTCACCTGTCTATGGGGTGACAGACTTTCTGTTCATTTAATTGATAAAGGCACAATGAAAGTTTGCAAATGCTGCATGATATTTTTATTAAGAAAAAAAAGATCTACTACATAGCATCAATGTTCACAACTTCAATTAAGAGCTGGCCAGCAGATCATCAAAAGATGCATTAAAAAGAAAATTAATATTGAATTGTTTCTAATGGTATACAGCAGGCATCAGCACTAAGACCAATGCTATTCAGTATTCCCAGCAGTGACCTGGAGGTGCAAATAGAAATTACCATGTTAAGGATCTGAGGATGACAGAAAGATTATTTGAGTAGTACATAATGATGAGATCAAGGAAGAGATCTCTTAACAAGCTAGACCCATTGTAAAAATGAGCATTTTCGGGGATGAATGCACAGTTATACATCAACAGAAAGGAATTTCACCCCCAAAAATATGGGGTACAGTGCCTTGGAATGTCTTGACTCTGCAGGGATTTATGGGCCATAGTGGACCACCAACTCAACATGAACTCCCACTGTGAATCTGCATGAACAGAGCTAATGTGATCCTTAAATCCTGATGCAATTGTTGGAATAGTTCCCATAGGTCTGCTGTCCATATTTTAATGGGAATGGTGGGAAAAAATCTGATAGTTTGCAAAATTGCATTCAAAATTAATTTGTAAGGACGAGAAAATTATTTGCTGTGAAAGTATAAATTCAGTCTGTTTGGTTATCAAAAAAGAGGGTTGAGGATGACTTGATTGAAGTTTACAGATCATGGAAGAAAATCCTCATATACAAAGACTCTTTATCCTGAATTGCTTATAATTTAGCAACCACCCCACCCCACACTCTCACCATTCCCCAAAAGAAAAAAAGAAAAAATAAATTCTGGAAGCTGAACACCGACAAATCAGAAACAAAAGAGTTTTATACTAATGAAAATAAATGTCAAAATAAATCGCCCCCAAATTATGAATTCTTCATATTGGCATATCTTCAAATCAAGATACAGGTTAGAATTTCACAAATATTAGCTGTTCTTTTGTTAAATAATAATTTTATTGAACTCGACACTCAATAAGTCAAATAGATAAAATTTAAGGGTCTTTTGACATACTAGCAAACTAGCTGATGTTGGATTTCAGAAATTCAAAACAGAATAGAAAAAGGAAGACATAAAATAGAGATAAATTAGAATGATCTATTCAAAATTACATTATCTGAAGATCTGAGGGCTGACTTGGGAATTTTGTTATAATTCTAAGCGAGGATCTCAGACTCTAGACCATATGCTCTACTGTGGTATGTATTGCATAACTATGGAAAATATCTTAATGTAGGTATTTTTCATTCGCATAAAATTGTCTGTAAGAATTTATATCCCAGCTGGTATGATGTTATACAGAAACAATATCATGTGTTGTTCTGCAAGTTGTGCATATGTTTGGTTTCTGAGGCCAAAAATCAGGATGTGGTTTGAAGAAAAGTGGGAGGAGTCAAGTAGTAAAAGTGTTATACCATATGACAACCTCAAAAAAAAAAGAGAGTGTATCAGCTGGGAAATACATAGCAGAAGCAGAGACTGCCTTTTCTGCAATAACGAGTGATCTGCTGTGCACATGTGCACATTCGCATACCACTGGAGTTTTAAAATAGCATTGCAACCTGTTGTTTGTGTAGTCTAAATGTCCGTAACGATATAGCAAAATCACTTTTTTGTGATGTAATCTGATATATTGAGCCAGTATAAATCACTCTGAATTTCAGTATACTAAAGGTAAACTAAATTACTGAGAATACAAAAGAGCTTCCATGTCTAGGACAGGAGACAGGATGGTCACGTCACACAGTATAGAGGCCCACTTATAGACTTGCTGTTGATTTAGGAGAGGCTCCTGAGCAATTATCTGCTAGAGGGTGATGGTCTGTAGGTCACCTTAGTGGATTTTAAAGACATCAGAATGATAGGGCTCATGATCTGGAAAGTGCTCAACTTGTAAATGGTTTAAGATGACTCTTCCTCAGGTGGGTCATGCATCTGCTTAAGTCTGAAAATATTTCACTGCCAGACTTAGTGTGGCCAGGTGGAAACATATACTAGGTCTCCATGAGTATTTAACTTGGGCTAGAGATTCACATGAATCTCTCATGAAAGTATACAGCTTCAATCTCAGTGAGTACATGTTCATTAAAAAAAAAAAATGTAAATAGCTCCAAAAGCAGTTTTATATACATGTACCTTTGATATAGAAGCCAGTTGAAACAGTAGGAAAACCAGGTTTCTTGGGGATATCACAGCATTTGTAGTTGCCGGTTTCCTACATTAATTTCTTGAAGTGTGTTGAAATTTTCAGGCTCCATATGGACACATTTAGTCACATAAATTTCTCTAGTATGTTCAATCAAGTTTTCAGTAGTTATTTTTTTAATTCTGTTTTCTGACTGCATGATTAATGTAAGTAAATAAGTAATCACCAGATGGAATTAAATTCTGCTTCCTGAATTTACGTAAGTACTGCAATTAAAGTAACTTGAAATAGCAACATGAATAAATTATACACAAATTAGCCACTTTCACAAAACATAAGCCCAAAAGATGCCCCTATATATTTAAACTACTCTGGATTTAATTAAAGGCATCTAATAAATGAAAGGTTATTCTCAAGGGCTAGCCTCTATTTTAATCTTCAATTTACCAACAATCCTAACACATCCCTTTGTATCATAGTAATTATGGTTCCTTATTTTTGAGTAGGGCCCAATACCTTTTGTGGAACCTGGTGAGCAGGTGTCAGTGATATGACAGGCGCTTCATACACCCGCACTTCAGCTGTGAGCTGGCGCCTACCGCTGGCAAAGCAGCAGGTAAGAGACATCTTTGTCACTTCACTCATAATCTAAAAAGCAAAATGTTGCATTCCTAATTTTGATGTTCTGATAAACCATTCTGATTCTGTATGTGATTTGTTAATTGTCTTTCCTACTGTAAATGCTGAAAGTTTCAAACAGGAATGAAATTTTTTTTAATGTCTCTAACCTTATAAATTGGACCTGTGTTCCAGGCCAGAATATATTTCAAGGCTGGTTGCAAAAGCATAAAACTACACTCAGGGTCAAGACTAGGGCATAGTTTAGGACGTGCAAGAGAAGAAATCTCAGGTGATCACAGTCCCCTTGCATAGCTCTGCAGTGACAACCAGCCACTCGCCTTTCTGGCAATGTCATACGTTCTAGGACAGCCCTGAGATGACCTGTTGATAAGGCAGATGGATTAAGCAATTCGGGCTGTGGGCAGACCCGACAGCTTGGTCCTGAGCAGAGCTAAAGGCTGGCAACATGGAGTGAGGCTCAGGGGATGCACCACCCTGAGCATACTCCAAGCCTATTGTCAGAGCAGACATCAGTACTGCCAGTGTAATCTGTGGAGACACTGTTTGCTTGTTGTATTTTGCTTTTATATAGGTTTTCTACAAGTTCCATTAATTTCCTGCTAATTTCCTTTCATGTAGCTCCAAATATGTACAGCCATATGGTGACAGTTGTGTCAATAAAAGTCTATACAGGAGATTCACAACAATCCAAGTCTTTTTTTGTCTTTTCTTTCAAGAAATACTAATGAAATCAGCCTGCTTATTTAATGGAAAAAGCCATGGCATTTACATATTACTTTTCATACCATGGTATGTCCCAATCTGAACTGGTCTGAAGGTAAGGGGTCTTCCAGTGATATCTTTTAACAAACAGCCTTGGGATGATAGCCAGACAGAGATGTCCCTGGAATTTTAGTAGCTGAAATATGAAACATGGGCCATGCTAATGCTAAGTATGGTTTTGTGAGGATGACAGAATTCTGCTGGTCATGGGATCTGCTAAAGGAGGCTTTTTATTCACAACAACTCTCCCTTTTATCAGTCTCCAGAGACCTGCATATTCCAGAGAAGATACTAAAAATCAGTCCATGAAACAGTTAAAAACCAAAACCACAAAAACAAAAAAAATACACCCCACAAAAACTTAAAGTTGCCAGCACCACCTTAAGGAACTAGCTCTTTCAGGATGTGTAGCCTAGACTGTCTCTTACCTCAAAAGCATGCAGTCCAACAGGAGATTTTTAAATACATTGTGAAACATTTTTCTGTTGCACCGTGAAACACCTAAAGACTGCACAACACCAGACGGAAGTGGGCACCATCACCTTCTATTTACAGATAGGGCAACTAAGACAAATTAAATGCATGACACACTTCTGCAGTAGCAGCAAACAGGAGCTCCTGGAACGATTCCTTCAATCTACCCTAAACACTGTGTCCAGTGACTCTCTTTTTTCCTCACTTGAAAATTTTCTTCATTATGAAACATTTTTTTTCCCATTCTAACTATATTTTAAGAAAATTAAGCAATTTCTTTAGATTTTTGCGTTTATGTTATCCTTATTGTTTCTGAGATCCTCTTGCAGTTTGGAAAATAAATACCTTTCCAGGCTGCATTTATCAGTTTCTATTGAATTACCTCAACTTCTTCCTGTGTTCTCTATGATTGGGAAAAAAAAAGTTATTTCTTGTGCTCCCCCTTAACATCTACATTCACATACCTTGGTACACAGCACTCTTACTGAATACAATAACGTTTCTGGAAATTGTACGAATTGTCATCAAATTCAGGGGTCTGACTCAGGAAAACATGTATAAAACAAAAAAAAAAAATGCAGTGCACCATAAAAACACACAGTTAAACATTTGCCTAAATTCATAACTGAAAAAGTATAAAAATACTGAGTTGGAAGCGTGTTAAAAAAAGAGCTGTCATTGCATGAATCAATAATTTTCCTTACAAAATAAACCCTGAAGTTCTAATGAATTAGAAGACATTGTCCTTCAGTATACAACAATCTTAAGGAGGGTCAAAGATTTGTCTTGAAATCTCTGACAGTCCCTTTAAGCACTCATTCATTGTAAGCAATGACAGAAACATCCCATCTTCCATGTTCCTCTGGTAGGTCAAAAGTCAGATGATACAATAAAATGAAACTAAACAGAATGAAAACAATAACACTTTTCTGCCCCAAACTATGTCCTATTTCTTAACAGAGCTTTTGGAAACCTTATTGCTTTAAAGCAGTGGGTAACAAAGAGTGCTCTGAACAGCAGGTTCTGGGATTTGGACATGTAAATAATTTTTGTCTTTGAACTTGAAAATGAAGGCTATAGTTTGCTCTGCCACCACTCATGGGGCTTTGTCTGATGACACAGATGTAGAAGCTTTGAGTAAAATGGAAATGTCAGTTGCCAGAAGCATAACCATGAGCAAATCCTGGTAAGCGAGGTCCCTCGTCCTGTCGCAGGTCACCAGCTCCTTTCTGTACCTTGCCTAACGGCGGGGGCTGCTTCAGTGCTGCTGTTACTGTGCCGAATCTCAAGCTGGCAATATGACTTGCACGGTTTGTTCATGTGATTACAGGCAAGAAAGCTTTAAAGTGCACAGCCTGTTAAATTCCAGTAAATAAGTTACTGCATATTTTAGAAGGAGCTCCTTACCACACAGGTCACAATTAGTATGCCCATTTCAGCATTAAAAGGTACCTAGGAAAAGAAAATGTGTGTATAAGTACAAAAAATATCAGAATAGAGCACTTAGACTGAATAATTAATACTATTTTACGTTATGCAACCATCTATTTTAATCATCAAAGATGACTAAGGCTACAAATTCATGTTTATTGACAAGGATGCATTTCTTAAGTCACCATATAAAATGCATTTTTATAGCCAGTCTTAATAACCAAGAGGCAAAAACATGTTGCACTGCATGGACATGCTGAAGATACGAGTTAAATGACCAAGACTATTCTCTAACTCCCTAGGCAAAAAGGCAATAGAACTGTTATTGAGGCAGAACAAAGAAAGAACTACCCTATTCTCTCTGTATCTACCATCTTTAAATACAAGTAAAAGCACCAGTTAGTCTAAAAAAAGAACAAAATTAAATTTGCCAGGCTCACAACACACTACGAGTTTGCATTCTGAGTTTACATAACTAATGACCATCATAGGTCCACTGCATAATTCTGATTCCAGCAGAAGTACTACCAAGAAACATGTTTTATACCAAAACATAACATTTTCTCACCTCATCTTTACCGGTGGGGACACTTCCTTCTGCTTCACGTGGTTCTAATTCCTCTCAATTTTCTTCATGTTCTTACATAATTAAGCACACTACTGAAAAATATTTTAATCCAAATAATTCAGTTTCCTTTCAAGAACTGTTTTCAGTAGTGTGCTTAATAATGTAAGCAGAAATATAACCCAAAACATTTTGCTATCTTGATGCATGTAATAGTTTAGTGCAACAATGGGCTTCACATATCTTCCTCTTCTACTGCAGTTGCACCGTGAAGTTTGCATAATATTAGGAAAAAAAAAAAAAAAAAAAGAATGATTATGCAATAAGTACCGTATCTTCTTGTATTTCTGCATTGACATGAGGGAGTGCTTCATATAAGCATAGCTTGACTGTGCATTCTGACCATAATTGTGCTAACTATAAAAGGAAGCATTTTCAGTCTGTTCTAGCTACATGTCACACTTCAGATAGGTAAGGTAATGCTCAACTTGTAATAAGAACTTTATTAAGTGACTTAATCCAGTATAAAGTAATTTGAGATCAGAATATGCCTCAGGATGATTTCCACAGCGGCTATTTGAAAAGAACACCCCACACAAAAAAATCTGCTAAAAAGTCCATTCTTCAAATATTTCCAAAAAAATTTTAGACTGCAAAAGGTGGAAACTATAAAGAAACTTCTGTTCTATGGATTTTGTACCTGAGGTGGATAGATTCCAGTTCATAATTGAAAGATTTATTTATACAGAATTGAATATGTATAACTCTTAAGAGCAACATTAAAATACCTTACAGGCCTCAACTTTCTCCTTTTTTTGTTTCCATTGCTCCTGGAAAAATACTCCATGTTGGTTTGTTTATTCCCAAAGAGACTGACAAGGAAGAAATAAGTTTTCAGCAAATCCACTTTTTCTCTTTTTTTCCTAAGTTATCCTGCATATTGCTCCCTATTTGGACCAGGCACACTTTTATTTAGTACTCTTTATAGCTTATTCGCATCTGTCAACAAAAAATGCACATAGCAGTCACACACCAAGGCACAAGTCACAAAACTCACAGAAAAAGCAAAAGAAATGATATTTATATGTCATTTCAATAGTCAAGGGAGAAGTGTCCCAGTCCCTCTTCCTAAAAATAATGCTTCATACAGGTGTCATCTCCGTATTTCACTGGAGTTATCAAAAGGAAAAAAAGTTGTCATTTATGGAAGTTGCTTCTTGCTATTGGGATAAAATCATCTGCTTTAAATCACAGTTTGGTTCATCCATACCTTTCTTCCATGAAAATCACTCTTACATGTAGGCAAATGGACAAAAGCAGTTATATTAACCCTCCACCAACCTATCTGATCTACACAAACACACAGACTCTCTTCTGGTCACCTATTCGTATCAAAAATGGATTGAAAGTATTTACTACATCTTAGAAAAACAGGATGAAAAAGAACAAAACCAGGTACACCTGCCACCCATAACAATGATGAGCTGATAACTAACCTCACCATATTGTCTTGTCAGGCATAGGTAATAGAGATGAAGAAGTTTCTAATTAGGGCATTAATTCCTCACTGCACTGCAGTTGCAATGCAACCTCTCTTTCACTGACAGGTGCAATACGTGGGTGCAAATTTCTTGGCATCAGCAATCCACTTTTTTACATTTACATTGCTAAGCAACATCATTACTTTGGTTGACTTATGTACAGTACTACACTTTCACCTCTTAGGTACAGAAAGAAAAGATTGATTCTGATTTCAGTGTCACAGTTTTACACAGAGGTAGTTCCAAAGAATTAAGTGCACTTACTCCTAATTTACAGTCATGGAAGAAAAATAATTTTCTTGATTACCTCCCTATTTAGGAAGCTCTAACTCTTTTGAATAGAATTAAGTTACTGGTCTAAAACTCGCATGACAGTTAGGGACATAGTTACATGTATTTTTCCACAAGAAGATGGCAGCTGTCCTCAAAGTATAATGTGAGTTAACTAGGAAAAGGTGATTGACTGATGCTGAGGTTAATTGCTTGTTGGCATGCTAGAAAGCCTATGCTAACAAGTGCTGCTTATAACGAACAAGTGCCAATTATTTCCTTATATTCCAGTACACATTATATTATGCTAGGCACTATCCAAACATCCAGAAAGATCCAGGCATCCTTGCCCTGATCTGATGAGTTAATGATTTAAGAAAACTATGCTAGTTACTGATGAAAATGGCTCAGTGCATGTTGCTTATCACAGACATACAACTCTTCATATATTATAATACAGAAAGCCTTTGGTAAAGGTATCAACACACTAAATTTATATTTGTAACCAAAGTGTAAATAGTTGTCTGACCATAAAATTTGTTTACTCTGTGCTGACCAAAAGCTTAAACTAACAGACAGTGCTTATTATGCCATTATTATAAGCCAGTGAAATCTTTAAAAGTGCGATATTTTAATCCTGTTTCCACATCTACATGTGGGAAGAAAAAACATTTTCTATATGTAATTGGTGGCCAAGTGCACCTACAAGCTTGACAAAACTCCCCACCTCAAAGGTAGATTATTATGTAAAATGTTGCCTGATATTTGTATAATGCATTCACCTGGCTTGAAAATATGCTGACAGAGCTAGAATGCATAACATCACCCATTGTTAAATTGATATTAAATGAATAATCTTGTTCTTGAAACATCAGTAAATACCAATATTAATTGCATTAATAAAATGTGAAATATGAAAGTAGAATTGTACTAATACAGATTTTCACTATGATAGTAATGATTTAAAATAAGATTAAAAAATAACAGGTCCTAAAGAAAGAGGAGGTTAACGTACCAAAAATAATAGTGTAAAGCCAGCCTACCTGCCCCTGTGCACCCCCCACCTCCCCAGACAAGTCATCTACCTTGTATCAGTTGGAATAAAACAAGCAAATTTGACCTGAGTAGGGAACTTACCAGTCTTTCAGGCTTTCTTTGCAAGAAATCTTACAGTGCTTGGTAAAACTGCATGCCTTATCTGTCACTCCTTGTCTAATTTCAAAACAAATGTATGTGACGCCATCACAACATAGTATCAAAGCTGAAAGCCTTTGGAAATGCATTAATTGTGAAAGCTGGGTATTAAAACACCTTCATACCCTTTTCTTACAGTTAAGACACAGAATATACCATATAAGTTGGTAATCTGTTGAAAAAGGTAAAAAGTACCTAAGCTACAGTTTGATGTCTCCTAGTCCTGCAGTGCAGAGAGCATTTCAGCATACCGCTACCCCAAGAATTCAAAATAATGCAACAAAACTTCTTTAACCGTATGGCTTCTTCAGTAGGCACAGGCATTCAGAACGGGGTTGGTGAGATGACCATAAACATTAAAAGATTTAAGAAAATCCAAAAATGTTAAAATTATATTTGCAAATATTGCATCAGTATTCCTAGGCTGTTTTAGAATAGATATGTACATTTCTGTACCCATCAAACACTTAATAAAAGATAGCTCCTCTAGGCAATTTGCAAACTATAGTTTCATCTAGATATATGTCGGTGTAAATCAGGAACCTTCAGTTCTCAGTTTTTCTAAACAAGTATGCCATAATCTTTCCTAGCCCTGTTTCCATCAGACCTTCATAAATCTACCACATCGCTCTGTCTCCTCAGAATGCAGTCAAATTCACAAATATTTTAAAGGTATAGTGAAATACACATATAGCAAGTCTATCATCCTAGTAGGAGTTAGTAATTTCCTTCACCTGCAGTATATATTTCATTTTAACACATCTTTAATAGACACCAACTAATCATGTTTAAAGGCTACCTCTTTATTATTGCCCTTTATCCATAAACTGCTCTTTTTGCTGACCTTAATATATAAGGTGAAGATAGGCAATCATTCCATATAAATGCTTACATATATGATTTTGATTTTAGATATGTAAGGTAGAGCTAGTTTGGCTGGATATAGCTAATATTTTCTCAGTTTCCAAGTGCCAGTGTTGAATATTTTTTTTTGTTCTAAACTACCTAATACTCTGAGAAATACCTATGACCCTGAAATTCAATGCCTTCATTTTTTTCTATATCCTGTATTTTATAAAAGACTAAAACCAATGATATTTATAATTTCAGATCTTTTAAGACTAAAGTACTACAAGAAATTTATAATATAAAAATTCCCTTTTCCTGGAATTACAGTTTTGTATTTATTGAATGTGTTCACAGGCTCCCTTAGGATGTGAAATATATGGAAATATATGTGCATTACTAAAGAAAGAACTAAATTTATTCTTTCCCCACATCATGCTCTTCTTTGCAGTAGAGGTTTTTAATTCAACACAGAGCTAGAATGAGATGGAGCCAATTTCCTGGTCTATATGTGTGACAAATGCTAAAAGTGGCACAAGATTAACAAATTAGTTGATGTATATATCTTTAAAGATTTTTTTACTATGTCCCAAATCAAAATGCATGCTTTATTTGAAATGAATGTTTCTTTAGAGTTAAGTATTAAACAGGAATCTTACATATTCCTGTGATTTTAAGATGGAGTGATGGCACGTATGACAACTAAAGAACAGCAAACTGAAAAAAATTTATAAGAAGGCTTTTATGGCATATCACTTCAATAATAACAAGTTTTAGTGCTATAAATTATGTATTTAGTGATTAAATCTGATATTTAAATAAGAAATTTGCAGTGGAAAAGTTAATTATTTCAGTACACACGTACTTCTCTTAGGCATGAATATTGACAATGTATTAACTACCAAAATATGAAATTCTTTCTTGTTAAGCCACGTGTCAGATAGAAGCTTTTTCTAAAATTAGTATGGAGAGATCTACAGTATAGACATGTGTGTCATTATAGAAAGGTTTCTTTATGATGGTTTGAAATAAAAAGTATGGAACTTGACCTTTTTAGCTGACATAGTAATCACCTACTTGATGTAATCCAGATATCTAACACCAAACAATAAAACCATCTGTGACAACAAAACCATGTAAAGCTTGTGGAATTATTTAATTTCTAAAAAACGATAGCAATATTTAATAATCAGATAAGCCTGGATTGGTTCTTCTTACAGAAGAACTTCTGCATTTTGCAAATGCTAGTTTTAAAGGGCTATTAACTTAGATGTGAAAGCTTTTTAAGCTCTCATGCATATGTTTTGGAGTTACCTCATTCATTCTGCTTTTAGGACCTTGTCATAGTCCACCTGTTTTGCTTTTGCTTAAATTACATCCAAATAATAGCTTTCTTTAGAGAAAAAAAAATAATCCTACAGTTCTACTGACTGTATCCAAACATGATAATATGTTTAAAATTCAAGAGGAGCCATATTCAGGTTGCATGTCTCAGTCACCCAATCTCCTTTTCACATATCTGTTCATGTTGACAGACTATGTCATAATACATCAACAGAAAGATCAGCATAGAAGAACAAAAATTCATTGCCTGACAGCAAGAGAAAAACTGATTTCTACTATTAAATTAGCAAAAATATACCAATACTTCACTACCAATAAGGAGACCACAGCTAAAAGCATTCACCATATTATAATTCTGAATGAGCATTGGGAATTTTTTGTTTCAATAATCTTCAAACACAAAAAAGGGGGGCAAGACGGTGGACTCAAGGTTTTCTACATCTTTAGAAGTAAAGAATTGATTTCTGCCAAACTATGCTGTTCCATTTTGGTTTTGTTAATATTTTAAATATTAGTTCTAAATATTCATTTAATTAGAGAGCACCGGGCACTGTTTTTGCAGTATTCATTTCTGACAGAGGCTCTTTCTTACGATGTGTGGAAAATGCTATCAATAGGGTGCATCAGCTTCTTTATATACGAGAATTTCTACTCATGGAAGAAGTATTCTGCCTTTCTCATTGCTAGATATAATTTTAATATACTATATTGAGCAGTGGTGTTTCGCTAGGAATTTAACAATACCTGGAATAAATAACATCTTTTGCAGCCTGGGGCAACATCTGCCACTTATGCATTAATTCTGCCCCTGTTTGAACACTCTACAACATATGCACTTCTCTTTTGTCTGTTATCCTAGAGTTGTGTTATTCCCAAATATTGACATCATCTACTTTTATCAGCACTAACTGCTCTGAAGCTTCCTAGTCTCATGCTCAGCTCTATTTCTTTCTATTGATTATCTTCCTCACTCCAGCAGGTAGCTAGCCAGCAAGGCTGTCCTGAGAAATAGCTTCCAATGACTTTATACGCACAATTTACACGGAATTGTTTAAAGAAGATATTAGCCTCAATACAAATCAGTGAACCTCATTTAGTCAATACTGCACAATTCAGCTGTTGGCACCCTGTCACATGTTAGTCTTTAAAGTCAACTACCATACCCAATCTGCACATTAGCCATAGTATTTAGTTTCATATTAAAATGAGGCTAGTTTTTCACTTTTCTTTTTGAAATCTATTCAATATACTTTTTACATCACCTCATTGAACCATATGATAGTAATATAATTTTAAGTATAAAAACCTGAGATTAAATGCTTGATTTTTGACAGTGTCCTTAAATATAATAAATTCAAAGGGAAATACTGTTAAGTTAAAATGGAGTGTTTTTCATTAAGTCCAATCAAATGGTAGACAACAAAGGATCTTTTATTTGAGAATATGAAGTGAAAATGAAAACCAGAAAACCTTTACTAAGAAAAGGTCTAGCTAAATTATGTTGGAAGGAGGTCTCCAGATTGAACCTGGGTGTTTCTTTTGCTAAAAGTGAATTAAACTAAGATGCACTATGGGAGAATGGCTTACAAAGAAGGAAAACCTAGTGCCTTTAGTGCCTTATAAAGATGAAAACAGGGCCTAAATACAGTTACGTTAGAATAAAAACTACAAAGAAAGATCAAATATTAAAAAAACCCACAAAAAAAAAAAAAAACCCACACACAAAAAAAACCCAGCCCTACTGTAGCACCTAAACTATTATCATCAGGACAAGGAAATTTGGGGTATCTTTTTTTTACCCCTTTTGCATTCCACATCAGGGCTCTAAAACTTTAGTTGGGCATTTATACAAAAATAATCTTTTGTGTTTAGCCTACCAGTCTATGATCTAAACTATGATTTAGAGTACACCTAAAAGACAGGAGAAAAACAAAGTATGTGTTTATCCCTGAATCCGTTACTTGAGAAGTAAGATAGCTCTTCTGCTGTTTTTAATCTGTATTAGACTCACACGTTTTAGTTTATTTAGCATATCCATGATGTTTATACTACAGTTTCCATGTGCATCCTTCAGCAGCAGGATAAAAATAGGTGTTGTTCCTGATTTTTGAAAGAAAAATACTGTATTTTTCTATATTTGGTAAAGAATTGTTTACATCTTTTGAGTGACACATTGGTCTTATAAAGCAAAAATGCATAGACAACCTGCAAGGATTCATGGCTATTATCTTTTGCAGGAGGCAAAGAAAAAAAGAGGTATTGGAGTAAAAAGACAAAAAAAAAGAAAAAAGTCAACAAAACAGAGACCCTGCTTTATAATATATGATCCATATTTTAGAAAATGCAAAAGGAAAAAATGCAGAATCCTTTTTAAGTCCTGATGAGCAGTCTTTTAGATTTACCAATACACATCTAAATGCTTTTGAGAGAAGATAAAAATTATGTAACTAGTTAGCCACTGGGAATACTGATATCAAGCAATAGGCTGTATTCTAAATGTTGGTAATTTGAATATAAATATAGAAGCATTTTGCATGAACTTTTCTCCCTGCTCTTTCCTCTTTAAAGCTCAGCAAGTGGTAGCAGACGTTCTGAACCCCAGTAAAAGAGAGATGCTGAAAGATGACCAGTTTAGCCTTCCTAATACATCTTTGTATGCGCGCACACACACTCTCTCTCTCACTCATATACACGCATTTATCGCAACCTGACGCTCATAGAAAAGCCTTTTCCCTTCCCTGAGCTTCTATAAGCAACACTTCAGAAACCAAAGGGGGAAAAAAAGGCAGTGAGAGCAGAAATAGCTGCATATTCAGGCACCAAAAATGCAGGTGTGGTATGGGAATTCCTAGTGTTTGTGTCTGCTGCTCTGTGTTTGCTGTTGAAGGATTTGAGGACTGTTTTCCATGGGTCTAAATATGTTTAGGATAAGTGCACTTGGAAAGAGAAATCTTCCAGATATTGTTTGGTCTATTTACTTGTATAATCTGCTTATTTAAAATAAAAGTAACGCTATCCTTCAGCTGCTGTCTCCCGTGCATGTACCTACCCATTAATTATTATGCTTTTCCAATTACGTTACTATTTACTAAAGCAGATGCAAATTCTTTTACTTATTTATTATATAAATTACATCTTGGGAAATCTTACTAAAAGTTTATATGCATTCAGTAGTAAAATATGTTATAATATTCTACTGTTACATTTCTGTGAAAAGAACTGATTGTATGCTAGTACTTCAGCGATGTCTTATAAGAATTAATAAAGAAAATTATAGTTTGAAAAACAGTTAATTCAAGGTTTATTTCTAAAAATCCTAGTGTTTTAAAGTTAACTCTGTGTCACATACTAATATGTAACCAATATTCTGGGTAAGCAAGTGTGATGCAGTAAATAAGCACAATGAGCCATACAGCATTTTTGGGAAGATATAGCATGTACAGTAAAACAACATATACATCCTAAGAGTTTACAAAGTCAGGCTGACGTAGCTGTTTTCTTAAGGAGGTAAACTTCTACTTGAAACTTGACAGTATTTGTAGCCCAGACAAATGTATTTGTTTCTTTAAGGAAAATAGTTATACTTTCAGATCTCAGGTTTGCTTTAAAATAGGTCTTTACTACACACAAAGGTGCACATGAATAATTTACAGTCAAGATTCCTTAGCTATTTGTGTGGAGAATATACTATTAAAAATACTTAATGGGGAAAAAATTAATCAAATAACATGGTGTTTCCCTCAAAACCATCAGTATTAAATATGGTTGTTATTTATCAGTAGACATTGTTAGTTTCTCTGCTTGATTAGCTTCTGATTAATGCTCATAAATTTAAATTCAGATACACTTAGCCTCTTTGATTTTTAGACAGATGTCAGTCAGCATTAGTGTATCAATTTTTCATCAGAAAATAGAGATGCATGTTAAAACCACTTTAACAAACATGGAGTCTCTACGTGGGACCATATTATCAAATGCTAATTATAACCTTAAGATAAGCATGAACCAGAAGAAAACAAAACCAAACTGTTTCAGAGCATGTGAATCTCAACTGCACATAAAACTACCTACTTTCCTTCTCACCTTCCTTCTTCTGCTCACAGTTGTTTATGCAGTACATCAAAATATTATAAAACTATTGAAGATACTTTAATTAAAGATATTCGCCTAGCATGACTAGCTTGGAGTAAGTATATCAGCATAACTATCTAGGAACTAGTATGCCAATTCAAGCTGTATAGTTTTAAAAACATGTATGTAGCATGCTTTGTGTGTGTGCACACGCGTGTCTATGAGAGATTCTTTGCATGTTCGTATGTGCCTCGTTTCATCACCACTGAGAGTGTCTGTACCCATGTCTGTGTATGTGTCTGTGTATATCCTAGTGAAAAAAGCAAGAGGAAGCGGAAATGAATAGCACTGCCCTTTGGAAGAGCCCTACTTGACCAAAACCCTGCCCTCCGGTTTGAGGGAGGTGGATGGGAAGGGGCATTACCAGGGGCACCGCAGGAAAGGTACGATACTGCAGCCCACTGAAGTCACTTTTAATCAGTAAGCGTGTTTTAAGGAAAGTTTTAGATATACAGTGCTTAAAGTTCTTTGAGCCATATTAAAGGAATCACAGCCCCACAAATCAAGCTTCCTAATAACCTTTTGAGGTTTAAAGTTAAGTGGCAAACCAGATGCACTATTTCACTGGAATTCTAAAGATAATTCTAAAATGATGCTCAGCTGGTGTAATATGTTATTTTGTGTTCACAAGATGAAGTGGAATTTAAATTTTTAAAAGGGGAAAAGGTTTTGAAGAGTTTTGAGGGAGGCCTATTTAGCTTCCACCTAATTTAAAAATTAGTCTTGGCTGTCTTCTCACTCAATCAGTCCTTGAATCAAAATTCCAAATCAGAATCTATTATTTTCTTACCCATGTTAAGCAGCATTAAGTAGAATTAAATGCTTTTATTTACATTTAGGAGCCAATCCTACAGTTTTCACACGGGAAAAACACCCTTTGGAGTCAATAGCAATTTATGCAATCTACCCTAGTATGTACAAAGCTTAAAGCCTGTAAACCACAACATAAATTCAATATTTACCATATTTCTGCAAAAAAAAAAAACAAAAAACTGGTTTTGTTTTTCAGCATTACTGAATACCTTTTCTTATATTAGATTTCACTGTGTTTCAGAAACACACCAGAACAGAGCACAACTTGCAGTGTCAGTGTTCCCTCTCTCCCTCTTTCTCCCTCTACCTCTCACCTATACCAGTTTGATTTTAAATTTGCTGGAGCCTATTTAGTTTATAAATAACCTATAACAGTTATTATATTAACTTCTTATGTTAATTTATATACTAACAGTTTATAAACTGTTGAGCTGTTCACTAGTTTATTTGAACAGGAGACAATGTTATTGAAACAAATCTAGTTAACCAGATAATTAGCTTTTGCAATATTCCTCAGAAGGCTGGAAACCAACTCATCACTGTACTATACAAACAGCAGTATGCAATGTTAAACCTATGCTTAAGAGTGGTTATATCAAAACTGAACTGGTCACATTACCAGCAAAGGTGTTGTTTCTAAAAAGTATCCAAGGGCCACTTAAAACTGATTAATTCAATAGAAGTGGAAGAATGAAAATATTTTCTAATGGTAACCCACTGTAAAAGCGTAGGCTACTGCTGGTGTTGAAAAGATGGGGCTGGAACTAAGAAAATCCTTTTTCTTGCTTCCACAAAAGGCTTTGGGCCTAATTATTTTTAAGTATAATCCAGCCAACATCTTCTCATGCTTAGCTGCACTGAGTGACACTATTTGTGATGCCCAGTCTGCTGAAACTGAGCAGGTTGCTGTCAGTTTAAAAATGACTATAATAAAAGTGACCATGAAGATGGATCTTGTGATTTTGCGTTTCTAATCAGTCATCTGTGAAGAACACTTTTGCTTTGATTCAGCAGACTGGTGACAGCCATGATTGATAGTGCATGAGGATGAAAAAAGGTTATTAACTGTCTTCCTATTAAACTCAATGTATTACCCCTCTAGGTGCATCTCATACTTTAACTTAAAGTACTTACTCAGGTAAGGTCAAGAATGTACTCTATAAACACAGTATCCATCCTGTTGTAGATGAACCAGGAACTCTAATGTTAAATTTTGAAAGTTCAGCATTAAACCATATCTGAATCCTGCTACCTTAATTACTGTGCCAAAACCAAAAACAGAACAGACCTTCGTATCCATCTAAATATATAGCTACACGCAAATATTTTTGTGTGAAAAAGGGACAGAGCAGTTGTTTCTGTGTGCACACACACATTATGTTTTACTTCTTACGACAGTCCCAAAATAAAAGTTTGAATAATATTATGTTAACAAAAGTAAGGTGGAACAAGGATATGAAGTGTCTGTGGGGCTAAAGTATAAACCTTACACAGAATACAGCATTTTACCTGCTGGTAGTTAACTTCATTATTGACTGGATCAGGTGCAATTTAATAATCTATGAAGGCTTCCTAATAAAAGAAAATCCAAACATTTTAGCACAAATATAAAAATATCTATGCCTTACAGCATGTTTTAGGTTTATTTTTTATTTCTTTTTTACTGATGATTACCTTATTGATCAATATTCACTACTATCTACTGAAAAAAGAAAGGCAAACGGCAGAGATATTCAGTTTTAAAATAATTATTTGGTGGAAATACTGATTCCTAGGGTAGTTCTAATTTCTCAGGATGTCTCTGTGAAGAGATAATTTGAAAGGAGTTTAAGGACAAAAGAACGGAACACGTTTCCTGTGTTCATTATTATTACTGACACCAGAAATGAACTGAAAGGGGAAAGTTGTCCACACTGTGCAGGCAGGTTAGCATCTTTTTGGATCCACAATTTTATTTGGGGAGTAAATATTTAAAAATCATGTGATCACCTCTTTAGAATTAGGTGTTTTACAAACACTTCTTCATAAACAATAACATTTTAGATATTTAAATTTATTTCATCTTTATGAATAAATTTCATTTCAGATGCTCTTTCAATTTGTTTATGCATATCTTGCAATGCAATACAATAATTTTCTGTTAAAGTAGACCAAAAGATAAAAAATTCTGTGACTCTCACTACAGTGTGCACACTGTCATCTGAAGGAATGCACATACACACTTGTTTAAAATAAGCTTTCCGTATCGCATATACAAGATCTCCCCCAAAATACATATATTCCAGATTTTACTTTCAAAGTATGAAAACATACTTTTAAATTTAGTTTTATAATAGTCCTTCATTTCCTCCTTTAAATTATATCAAAAAGATTTCTGCAGTCATTAAAATCATTTCAGAGGGAAACAAGAATATCATTCCTAGCTAGATCATTTTGAAGAAAGAAGGAAAAAGTATATCTCTATCTCGACTATTCTATAATGTGGTGTCACATATAAAGTCTGCAACCTAAGTACATATTTTAATTTTTTCAAGGTGTTGTTGAATTTCAGCAGTCTCTTTTATTTTAAAACAATTTGGTTTAAAAAGCATTTACAGTGGTTTAAAAAGAATTCAGAATAAATATAATCTAATGTGATGCTGCTATCTCACAAGAAATGTTAAACAACCCTCTGTAAGATCTTTATTTCTGGAAAGTGTGTTCCTTTCAGGTGTGGACTTGGGAATAGGCACCAATTTTCCCT
The DNA here is from genome assembly GCF_023634085.1 of Falco cherrug. NCBI lineage: Eukaryota > Metazoa > Chordata > Aves > Falconiformes > Falconidae > Falco > Falco cherrug. The sequence goes on along the minus strand of NC_073699.1, from coordinate 39,410,101 downwards.
TCAGTAACATTTCTGTTTTATAATAAATTGCAATCCTGTTGTAGCCCCGTGTGGATTTACAACTGGCAGGCTTTCTCCCTGACAATTTGGGGTCACTGTGGATATAGGTGAGCAATAATTTCAGGGGTGATGGAGATATCGACAGAATTTAACAGTCTAAGTTCCTGGGCAAATACTTGTAACATGTACACTTCTACACTGGGTTTTAGTTAATAGGACTTTTGGATGATATTGTTTACCTTGTTTGTGGATTATATTTTGCCTGAAACTTTCTAAAATATTAATTTCCATTTGTGCCTGTGTTGGTACTATGAAACATTTAAAGTAAAAACTTCTGCTCCTCCCTGAAATACATTTAAGCTAAGCAGAAAGATACAGTTATAAGAGACTTACTTAGAGAAACATATAGCATGCTTTTAGTAAACCTGAATTACATGAGCTAGGTGACATTAGTTTTGGGTATAGGTGCGTGGAATAGGTAAAGCCGTTTTATCAGACTTCACGCCAAACAGCGGCCCTGACGGTAGCGAGAGTTTCTGACAACGGGCCAGATCTACCTTTACTCACTCAAGAAGGGGCTGGCAGGATCGGGCCCATCCTGTTCACTGCATGTGTGTACCTACAGAGAAAAAGTAAGTCTAAACATAACTCCAGCCATATGTAAAAGAGTGAAAACGTTTCAGTCAATATGGATGAAATTAATAAATTAGATTTCTTCCTCCGGCTTCTTAAAAAGAACTGTCGCGAGAACGAAACAGAAAAACCAAATAATGAAACAAAGGACCAGGTAGGGCCATGTAACCTGGAACAATCATTTCCTCGGGTTAAGGTTTATTTAAAAAACAGAGCAGGCCTGAAACATCAACTCCAGTGGCACCCTTTGAAATGCTGCTTTATTCCAGCACTCCCTGCACACGCGAAAAGCAAATCCTGCAATAAACTGCAGGCTGAGTGCATGTGGACCAACCAGGGACATACAAAGGCGACACACGTAGCATGTGTCACAGCTAGCAGCACATGAGGGACTTTGCCAGCGGGGATCCCTCGTCTAGATCCCGCTCCAGACAATCAGGGCACCACAAGGAAAAAGGCCAAAAAACAAGAAAGGGGGGAAAAAAGGGAGTGATTGTGGTGGGTGGAGGTGAGGAACCGGATCCCAAACCCCACCTTCGCCCCCCGCACAGAGGAGGGCAGGTAGCTGGCTGGGGAAGCTGACCTCCCCGGGGAGGGCGCAGCCGCCGCCAGCGGAGGGCAGGCAGCGCGGGCGAGTTCGCGCCCCCCGGCGCGGAGCTGCGCGGGGCGCGCTCCTCCCGGTGCGGAGCCCTCGCACCTGCCGGGCCCGCGGAGGGGACGGGCCCCCGCCGCCCCCCTGCCCCGGGCCGCCCCCGCCGCAGGCGTCGCTGCTCTTCCGCACCGGGCGCGGGCGCCGCGGGAGCGCAGCGGCCGGTCCCCGCGCGGGGGCTGGGGTCGGGGCTGCGGCAGCGGCGGCTCCGCGGCTCGGGGGCGCTGCCCGGCGGCGGCGGGCGGCGGCGCGGACGTTCCGCGGGGCTCCGCGCAGGCGGCCGCGCCGGGGCCCGCGGACTCCGCGGGGTGGGAAGAGGGGGACGGGTAATGAATTCCAGCAGAGCGCTGGAGAGGAAGCATTTTTCAGAGATCTGCCATATTTAACATTGACCACACTAAAGACGTTATTAGCGAAGGGGGATGGGGAGGGCAACGGGGGGATGCGATAAGGGAAAATAGAGAATGACACATAATCCAAACCAGAAGTTTGAAACCAAGTTACTTCGCAGAAAAGAGCCACAAGCTCAACTTTTTTTCTGGTGGTATTCCGTCCCCCCGTGTCCCCCCCCCTTTTTTTTTTATAGGCTGGGGCTGAAAGACAAGGAGATAAACTTGTTAAGGAATGAAATAGTCCTCTAGCAACCGGGTAAATAAAATAGCTGAAGTGAAACAGTGAAAGACATGGGGGTAAGGAAATGCAAAGGACATACTACTATTTAGAAACCCCAAAGGAAATTGTAAAGTAGGAAATGAAAAGGAGGAGGAGAAACATTTCTGTTGTAAATTAGAGGGAATGAAGATTACCGGGAGAAAAGGGGGAAATAGCTGCAGAAGGTCTGAAATAAAGCACCGCTGAAGATTAGCAAATGTTTAAAATATCCCAACTGAGGAAAAGAGAGGGGTGCGCTCATCTCTTCAGCATGGGTGTGTGAACGGGAAATGAGTAGGGATAATTACTAATATAGCACATGTCCGGAGGAACCAATCCAAACTAAGAGATAAATTTGGCTGGTGAGGACAGATAGGAAAAAGGCAGGAAGAAAACTTAGGAATACCGAGAGCTGTGAGGAGAGGAAGAGAATTAGAGGAGGACGAAGGCTCCAGGAGTACAGGAAAACTTAGAGGACCAGCTGGACAGGGAGAAAACAGCTACGGCAGAGATGGGAAGAGAGAATGAAAGTGAGAGAGGGAGAGAGAGAATGGGAGAGGTTAAGGAGAGCGAATAAACCTGGGAGAGGGAACAGCTGGAGCGGATGGGAAGAAGGAACGCAGGAGCGGAAAACTAAGAGAGAGGGAAGGAGGGACAGAGGGAGGGATGTGGGGAGAGAAGGAAGGAGACAGAGGGAGGAGACAAGGACTGAAGTCTCCCAGCCTAGGGAAGGTGCAGCACTGAGTGAGAGAGAGCTCACTCTGAGAGTTAGGTTAGATTTCCAGAGCTCTTAGAGCTCATCGACCAGCCCGCTGGAGTCACTATTCAACCCGAGTCCCAAACACACGCCTCACTAACTACTTTACAGCCACTTTCATTGATTTTCTTTATCAAATAAACATAATACCCGTTACAGCAACACTTCCTCTTCACGCAGCCAGAATGCCACAAGCTCTGATTGCTGCATTTCTCCGGCTTGCAGTTCCCCACCCTCCACCCCTAAATAAATTGTGTTCTTTCACTTAAATGGTCAAATACATTATTGCTTGCAGAATTTTTCTGTAATCTGAAAGGTACACTGCGAGATAGGCAAATCGTTTAAATTACAAGGTAAAGGGTCCCCATCGCCTGGCGTGAAGATACAATTCCCGCCCCCCGCCCCCCCCCCCCCCCCCCCCCCCCAATTTCAGGGGTAGCTTATCTATTTACATACTTATTTTCTGCTAATAAGTCGTAACTTAATTTAAAGGGCGATGTCAAAGTGAACGCTCCCGCCTGAAAAATGCTGGAAAAAATTAACGCGTTTTTAGCACTTGCACCTAAACTGTCACTTGATCTAAGCATTTCAGCCTCAAAATTCAATTTTATTTTTAAAAATCCCCTAAAAGTAGCCCCCTTCAAAAGCTGTTTTTGAACTAGGCTCTTCCATATATGTCAAAGGGCTGTTGAATTATTCATTATTATAATTACTATCATCATTGTCATTATCCCTTTCCATGTGGAAATAATTTTATTATCGTAATTTGATATCTGAAGAATTTCCTGTTAGTCGTTTGATAATCATTTTTTTCTACTGAAAAGAAAAGTTTTGTTTATAAATGAGAGAAAAATATTTTAAATGCTTTTATGTTTACTATAGATTTCCGTTTATCTAATCGATCGGAATGCCAATAAATCGATTAAAGGTTTAGTGTTTTACAAACAACCATTTTGTGCTTCTTGATTTTACGTTCAGAATAATTTTAATAAAGCTAATGCCTTCTCTGAGCGTTTGTTCACCCCAAACCTAATATTCCATCATTTCTATTATTTACAATTGCAATTTAAAGTGTTTCTAATGAGAAAACTAAACACAAATAAAAGAAGGAAATAATCTGATTAAATTACTTTGTGCCTGTGGTCAACGTATTTAGGCAAAGCCCTTAAAAATCTTGGTGAATTATATGCGATCATACAGTGATTGCGGAATATTAAATTAAACTTAGATAAATCCGCATTGAAGGAGGCAGCACCCAATCCTGAATTTATTTCCCATTTTCTATAACAGCATCACTGCGCTCCTCTCTTTGCAATGACAATGTGCCAAATCTAGGCATTTTGAAAACATTTTCCATATGCTTTAACTGGAGACTGATAGACAAAGAAGAAAAGGAGATGGTCTTTTTTCTCTTGAGGTATATTTCCTTTAACTTTTCTTCCAACCTTTTCTGATCTTCATCATTTTTAAACATAAGTTTGAAAATCATTAGGACCTTTTTTTTCTTTTACGTTGGGTTTGTGGTTTGGGTTTGGTTTGGGGTTTTTTTTTTCTTTTTTTTTTTTTTTTCTTCCTTATCGCGTAATCAATTCCTGAACTGTGGAGTTTCAGTTACGCTTTAATGCAGGACTATAGAACTATCATTTCTATACCTTGGCGGACAACATTTTGGGGAGAAAGCATTGATTCATTTAGTTTTCGCTTGCTGCTTTTTGTAATTAAAGATGGTTTTAATTATACGTTTTTGTAAGTCAGATCAGATGTGCTGCTTGCTTGCTGGAAGGTTTTTTTCTTTTAACGGTGCTTCTAATTTATGTGTAGTTTTTACGGATAACACAGAGGTGGTGGCTTTTATTTAGCTGTAAAATCCACACGTTTTCTTTGAAAACTTGGCTCCTTGGGCGAAAATAACTTTTCCTGGTTGCTTTATAATCGCTGTTTGTCGCAGAGGTAGTTTAGCATATTGTCTACACAACAAAGATTCCTGTTTTATTGGCAGTGTGGATTGTTGGATTTAGGTATAAATATTTCATAACTTTCCTCTTTCTGCAGTAAGATCGGCAGTTTTATTGGCTTTTTCTCCCTTTTTTTCTGTCTTTCTACCAGAACCGTTTTATTTCTGAAGTCCCTTTTTGTCCTTTTCCAGGATAGAATGTAAAATTTTTCCCTTGGATATATCACTGCTGGAAATATGCTCTTGGGCTTTCTGGAGGGGATGGGGGGGAGCGGTGGTAAGCGGTCGTTTTCCTTGATTTGCATAAGAGCTAGTGAAGTGTCTGTGAAGTTGGTGAATTGCTATTGTTTGGGGCTAGTCCTGACTGTTTTTGTTTATAAACACTGGGGTGGTTGCCGGGAGGGGAGGGAGGTCAGAGCACTGTCAAAGCGCTGACCTCTGAAAGCCCAGAGGGCGCCTGGCTCCTTCACCCTCTCCTTTCTGTCTCTCCCTCTCCCTTTTTCTTTCCCTTCCCATCCAAGGCCAGGAGCTCAGGTTCAGGGCATTTAATCCCCGCGATCTGCCCAAGAAAGGAGCTGAAAAAGGGCTGTTAAGGCTCCGGAGGAAACGCCGGCAGCAGACTTAGACCTGGAAGGCTTTTATTTATAGTAACGTCCGGGTGCGCGGTTTTGTGCGGCTCCAGCCAAAATAACAACAACAACAACAAAAGCCAATCGGGAACGGCACTATTTAGCTCAAAATCTCAGCGAGATGTCTATACTGCTCGGCTGTGATTTTCCTCTTAGGTCACTGCTCGTTAGACGCACTTTCAGTAGGTGAATGCCAAATTTGGGGCAGTGAGGGCAGAATTGCAAACGCAATATGCTACTGTTGTTTTATTTCTTTTTCGAACAAAACTTTCCAGGAATCAAATCGGAGATTTTTATTTTCTTTCCCTAGCCCCCACCCCCCTCCACTCCCACCCCCCGCAGCCCTGTTTAGCGTGTACTGGAATGTGTTTGATGGGGGGGGCGGGGGGGTGGTGTGTGTGTGTGTGTTGTAAATTATCAATGGATTTCTATACGTGATACCTGCAAAGAAAGAAATAATTAATAATAGTCAAACGCTTTGGGTTCAGAATCAATTTCATCTCGGGGAAAAAAAAAAAAAAAAGGAAAAAAAAAGTACAAGAGATTGCTATCAGGTTTAAGTATGTTTTGAAAAGAAGTTGCTGAGTTAAACAAAAATGTTAGTTAACACACTGCCTTTGTCAAATAGCCCCCGGGAGGAGAAGAGACAACAAAAAGGAGAGGAGGTGGGGGCTGGGGATCTGAAAGTGTCTGTAGCTCAGATAAAGGGTCTGCAACACTGAAATCTTGTAATACCTCGTTTCAAACTGAGCTCATCTATAGACTTAGGGAACGCAGTAAAAAGACACGGATCCCCCTTCCCTTGGGTTGGGGTCTGGGGAGAGAGGAGAAGGTGGGGGAAGGGGACGGTGATTAGGGAATTATGTCGGTTTATTAAAAAGGGGAGCGGCTGTGGCTGTAATTATGCAGATCCTTGTGCCCCTGTGTGTCCGCAGAGCAGATTTAGGGAGTGAAATGAGCTTGGAGAGGTGGTGTAACAGAGCCCGGTTTAGGCTGGGATTTCTTTGTCTATTAGAGAATGGTCAGTCTCGGGCTCTGGTCCCCACCAGATCGGTCTCGCCCAGGCCAATAAGTTTTCCTTGGGGCTGAGGCTGGAGGTGGTGGAGGACAGAGAAGGCTGAGGGGTTTGTTCGGGTGGTGTGTTTGTGGGTTTTTTTCCTTTCCCTGTCTTTGAAATGTAACGTCACTTTCTGTGAGGCTTTCTGTGGTTTCAACAGGAGGCTCGAAAAAAATCCCAAAATGTGTAACAGTGCCTGCAGGAGAAGTTCGGAGGAGGTGGGCGGGGGGGTCCACCGAGACCAGAGGAGAGGAGCTGAGAGGTTAGGCGAGAGCCTTCGGGGGCGATCAGCTGAGCGGGAGAGGGAGGAGAGAGGGGAGCGGGAGCCGGGCCGGGCCGGGCCGGGCCGGGCCGCGCCGCCGGGGAGCCCGCCCGCCGCCCGCCGGCTCGTACCGCAGCCGCACCGCAGCCGCAGCCGCGCCGGCCGGCCCCGGGTCCTCCTCGCCTGCCTCCCCCAGCCCGCGCCGCGCTCCGCTCTTATCACATCCCACAAACCTGCTGCTGCTGCCTCCCGGAATTAACCTTCTTCGATTTTTCCTAGCTACGTGGCGATCCCCGGGTTTCTTCTAAACTGTTAACATCCCGTAGTGCCTTTTTTCCCCCTACACGCAGACCCCCTCCCCGATAGCTACTATTTTGAGGGAGAGAGAAAGAGAGAGAAAGAGAGAGGCGATAAAAACGTTAGGAAGGACAGTAAACAGTGGCAGAAGAAACCCTGAAAAAATGTGGACTCTCCTCTCGCAGTTCCTGCCTCTATCCCCCCCCCCCCCCCCGCCCCTTTGTTCCTTTAGCTGTAACTCAAGAACACCATAAACCTATATCCCCCTCCAAGAAGAAAGGGAAAAAATCTACAGCCAAAAAAGAATGACTTGACTGTTCTGACGATTGGTGTTTTGACATTAATGACACTAATGATATTGATGTTTCACCAGGAAAAAAGCACCAGGAATAAAGGCGGGGGGGTGGGGGTGGGGGGGAAGAGGGGGGACACGACTGACTTGAAATTGTCTTCGTTTCCTAATTCTTCTATGACATTAAGCATACGTGTTTCTTCACTTGAATTTGAAATAGATGTATTGTTCTGAGGTGTTTCTCCATCACATTGTATTTAATTGTCTTCAGTCTTAGGAAATGTGTTACCATCCTTCAGGCGTGCACTTGAATGGACAATGCATCCTTCTGAGACTCCCGTTTCGTCCACAATTTAAGCCTAAAAGCCCTCTTTCCATCATACCCCTCAATCTGATAACTGTAAGCTGGTTTCAGAGATTTCATTTTCACTCTTTGTTTGCATTTCTTTTTCCACCTGGTAAACAACGATGCAGAATATCACTAGTTTCCTTATTACCTTCATTCACAGGGTGCAGTGCCTGTGGAAATCTGCATACATTGCTCACTTTTTTATTTTTTCATTGATCAGTTGGTGTAATACTTAGGTGAGGTTTGAAAAAGGAATAAAGTTGCTCTCACGAACCCTCAAGTGCCCCTGACTTCTCCTTAAGTTCGAGTCTTGGAGATTTTCCTGAAGTTTGAAGTAAGGTTCCTCTGGACTGGGGTAAGGTTCCTTTCCCGCTTTATTGGCAGGCTCCGATTTTTGGAATAGCTGTACTTTCAGGTTGGCAATTTTTTTATTTACCTTTTTTTCCCCCCTCTCTCCTTCCCAAAGACCTTTTCTTCCCTCTCCCTCCACCCCCCCACCCCACCCCCCCCCAAAAAAAAAAAACAACACCAAACCAACCAACCAAACAAACAAAAAACCCCAAAAACAAACCCCAAACTATCAGGACCTTCACTCTGGCCTTAAACATCTGCTTTTAGACACTGTTCCTGACACTGGCCTGTGCTTCCTTAAGGGCAACCTTAATTCATCATCAGGTGGGGATTTTCCTATTAGCGTTAGTTCCAGTATTTGCAAAATGTTCTGCTGGAGTAGGTGGTTTAAGGCCCAGAGAGGTGTGTATTTCTACCATCCAGGTTTTTGCTAGTTTGTTGTTGTTGTGTGCGTGCACTTTTAATGGAAGGTTGTGATAAAACCTTCCTGCTGTTTTTTGGTGTTTAAGGCCTAAGACAAGGTTTTGATGTGTATTGCAGGAATCATGAACTTCAAAGGCATGCCAGCTCTAAGGTTATGGTTCACCTGCACGGAGTCCTTGGTACTGTAAATATCTCTTGCATGTAACTGTGACTTAGTGACCGTTTCTGGTATACCCATTTCTGGAATAGCATTATCAAAAATCTGCACGTGTTCCTGCGGTGTATTCGGATGCTCTTTGAATAGTCATGTTTTTATCTTCAGTAGGGGGTATTTTAAAGTATGTCTATTCCGAGTTTTAGTTAATTATCTTTTAATGAAAGTGTCAGTCATATTCACATCTGCAGTATTAGGTTAAGATAATTAGATTTTCAAATGAGAAGCAATCTTCTTAAACCCCACACAGGAAAATATTTGTAGAAGATTCCCATTTATAATGACATCTGTACATTCTACCCTAGTTTTCATCATAATAATCCACCCCTCCCTGCCTCCCCCCCCCCCCCCCCCCAAGAATGAAAGGTGTCTGGTAAAATATAGTAGATAAAATATTAATAAAGTATCAATACTCATAAGGAAAGGGGAAGACAATGCATGTATATGCATGAAACCTGTCTTGTATGCAAAGAGTCTCTTTCCCTGGGCTGATATTTACTTGATTTTGATAAGGCTGTTTACAGTTGATATTGTATATTCTGGAAGGCTTTGCTTTTTACTTTGTTGCTATCTCCAAGCAATTACATGGCGGCCACCAAATAAAGCGTGTTATGTTTGGTGTAACTGTGTGTATGTGGAGTGTATGTGCATATGTGTAAATATGATGTAGGAAGTGAGTGCACGCATGTGTGCATGTGTATGTGTGTAAATAAATCCATCTTTATCTCTGCATGGGCAATTATTCCCTATCTTAGATATATTATCTTTCCTTTCAGAGGTGTCATACATTCATTACCCCAGTGCAAACATATATTTTTCATTAAACCCCCTTAAAAGGGAGAAAAGGGAAGAGAAAGACAGACTGACAGACAGAAATTTCCCCCTGATGGAATAATTAATGTAGACCCGTTTCTTTTAAGTTCCTGAACAGTTAAAAAAGCAAGTCTGTCTTCACACACACACCCTTTTTTTGTTTTTTAATTTTCCCTAGCCATCTACTTTGTGTGCCTGTGCGTGTGTGTCTGTGTTACTAATGAAGTTTGCAGACTTGTGTTTGTATCCATGAGCTCCTTTCTGCTGCCCCTTCTTCTCTGGGCTGGCTCTGTGGCTCCCGCAGCCCCGGCGAGCCCCCGGCAGCCGCGGCAGCTCCGGCTTCCCCGGCTCCGGGGCTGCGCGTCATTTGCAGCCCGGAGAATGTTGATCACCTCACTAATTACACCTCTCCCTCTCCTCTTCCCTCTCCTCTCCCTCTCCCTCTCTCTCCCTCTCTCGCTCTCTCTCCTCTCTCTCCCTCTCCTCTCTCTCTCTCTCATTCCCAGAGTGCATATCGGGAATAGACACACAAAGACATGCGCACTCAACTTAATCAGCCATTTTTTTAAACAGGGCTAAAACGATAATAATTAGCAGAATAAAGACATATCGGATTTTCATTTCCTTTCCTCCTTTTCCCAACCCCTTCACAACCAAACAGCGAGACCGCGGTCGGCACATGCTTTAACAACTCCCGGACCCCAAAGGACCGCTCCATGCCCCCCACTTCTTGCTCAATCATTTTTATTTTCACCCAATAAAGTTGGAGGATTATTTTTTTTTTATTATTTTTTTAATGAACCTTCTCTCGTTTACTTGGATGTGATCAGCTGTTAAGTAAATAAAGCAAAACAAAAAAAAGAGGCGAAGATCCAGTAGGAACTGCGAGGGGAAATGGAAAGTAAGTTTTTTCTTTAACTTTTATTGAGTAGTTTGTGTTAAATTTAGGTCGAGTATCGATTATCTTTCCAGGCTGATCTTGCACAATCTTTGATATTTCGCTCTCGCTCTCCCTCTCTCTCTCCCTCTCTCTGTGCCTCTTTCTCTCTCTCTCACATACACACACACACTCACATCCCCAGATCCCGTGTACCTCTCCCCTCTCTGTCTCCCCCCTTTTTCTGCCTGTTTCCCCATTTTTAGGTACAGTATTTACTCTGGTTTGGGAAGGAGGGGCTGCTTTTTCTCTCTCCCTTCTTTCTTTCTCTCTCTCCCTTTCTCTTTCATTCCGGCGATTACATTTTGTGTATATATTTTTTTTGTTTTGCTTTGGGGCTGTAGGTTTGGGGTTTTTTTCTCTTTCGGGCTGTAACTTTCAGATTAAGTGGAGGACCCTGTTCAGTTTGCAGAAGAGGTTCGGGGGGTGCCCCCCACTTTTTATTTCGCTTTTTTTTGTAGGGAGTTCGGGGAGTGGGGGAATACTGTCAGTTTAGGAAAGACGTTACGGCTGTCAGAAGTCATCGCTTGCCAGCCCCTTCAGAGCTCGCACTCTTGTTTCGCAGCTCGGTGCCCCCCAAAACTTTGAGGTGCTTTTTGAAGGCGCATTCCGCTCTCCCACCCTCCTTCCCTCTCCTCCCCATCTCCACCCCCCTCGGCCTCCCAAACTTTCGCTTTCGGGGGGGGGGGGGGGCGGAAGCCAGCAGGGCGATGGGGACCCTGACTGCGTGCGTGTGTACAGGAGAAGGTGTGGGGTGCTTTTCCCCTCTCCCCCCCCCCCCTTTTTTTTTTTTTTTATTGTGCAGGTAGGTTTCTCAGGAGCAGAGGCAGGGGAGGCTGTGCGGGTGTGTGTGCGTGTTTGTGTGTGTGTGTGCGCGCAGGGGATCGCGCTGCTGGCTGCCGTCTCTGGCAGCAGGAGGAAGAGGAGCCCGTTAGGAGCGTGCCCTGCCTCTGTCAGTTTCGCCGCGCGGCGCGGGGAGGCGGCCCGGCACGGCACGGCACGGCGCGGCACAGCCCAGCCCGGCGCGGCACAGCCCAGCCCGGCGCCGGGCGGCACAGCCCGGCGCGGCGCGGGGAGGCGGCACGGCACAGCCCGGCGCGGCGCGGCGCGGCCCCGCCAGCGGGGATACGCGGCTGCAGCTGCCTGTGGGCGGCTGCCGGCCGGGCGCCGGCGGAGCCCCCAGCATCCTCACCGTGCCGTGCCGTGCCGTGCCGTGCCGTAGCGGGCAGCGTAGGAGGCTGCTTTCAGCGCAGCCTTTCTGAGGTTTTTCAAGGGGGGCGGGGGAGTTGTTTTGCGGGACAGACGTCTATTATGTTTTTTTTAAACCGAGGACTAAGGTGTTTAAAGAAAAAAACCCACAAAAAAACCCAACCAAAACAAGCAAAAAAACCACAACAAAAAACCAAAAACAAAACAAAAAAAGCTCATAAACAGCGAGAAGGCAGTTTGGTTCCTGCTCTAACTGCCCGTGCCAGAATCAAGTGCATCCCTTCCCATCACGGCGGCTAATGGCAGACGCGTCCCTGCTTCCCCCTCTTGCCTTACATGAAATTTCCTGCAAAAATGCTAATAAACTTTCACCCCATCCGATGGCAACTTACGGCGGTTCCCCTTCACTCCTCCCCTCCTGCATCTTCTCGCCCCCCCTCCCCCCCCCCCCCCCCCCCCTCCTTGTGACTCCCCAGTAGAGGCAGCAGAAAATGCACGGGTTGGTATTTCTTTTGTTACCTGCGAGCCGGGCGGCCGGGGGTCTCTCATCGGCTGCTTAGGGCACTGGGTCCAACCGAGAGAGGAGCCACATCAGTCGGGTTCAGCCTGTTTCACCTCAGCGCCGTCCCGAGGAGGCTTTAGCCACCATACAATAACACACCCTCCTCCTCCTCTTCCTCCTTAGGTACCAAGGCAGAGATCGCAAACATAAAACCCCCCTCCCCACCAAAAAAAAAAAAAAAAAAAAAAAAAAAAAAACCCACAAACCAACCAAAAGACAACTTGCCAGGCTGAAGATGGTGGATTTACATTAAGCCAGACACAGGCAGGTTCACTCAGGAAGTCTGACCATCCCGTTTTCTGACAGTTGCATTTCCTCGGCTCCATTCCGTCCTCCTTTTTTTTTTTTTTTTTTTAATTTTCTTTTTATTAGCCTCGTTCCGTTTTTAATCAAGGATTATGTAGTTGGCAGGAGGAGAGCAAGAAAGAGAGTGGAAAGAAAGGGCTTGGGTGCTTTTGGGGTGGTTGCTCTGAGGGTGTTTTCTTTGATGGTGTATTTTTTTTTTTCCAATTGTGTTTCCCCTGGATTTGCAGTGGCTCGATCCTTAGGAGCGGTGGTGGAGTGTTTAAAAAGATCATATGTAGCATTATATTTTTAGTTTGGTGGTGGATGGATGGAAGAGGTAGTGAGAAGCCTTTGCAGCCCTGCCTGTTGTTGGTTAGATTGAGGCAGAGACTTGGCTGCGATTGGGACGCGACTGTGACATGGGCATCGATCGCTTCCATTGAGAGCAATGCAAAAACACAGACTGGGTATGTAACACTCTCAGTGCCATCAACACTTGTTTTACTTTATATTTACTGGCAAAACTGACAGAACGATCCGGAGTGTTTTTCTTTGAAATAAGGAGTACAAACATTTGGATGGGAAGGTGCACAAAGATTATGGAAATAAACGGGGGGTTGAAGGTTTGGGTGTGTGTGTGTGGGAAGAGCCTTAATCATCATTGCTCCACTTCCTATTCAACTGACTGTATTTAAGGAGTTTCTCTCTTTTCTCGACTGGGGGATCCTACTAAACTGGTTGAAATGAAAAAAAAAAAAAAAAAAAAAACCCAACGAAAAAAACCCAATCAACCTTGAGGGAATATCTGCTAGTTTTCAGCGTTTGCGGTTTCAGCCGGTAGGAAGGCACACAAAATAAAAGATGGCTAGCCAGCTGTTTTAACCTCTTGCACCTGGCTCCAGAGCTGGGGCTCACCAGGATTATTCAGTTATTCGTGCTATCTGTGCTTGAATATTTATAGTGTATGATCTAGAGATCCTCACAGTGCATTGTAGCATCTCTTTATCCTTTAGTCGTGGTCTTTTTGGACTTTGTCAACATAAACATGTATTCAATAGTTTTCATTTTTATGATAATGAACATAGAGGGTCAATGAAATATAGAGGGAAAAGTCGTAAATCTGCAAAAGTGAAACCTACCCAAGGAACAAAGAAAGGTCAGGTAAACCATCTGTGTAAGTCACAGTAATAGTACCTGCTGTTTGGTTTATGCAGTGATACTGCTTTATTATTCTATAAAATGAAACTTATCCGCTAGATCAAGTTAAAACTAAAGGAAAGCTGTGGAGATGATAAATGGCATTGCATGCATCTTTCAGAACAGGGAGACAGTTGTGTTCCTCGATTTTTGAATAGTTTAGGTTTATTTGTGAAGATGGTGCACCAGCAGATAACACATAAAGGGGGCCGAGAAAAATCACTGTTTAATATTGCAGAATTTACTGCTTCCATTCTGACCATAAGCCTAAATTTACACAATGAAATTTGATTATCTCTAATAACAATATTAGATCCTGCACTGGATGGATGAGAATTGAGGTGGTTTTGTTGATTGCAAGGGTTTAATGTTGCATTTCAGAATCTGATGTGGTTTAGCCTCCCTTCCATTAACTGGAAAACCCCTGAGGTTTTACAATTATTTCTTAAAGATAATACATTTAAGATTGCATTGATAGGCTGAAGAAAAGTCATAAAGGCAAGAAGGGAAGCCCTTAATAACTCTTGAGATTCAGACATGTTCAGCAGTTAGATTGGCTCTGACTTCACCAAGGGTCGACAATGTGTCATTTCCATGAAGCCAAATTGCCCTCTGCCTATATGATATTAATGTGCAAATCAATATTTCAGGGATTAAATTTCCCTTCTTCATTTTTTATGGTTTCTACCTCAATAAGTCTCAAGTCTATTAGAAGAGGCTGGATGATTTAAAATCTTTCACTGCAGAATGGCTTGTCGTAGCCTTGTTTCACAGACCGTTTTTGGATTTTCGTTATAAAAGACTAAAGGCATTCCAAAGAAGTTGATAGTCAGTATAGGGACATGCTCACTGTTGTAAAGCCCTTGTTCGATTAAGAGCTAAAAAAGGTATTGAAAATATAATATATATGTTTATATAACATATATACATTCTACTGCTTTAAAAATATTGTGTTAATCACCTATTGATTTATTTCAAAATCAATTGAAGCTCCTTTCTTATTAGTGATTTGTTCAGCATTCTTCAGCCTTGTTGTTAATTTTCTTAAACAGCATGCATGAATTAATCTGCTGGTAGAATGTGTTTCGGGTTTTCTCTGAACTGTATTTAAAACCAGGCATTTTTACCTATTTAAGCTAAGTGGTGTGAACAGTTCAGTATTGTGGGGAGAGCCAGGGCACTGTTTTCTGTACTTTGGATTCAGCATTGTTTTAATGAAGCTAAGGGGTGTTTTGTAAATATTTTATGATATCTGCTCAGATGCTTATCACCAATGTTTATTAAGAGTTTCCATTGAATATTCAGGATCAGTTAAAAATTAAAATGGAGCTATCTGATCTGGAAGGAAACAATACATGACAGAAAATTTAGGTCAAAATACGAGGTTGTGACTTTATCACATAATCTTGGGAAGGCCCTACTGTCTATCATTTAGTGTTGTTTTATAGTCTTAGACCATCTGGACCAAGTTCCGCACAGCTGCATGAATTTCATATGTGATAGAACATTTTTTCCATTCAGTGTGAAATGTTCCTTCCTAAAAACGTACACCAGACTCGCTTAATTTAGTCTGCTAAAAGAAATGCACATGAAAAAGGACAAAAGGCTCTTTAATCTCTGCAAGCTGTTTGTTTTTCTTCAAGATTCCTGTCTGTTTGGGTTTGAAAAGTCATGTTTATTGAGCAGATGATTCTGAGGTGTGACATTAAAATAATATATGATTTTTGTGCTAGTTTCTGCTCTCCTAGTTAATTTGCAGAACTACTTTTTATGCCTGTCAAAACACACAGTTAATCTATTCTTATTTACAATTAATCTCAATAAAATTAATCTTAACTATGCCTTAGTCAGTAGCTTAAAATATCTAATTATATTCAATTAACTGCTGTCATAGTAATTAACACTGCTTAATTGCCTCTGCATATATTTATGTAAAGCTCATTAGTTACTGCTTGCTCTTTTTTTCCTTTTCTCTTTCTCATTTTTGTGGCTCTGAGAGCACTGTTGTAAAACCCAGTCTAGCTTTTGACAATTTGGGTCTTGAAGAACCTGTGACAACGGCAATACATGTGTTTGTAACCTGTTATGTGGGTAAATATTTGTATTTTTATATGCAAAAGGAGTACCAGAGCTGAGACTCTAAAGGACTTCTAATCCAGCTCTCCGCCCCCCCCCCCCCCCCCCCCCCCCCCCGGGGGCTTTCTCCTACCCCAACACACACAAAAATGTTTTCTAGCCTTGTTGTTCGAAATATGAGAAGCCAGGTTAAGCTTTGAGTTTATAAATGAAGAGCTTTTCTGCATCTGCCTTGGGGCTGTACCCAGAAGGCAGAGCTTTGCTGCTCCAAATTCATTCAAAGGGTTAAAGACTTGGCCAAGGTTCAAACTGAGAAGCGCCCAGGGAAAGTGCATGTGAATATGTACAAGTTTCATGTAATTAGTGCTTAATTATATTAACATATGCAAATTGTCAACTTAGGAGCTTGTTGAGCTGGCAAAGATCAGCCAGGCACAATTGCTGTATTGTTCTGAAACAATAATGGATTTCAAGTTGGATTGTGAAAACACATAACTAGCTATCTAATTTAACTCATACCATGGTGAAATTTCATTAGTCTCCATGGAGACTGGTTTAATTGTGCTGACTAATGTTCTGGGCTGCAGAATGTCCTAAAAAGAAAGCGTTGTTTGCCTAATCCACCTTACAATGACACTTGTTTGTACATGTTTCCCTTGTGTGAGAATTTGCATATGCAAATAAATAGTTTCTCTGCCCCATTTGTCATGGCTGTTCATTACCCATGAAGAGGACATTGTTACTAGGCTGTTACTGAGTCTCCCAAGACAGGATAGTGTCAACCAGTCCAGCCACATTCTTTCATAATTTGTTTCTGATTAATAGACCAGAGTGAGGCTCATTCTATTCAGGCCTCTGCAAAGGGAAGGTCAGTTCTGTCACTGAAAAGAGTTTCCGCAGCAACTGAAGTTTTTTCTCTCCCTCCCCCTCCCCCCTCTTGCTTTGGCTAAAATAATCATATTTTAAATAATGTATTCTTGCTCTAAGGAATACCTCCACTAATAATCTCTAGTTTCCTAAAGCAAAAGATAGGAAAATAAAGGAGATTCTGGTGTTGGAATATTAATCCTGTTTTTGACAGAAAGGTAAACTGATATAATTGCTTTTCAGTCGAAGGAATGGGGGTTTATACAAGTGTGAAAGCATCGGAAAAGGATTAGCATTTTTTTGCATAATGAAAAGCTCTGTTGAATAGGGCACTGAATGGTTGACTGAATGACTGAGATGAAAGGAAGATGAAAATGCAGGCTCCTCTTTCTTTATGCCTATGTTCAGCTCTCCCTAAAGTTATGTTTGTCCAAGACCTGAGAAAACAAGCAGAAGCTCAGATTTTAGCAACTTGCTAAGATGCCCTGAGTTTCCATCATCATGTGAAGCGATACGTACGAGAGTAGTGCAGCGAAAGGATGAGAAACACAGGTTTGTATGGAGGGGAGCTCCAGGAACATGACAGGCAAACCAAATATTGACTATTGGGTATCGAGGATTCCCAGCACTTTGCTTGAGGGAAAGACAGAGGGAGGAGGGGGGACAGCAGGGAGGGAAGGAGTTATTTTAAAAGTTGCCAATGGAAATTATGCATCAATGCATAATAAAGTTTAGTATTCAAGGAAGCAGGGTTTAGTCAATATCTGTTTTAATTATTAAACTATTTCTCTTTTGGAAAAAGTTATGAATTCTGACTCAGTGCTGTTTCAGTGGCACAGGAGCCTTTCTGGAGAAAAAATTACTCTCTTCGTTCGGCTTTGAAAATATAGAAAGCTTACTGAAATAGAAATTGATACCTGTGCATAAGGAGCGGGGTTTTTGGCGTGACTGCATCAGCGTACTCAGGTTGTTTAAAACATTTGGATTCCAGTAGATTCAAGGGCCCTGGTCTCCTCCTGCAGTCAGTGCTAGACCCCCGCTGACTTCAACCGGAGCAGGATCAGGCCCCCAGACAGGGCTGCAACTGGTTAGCTGTTGACAATGTGATCAGTGCTTCTAATTATGTTCTCTCAACAGTAATTAGGGCAGTTAAAATACCATAAGTGTTGAGCCACTTTTGAAAGTGGGAAGTGGTTCTTTTGTATGTATGTAAATCAAATGCAGTGTGAATAATTATTTGTACGTATGCATATTAAATAGGCTCTTTTTTTTTTTTTCCAGGTCAGCCTAATTACCAATTTAGAGCTACTGTGGAAAACTGTTGGTAGCTGGACTAAATATTAACTTGTTTGGGGGATTATTTTTTATTTTTTTTTTTTTTAGTTTGCAGAACATTTATTTGTAAATGCTTGTTAGTTCAGTGTTGGGCTTGATCCGATAATATTTAAACAGCTAGAGATGCCCCTAAGAAATTAGGGTTATTTATGGATAAATAAAGTAAAACCGTAAATGCAGAAAGTGCTTGGTAAGAATAAAGGCACAAAAATTGTATCTTTCAAGATGAAGCTAAAGACCTTCTCTGGGATTTGAGAATGTTTTATTGCTAACTTTATGAAATGCCTTAAAACTTCTTTTAAAGGAACATGCTTAGAGGATATTCTTTCATTCTGGGAACAGCTTATTAGAGTATTTCCATAAGAAAAATGTGTTAATTTAAAAAATAAATTCATTTATATTTTAAAATATTGTTAACCAAGCACCATGTGTTGTCTCTGGCAAAGTTCCAGCCACTGTAGAACTGGATAACACATGGGTTAATAATAACTTCTGTGATGTCTGCATTCTTACTGAATGGGCAGAAACCCAACACACTGAGATACTGGGATTCAAGATTTTAGAGTGAGATGTAACACAGAATGTGTTCATGTGAACAGATGCACAGATAGAAGAAACTAAAAGACATGTATGGGTTGTTTTACCTAGTAGGTAAACCAAACCTAGCAGGTTCCGTTTGGTTGTTGTTGAGATTTGTTGTTGTTTTTGAAAGGGGTATTAAAAACATTTGTTGATAGTGGAGTTCAGTAGACTTGTAGAGATAAACTTGTTTTACATAAATAAGGGCAGCAGGTTTAGCCTTTAATACGTATTACACTATTTCTTTTTTAATAGTCACTCTATAGCATGTTTTTATCGGTATTTTCATTATTACTGCAGCTCTCACTGAGTTCCAAACTAAGCCAGAAAAGTTTGCACCAGACTGAAATATGGCAGTCTAATGGAGGAATGACTTCTTCTGCTTTAAACAAAATATTCTGAGGAACAGTTTAACTAAGTTATATGATCAAAATAGAAGTTTTCTAGATTAAGGCACTCTTTTATATGTTCACATTACTCAGCATCAGGTTTCAATGGGGAAAAAAAAAAGAGATTTAGAAGGTAATTTGTCCATATTATATTTTATTTGATTTTGGTACTTTTGAGAACAATTTTCAAGATGCCCAGGAACTGAGATCTCTTTACAGACAAATCTAGCAGACTTTCAGCACTCACAGGGATCTGATAGGCTGTACCAGCTTCTAAGGTGTTATAGTCCTTCAGGTCAATAGTTCACAAACCAAAGGCTGCATGTACATGATAGACCATGGTGACTCTGAAAACAAATGTTTACCATATAGGCTGCAGCAGTGTCTGCAGAACAAGTGATACGCATACTAGATGTACATCTAGAACTATTTAAATATAGATAAACACTCTGCTTCTGAAACAAAGAAATCCTTACGAAAGACCTGTGTTGATGTAAGCCCAGGACACATAAACCAAAAAGAATGGGATTCTTCCCATTCATCCCAAATTAAATTAACAATAACTCCTCTGAATTCAGAGGAGTAATATGGCTGTAAAATTGGCAAAAGGTGCAGTTTTGATACTAGCAGAGAAAGAATCAGGCCTTTAGTGACCATTTGACAATAATCCCATAAAACCAGATTGAAAAGGTTTCATCTCCTCTTCTGCCATTTCCATTTGTAAGGATTATATGCTTAGTGCAGAAGGCACCGGAGGGTCTGTAAGAAAGAGGTGTTCCAGAGAAGGTCAGTTCGGTGCCTTTCACCAGGTAATAGCAGAGCTGAGGGCCTGGGAGTGGCAGTGGTTGAAGGCTCGCTCCTCCTTGTTTTGACACCAAGGCTGCCTTATAAATTCACCTAATCTGAGATGACAAGGCAGCTGTCACTGGTAGTGCTCCAGTGTTTGGGGCAGTGATGGAAACCTGGAGTAATACCAGTTATTTCCATACCTTTTCCAGAAGACGGTAGTGTAACAGACAAGAATAATCTCTTTTTGAAGAATAACAAAACCACAACTTGCCCCTTTGCCTTCACCTGGGGAAGGGAAAGAACCTTTCTTCCTTCTCCTCCATTGGGGAGGATCATTTGATTTTTGGTATTCAGAGGGCCAGAGCTTCTGCAAGAAGAGGTGGTGGTGGTGAAGTCCTTGGATTTGCCAAGTGTTATATGACGGTTTCAAATGCAGGTGTTTTTTCTGTGTGAGAAACCATGGCTGTGCCTCTTCAAATGAGAGTTTCTCCTTGTTTAGTGCCTTCCCCACTTCAGAAATGAAGGTTCTGAGTGAAAAGTAACTGCTTAAACAGAAAACTTATTCCTGCAGGTTTCAACCTGGTCTTTTTATATTTTTTTTGTACTGAAGTACCGTTACTGATTTTGTTTACAGTGCTGAGGGTTTAAATTAAAGAAAATGTAACATTTCCAAAATAAATTATTTAGCTATATGGCAAATGTCATCTCTCAGTCCCTCAGTTCCTCTGAGTTTTATGAACTGCTCGCCAAAAAAAATTACTGTCTTTGCTATCGTGGTGCAGCCATCTCTGGGTTGGGAAGGGTCACCCCATGCACAAACAACCACGAGCCTCTCTGCTGCAGCACAGCAGTGTGCTTCGGGACTTCTTCCAGCAGGAGCAACTGATTGCTGTAGGGAGGCAAAATGTGATTTCTCACTGAGTCGTCCTCCAGTGAGCTCCAGTGAAAAGCATCACTTGAGTTTTAAGTCCCAACTGGTCTGGCCTGTGGATTTCTCTCTCCTTTGATGGGTGTTTTCCCCAGCTGTGCTGCAGCTTCTAATTATGGCTGAGGGCCTCTTCCGAAGTCCAATGCCACCTCATCGATTTTCCTGGGTTTGGATCAGGCCCTTGCAAAGAAGAGTATCATGTACTGAGACACCCGCCGCAGCTCAAGCAGCGGCAGGTCAGCCCTGCCAGGCAGCGGCCAGCCGGCCCCGGCCCTGCAGCCAGAGCCGCCTGCTGAAGTCACAGGGCAGGGCGGTGTGGTCACAACTTTTTTTTTTCCCGAGTGAGTGGAAAGGCAGCAAGAAACAATGGCGTAAGAAAATGTTAGTCTTTAAACATAGCAGGAGCTGGGAGCCTGACACTAACTCAGCCACTAGAGTCAATTCAGCCATCTGGAGATTGTGACATGTGCAAAAAGGGGGGTTGGGGGGAGACCTTAAAAATGCAGGATTTAATTCCACGTTGAAAGGTATTCTCCATGAAGGCTGCTGCTTTAATGTTGAACAGCGCAGGTCTCTCAGTGGTTTTGTGTGTCAAAGACATTTGTACTGAAACACTTAGTGTCTTGCCACAACTGATGTTAGTGTTTCTGGACCAGAGCTGTTTGGCCCACCACTGAGTCTGCTGTTGATATCAGTTTGTTTTTCAATGTTATCACTATTTAAAAATAGATTTTGAGGCTGCTTGAATTTTTTTAAATACATACAACAGCAGTGATTTTTAAACATTACTGGTTTCAGTTGTAGCTGTACAGAAGGGTTGAATCTGCTCTCAGCATATTTTTAACATGATTTTAATAACTGGAGGCAAATATATTAGAAATCTTTTAGGTTCATTTAAAAATCTATGCAATTTAAACAAATGCTGAATTGTGTAATGGTTTGTCTGGGAATTACTTAGCTGCACAGCGTAATAATATTTTATTAGCTGTCATTTGTTTTCTAGGAAGAAAATGGTGATTTTTATGTTGTGTGTTCTGTGAAAACTTGGCACTGAAACAGGACAGTCCCTGAACATGAAATTCTAAAAAGGTGGGACAGTAGTTGCCCAAAAGGTGAAGACTTGAGAAAAATTGGGGTGGGTCATTTCTTTCCTGAAATGAGGCAGGGTACAGATTAGGAGCCATTAAGGTTTGCCAGGAGTTGCTGGTCATAGAAGCCTGTTTAAGTGCTCACTGTCAACAAGGAAATCATGGGCAGCACTTAAAGTGGCTCACCTCTGATTTATTCATAAACCTCACACGAGCACTTGGCTTTGTTCTTGCTCTGGTAAGGGGGAACTGATGCCAATAAGAACAGGAATAAAGAGCTTCTTGCATGGTCCAAAAGTGAATAGCACTTTATCTCAAAGCATGACCTCCATTCCCAAGATCTGTTGTGTTACAGTTGACTCTGCTAGATGTGTATTCTCAGATGAATTGCTAGAAGAGGTTACGACAAATATATACTTTGTAAACCCTGTAGATGTAACAAGAACCATGTAACTGGAACTTACGTTCTAACTTGACAGAAAGGTTGTGGTATTCATAGTGAACTGAGAGATTTCCGTTTCAGACAGTGCTTTAAGTTGGTGTTTTTAATGTGAGTCAGAAAACAGTATGTTTATGTGGCTGCGATTCAAGTGAAAATTTTATATTCTTTAAGGGATTAGTTTGAGAAACGTATTTTGATAAAAGCAGGCACACAGAAATGCAAAGTAGTTCAGAGACCAAAAAGAAAAAAAAGAAAAAAGCTTGACTCCGTTTTTAGGCATATTTGATTGCTGCTGCTTTATTTTTGTTTCTCTAAAAAAGGCAAAGTAGTGCTTGCAGTCCGTGATGGGGGAAGGGACCTTTCGAAGACGGTCAACTGCCATGTTTGCACTGGGGCAGAGGTTGAGTACAGTTACTTAAATCCCCAGAGAAACATTTAGTTAACGCTAGTCTCTTTCTGATCCTGTCTGAGTCTGGTTTTCTTTTCTACTTTTTAATGAAGTTTGTTTGTTGCTACATTTAGGTTATATTTTTAAACTGACTTGCATTTTCACAGCAGATTTGACCAAAGGAGTCATAATGGAAGACAGTGATGAGAGTTAATGATAAGTCTTTGATAAAGCAGTCCTCGTGTGCAATCTGATCACAGCCATCAGCTCATTTGTCATGGCTGAAGTGAAAATGTCAGGACCAATGAGTGTATCAGTGCTGAAGGGGGCGAAAGGGCTTTTGGAGACACTTTTGTGCTGGGAGTGGGCCATAGCTTAGATGCAGCTCTAGGGAAATACTGGGATTAGCCAACTCTGTGCACAAATCCCTAGCATAACAGAATTAGTTGGGAAAATGAGGTTTGTTAGAGAAAAAAAAATATCTGTAGAACTGCTCTAGGCTGCAGCCCAGGAGCTATGCAAAACAGTAAGGAATTTTATTAAAATAATTTTAGCAATGTGAATGTACACACATTCCAACAAAAATTACAATTGGTAGCCAACATTATAATAAACCTCATCTTAATGCATTTTGCATATGTACGTGGGTTTGCTTCTAGAAAAAAATAAGTGCATTTAAAATAAATACAGTCTTTACAGTCTTAAAAGCAGGTTTTCTGAGTTTGACACAGTGGAAATTAATACAACATATTTAAATATAAACTGATGCTGATGATCTTTTGACAGGGGTAAGTTCAAATAGAAGATAAGGGTAGTCTCCCTGCTGCAGACACTTCTTTACTCAGGAGGTATAATTCATGCAATAGGAACATATTGATTGCCAAACTGGGACTCTAGTGTGGCTGGCCTTTTCTCCCTCTGACTGGTCTGTACAAGATGCTTCTGAAGAATATCACAGTAGGCAGATGTAGGATAACCTGCTGTATATGCCTGTCTTGCCATGATTGCAAATGCAAATTGTTTAGACCTCTGAAGAGCAAGGTTTAATATCCCCTACAGATTTTCCTTTCTTTTTTTGTTCTCCCCCCGCCCCCCCCGCCCTGCTCCCCCCCTTTATTACTCTATATATACATTTGGCAGCCACTTTCCCTTCTGTTTTTTAACGTGGGTAGATTCATGATCTCAATGGTATCCTGCAGCACTGAGTCCTACTGTCTAACCCCTTTGCCCTTTTCATCATCAGGTTTTAATTTGTCACAGCTTAGCTTTCTTGGAAACCTGCTACTTGTCTTTTGGTAAGCCTCATCTTGCTTCCTGTTACATACCTAGGAAGAGCAGGGTGCTTTTGCCACTACAGTCTGTAAAAATGCTGAAGAAATCTTGATTTCTTTGAGGTGAAGATCCTACTTGCCAGACCTATTTAGCTGCTGTGGCACTACGTAGGTGTTTAACCAGGTAATCCCATTACCTGCACAATGCCAGCCCAAGAGGAGTAAGCATGAGTGAGTTATTCCATCTCCAGTGCGTGGAGTGGTTAGTGAGGAATTGTCCAAATACTAGGCACGGGTAGATAATTGTCTGGCTGGCTACACCAGTTAATAATGGCTATTTACCTGTGGAAGGGATATTTACCTGTTTTGCTGCACTTCCCACATGCTTGATATTGCAGAATTGGGAGTATTTTAACTTCACAGATCCGTGCCGAGGGTGTTCAGCAGACTGCCAGCACTGGGCTGATGGCAGTTTTTCCTTTGTTTGGTGTTCCTGTTAGAGGTGCTGCTGCAAGTTTATCATCTTCCCTTTGGATTTAATGGAAGGTTGAGAAGAAAATTGTTTGGTATCGGCTCCATTGTATCGCTGATCTGGTAGCTGCCACCATTATGCAAGGCCTTCGAAACGGAGCAGAGCGTGGCGGAAGACAGCGCTGGCCCTCACTGTGCTCTGGGTTATTAGCGTGTCTGTGCTGCTACCATGTGTTGCACGGTGTTCACCCGTGGAGGAAAGCCCTTGCTTCCTTTTCCTTTCCCAAAACTTGGGCATAAGTTTGGGAGCAGGCAGAAGGAGCGCGTATGCTGATCGGAGGGGGTGGAGAGCAGGGTGTGTGTGGCAGAGCCTTAGGCTGTGGCTCAGATACCAGGTAATTGCCTCTGGTAAGCCTAGGCTTCCTTGCAGCCGGCTTGCAGCTAGCCTGTGAAACTACCTTTTGTGGTCACGGGCTTCAGGCCCGTGGTCCTTCTGGGCCTTCTCGTGCTATGAACATGGCCACAGGGACTAAAGATACCAGGTAACCTCGAGTCTGGCATAGAAACGTGTAATAAAGCTGCAGCCTCTAGCCTTTAAACCCCAAACACTTCTCTGTTTATGCGTGTCAGCGTGAGTGGCAGCAGCAAAGTGATTTATTTAATCTAACTAGTACTTATCTTTGTTAGGAGTCATCTGCAGATTTCTTCCATTTCATATACAGTGAATTGTCCTCTTTCGGATAATGTGCTTGTACAACCTTTTTTTGTTGTCGGTGTTTATTTGTTTAATTCTATTGATTTACTGTATTGAAGTGAAATATCTGATAACTGTTTCCTACATTTTGACTCTACATAGTCAAAGAAGCTGATGAGATTCTTCTCTCCCTTCCACAAGCCCTTTAGCTGTTTTAAATGTATAATTATCATTGCATGTCATTTGATAGCTGCACTAATTGCTGCCAACCATTGTCTGTTTGCACTTAATGCTGAAACCTGATCAACATCCTGCTTTGGTTGATGTTTGGTGGTAAACTTTAATTAACTCTTATTGTATTGAAGAGGAGCTCAGTCTCTGTGCTAACTAATCATTTACCTTCATTATGTCCTGACAGCTCCACTTGTTCCTGGTACTAATAGATACACCAGTCAGTAAATAAACCTGCAAACCTTCATGCCTTGAAGTTGTTCCACATTGATATTTTGTTGCTTAAAGTATAATGGTGTAAAGATAATGATTTCAGTGAGTTTTGTATCTCTGTTTTTCCAGACACCAATCTCAAATTGCCTTTTTCATGCCAGACAATATCATTTTAATAGTAACTGTAGATTTAAGATAACATTATTCCTTCAGCATGGTTCCTATATACATGCATCTTTTGAATCAATACAATTAAGCTTGTCTCCTGTTGGAATTCTTGTAATTATTTTTCCTGAAATACTTTTCCTGTAATGATATTGAAGTTAAAGTAATCAGGTTACTGGCAGATCATGTAAAATTCAACTCAAAATTGCTGGCTGCTTGATTTTAATTTGTCTGACATCAAGTTTGTTTGAAAAGGGATAATATGTGGTTAAACCAAGGAACTTATAATTATGGTTGACATTTGTTTGTTTATAATGAAATCTAATTAAAGTTCATACATTTTAAAACACAAAAGTTAATTACTGAATTGCTCACTTCACTTATGCACAGCAGTCAAATTAACTTGCAGAGCAAAAAAATGGCAAAACACTATGCATAATAAAAACAAAATGTCCAGATGATCTTGGCAATACAAAACAAATTTGCCATGATAATATTCTAGAAAAAACAAATGCTTTATTAATAACTAAACTGTTTAAAAAACATCCTGTATATTCACTGACCAGGCTGATTTTAATGCGGAGCAATATTTAAATGTTTTACATGATTTACAATGCCCACAGCTTTTTTATTTCTTCTCAGATACATAATTGGAAGAGTCTTGCACTCTTGTGAATATGCTCAGAAGCACAGTTCTTTATTTTTTGTTTTCATCAAGACCCTTTCTGAAGTCATCTGGAGTTGTAGTATCTCCCCGAGAACTGGAATGTTTGCTTGACTACCTGCCTTGTGATAACTTTTAGAAAGATAATTGCAGCATTTTTAGCATGCAAGCAACTTAGTATTAGGCAAACAAAAAAAGCAACGTTTATTTCACAGTTAGTTTTGAGACAACAAAGAGGTTAGGTGAATATTGTAGAGCCATCTTGACACCCTGGTCATTATTTGTTAGTTTTGCAATTCAGTCTTACCTTCAGAATGTGCTCACAGAGAACAAATCGAGACTAGCAAAATCCCAGTTTGTGGTAATTCACACTTTAAAAGATTATACTCCTCTATTTTACATCATTACAGTTTTTTTAGTATACTTACTTACGTTAATATTACATTTTTGTGAAATTAAATGTGAAGAAAAAACCTGCATTTCTGTATTTTTTTCTTAAAAGCTGTGAATGCAAATGATCTCTTTCATAGTGTTTGAGAACAGGTGACAGATCCAGGCAGTGTGATTTTTCATGAAGACAATTAGTATTAATCTTCTAGCTTCTTTTATTTAATTTAGTTCCATGTGAGTTTAGAACAACACCTAATGCAAACTAACTTTGGTCAGAGTTAAAGAGATTAAATGGTGAAAGCTTTACAGATTGGGAGTATTGACATATGAATAAACACAGTAAATATGATTTATTAATTCCTAAAATGATTGATGCAGTGAATTTATTTAAAGGAAAAAGGAATATGGATTCAATAGCTATGCTTTATATTTAACAGGATTATTAACTTGAACTTCCAAATTTAACAGGGATTTTGGGGGTGAGAAGGGAAAGTATGGGGGCTCTTCATTAATGGCATGCTTGTAAAATTGAGTGTAATTTACATAACCTTTCACAGTGTATGTTGTGTGTGTTATAATACAGGATCTGATTGATTTGTAGATTAATATTTATTTAGTAAAAGAAAATCAAAGGGATTAAGCAGTCATAATTTTAACTCTAATCCTACTTTGCATAGATGAGACAAAGGGAGGTGATTAATGCTCTAATGTTCACTGGGTCACTATCATTCAGATGCACCTTTCTCCAAAAAGAAAGAAAGGGGAAAAGTTGATGCCTCCTCCTAGTATTGGCA
This sequence comes from Falco cherrug, assembly GCF_023634085.1. Classification (NCBI taxonomy): domain Eukaryota; kingdom Metazoa; phylum Chordata; class Aves; order Falconiformes; family Falconidae; genus Falco; species Falco cherrug. The sequence continues at coordinate 39,382,806 of NC_073699.1, read as the reverse complement.
AACAAGAGTTTTCTGGCAATACTTTAACTGATTAGACCATTCTTCATCACTAATGAAGTAATCACTACAGAACCTCAGTGTCAGGTGGAGTAGTAGAAATATGTTATGAAAGCAAGAATTAGAAGGATAATTACAGTTCATGTTCTTGTCTCACACCAATGTGAGCTATTAATGTTCAGTTAGAACAAATATGTGCAAAGTAGGGTGAGTGGAAAAAAACAGAAGCCAAATTCGTTTGCAGAGGTAGCATAAAGAATTAGGCCTATCTTGCCTAATGATTACAACATTTTCCTAAAACAACAAACAAAAACAAAAGAAACAGGTTGCACAGTAGCTTTGTCAAGCTGAGATTGCTGATCTTGCTTTTAAAAGGAGAACAGCTGCAGTGGTTTCATTAAAGCTATGGAAAGAAGACAGGAGAGTAATGCAACAGTTCTTCACCATTAGAATTAAATTAAAAATTCCAAAGCCTATAATAGTGTTATGGCCATTGTGTACACTTTCCCGTTGCTCCTCAGGATAGAAAACAAAGAGGCAAATCCTATCCTGACAGTGAAGGAGAGCTGATCAGCCTCAGGAGATTTCATTGTAAGAGTTTAAAAATCAGCTGGAATGATGTTTTGTATTAGCCTTTGTGGATGATAAGAGGAACACGAGAGAAAATAGTCGAGTTGAACAGTACACTCAAGTTTGTCTTTTGCAAACTTTTCCATCCCCCCTCCCGTCCTTTCAGTGTACTGTTTTAGATGCATAATATATTTTGTTACATCCCTCTATTCAAACTTAATTACCTTCTCCCCTTTGTCGTGACATGGGCGGAAAGTTTTTGCCGTGTC